>NC_139148.1:84699049-85899049 GCF_964270905.1 Leucopleurus acutus
CCTGTAAATGAATGTAGGAATTAATTCTGATGTGCTGTATCAAAGACATGATAATTTTGTCACTTCTTTAAGTACCATATTTTATTGTTAGCATAAGGGAGGAAGAGAACTTACATGTAGTGTTAAATTTAGAGACAATATTTGCTTTTCTATCTTTTGCATGAGACTAGAAGCGTTATGAAAGCAGGCATCATGACTAACTTGCTCTCAGTTTGATCTCCAACACCTAACATAGTGCATGGCATGTGGCAGACAGTTAATAGATATTTTTGAGTGAATAAACATCATCGAGAGGGAATAAGTTTAAAAGTAGAGGAATGCTTTACAGATACTCAGAAATCTCAAGTATCTAAAACAGGGCTGAAAGAAGATGCCTCTTAGAGTAGAGAAATAGCCTCTGTGCAGCAAATGGGACTGAATGTAGTAAAGAGCCAAGAGAAGGTCCCCTCTCATACTGTGAGAGGTTGTTTCATCAATAGAGAATACATTTCATCGGTTGAGAAAAGTCAATCTTCCAAGTACGAAATCTAAAAAAAAAACAGAAGTCATGGGGAAAGGATGGAGAAAGCATAAAAAATCAGAGAAAGAAAAAAAAATGGTGGAGACTCTGACACCAAAGAAGGCCAGTAGCAAAAAGGTAATTGACATCATATTGTTTCATGGTCTGTAGTCTTCTGAATCTAATACCCATTTCATTTTCAGGACTTCTCAGGAGGCCTATAAACACTAAGGCAGCAGGCTCTTTGACAGGGGTGGAAACACGCATGTGTGTGTTTTTGATGGTGGTGGATGGAGGTTGAGAATAGCCACCTACCTCTCAATAGTCCTTAAATACATCGCTGTGTTTCATTATAAGCATACAAGCCATAGGGCTTTTTTTTTCAATCTGAAGAGTTACAGTTTTAATGAAAGAACAAACTATGGTACATTGCAATAGTATAAGAAATAGCAGATGATGTTCAGGATGCTGCTGACAAGTCCAAAATAGACTTATAACAACAGTAAAGATTTCTGGGAAATAAAACAATGACTCAGGAGAAGGCTTCTTTGGATTTTGATTGAACAATCAATTTTGCAGAAAGGTAGTCATGCTACACCCACAGGAGATCACACTGTTGAACAATCCTCTACTTTATGAGAAAGAGAAAAATGACCAAAACTCAGTCCAATAAAAGTAATTTTTCAAGTGAGTGAGTTTCTGGCTTCAGTACTTATATAATTTTATTTAGTAACTGAATGTGTATCTATAGTCATACATTTGATAACTCTGAGTAATTAAGAAGGGACTGAATTGTGTTTCACATAATCTTATAGAGTACAATACATTTTGGGTGGTATCCATTTGAGAAAAAAAAGGTTTAAACAAAAGCAATGGTCCTTACAGGGTTAGACATAAGTTATTCGGAAATCCATTTAGCCAAGCCCCAGCAGTCCTACATGATGCTATATACACCACTTTCATTTGAATGGGAACTAGCAAACACTGGATGATTTTAGCCCTTATGAGAGGTATACACCTATTTTAGTATACCACTATCACCTACTGGGTCACAAAGTATAAAATCTGATTCAAGAAACCAAAGTAAAGGGACCTGATCACAAGGTATCAGGAAAAGAATTACTATACATGTGTTTCAAAGTGTAAAACATTGTGATCCCAGACTCTCACCTAAGATATTACCGCAAATAGCTACTATCTTAGTAACAAGTTCTTTTTTTTTTTTTTTTTTTTTTTTTTGCGGTACGCGGACCTCTCACTGTTGTGGCCTCTCCCGTTGCAGAGCACAGGCTCCGGACGCGCAGGCTCAGTGGCCATGGCTCACGGGCCCAGCTGCTCTGCGGCATGTGGGATTTTCCCAAACTTGGGCACGAACCCGTGTCCCCTGCATTGGCAGGCGGACTCTCAACCACTGCGCCACCAGGGAAGCCCCAACAAGTTCTTTTTAATAGAGCTCATGCTACCCCAGATGCATCTCAATATCCTCTTCATTAAACAAAAAGTCTTAGGAATAGTCTAATTTATTACTGTGCTTTGCAATACAAATTTTCTCATAAGACTGTAGGCAATTTCTACATTCCATTTTCATACGTGGGCATTGAGACTATTCTCAACCAGAGGAAAATTTACACTAAGATGAACTCCCTCCATTGTTACAGTATTTATAGCTTGTGTGATTACTATTCTGAACAGATCTGTGGCATAGCATCCAAGTAAATATAGTGGGAATAAATTTTACAGATAAACATGTGCCTAACGTTAGTGGCAAACGATGATGGAAAGGTATTAAAACAGGTTACTCTGATTCTGTGATCTCCCTTTATATCAATAGTTCAGATGGTATATTTTGTGAACAGAATAGATAAGAAGACAATATTCAAAAGCTAGCAAAGTTTTATAATTATCCACAAAATTGGCACCAGAGGAATAATCTCTCTTCTCATTACAACTGAAAGTAAAGTACACTTATATGGTATAGGGTTTCAATGTTTTTTAAATGTGATTAATTCTTTATTCTGCATGCATTTGTGTTTGCAGTGTATCCCTCAAATAAAACAAGTGAAGTAAACACAACTTCTGGTACTCCAACATCCTGAATCTAGCTTAATCTCCACTAGTCCAATAAATTCTAATGAATCTGATCTAGATTATCCCCCCGATTAAATCATCACATTTTCAAAATTGTTAAAAAATGCAATTTTTATGCAGTCATTCATTTAACAACTGTGTTGTACTTTATTTGGTCTTGAGGCCCTAAGTTTACAATGTTTTAATCATTCACTCCTTATTGACACATTTTTGGATTCCTTTCTTGATGATCTTAAGAAATACATTTCCTTTAGGCATCTGAAAAGCTCTTCTTCTTCTTCCTTTTAAATGAGTTCAAATATGGAAAGACTTTGTGAATGGATAACTTATAAAGTTTTCAGATAAATTACAAGTAATTTGTATCTCTGGTGTAATGTTTTCTGTGAATGGACAGAGGCTATTATGATAAGAGGAAAGGACCCTGACCTTATTCAGTCAAAGCAGGTTCTTTCTATATGTATGGTTTGTTAAACCAAGCAGACAGAAGCATGTCCCTGGGAGGGAGGAAAATATATAGTTGGCTGCTTTGGATGGCTGGAGAGTTTGGAAACTAGGGCTGTTTCCAATCCATTAAGTCCATAAGAGCAAGGGTGAGGTCCGACTTATGAGTTATATCCTCCAAACCTAGCATTGTATCTGGTACAAAGTAGGTGCTTGCTCAATAGTTTAGGACAAACTGATGCCATACTGACAAGCTATTCATCCTCTCTTAACACTTCAAAAATATTTATTTTCAAAAGACCAACTAAAACTGCAAGATGATTTCTTTCTCTCAGTTTAACTAGAACATTCCGGTATAATCTGAACACCTACAGTGTGTCAACCACACCCAGAGCCTCCAGGTTTGTAACCCCTGGACATAATTTTTGAAAATGTGAAGCATCATTCCAAATATTTTGGAAGTGGTCAAGGAAGTAAAGAGAATGAATTTCTTTCACAAAGGGAAAAAAAACAATATTTTTCCTTCAAAATGGAAACCCAATACAATCGATGGAATGAAGGTGTGAGGTTTAAATTGTGGCATTAAAGCAGGAGTCTGATTCCAAAAGGCAGAGTTGCTGCAGTTTACATTTAAGTATAAAATTAAGAGATGATTGTAGCCTTTCTGTATTATAACTACATGAGTGTCTACACAATAGGAATTTGCATTCATATGCATTCATATGCTCCTTTTCTTCCTAATAAAATAAAATTTGAAAGCCTATTGGTTAACTTATTGAAGGAACAAGGACTTCTTCTAGAAAGTTCTTTCCCATTAAGCTAGTCCGTTAAATGGAATATTTCTAGGTAGTTTCTAATTCATAACTTATCTTGAGCCTGGGCAGGAAAAATCAGTATCATTATATTTTCTATGTGAAAGAACAACCCCTGTAGCTAGATATGATGAGGAAAAAGATGTATGTTGTGAGGAGGGGCAGGAATGTTAATAAAAATAATGAAATGCTAGACACACTAGGGTTAAAATCTAATTTGTCATGATTTTAATTTTATTTATTTATTTACTTGATTTTACTATCTGTTGCTAAATTCTGTCTGCTGCAATCTTATTTTGGAGTTTTGGACCTATGTTTCTAGGTGAGACTGCCTGTAATTTTCATTTCTTGTATCATCTTTAATTACAGTTGTTCTAAAAACTGAGTTGGAGAAACTGAACTCCTTTTCAAACTCCAGAAGAGTTTGTATATTATAGCGATCTTTGATGTTTGGGGAAAATAACTTAAAACCATGCCATTATTTTTGCTAATGTTCATTATTGTGTTTATATGTAGAAGAGTAGATAGTTATATGGCATGTTCAGTTTCTTTAATGGTCTATTCTGATTTTCTATTTCTTTGGGAACCACGCACGTCTCAATTCTGTTGCCTCCACTTTGAGTGGGACCAAGAGCTTATTTCCAGTCCTTTTTTTGGTGGGTATTAAAAAACCAAAGCTCCTAGCTAGTACGGACTTTAAAAAATTCTTCTCCCTACTTATTCACCCCATGCCCATGCCAGCCCATACTACATGGCTGACAAACTATTGGTTTGTGTAACTACCAATTTATCTTTCAGTTTCCTCTGGCCTGTAGAGATTTCTCTTTGCCTCCTGGGAGCACAGATATCTAAATATGTATTTGAAACTTTGGTTATCTTTTATCCAGTCTTTTCAGGTGTTTGTAGTAGGAAGGCTTCCATGCTAGCTGGGTCCCTCAGGGTTCCAGAATTGCTCTATTATATTTTCTGTGTCACTACCATCCTCTCAACTCCCTGCCACTTGTATCATCTGGATGTTGCCATCATCAAATCCTGAATCTTCTCTAGTAAGCATCATCTATGACCCCATTGTTGCAAAATCCAGCAGATTCTTTCTGTCCTCTATATCCCTACAATAGGATCTGGCATATGGTTTGTACTCAATATAATGCATGTGGAGTGAATTAATCTTATTTGACATCATAGCATCATTTGCCACCTCTACCCTTCATAAAATTTATTTCCTTGACTCTCTTAACAAAGTTCAGAGAAACCGGGGTGGGGGGTCCTTTTACTTCTTTCTATACTCCTCTTCACTCACCTCCCAGATTTCCTCTTTTAAAATGAATCTATTAAGTATTGTTTCCCAAGTAAACATTCCCTCTCTTCCTGGCTAAACCTACACAGTCCCTTGTCTTCAGTTACCACCACATGCTGCCAGTTTTCAAGTCTTTATCTCCAACTCAGATTTCTTTCCTGATATCCAGACTCATGTAAAACTGTCTACTATATGGATGTCTAACAGGTAACTTAAGCTCACATGACCTAACTCAAATACACAATTCCCTCTCCAGAATTCCTCTTCTTCCTATATTTTCTATTTCCCTGAGGTAAAATTCTTGAAGTCATCCTTAACCTATCCTTTTCCCTTATGCTGCCCACCAATCCAAGCTGATCTCCAAATCCTGTGAATTATGTCTCCTAAACATCTCTGGAATCTGTCTTTTCCTTTCTATCCCTATGGCCATTGCTTCATTTAGATCCTTGTCATTTTACACCTGTATTATGGAAATGGTCTCATCTTTAATCTCAGATTTTATTTTGCTCCCCTACACTATTCCTTCAATCCATCCTCCACTCTTCCAACAGCTTTATCTTAAAAATTAAATCAGATCATGACATCCCTTTAATTTGAAATCTTTTGGTATCTCCCTATCACTCTCAGGATGAAATCTATTCCCTTCAGTATGGCATTCAAAGACCCTGCTTACTGTTTTGGTCTCATATCTCAACACTTATCCCTTACACTCTGTAATCCAGTGATCCTGAACTCTTTACAATTCCTTTAATAGGTACTTGCATTTAGGCAGCATTCACTGATTCACTAGCTTGCATTAGGTTCCCTTACCATGCAGCATTCATCACACTGTTTCATAATTGCCAGGTTGCCCATAATTAGAGACTCTGTTATCTGTGTATCCTTAGAAATTAATATCATGTTTAGCACACACTAGGACCTCAGTAAATGTTAAATGAATGAATATAAATCTATATTTTTATATATTCTCAGTTTTCTTCTACTATTTACATTTTAATGGATGTGTTACTAGTAATAATCATAACACACACATATATGTATATAAAATTACTTGCTATAGGTCAGAAGGCACTATTCTAAGTGTTTGACATATGTTAACTCACTTAATACTCAGAACAAACCTTGTATCCCCATTTTTCAGAAACTGAGACATAAAGAGATTATGTGACTTGCCTAGCCTTGCACAGCCAATAAGTGGTAGAGCTGGGAATCAGACCCAGGCAGTCTGTCTCCAGAGTCCATAATAAGCTATAAGGAGTAAAAAAAAAACAACAGAAAAGAGTATATTTTATGGATGATTCAAAATCCATTACCAAGACCTAAATTATTGATAGTTTAAGATTATGCCCTTGTAATTTAGACTTCATGTGACACATATAGAGCATACAACTTTAGTATAAAAATTAAACTTGGTTTTGCTGACTTGCATTGTTGTTATTCCGTTCTTGACTTTTCTTTCTCAGGCTTCTGTTTTATTCTTTGGCTGCATCTAATCTTTTCTATGTCCTTCATCACACCTACCATTTTGTATATGAACCAGGTCAATACCATAGATAATAGATTTGAAAATTAAAAAATCTTGGCTTTCATGATTCCCAAGACTGAAGCTTACTTCAATTATTATTAAAGCTAATGTTTTCTGCTTTTAGTTCTCATATCCCTGAACTGAGAGGAAGTGATTCCAAATTTGTTTTTTTGTTTGTTTCTTTCTTTCTTTGGGACCTAAAGATAAAAACAGGGTAATGGAATAGCTACATTAATAGATTGTATAGTTATCAGATGTCCTAAAATAATTTAGGTTTTCAGAAACATATCATCTTTTAACAGCAATATTTTTCCAATGCTGAATACAAAGTATGATTTCATATGTAATAAATGCAGAATTGTCATTTCTGAGCAGTGGTAATCAGGTAGTTATCAGCTTTATGGTCAATAACATCTCTCTGAAGTTTCTACAGTAACTTCTACAAAATCTCACTATTTGGAGATTCAGTTGCTATCTCTCTCCCCAATCCCTTCTCTAACCAAGGTTAGTAGCTCAAAGCAACTGCCCAGTAAAGGCTTATAACAACAAGTAGAAATACACTCTACACTTTGAAATTCTAAACCTGCTATAGAATGAAAAAGCCCATTGACTTTTCTTGTTTCATAAAGCATTGTGGTGGCCTCCATTTCTGTTGTAAACACAAGACTGAATTTTGTCACCAGGACACAAAGTTATAGGCCTTACAGACTGATAGAATAATTAACTACAATAAAAGTTCTCTTTGAACCTCCCCCCAAATATCACCCCCCCCCAAATTAAACTTATCTAATGAAACTCGAAGGCCCTAAAATATAGGAGGAATGGACTGAATCTGCAATGTGTTTCAAACCCAAACAGGCTGCCCATTTAGATGAATATAATCAGTTAAACTCTAAAAAGCTGATACTCTGTAGACACCAGAATCTACAGATCTGTTTACTGAAGTCCCTTGATATGATGAGGGCTGCTTACTGATCTCTATTTCATTTCAAAGGGGAGGTAGATTGCTGCTATTTGTTTATGGCAATGAACTGTGCCATAACACATTCTGCTAAGCAAGTGCTATATATTGCTTTGCTTTCCAGTCCTAGGCTCATACAGATGATGTGAGAAAAAGGATTGATTTTTTTTCTTTTATGCTTTTATTAGGTGCGTTGTTCATAGAATTAGGTCTTTTTTTCTTTCTTTTTCAACTTTACCTTTTCCTTTCATTTCTGATTTTTCTCTGACATAAGAAGGAGAGGTTAATGGGGCACTCAGTTCTTTCCTTTGTTCCTCCATTGGTCTTTAACAATCACTGTATGTACAGTCTTCCTCCATTGATTTGGAAGGACTTTACATGGTCTTAAATAATGAACTCCTAGGAATGAAACCTATGTACTCTTCAAGGCAACAATACATTCCATTACTCCTAAAACTTGTGGAATTTCTGACTCTGGGAATTCTTATTGGCAAGGGCAGCCTTTGTCTCTTCTTTGCATATACTGCCCAAAGCTTTGGCACTTGGCAAAAACAGCTGTATGTATGTGCTTATTCAGAAAAAAGAAATCAGTTTCTCTTACCTAGTAAAAGACCTTGTTATTTATAACTTCTTTCTGGATTTGATTCTTCTTGTAAAAGTAAAAAGTAAAAAGTGCTCTTTACAGCTAAGTCTATTTGGGTTGTCATCCTCCAAGTACTCTTTGCCTCTTCCTGGGAATAATTTGCTTTGCTTTCTAACGTCAAATTTTTCTGGACCCATTTTTTTTTGAGTAATCTTTGTGAAATTCTAAATATGTCCTGATTCTCAAATATGTGCATAATTCCCCAGTCCATATCAAAAACATGAAGGAAAAATATCATTGGACCAGTTCTCATAACAAATAAAAATGAATATATTTCTTGGTTAGAAAGAAGTAATGATTTTAAAAATACCATCCAGTCTTGAAGGAGTCATGTTTTACAAATATAATAATCAAATATTATTTATCATTTTGTTGTTTTGATTTCTTTGTTTTCAGGGCTTTAAAGTTCAGAGTCAGCCTAAAAAAGTTAGAATAAGTCTTTGAAAACTGTTTCCAAAATCACCCCAGGGAAGGTGTTGAGTCACAGAGAACACAGCTTTTCACCTTTTCATGAATCAGGATAAGTCAGCTTGACTGATTCACTGCCTGACCACTGGGCAAAGTATAAATCATGTACGAAAATGTCAGTTGAAATGTTAGTGCACTTTAAGGTCATTTGTTGAATTTTCAGTGTGTGTCTGTATCATCTTCAAAAATCCTCAGCAATAAAATGCAGTCGTAAAACAATGAACATTTACTCTCCATTATTTCTCTTTAGAAATGTATAAGCTGCATCATATTCAAATCCATGTCAGAATCAGTATGGTAAAAATTAATGCAAGACACTAAGCAATGGAATGTTTTGCTCTGTCTGTACATCAAGTAGAAATCAATTTAGCAAAGGTGGAACTCTCCCTTACTGTCCCCAAAACAAAACAAAACAAAACAAAAAAAGGAAAAAGCTTTTAAAATAAAGAAAACCTATAAGAATTCTACAGACAGTCGGAGGGGAGACCCCAAATGTTGTTGAAACTAACAGATATAAAAATAATGTTGGTTATTTTGGTGGTCATTTTTTTTCCGTAAGAACAGCTCAGATTTTTTTTTTTTTTTGTGGTACACGGGCCTCTCACTGTTGTGGCCTCTCCCATTGTGGAGCACAGGCTCCGGACGCGCAGGCTCAGCCGTCATGGCTCACGGGCCCAGCCGCTCCACGGCATGTGGGATCTTCCCAGACCAGGGCACGAACCCGTGTCCCCTGCATTGGCAGGGGGACTCTCAACCACTGCGCCACCAGGGAAGTCTCCTCAGATATTTTTTTTTTAATCTAGGCGATTTATTGTGTTTTGGCAACAATTCAGAAGATGGTTTCCTAAACATTTGCCATATTATCAGGAGATTTCCATTTCAATGATATGCTATCATACTATATTTAGCCACTGGAACTTGTACTGTAGGGAAGGCAGGCTAACAACGGAGTCTGGAATAATTTTTTTTTTTAATTCACTATCAAGTTTATATTCTATCATCTTATAAAATAAAAATAAAAATGAGGCAGAAATTAATATAGATGGTAATTAATACCCAAATGAAATAGCATCTCAATGTGGTAAAGGCAAACAGTGGCAGTTATTACAGCTAACATTTTGGAAAACTGAGTATGTGGTGCTACCTAACACTTTTTATCACAGCAAATTTAAGGAACAATTATAACAATTTATCAAGCATGTGTCGAACTATTGTATACAATATTCTATGTGCTGTTAAAATGCTATTAAAATGTAGCAGTTCAAAATATTTGGGCTTTTACAAAGCTCCAAATTTTAAAGCTACATTAAAGTAACAATAGAAACCAATTACAATATAGTTGACTAGATTTCCTAATGCTAAATAGTTGTTTTTACAGAAAGGATGAAGGAATCCCAAAGGTCTTATGCTGAACAATCATGGTCAGGGGTAGTTTTCTAGACAAACAAAGAATAAGCAATTTCTGAAGGTAAAGAGTAGCAAGAGAGTGAAATAGACAAAATGTCTCATCTTGATTCATGAAAAGATGAAAAGGCATGTCTCTGTTGATCAACACCTTCCCTAAAGTGACTTTGGAAACAATTTTTAAATACTGCTGTAATCTTTTTAGTTGACTCTGAAATAGAAAATAAGGAAGGAATCACAAAACACTGGTGAATACTGTTTTATTGTTTTCACTTAAACATCTATTAAAAAATTAGAAGAAATGGTCAATAGCTGAATCCTTCTTAGTCCTAGCATGTTCCTGAGCAAGGAGCTAACTAAATGCTAGATTTTCTTTTTTTGCTAAAGTCAACATATGAAACCTGGAAACAAATTCTCTATGTTAACTCAAATGGTGAATACATTTTGGTGTTTCTTGACCCACTCTTTCATGCATTTCCTCAAGTGATGATTTTGGGGAGTAAATCGATAGTCATGCTTCTGGGATTAATCCAGCAAAGAAGAATTTGTTCTCACATTTGATATATAAAGCATTTTGCTTTCCTCATGGGAATATTTAGTTGTCTTTGCAACTTCAAACATAAACTTTTTGGACTGAGGGGTGGGAAAGGAATTGGGACGCTTCTATTTTTTTTTTTTTTAACATCTTTATTGGAGTATAATTGCTTTAGGGAAGATTCTATTTTAAGAGCTAAGTTTAAAGTACTTAATTTGGAAGGCCAATAAGATGCATTAAGGTGAATGAGGATAAATGTTCCTACCACTTGCAACATTAGGTGTTGCCTTCTGAGGTCTTTTTAAAAACCTAGATATAATCCCTAATTATATACCTGAGAGAGTTCAGAGCCAAAGTAATTCTGAGTCTAAACAAAAGCGAGCTGCCATAGTGAGGAACCAGGCTGGCATGGAGGTTCCATGGAGGCATGGAACCAGGCTTGTCATAAGAACTTGGGCTTGCAGCATAAAGATTTCCTGGTAAGGGACTTAATAGGCCCTAATCCTTGATTGAACCTCGGCCCAATAAATCAAGCATCTCTACACTCTTTGGCTGCTTAACCTAGGGTCAGCCTAAAACAGTAAGTTAAAACCAAAACTCTACTGAAATAGCATTTGTTCATTAATCAGTTAGTTGCGAGTGTTGAGAACTTGATTGAATAGAACACAAAGCCAATAAGTTTTAATGGGGGGGATGTGAGAAGGATGTGTTACATAAAATGTCTGGAAATCTTAGAGTCATCTTTGACACCTCTATTTCTCTTACATTCCACGTCTAATTCATCAGGAAGTCTTGGTCTATTTTCAAAATATGTCTGGAATCTTACCTCTTCTCACCACATCCACAGCTACCACCCTGGTCCTTGCCACCACCATCGGCAGTAGCCTCCCAACTGGTATTCCTGCTCTCCTCCTTCTTTCCCTAGAGCCTATTTTCAACTAAGAAAACAAAAATGAAAATCAGATCACATCAGTCTTCTGCTCAAAACCCTATAAAACATTTCCATTGCAACCAGAGGTAAAGCCAAAGTGTTCACAATAGCCCATGAGGTCCTCTATGATTTAGTCCCCGTGATCTCTATGACCTTTTCCTATATTATTCTCCCACTCATTCTCCTGCACTCCAGTCACACTGGCCTCCTTGCTACCTCCCAAACATGTCAAGCATGCCATTTGCTTTGGGGCCTGTTCCTTCTGCCTGGAGTTTTCTTCCCCCAATATCCATTTGTCTAATTCACTCACTTCTTTAAGATCTTCACTCAAACACTTTTCCTCAATGAAGCTTACCTTGATTACTGCGACCCCCACTCCATCTTGGCCTTTGTAATCTTACTTATTCTGCTCTACTTTTATTTTCCTTGAAAGTGCTTATCATTTTCTATATACCATATATTTTACTCATTTATTTTCTTTATTGTCTGTCTCCCCCTACTAGAATGTAACTAGTATGAACTCAACAAATATCATTGAATGACTGACTGAAAGAAAAATAGATGATTCTGATGGAGATGGTAAATCTATGTGATATGGAGAAAGCTCTGGGGAAGCATGATGTCATTGGAGCACAACAAACCTGCCAGGTGTGTAGTATACTCATTTTTCAGAGTAACCCAGAGAGGTTAAGTGATTTGTCCAAGGTTACTTTGTTAATAATGTCAGAGCAGAATTTTCACCTATGTCAGTAAGATTTCAAGTCACTTTGTTACATGTCAGATGGTGCTGGGAGAGTTACTTAAGATAAAGTTGACCTGTAAAGAAAACCCAGAGGAGGTGATGTGACCTGGTACCTAAAATACTATTCTAATTAGAATTAAGACCCCCTGAAGAGGTACAGCTTTCAGGGTAGAGAAAAGAGATTCTGAAAGATAGATTTTCAGGGCAGTGACTGTAACTTCAAGTAAGTTGGGCTCACCGGCCACAGTTAGAAATCTGGGGAGTCCAGAGGGGAGGCAATGCCTCAGGAATCCTTGAGGAGGAGCTTTACTTCACCCTGTCCTTCCTTGACCAAAATCTTTGGAGAACCTTAAAGTTGAGACAGCTATTCACAGGAATTCCTTGAAGACCCAGATAGAATTCAGACGTCAAGTAGCCTGCCAAGATCTATCCTTCACCTGGAGAAGGGAGTACTCAGCTCATCTCTAATGGAATTTCAGGTTCTTTAAGGGCTGACATTTTCCCATGGGAATAGGTATCGCTTCATGTCTGCACCCTCAGTTATTTTTAGATTGATTTTTAATGCAATTTCATGGGTATGGCCCATTCATAATTACTTTATAGCTGTGGAAGCCAGCTTCACCCTGTCCCTACCTGACAAGCCATCGAATCAAGGATTTTCATACATAAACCTGCACTAACTAGATTCAGCTCTAGGAGCATCCCTCCCCACCTCTAACATCCCTGTGTCACCATCATCCCCAAAACCTCCCAGAGCAGATGGGGTTGTTGAGCTGTAACAAATGGGATAGAATTCTCAGAAATACACGGACTGTCACAGAAACATAGAATTTGGGGAACATGGGTCATGATTTTTTTCATTTTATCATGGGATTAAAAAAGCATATTTTTTCATCAAAATCGAAAAGGTAAACAATGGAAAATAGGAGAGTGTTAGCTTTTGCTGTATATCAAGTCATCCTAAAAATTAGTGCCTTAGAACAAATTATTATTGGCTCCCATTTCCGTGGGTCAGAAATATTGGTTGAACTTTCATGGGGTGGCTCATCAATGCTGGGTCTCTCTCCTCATGTGGTCATTCATGCTCAAGATGGCTAGCCCAGGACTCTTCACAGAGCAGTGGCAGGGTTCCCTGAAAGCAAGAGCAGAAGCTGCAAGTCCTCTTGAGAACTAGGCTCAGAGCTCACACACTCTGACTTCTGTGATGTTCTAGTAATCAGAGAAAGTCACAGGGCCAGCCCATATTCATAGGGTGGGAAAACAGACTCCATCTTTTAATGGAAAAGGCTAAAAAACTGGCTATTTCAATCTACCACAGATATCTACCCCCACCTGGCTTAAACCTCATAGATAGTAAGCCAAAGTCAGATTGGGCAGGAACTGGTAAGTAATATTAAGAAATTTGAACTTTTCCCTGAGGGAAAAGGAGAAACACTGGAATGTTTTGAACAGGGAATTGATATGTTTAAATATGTTAGAAATATCACATTGACTGAAGAATGGAGAATGAATTAGAATGGACTAGAGAAGGACGAGTGTAAAGGGAATAGTACTGTTTGGAATCGTATTGTAATGGTCTATGTGAGAGGTGGCTTGATGCAGTGTAGTGGCTGTGAGAATGGAAGGAAATGTACAGATTGGAAAGATATTTAGGAGATAGGAAACTTTAGGATCCTTGTGAAGATGGCAGTGAATGTAAGTGGGTAAAGAAATCAAAGAGTAATAGTGGAACTTAAGATAATAATTTCTGGTTATAACTTAACTTGGTCACATCTTTTTTTTCTTTCAGGCCCTGTACTAATACTTGAACTGTATAGATGGTTTCCTATTATTAAACAGCACTGCCTTTAAAATCATTCAATTATAACATTTGTTTCACTACGCATTTAATGAGTCACTAATATAGCAGGGTGCTTAAATAAAATCTTATTCCATAACACAGATAACATACCTGCTTACTTAGAAGCAGAAAATATGTATGTGTTCTACTTGCTAGTATTTAAAATTAAACAACAAATCCAGGTCTTCATAATGAGCTAACAAGAACAACGGGAATTCTTATAAAGTGAGACTAGCATTCATCTTAAGTTTAGACTTCTCAATAAGTTAAAAATATCCATTGAAAAAATTAAATGGTTCTGGTCCATCTATTTTTCCATGGTTGTTACAATTAACATTCTGTACCCTGTTAACCTCCTGACAGTATAGATGTATCTTTCACAACCTACACAATACTGTTCCATTCGGAGTCACTAACTTCCTCCATTTCAGAAGCTATAGTTCATTTGCATAAGGGTTTGGTGCTGATTCTCTTCTTAACAAGGTTTTCTGCCATGGTGTAGTTTCAGGAGAGAGCGCCGGTTATTCCTGAAACCAGAGGATGACATTTTACTCCCCTCAAGGTCTTTTTCTCCCCTCTTCTGTGCTTCACTTTTGCCCAAGGGGAAAAGATGCATAAGTGAAAGCAACTTCCACACATTTGGTAGCCATTGAACAGCCTACCTTCTGTCAGATAATTTAGCTAAGATATAAATCTAAGGACAAGGTGAATACTGCATTTTGTTATGCAGTCACCATCTAATTTTCACATAGACTGTTTTCAAGTCTAAGTGATATTCATAACATCTTTGCTTTTATTCGCATTTATCATTATAAAAGGAAAGTAGGGGTTTTAAGATATTGGTTTCACAGAGGGAGGAGGTGTTGCGAAGCCTTATTATCTTTGTATTTACTAATATATCAAACACTTTACTCCATCCTACATTACAAAATACAAAAGTAATGTCTGTTCAAGTTTAGTGGAGACTAATGTTTCACCTTCAAACAATAATTTTATCTCATCTGAAACTTGAAATAAATCTTCGTAATGCCCTTAATCCCTACAACAAATTAGCTCACATTAAAAAGCCAACTAAATATAAAACAGCTGTGTGCACATCATTTTGCCTGATTGTACATTTCAGTCCGTAATATGAGTAGCCTTGTATGCATCCTGAATAATCCATACCCAGAGGGTTGTTTGGATGGTAGCTGATAGATTTATATTATATTGATTGAGAAAGTTTGAGAAAAGTAGCTCCCCAAACTACAATAACAAGAAACAACCATAATGTTGTGCATCAATGATTGCTTAGCTACAAAGGAAATATTGCTTCCCCGACCTGATTTACCCTGGTACTAAAATGAATGTTTACTTCAAATGGACAAATTAAGGAGTACTTGTTTTCAGGATAAGGCTGCAAATGATTTCTTTGAGGATCAGAGAGCAATATTTCTGTATGCAACTTTATTTCAAAAGTAAACATATCATTTCCAGGCAGCCATCTAGATCTCACTTGACTGGGATTTGGAAGTCTATTCCACTTGATTTTAGTCCTTGATTTTTAGCAGTGACATCACACTTATAAAATCAGGTTGGAAGAGGGGCTGTTTATTTATAGAGCACAGTCATCATGCCTTTTTCAACCATAACACCTATTCATAGTGTTTGGTATATAATAGATGCTTAATAAATTTTTATTCATATCAATCAAGCAATCCTTCAGTATCAAAAATTTCTGCAATCAGGGAGAAGGGTGGGGGTTGTGCAAAATAGATGAAGGGGAGTAAGATGTGCAAACTTCCAGTTATAAAACAAGTAAGTCAGGGAATGGTAATATACAGCATAAGGAATGTAGTCAGTAATATTGCAGTAACTTTGTATGGTCACAGATGGTTACTAGACTTATCCGGACGATCAATTCATAATGTATATAAATGTCACATCGCTATGTTATACATCTGAAAGTAACATAATATTGTATGTCAACTGTAATTCAAGTAAAAAAAAAGATACTTGAATTTACAAAATACGTGATAAATTTGAGGAATGCTTGCACCTAAAAGAAGATTTCTACAGCTAAAGCACTGGGCAGTTGAAAAAAAAAATTCAAACTGAAAATCAGGGCAAGGCAATGCTTTAACAGTCATATGACCTTGGGCAAGTTAAGTAACCTCTTTGTGCCTCAGTTTCCTCATCTGTGAAATAGAACTGTTGATACATAAAACTCACTTAGAATAATACCTGACATATGTAAGCATTAAATTAGTATCAGTTAATGTTATGATAATTATGCACAAATATCTCATTCTAAACTCTTGTATTAATTAGTCTAAGCTGGAAAAAAGAAACAACTCTGAGTACCCAAAACAAAGGGAATTTAATGCAGAAAATTGTTACAAAGCTTATGAAAGATCTCTGAGAGGCCAAGAGAATGGTGAAGCAATCGGGAAATTAGCAAAAACAGGAATTTGCTGCAGCAACTGGACAATAAGGCCAAAGGGAAGAGCAGATGCAACCAGAACAAGAACCCAGGGGTCAGGGCCCCCCCAGAGGAACCTAGAACCATCATAGGCGTCTACAAAGGAACCTGGCACCATGGACACCAAGAAGGAGGGAGAGGAGTATCACGGCTTCGCCTTCCTGTCCTCCGATATCTTAACCAGGTTGACAAAAGAACCTTAAAAATGCCACCTGTAGGGGTCAGCCCATCACGATGCAGAGCAGAGCAGGGCAGTGCAAGGGATGGATTTGAGAGCCAATAGACCAAGGACTTGAACAATCCCACATTGGTTGTTCAGTTGAATTATTGCTTTCCAAGTCTCTCTCACTAGACTATAAATATCTTTGACAACAGAGCCTGGGTATCATTTCTTTTTCTATTCCTGACCCCCTTCTCTTGTCAAAACTGTGCTTTGCTTTTTATGGGTGTTCAGTTGTAAGTATTGGTGAAAATTTTTCACTTAGATCTGAATCTCTTGACTTCTGGTATATAATTTGTTTTTTCCCCATGCAAAAAGACAATATTAATCAATTATGATGGCTTTTCTTATGCAAGATATGCCTTTTTACTAAGATGGAAAGATGACGGCATACCACCAGAGCTGTATATCTGTACTGATTAAGAATGAGCAACATATGCAAACTGGCTGCTTGAAGTCCTTTGTTTAGAAACCCTACTTTTTTGTTGAACTCCTAATTTACTCAGGAAGAAAAAAGGGCCTCTTCTGAAATAAAACAAAAGAATGTCATAATTGATATGTCAAGGGTAGAAGTCCAATGCAGTAGCTTTCACACTTGTCATTTTGCATCCGAAAGTAAGAAATACATTTTATATCGTGACCCAACACACACAGAGACACACACACACAACTGAAACAGAAGTTTGAAAATGTGCAATATATTCAATTCCAAATTCTTTTTAAAATGCTGGTCAAACCCATTAAATTGATTTCACAATCCACCAGTGGGTTGCAATCCACAGTTTGCAAAACACTAGTCTAATATGATTATAGCCTTGGCAGATATTAGAAATACATGTCATCATAGATTCCTGTCCTCTCCCTTGGTAGAGGTAATAAAGGGGATCAGAACCCTCTCTGAGCCAGAGCTCCAAGGCTCAGAGTAAAGGCAATAGCAACCACTCCCCTGCCCACCATCTGTCCCAATCACCAGCTCTAAGCAATTTGAGCAAGTGAAGATTCTGTCCTTAAGGCAGAGGAAAGAAAAACACAGAAAATAACATTTAATTATGTTTTAGACATGACATTTCTTAGGGTCTAAATCCCTTTAACCAGTCTCTGTGCATCCTAAAATTTTCTTTTTGTGATTAACACAAGAAAGCACAGTCTGGCCCAGACCAGAGAAGCATTCTTTATTCTGTCAGATCCTGAAACAAAAAGTAAAGGGACTAACTAGAAGTCACAGTGGAAAATAAGCTGAATACAATTTGGCAACATGTTATTATTGAAAAACAACAAGGCTGCTATTACGGTAAAATCAAGGACTCTTCTTTTTTGATTATCACCCCAGAGTTTCCAGTGGTTCAAAAAAAAATCACATTTTTAAGAAGTTCTGTTTTCTCACAAACTTCAGGATTTCTATCAAGCTGTCTGAAAACAAAATATTTTTGTTCCTAAAACACAGCTGGCAGATTGAGAGTGTTATACACAATTGGCCGTATGTCAAAAGATACATAGAGCATTAATGCATTTTATATGGCTTTAAAATAGGATACTTAATTAAATGAAGAAGTCAGCAATATTCAAGAATGTGAATGTAACTGCATGCTACAGGATCTTTTGGAAACTTCATGAATTATCAGGTAACTTCTGTACTGAATTTTTAGTGCTGGAGCACAATTACCCACTCCTCATTTCCACCCTAGTCCACATAATAAATATAGTCATTCTAATGACAGTGCTGGGATGATATACAATTCACAGTAGATAAATTCATCCATAGGCACGTGCTCACTACTTCAGCGACCTTTATCTGGGTATAAAATTTGACATACTGTCTTCAAGACAAAGTCAACTCCTGAAATAGTTTTGCTTATGGAAAGAATGGATAAAGGGCATGTAGATAATCTAAAAAAGAACACATTTATTTCTGTCTTTGGGCTACAATTGAAAGATGAAAAATAAAACACATAGCCATGGGGGACAGCATGGCATAGCTTGGGGTCTGGAGTCTGGTTCTAATTCTGGCTCTGTCATTTAATCATATACTTTGAGAAAGTTACTTAACTTCACTGACCCTCATTTTCCTCATTAGTAAAGTGACACTAATCATAGAATATAACTCACAGAACTGTTGCAAAGATTCAATGAGATTATATTTGGAACAGGGCTGAGTTCAGTGCCTGACATGGAAAGCACTCAATAAACAGTGTGAACAATAATAAATATACATGCCATAACTAGGATGATGATGATGATTTACATATATTTCTTTTCTCCAAGCTCAGCCTTGTGCTTTTTGTCCTATCACATGATTGTTGGTAGTCTGAGACTCTGCTGGGCATTTAGATGAGCCAGTGCCATATTACTAAGAATCAAGTGCATACTTATATTTATGTGAGATTGAGATGCAACCATTTCATTCATAGAGCTTTAGCCGGAAACTCTTATCTTCACAAAATAACTAGTCACATTTTGAAAGTAGCTTTATGGTGCAGCTGAATGACAAAGAAATGACATATCCATTTTCCTCTCTATCTATCCTTTCTTGACAAGCTCAGTTATCCAGAGCCATTCTCTATGTACCCTGTCACATCAGGAGCTGTAGAACAAGAGTATACAGCTCCTATGGGGAAAGCCCAGTGGTGATAATGCTGAAGTGCCATATGTGAAGATGATATAAAATCAAATTTAGACAGAACAAAACAAACTGTGACTGTCACCTCATGCAGTGCAGTAAATGAAAAGACCATTAAAATCTATGAATTAGTCCCTAAACTCTCACACTATGTAGATGAGATAAATTTCCTTCTTGAGAGAGCAGGATCCAAGTGTGTTGACCCAAACACCGAAGTGTGTTTCTAAATCTTAACAGCAGTTCAACTTTAGAGGCAATGAAATTTGACTAACAGTTCTTCCAGAGGCTGATAACTAAATAGTATTTGCTACTCTACATGCTTCCACATAGGAGCGAATTGAAATAACCTGGAAGTAACGACAAAGCATCTTATCTGAAAATCACTTATGGTAGTTTTGAGAACAGATAAACATTTCTGTATCTTGACATGGGCCAATCTCCACCATACACTTAGCTGTCACAAGACATTCTATATCTGTGTTGTGAACATAGTTATCTGAGGGAAAGGTTGAAGCCATATGATTTCCTCACATTTAGCAGGCATCGTGGTTCTTCTTGTTATAAAATAAATCTTGCTGTTACTTATTGCAAAGTTCCCTTGCTTTGAGTTAAATGGAAGGTCATTTGAAGGACCTAAACATTATATTTTAAGTTGCTTCCAGAATATCTTGAATTAGGACATAACTTAAAACTTGCTGTGAATGAAAATGTTTTATGTTTTCTACATTTGTACCCAAATCACAGTTCTTTATATATTTAACAGCTGAAAGGTAAATAGGAAGTTAAAAGGTGTAGCAAATAGATTCATGGTGAAAATGATTAACTATTACTAAATAGTTAAATTACACAATGTCACACTAAAATAAACATTACAACTGTGCTGATAATATAGCACTTTTGAAAACAACAATACTGTTGTGATAATAAACAATAAAATGGTTTGGCAATTTATTAAGTGGTAAACTCTAGTATACACATTTAATGTATGAGTCATTTTCTGCTTATTGAACATTTGTATAATTTCTTTTCAAATTTTAATATTTATGTTTTATAATTAACAAGGTATTAATTTTCCTTATGTAATACATGGGTGGACAAAATGTAATTTTTTAAAATATTAGTACAATTATTTTGACCAGCTCACACTGATTTTGTAAAGTAATTTTCTGAGTGATTCTGAAAAATACTCATGGCCCTTTCTTTATTCTCCCAATCTTACTTAAAAATTAGAACTTCTCTTCCTTAGCACGTATGCTCTTACTATACCTTAGTACATTTTGCCCTAATACTAATCTCTGGTTTAATATGGGAATTATATCTATCATTGATAGTGTAATTTAATATCTGTGACAATACCATCTGTTAGAATTTGAATTTAAACTCTAATTCACTTCTATCGTACTGAAATGAACACCTGTCCATTAAGTTCTAGACCTGAGACTGGGGATTCATTCAGAATCTCACTGCACAGATCTCCAATGATGACAAAAAGACCATATTTATTGGAATAAGCCAATGATAAAATCCCATTACCAATTCCCCAAAGTAATCTATTCCCCTTTTAAAATGGATCGCTAATTTCTTCATTTTGTAATGTAACTAGACAAAGTGACTATTTTTCTAGAAATTGAATGAGGCTAAAATTATTGTTTGGTAAGCTGCCATGGAAACTGAGGCCAAATTGATTTGAAGACACAGATTGGAGAAAGTGCTATATTTTTTGGTCATTTTCAGTGCCTATGCATGTTTCTGCCTGGAATGTTCTTAAAATGCAGGTCAAGGAACCAAATACCAGTCACTTGCCCCATCTTTTATATCAAGCATTACATCACCCACACTAACTGCACTATCCCACAGGGACCTTGAGTATTACTGAGAACTCTCATTCCCCACTTCACACTCCCTAGCACATTTTGGTACCAGGGAGTCTACATTTGAAAAATTTTTTGTCCTAATGATTGTAAATTGTTCTTTCCATTTCATTCCTTCATCCAGTGGTTCAGCCATTTCTTATTCTCCAAGGAAGGGAAAGAACCTCCATCTCCAGCAGGCCTTTATTTTGTTCCCTCTGACTTTGAAATTACTGCCAGTTTCTTCAACCTTCCAGGTGATTACTCCAACACAGAACAGGACAATATACTTATTTAAACACTAAAGTCAAACATTAACTCAGGTTCTGGTCAAGATATTCCATTTTTAAAAATTCTAGCCATAGAATATTCCAAGGTAATTTGGGAAATATGACTTCTTTCTAATAGCATGGTAGCTCAATGTCAGAGATCATAAACTATTCCAAAAGAAAAAAATGCCAGCAGTTCTGCTTGAAATTAGAAAGGGAAGATCTGTGTAAAATCAAGATATGAAGTTATGTTAGTTCCTAAAAGCAGATTTTCAGGTTTGAAGATGGTAGAACTTTAAAGCTTAACCTTCAAAATTCTTTTATTTGCTAGATTAAAAAAAAAATTAAGCTTAAAGAAAAATAACCTGAAATAAGCATCACTTTCTTGCCAAGACCATTTGAGATTTTTTTCTTATTCAAAATAATTTAAATGTTTTCTTCTGTTACACAGGTTGCTTATTTTGACACAATAGTATTCCTGTGTTTTGGAATAAGTTACTTAAAAATAGACATGAAGTCACTTGAAAAAAGACACCAGCTTTTTCTTACTGATTTAATTTCTAATTTAGTTAGGTTTTCTGTGATGCTGATGAATGAGAACTAATAAAATGATCAGGGAACAAGATATCTGTTTTGTACCACATGTAACTGACTCTCAGAATGAAGCTTCAGGTAAGTTGAATACTGAGTTTGACCTTTCAAACCCCAAATAATACTCATTTTTATTTAATTTTTTTTTTTGCATCCTCACCTTGGTTTTCCTTTCTCTGACACTCTCCCCCCCCAAAAAAAAACCCAAAAAAAGTACTTTACTTCCAGGTACTTATGCCTAGAAAATATTGAACCATTAATCCCTTTTCTTCCTCTTTACTGACATTACCAATATTACCTATGTAAAAGGAAGGCTTTACTTTTCTTAGAAAATAAAGATTATTTATATAAATGATTATTATTTTCATGATCCTACCATTTAACTCTGAAGTACTTGCTTTTTCTTCTATTTCCATTCCATCTATCTCCCAATTATTTCTTGTGTTTGCTACTTCATGTATTCATTTCCTTCTCTCCCTTTCACACTACTGTTTGGTTAATTCAGCAGCAAGTTTACGAAAACACATTTTCCTGAGTCACAAAGAAACAAATGGCTTGCAAATAAGTAGATATCTGGGGCTTGGTTGCATGGTGACTGCATAAACAAAATATAGATATCAATGGAAAGGGCAAAGAGAAAGATGTTGCATCCATTAATCTTCTTCAAATAGTTAACCTTTCAACTGGGTACATGAAGATACAACAAAAACAGAAGATGTGTCACTGCGTATAGCCTTTAGACGGAACCCAGACAGAGCAGGAGAAGTGATTCCTGTATAAGAAAGCCCAATTATTAATGCATCGTGCATAATAGGTTCATGGTAAGTAAAGGGGAAAGCTGAGAACTGTGTATGTTATTTTTCCTGGCATCCTGCTAGTAGAATTCTTGGGATAGCAAAAAGAGGCAGAAAACAAGGTTTAGCTGAGTTGCTGTGATCTGTCCTGTCTTAGAATCAGTGCCCTTAAACTTTCTGTGGTGGGCCACTCCCCAGGTAACAGTGAGCTTCTTTTAGGTCACTGCCTACCAATTCTCACGCAATGCCTACTTGTGGCTGCCTCAAGGACCAGGGAGCAAATGCAGGGAACATCTGTTTGCCTCACTGCTGCCCACGGCTGACCCAGGGGACTTAAAAATACCTAGAAAAGAGTAAACTTGCTGGAGATCTCCATCTCTTTATCTACAAGGGTCCCAGTTCTCTCCGACGCTCCCTGGACAGTCAGACAGAAAGTTAAGTATCATCTTCTCTCCCAGGGTCTCCCCTACTTTGGCAACTGTATCCAAATCCAACCATTTGGATACTGGAGAGGGCCTTCTGGGGGTGGCAGTGCCTGACCTTTCATATTCCCCACCTGATTCCCTAAACTTCTATTGCTGCTCTAGATTTTTGCACATAGGCTCATGGAAACAGCAATGAAGTCGTCGGTGCACAATATTGAAAGTAAGGATGGCAGCAAGAAAAACCAAGAAGCATTGAAGGACATGGGTTGCACTCTCCAAGTCCTGATCCTCACCAACATATATCTCAACATTAATTCTGCAAATGTTGTGGACCCAGAGACTAAAGGATGTTACCTGCTGTGTGATGAAAAGTCAAAGGTGCAAAGGTCAGCATTTCACATTGAGAACACTCTGTTTGGATGGGTACTAAGAAAAGGTGCTAAAAGCCCAGTAATATATCTCTCAGTTTACTCTATGAACTGGCATTTCCTGTGAACTGCTGCATCATGTTCTAGCACAAAGGACCACAGATCGATGATTTTCTACTATTTATTCTCAATTCACCGGGGACTAGCTGAAGATATAAAGACTAAAATAGGAGTAACTTGATTTTCCATCCACAGCAGAGAATTAGCAAGATATTAGCAAAAATATTATCCAAGCAACATTTTCTGTGACTTTCAAGGTCTAACAATTCTGTACTTAGTCATGGCCATCATCCAGAGGCTCCTGATCATCCAGGTTTAAGTAGACAGACCACAGTGGCAGGATCTTCTGAGTCCTTGTGAAAAAGCAGAGCTTTCTTTTAGCTCAGCTGAGTCACATTTTCTCCATCGTCATGGCTTTAACTGTCTAAGAGAAAGCTCACTGGGCTCTTCACACACACTAGCCCTTGATTACTGCTCACTCCTCACATAGACTAACTCTAGTTGGCTTGTGAGCAGCTGTGATTTCTCAGTCCTTGAGTCTTCTCATTCTAATCATATATCCCTGGACCTTATATTGTACAATAAAGCAAAACTGGTTCATTGGGATGCCCCTGGAGAAAGGATACCACCAGCCCAGTATCCTTTTCACTTGAAGGAAGCATCGGTTCTGCAGTTTCAGTAATTCTATTCAACACAAATTTCTCAAGCGTCAATTATGTGCTCACTACTTATATTGATCAGAAACCTTAGGGTAACCTGTTAATATTAACTAACTATTCAGTACCTGGGATGCCCTTATTCTAGTGGATTCCTAAAATAACTTTTAAATAACACACCTACAACCATGGTTTTTACTCATAATAAGAACACACTTATTCTTTGATAATGTTTGTTTTTACATTATTTTCATTTTTAACAATTAGAATATTAAATTCCATTTTATTACTATTACTGATTTCTTTTCTGTCATAGCGTAATGAAATAATATAAATTTAAGATAAACATTTATGAATAAATTCTCACTCATTAATTGAACAAGTATTCATTGACCAGTTACTATATGCCAGGAACTCTGAATGAGGTGCTAGGAATATAGTACTCTCTGCCCTCATTAAGCTTTCAGGCAATTGAGGGATATGTAAGAGTAAATAGACAATTGTAACTTAAGATTATAAAGGTGAGAAAGAGGAGCAGAGGTGCTATAAGAACAAACAGATAGGATGGGCCTCTCATCCACTCATGAAATAATCAGAGATGACTTTCTGCAGGAATCTAAATGATATAAAAACTGAGACCTGAAGGATGACTACAAGACACTGGGGCTGGGAGGAATATGTATTCTAGGCAGAGAAACACTAGTGTGCTGGTGGAATTTTTCAAGCCAATTATTAAGCTGTCTGTAGCTTGAAACATGAAAGTAGTTATCTTGCAGAAATCAGCAAATGCTACAAATCAGGGCCTTCCCTTCCTAGGTCCTTACCCCACCCCACCCCCACCCCCAGCTAATTTACCAGCACTCCCCTGGAAGTGAATGAGAACATAGTAAATTAAGGAATTGAAAATAGTTTGCATTGCTGGAGTGGTAAAAAATGAGGCTGGAAAAGCAAGTAGGAGCCAGATCTTGAAGGAACTTGTAATCCATGGTAAGGAATTTGGAATTTGTCAGGATGAGGAAAGGAAAGCAGTGAAGAATTTTAAAGAAGGAAAGTCTTGCTTCTGTTTGCATTTTTAAATGCAAAATGTGACAGTTTTACGGAGAACATTCTGGACGAACACTGTACTTTCTCAGAAACAAGTTAAAGGACATCAAGAGGAAAAGTGTTCTCAATATGACAAGAGTACATTTGGGGCAGATTTAATCCCATGGCATATTGTGATAGTGTGTGCTCTAACAGATGGAAAAGGAAGGTGAAATAGATTATGGCAACTGTTTCATCAGCTGTCACCTGTAAGACAATAGCCATCAATGGAAGTCATGTGTTGAATTGACCACAATGTCAATTTGAGTATTAAGTCCAAAGAGAAAGCCAGCTAACACATCATTCATTCACCTACTGTGAATATAATTCATTAACTGGGATATGATTCATTAACAATTACTAATTAACTGGCAGAGACACCTATAAAGCTAATTTGGGGGGGCCTTTATTGGTGGTATTTGACAATGAAATTTGAAATAATGTTCACACATTGCAAGCAATGTGAATTGTTTCACTGTACATATTTATTATGATTCACTGTATATATTTATGATTTAGTAACTTTCCTGGACAAAAAAGAAAATGTACGACAAACTTTACAATAGACTCTAAGCATTCACAAATTTAACATATCCATGGTCTATAGTCATTTAAGATTTGGCTAAGCCCAAATATGAAATGCACATAATGTTGGGCTGGTTTCTTGGTTAGAATTGGTCATTTACCTAGTGAATGAGCCTACTCAAAGGCCCCACATCAGCGTCTCAATAAGGCTTTTTGCTGGTCACTTTGTCACTGACAGACTTAACAGAATTGAATGAATGGGAGAGCACACTATTCTTGGCTAAGAAGATTTTTAAAGATGTCTGTGCTCTACAAAATAAATCTATAAATTTCCAACGAAATTCCAAAATAATTTTTTAAACTAAATGTGCTGACTCAAAATTATATATGGAGAAATAAATGTGTAAAAAGAGCTAGGGAAATTCTGAAAAAGAGGATGAATGAGGGGAGCCTACCACTACCAGATACAATCACATATTATATAGCTATGGTAATTATAGAACAAGACACACATAAATCTCGAGAGACAGATTAATGGAACAGACTAGAGAGGCCAGAAATAGACCCAAGTACATACGGAAATTTAGTATACAATAAAGGTGACATTACAAATTGATAGATCAAAAAAATTTTTAATATTAAAATGAAGCCATAAAAAGTACTAGGAGGAAGTATGGTATAGTTTAAAAAATAATCTTGATACAGGGAAGGACTTTGAAAACATGACAGAATACAGAAACCACAGGAAATGAAACATGCAAATTTGAATGCATGTAATAGAATTTTCTACAAGATAAAGCATCAAAAACAAAATATAAAGCAAGTAATATACTAGAAATAAAATATTTGTGACATATGAAAAAGATTTTTTAGTAATATATAAAGAACAAATCAATAGGAAAAAGAACAATAATCTGATAGAAACTAAACAAAGATCACAAAGGCAGACTTCACAGAAGAGGAATAAGAATTTCCTTATTTTTATTTCAGCGAGGAATCTCTTTGAAAGATGTGAAAATATACTCAACTTCACTCATTACAAATAAATGCAAATTCAAACTTCAAAGAAATAGATATTTTCACCTTCAGATTGGCATAGTAACAGTGTCTGACACTCATATATTTGGTAGGACGGTAAACTGGAATGAATTTTTTAAAGGGCAATTTGACAAATTATATCCAAATTTCAAATGCAGATATCCTTTCACCCAGCAATTCTACTTTGAAGAATTTATTCTTCATGCACACTTGTATATCTATACAGTAAGATATTCATTGTATCTTCATTTGCAATAGCAAAAATTTTAAAACAAACTAAATGTTTATTAGTAGAAAATTGTTTAATAAATTATTGTGCATCTATATAATGGGATATTATGACACCATCAGTAAAAATCAAGGCTATCTGTCAAGACTGAATGGGAGAATCATCAAGATACAGTATTAAACGAATAGAAGAGATATACTGAATAGTATGTGTAGTATATTACTATTGTGTGAAAGACATATGCACAGAAATATAAATACAGGTATAGACGTAGAATACCTTTGGAAGAACACAAAAAAGGAGTAGGGAAGAGATCAGATTAGTAAAGGATAGGTTTGGGGGGTTTGTTTTGAATATATACCTTTTATAGCATGTTTTGTTTTGTTTTTGGTCAAATTCAGGAGTGTCTGGACTCAATGACAGGAAGATGATGAGAAGGGTTTAGGGAGTGCTTCAGTAAATGCAAAATGTGATTACTGAATGAAAGACACAACTTAAACAAAAGTTGAAAAGGCTTTTATATAGTACATTTTATCATCTTCATTGATGATATATCTACTAGATGGTAGTATATTAGTCAACGTTCTCCAGAAAAACAGAACCAGTAGGATATATCCAGGTGCAAAGAGATTTATTATGAGGGATTGACTCACATGATTACGGAAGATGAGAAGTCCTGTCATCTGCAAGCTGAATAGTGTAGTTCCAGTCCACATCCAAAAGCCTGAGTACCAGAGGAGCGCATGGTGTAAATCTCAATCTGAGTCTAAAGGCCCAAGAATTATTAAATCCTGGTCCAAGCTGGAAAGTCTGAGAACCGGAAGCTCTGATTTCCAAAGGTAAGAGATAGTTGTCCCAGCTCCAGCAAGCGAGCAAATTCTCCCTGCTTCTGCCTTTTTGTTCTGCTCAGGCCTTCAAGGGATTGGATGAGGAACATTTGCATTGTTGAGGGCATCTTCTAGGTTTACAGATTCAAATATGAATTAATCTCTTTTGAAGACACCGTCATAGACACACCCAGAAATAATGTTTTACCTGCTATCTGGGCATTCCTTAGCCCAGTCATCACAGGTAGGAATCAACATTATTCATAGCTATCACTATGGATGAATTTTGTAAGGGCTGGGACTATGTCCTATCTTAATCTCCATTGAGCACAGTGCCTAGCACAGAGCAAACACTCAATAAGTGTCTATGGAATGAATGCAAGAAAATTAAATTAATATTATGGTTATGACATGACATAATATGCACCTTTTCTTTAAGGCACAATTTTTGGTTTTAGATTTATAAATAATTTTGCTCATTTTTTTGGATCATTATTGAATGTGGTCAATTTCTTTTTTTCAGTTACTCTTTAGTTAATAAGGGAAAACAGCATGATATTCAGAAATCTAGATATTTGTGATAATCTTAATATGGATCCCTTTTGCCAGACAAGGCTGTATCACAGTTCTTACCAAAGAAGGTACAGAGGCTACCCAAGATGCTTGTTTAAAATGCAGATTTCTGGGCTCCACTCCCAGAGAATCTGATTTAGTAGGTCTGAACTGATGCTTAGGAATATTTAAATATCTTCTCAGGTAATTTTAATATCCATTAAAATTGAGGAAACAAATGTTACCTCAATACAAAAAATATAAATACAAAATTAGATAACCCTTGATT
Source organism: Leucopleurus acutus (assembly GCF_964270905.1). NCBI lineage: Eukaryota > Metazoa > Chordata > Mammalia > Artiodactyla > Delphinidae > Leucopleurus > Leucopleurus acutus. The sequence goes on from NC_139148.1 coordinate 84,728,090, forward strand.
TTCAATTTTTTCCCCCCTTTGGGACCAGATGGAAAAGACTTATGGTAAAATGACATATTTGTTGTATTTTTTTAAATTATTTAACAAATATTCTTAATGTGCCTACTTTGTACCAGTCACTGACCAAAGTACTTTACAAACTCATTTAATCTCCATCACAACCCTTTGATGTAGGTACTATTTATCTTTCCATTTTACAGATGAGGAAACTGAGATATAGAGGTGTTTTTAAAAAAACAGAAAAAACTTCCCCAAGTTTACATGGCTAGTAAACCAGGTCTAGGAAATCCTGGAGTCCACAGTAAATCTGCTTTCTTCTACAAACATTTTACATCTAATTTGTTCCAATATTGTTTGTTTTGACCTGCCAATAAATATGCACTCAGTGACACTGGATCTCAGAAAAAACAAAACAAAAAAAACAAGAATTTTAAACTGGTATTGAAATAAGAATTAGAAACTGGGCACAGTAAAATATTCAGCCAGAACTTTTTAGATAAGTGTTACAGTTGTTTCTCTTCTTTTCAAATATGACATCTCTTAATTCAGCATCACAGATTTTGTTCAGACATAGTAATTCTGGAGAGTTGAACTGGAAAAGTTGAGCAATACATATCCAAGTGAAAGAAAAAAAGCTACTTGTTTATCTAAGGAAAATTTAAATAGATTCTGGACATATTTTCATGGCCTGTATTTGGATGTCTAGGATTGTGGTGTTGAAGTACTTTCCAAACTAATAATAATCCCTATCTTGGTGTTTGTCTGTGTTACAGTGACCAGATATGTGAATTCCAGAGTTTTAAATACTGTTGTGCTGCCACTGTCATGCCTGATGATACAACAATTGATCATCCAACACATAAGAGATCAAAACAACTACCATCAAAAACATGTTACATCATCGTGGCCCATCAAATAGTGGTACAGATCTGGATTGATCAAGTGCCCAGAAGATAATGGTCTATCCTTTAGCTTAGGTTGAAGAATGACTGGGATGGGGTGGGGGGGTGTGGCTGAGGGACATTAAAATGGAAAATGGTCCTGCTGGTCACTAGGCTGTGAGGGGGAACTAAGAAATGGAAGAGAAACCACACCTAAAAAACTATATGATGACTCATAAAAAATACTGTACCAAACCAGACCATAATCACAAACTAATGAAGCTCTAACACCAGCTCCTTTAGACCCAAACTTCCTAGAGAAGACCACAGACAGACTAATATAACATGAACAACCTGTAACTCTGCACAGATACATGTGTTGTAAAGATAAGTTCACTGACTGTTCCAACTACTCCTTAGTTGATAGATTTGGTCCAATTACTGCCCAAACCGTCCTATTACTAACTTCAGCTTCCAAAATCCCCTAAGTCCTCCTCCCCAGCTCCCTCCTTTTAAGACACCCCACATTCCTCCAGTGTGCATTCTCCTTTGCTGTGGCAAGCCTAATAAACCTAACTTTGGCTACCACTGTGTTCCTGGTAGTCTTTGGCTGGCTGTCTTTAACACCTTTGATAACACCAAATCAGAAGCCCTTTAACAGAAAGGAGTCTTTCAGTCATTCCTTCCTATTATGTGTAGAGGTTGCAGAGAGTAATGTACATCATATTATCCAAGTGTCTTTTGTACTTCTATATTGACTACTCTACTAATCCAACTATGCTGATTTCATTTCTGCTAAATGGTGATTAGATATTTGTGCACATGATCCAAATTAGCATAGTTAGTATGGCTTTTATGGGAATGTGAGTTTGACCACATTCAATAATATTATTAGTATATTAATATTGAGTCAGACCCTGTACTCAACAATGACTAATCCATTATTTTTCAGGAGTGGCTTAGGTATTGAGAGATTTATGGCTGTGCAGTGCCTAGCATGAGAAATGTGCACTCTCTTCGTCTTATCTCACTAGACAGCCACTGATAGAGAACTTCAGTGTCCAGTGCTGTCACTTTGACATTTTCCCTCAAAGCTCAATTTATGTTCAACAATGAAGATGCAAGAAATAATCCTTAAAAGGTTGTGTAACGGAGCTCTGTCTCTCCACACAAACAAACACTATCTATCTCTACACAGACACACACACACACACACACACACACACACACTTTTTCTCTTAAGAAAACTAACCTCATTAGGTATATTTTTTCTAGCTTGGTGGACTAATGAGAAGTGACTTTTTAATTATTTGCCTCCCATAAACAAGCAGTTGTGATGGTCTTCTTAATTCATTTTGATAGAATCATGAAATGCTGGTACTAAAGGTGGTATTAGTGATTATATCAGTCAGGGTTCTCCAGAGAAACAGAGCCAATAGGAGATATATATATATACACACATATAATGTATATATGTACATGTGTGTGTGTATATATATATATATATATGATATATGTAGGATGTCTGTATCTATAGCTACAGCTATATCAAAAGAGGAAAGGAAGAAGGGAAGAAAGGAAGGAGGAAGGAAGAGTGCTTTATTTTAAGGATTTTTTTTAAAGAAATTGACTTATGTAATTGTGGAGGCTTGCAAGTCCCCAGTCTGTAAGTCAGGCCTGAGGCTGAAAACTCAGGCTGGAATTGATGCTGCAGTCTTGAGGCAGAATCTCTCCTTCTCTGGGAAACCTCAGTTTTTGTTCTTAAGGCCTTCCACTGATTAGATGAGGATCATCCACATTATAGAGGGTAATCTCATTTAAAGTCAACTGATTATAGATGTTAACCACATCTGAAAAATACTTTCATAGTGAGACTGAGATTAATGTTTGATTAAATAAGTGAGTACTATAGTCTAGAGAAACTGACACATAAAACAAACCACCACAGTGATCATATAAACAAACTCAACTAATTTTATACATGAGGAACCTGAGGCTTGCAGAAGGAAGATAGATGTCTAGTAATCTAGGTACTAAGTTTATGGCATACTAGAATTAGTATCCAAATCTATTTATGCCAGATTGGGAGTTCTCACTGATCACAAACCTTAGTGTGTACCACTATATTTGCAGTATTATAATTTCTAAGTATTTGTTGATCATGGAATTTCTTATGCTTGTGATTAATTTGAAAATATTATCCTGAGAGTGTTAAGAGCAATTTATTAAAAGATATATTACATGGATCAACTGAATGCTGTTACCAGGATACGCATAGTAAACTGACTGATATATTTGTAAGTCTCAAGAACCAAACTAAGACATTTGAAACACATAGAAATATTGTTGAGCTGTTTTATAAATTGAGTGACTAAAGGCCACTAAGTTACTTTTTATTTTACCCCTAACTTGCAATTCCATTTTAAGAAAAATATCTATTACTTTATATGTAAAATAAATTCTGTTTAACTCACTTTTACTTACTTCATAAATCAGGTTATATTAAGACGTGTTACTTATAAAAATTTGCATTTTTGTCTACAAGGAATACTTAAAAGCTTCCAGTGAGATTACATCACAAATTAGTTTCTAAACAATGTTAGTAAATTCAGTGGAAAATATTTTTTATGATGTGAAATAAGTTTTCTAATGAAATAGTTTGAGTTTGCTACACAAGCAGTGGCTTTAGAATAGAAGACAGGATGCAATGAGACTTTCGATATTCACCTATTTAAACTAGAATCTCCATAAATGAACTTGATGCTGGGTAAACAAGACAGAATGAGAACATCTTTTAGGTCACACAAGAACTGAAAACATTTTATTAGTGACATCATTATTTAGTCAGGAAATGAAGGCTTTTGTTCCCCCAAAATGCTTGGTGAGAAAACAGAAACAGACTCACAGATATAGAGAACAAACTAGTGGTGACCAGTGGGGAGAAGGAAGTGGGTAGGGAATTAAAAGGTACAAACTATTATGTATAAAATAAATAATCTATCAGGATATATTGTACAACGTAGGGAATATAGCCAATATTTTATGGTAACTTCGAATGGAGTATCATCTATAAAAGTTTGAATCAGTACATTGTACACCTGAAACAAATATAATATTGTAAATCAACTATACTTCAATAAAGATAAATCAATTTTAAAAAAATTTAATGCTTGGTAAAAATACCAGTAGCAATTCAAGAAATTACTGTATAACAAAACAATAAAAGAAAGGACAAGCACGTTAATTTTTTTAAGTGAGCAAAGATATGAACAGGGAAGTTCAAAACACAATATATGAACTGCCAATAGGATATGAAAAAAGATGTTTAATTATAGTAATAATCAACACTATGGAAATTAAAATGAGAAAATACTTTTTGGCCTACACAATTGTCAAATATTTAAAAATAATAATTTTAGAATTGGCGGGATAGATACTTTCTACATTGCTGGCATTTGTAGATATTTGTACAGACAGTCCTTGAGTTCTACTGGTTAGACTTATGATTTTTTTGACATTATGATGGTACAAAAGTGATTTGCATTCAGTAGAAACCGTACTTCAAATGTATACAATAAAAAATGCCTGTGAATATATACAGCAAGGTGTTAGCAGTTGATCAATTTGGGCAGTGGAATTATTATTGTTTTTGTTTTTTTCTTTTTGTGTAGCTTCATTTTACATATTTGTTTCAAAGTTATAGGAACATTAGTTTTCTTGTAATGGGAAAAATAATGAGTTACTTTTTAAAAATATGCCTAAAAAAAAGATGTTAATAGATAGTACATGATTAGTTTTCAAACCAGAAACATACTGCTATGGACTGAACTATGCCCCACCCCCCCCAAATTCATATGTTGAAGACTTAATGCCTAATGTGACTATATTTGGAGATGTTTTTTAGGAGGTAATTAAGGTTAAATGAGGTCATAAGGGTGGAGTCCTAATATGAAGGATTGCTGTCCTTATAAAAAGACACCGTTATGATGAGAGAGCGAGAGAGATCTCTTGCCACTCACACTCGTGGAGGAAAGGTCATGTTAGCACATAGCAAGAAGGGAACTGCCTGCAAATATGGAAGAGAGACTGTACCAGAATCCAACCATACTGGCACCCTGATCTCAGAACTGTGAGAAAATAAATTATGTTGTTGAAGTCACCCAGTCTATAGTGTTTTGTTATGGCAGCCTGAGCTGACTTAGATACATGCTTTTGGTCATTCAACATGCTTTTTAGTCATTTATAAATTTTACTCTGCCTACTCCTAAAGAGATTTGATTTGGCTAAAATTGGGATATAATTAATAAGTTCTGTTAAATCAGTGGAAAAAAATTAGTCTAGACCCTGAAGAGGACACAGTATTTGGAAGAGGTGTGAGGAGGTATGAACATGATAGTGGCTGCAGCGTAAGCAATGGCATAAAGATCATCAGGGGGTATGAAGCAGAACAACATGAGTATATGAATGAGAGAAGACCAGAAGATATCGGGCTCTTATTCTTCTCATGCTATACCCTTTCAAAATTGTTATTAAACATTCATAATGACCTAAAGTAAGCTATCAAGTGTAGTAATGTCCTTTGAAACTTTATTAAACTACATTTTGTTGTAAAGAATATTATCAATTAAAAAAACTATACTATTGGAGGAAAGTGAGTAAAAGGTATGGAATCCCTCAGTATTATTTCTTACAACTGAATGTAAATTCATTATTATCTCAAAATAAAAAGTTTAATTGAAACATTAAAGTTTCCAAAATCTAAAATGGAAAATGGATTGATATTGTGACAGTTATACCTTAAAATCATAATGTTATAGATAATTCTGACCTGTTCTTCTTTAGCAAGCACTAACTTGCATTTATTTTGAGAAAATGAGATAGTTGAAGAGGATTAGCAAAAGCCCACTTTACACATGTGCTCAGAGAAATAGTAACTCCCACCCTAAGTAGGAACTAACAGGTTCTTTGTTATTAGGCCACTAATTAGGGTTCTGATTTAGGTAAGTATTTGGAAGTCTCTGCTATTGTTTTACACTTTCACCACTTCAGTTTTGAAGATATCTAGTTACATGCTACCTAAAATACATGACAAGAAAGAAAAAGGGAGAAATGCAAAGGAAATAGGAGAACAAGGGAAGCAGAATATCTACTTACACATTAGACATTCTCTATGACCCATGTACTGGGCCCTCTCTGCCCCACTGGCAATTATCCATTAAACTATGAACAATCACTTGATTATTGAAGAAGACCTGTGTTTCTGAAAGAGAGAGAATTCAGTGTATAAAGGAAAGGTCAATAGTAATGTTCAGAAAGCGAAAGTGTTTAACTTCGGTGTTTCACGATGCATCTGGTTTATGGAGTGGTCACTACAAAACAACTCTTGAGACGATACCTATTTTAGAAAGACACAAGTCAAAAATCCTAAAATCTTTTTAAAAAATACTTCAGCCTAATTTTAAGGGACATCAGCATGACTTACAACCAATGTTTAGGAGGGTGGATGGGGAAATGGCTGGATTGGTTTTCCATTAATGATTGATTAAACACATTTCATTATTCATTCATTTGACAAGCATTTAAAGAATGTGCACTATGGTCCAAGCACAGTGGCACAAAATGGCATGTTTTCTGACCTTGAGATGCACATAGCTTAAACAGAGGAATGGTCTCCCAGGTGGAATGCACATTTTGGAAGGGAAGTGTTAGCAGTGAAGGGGGAGTTGTTGGGAACAGCAAAGTCTGTATAAAAGTATTATACTAATTAGGCATTTATGCCAGAAGCTTTAACCATTAGTTTTCTAAACCCTTAAAGCATGCTTTTGAGAAGGGACTTATCCTCATTTTACAGGAAACAAATTCAAAGTAAACAAGTTATTTGCCTAAGGTCATGGAACTTGTAAAGAGTCATGGAACTTGTAAAGAGTCAACCATGAATTTGAACCATGTCTTCCTAATTCTAAAACCTGTTATTTCTTACTATACCACACATCACCTCTTCAAGTTGTTTACACTCAAGTTATGCAATTATCTTGTTTCTTCTTCACCCCTCACTCCAGCATTTAAGTTCAAGAACAGGAATCTGTCTTACTCATTGCTGTATCTCTGACATTTAGATCAGTATATGACATAGACTTGGCATTTATTAACATTTGTTGAATTAATGTAATATATACATCAAAACATTTTATTATCATTCTTGTTATTAGAAGCTAATTCAAAAAGAGGTGCAGGCACTCCAGTGAGGGCTGTACAAAATAATATATTAGACTATTGGAACTTCTATTCATATTCATTCTTTTTTATTTCTATCTTTATATTTTATATGTACATAAAATGTTGGTACAGCAGTACATATGTACAATTTTTATATCAATAAATATACATATATCTGGGGTACATAATTAATACTTGTTACCGATAGCTGTGTGTTATCAAAAATGTTTGGAGAACACTGATCCAGAGGGAGAAGCAGGCAATTAAGTAAGTATGTACCACTTAACATTTATGCAAGGTGATATATATGTCCATACAAATTAGTTTAGGTGCAGTAGGAAGAGAGTGACTACCTTTTCCTAGTTTTGCGGCGATGATGATGGAGGGGCAGGGATTATTAGTGGAATAGATGGCTAGAAAAAATTTCACAGGGGAAGTGATGTTTTAGCATGGGATCCTGTAGGATGGACTGGTGTGATGGGGCTTTTTAGACACAGAGAAAATAACACTTGCAAAGGCATAAAAATATGAAAATCCTGTTGCAGTAGAAAAGCAGTAGTCTAGGAGGCTGGAAGGTAGGCATTGACTCCATGCTGAGGACTTTGGACTTTATCATGAAGGTCATGGGAATGAAATATAGTCCAAAGCAGCAATTACTGAGTCATCACTCAGTAATGGCAGGGGCTAGATTTTAGAGTCCCTTGGAATCACAGTAATGGCAGGGGCTAGATTTTAGAGTCCCTTGGAATCACAGTTAAGGAGTTTGGACTTTATGTTTTAGGGAAAGAGGAGCCGTTGAAGGATTTCAAGCTGGGGAGTCACATGATAAATTTGTGTTTTAGGTAAAAGGACATTCTGGCAACCCAGTAAAGGATAGCTAGCAAGGAAGAAAACTGGAAGCAAAACAATTCTCATGTGATTTCAGCCATTGATTTTTTTAAAAAATGCTTCCAATCAGACAATTTTTAAAGATAACTTCAAAATGGCCCCTTGAAACAGGTGAATCAAATGTCTTCTCTTTATGTTACTGCCTAATGGGTTTATCCACCAAATATTTTCTTGTAATTTCCCCCATGCCTCTTTAATACAATCCTGCCTCAATTCTTTCTGTTCTGTTGCCCATTAATTAAGAGAAAATTCTTGGGTTACTATGTTTTAAGTCACCCCCTCACACATTGAACTTGGTCTGACAGCTTCCCTCTATGCCCTTTGAAACTACTGCCCACTTTTAAGTTGTCTATTGTTCCAAGACCAGCCTGTTTGATGACCCTACCAGACAACAGTATTATCTCTATCCTAGTGTCTAAAAAACCCTATGTATATCTACCATGCAACACAAGAAAGATAATGAGATAAATATTTATTTGGCTGAAGCAGGGAAGTTAAGTGAGGCGGAACCCATGAAATCCTCAAGTGCCAGTTTGATATGCTGCTTCTGTCTATTTTCGGTCACTGTCATGTGGAAAAGACTGAATGTATAATTAAAAGATTGACATAATAATGCTAATTAGTAAGAAGTTATGCAAGAAGGATTTTTTTAAATTGTGGTAACAAGTTCTTCAGCCTCGTATGTATCTTAGATTTTGGGGGGACGCTGATATAAGCCATGTCGACGTGACTAACCAGCCGTAGGATTGACTCATTTGATTGGACTGACTCTCTTCAGGTTGTCTTGATAGTTTGTGAATTCTGGACGTACAGGTCTTTGGTCTCAAGGTGTTGCAGTGAGCTAGACTGTTGCACCATAATCTAGATGAGTCATAAAACTGAGACTTTTCCTTTTAATCTTCTCTCCCCTAACCTTGTCATCACTGTACTGTTTGCAAATCTTATGTTCAGCCGACTGCTATTAGGGAACCAACTAAATGGAGAGGGCTCATTTAACTGACACAAAAGACCTCTGAGAGTCTCCTTTCCCCAAACTCATTCTGCCTAAATTACCATATGATGAACATGCATTTATTTTTATAATAATAATTAGCATTATTGCAGCTCATATTTTCCAAGAGCAGTAATATTTCATCCTTAAATCTCTAAGGCTCAGCAAGGTAGGTCAGTATTTTTTCCTTATAACAAATTTGGAAACTGAGGCACCATGGGGTTAAAATGGTTATGACTTACTCCTAGTCACAGTGCTAGGATTAAAGCCCAGGAGAAGAGACCCAATTCTGGGCTGAGAACAATGAACACTATTCCTCCCTCACATGAGTTCTGGGGTTTGTATTAATTTTAGCTTATAACAGTGCAACTGCTACCTAAGAGCAATTTTCTATAGATCTGAGAAAGTTTCAAATCCATCATGTTAAGTACCATTCTAAAGTTATTTCTACCTTTTTAGCTTTGTAATTTATCTTTAAATGCCCATAGACACCAAAAGCACATAAATCTAGGAACTGCTAACATGTACAATAATGTTTTTCTTGAAAATTTTTTAGACATAAAAATTAACTTGACAAAATAGAGAAAAGGAAGTCAAGTTGGAAAGAGCAAAAAATTACAACAGAAAATCTTTCCTTAAAACGTGGTCAAAAAAAGGTGTTATGGACACCAAAATATGCTATATATTTATAGATCTTAAGTACTTTGGGTAAATACCTCTGACCTTTTCTAGTTTATTCAGAAGGGCCCATACCAAAACTTAAATATTCATACTTTTATCAACATATTACAATTTTCTCATTTTAATCTGTAGTTTATTTTATTTTTATTTAACTTTTTTCTGATGACTTCTTTCAGCTCCAAATGGCCTTGATGTTCCTGGAAAGATTGTCCAAAGAAAACAGTCATTTATTTTTAACCTTTACATACTAGGTTGCCCCATAGCACTTATAGTAGTTTCTCCCTGTAGCTATCTTTTCCTCTTTCCCAGTGAGGAAAATTTTCATTTTTCAGGATAATCAGGGCCATGGACACATTTGTTTGGACCATATTAATTGCATAGCTTGGGCTCTATGAGTAGATGTCAGATTGTTGCTAACATATAGTGAAGTATGAAAGTTCTTGTTGCTAGAGATTTCTCATCATTCTCTATTTATTCATGGGCAAGAAATATATTGTACTGTATTTTTATTAATGTTAGGAAGTAGTTCTAGTATAAGTCAGTTTTCTTATAGACTAAAAACAAATAGTAGAAATAGATGCTATATACTTTGAAATTTTCTTTTACTCACAATTCTTCACTATAAAATTATTTGACATTCTAAATTAGTGTTCACACTCTACACTTAGGTTATATGAACCTCAATATTCCAGTTGGTCTCTTTTCTCCAATTTGTAATGTCAGAAGAGTTGGAAGAATCCAAAGACTTAGGTTAGTAGAGATGTTCAACTTAAATTAATACAATACACATTTATTGAATGTCGAATATCCAATGCAGTGAGACAGACACAGTTACAAATAGGATACAAATTCTGAGATCAAGAAATGTACTGTTGATTCAATATTCATTCAACAAATAATGTATTGAGCACCTACCATGTGACAGGCACAATTCTGGGCATCAGAAACAATATTCATAAATAAAACACTGAAAAATACCTGCCCTGAGGAAGCTTACAGTCTGATACAGAGATACAGATGATAAAGAAATAAGGAAAATTTCCAGATGTTGATAAATTCTATGTAGAAAAATAAAATAAAAATGAAGATGGGGAGTCAAGATGTTGAACTAAGAGGATGCGGAGTTCATGTCTCTGTAAAACTAGGACACCTATCAGGCACTGGGGGGGACCACAAACATCTAAGGGGATGGGAGGAACCCCCAGTGACCAGGTAGGATGTGGGGAGGAGTGAAGGGGGGTGAGAAGTGGAGGCAGATGGGACTGGCACCCCTGAGGGTTGGTGGGAGAGGAGAAGGGTTCCCATGCGCAGAGAGGGAAACGGGGAGGGGGAGACCGTTGGGAAGGCAGAGGATCAGAAGGAAGTGTGACCAACATTTCCCCTGCCCACTTGGGCTCTGGGAAGCCTACTGTGATCCCAGGCCTGATGCTTGGCCCACTGAGGCCCCCTCCATCCGAGTGGGTCCTGAGACAATGGGAGGGAGGGAAGGGGGAGCAAAAATAAAGGCCAGATTGACAGGACCAACACACCTGAGGGGCAGCTGGGGGAGGGGAGGAGTTCCCACACCTGTTGATCCCTTAACCATGGGCCCACCCATGATTAAGGGATCAGCAGGGACAGAGGAGACCCTTGAGAGAGCAGAGGAATGGAAGGGAGCACAGCAAGTTCTTCCCCTGCCCACTTGGGTATCAGGGATACTTTTGGCAGAATAACTGATGCAAGAGTGAATAAGTGAGCTGAATGATAGAATGGTGGAAATAACTTCTGAGGAGCAGAATAAAGAGAAAAGAATGAAAAGAATCAAGGACAGTATTAGAGACTTCTGGGACAACAATAAATGCACCAACATTCGAATTATAGGGGTCCCAGAAGAAGAAGAGAAAGAGAAAGGATCTGAGAAAATATTTGAAGAGATTATAGTCTAAAACCTCCCTAACATGGGAAAGGAAATAGCCACCCAAGTCCAGGAAGTTCAGGGAGTCCCACACAGGATAAACCCTAGGAGGAATACACCAAGACACATATTAATCAAACTAACAAAAATTAAATTCAAAGAAAAAATATTAAAAGCAACAAGGAAAAAGCAACAAATAACATACAAGGGAATCCCCATAACATTATCAGCTGATTTTTCAGCAGAAACTCTGCAGGCTATAAGGGAGTGGCAGGATATATTTAAAGTGATGAAAGTGAAAAACCTACAACCAAGATTACTCTACCCAGCAAGGATCTCATTCAGATTTGATGGAGAAATCAAAAGCTTTACAGACAAACAAAAGTTACAAGTCTTCAGCACCACCAAACCAGTGTTACAACAAATGCTAAAGGAACTTCTCCAAGCAGGAAACAGAAGAAAAAGAGCCACAAAGGCAAACCAAAATCAATTGAGAGAATGGTAATAGGAGCATACATATCGATAATCACCTTAAATGTAAATGGACTGATTACTCCAACCAAGAGACACAGACTGGCTGAATGGATACAAAAATAAGATCCATATATATGCTGTCTCCAGGAGACCCACTTCACACCTGGTGACATCTACACACTGAAAGTGAGGGGATGGAAAAAGATATTCCATGCAAATGGAAATCACAAGAAAGCTGGAGTAGCAGTACTCATATAAGATAAAATAGACTTTAAAATAAAGACTGTTACAAGAGATAAGGAAAGACACTACATAATGTCAAGGGATCAGTCCAAGAAGAAAACATAAATATACATATATATGTTTCATATATATATATATATATATATATATAAAATTTATAAATTATAAATATTTATGCACCCAACATAGGGGCACCTCAATACATAAGGCAAATGTTAACATCCATGGAGGGGGAAATCAACAATAACACAGTAATGGTGGGGGACTTTAACACCCTACTTACACCAACAGACAGATTATAAAGACAGAAAATAAATAAGGAAACACAAGCTTTAAATGACACAGTAGACCAGATAGACTTTATTGATATTAATAGGACATTCCACCCGAAAGTGGAAGAATACACTTTTTTCTCAAGTGCACAGGGAAAGCTCTCCAGAATGGATGACATCCTGGGTCACAAATCAAGCCTTGGAAATTTAAGAAAATTGAAGTCGTATCAAGCATCTGTTCTGACCACAATGCTATGAGATTAGAAATCAGTTACAGGAAAAAAAAACTGTAAAAAACACAAACACATGGAGGCTAAACTGTGCACTGCTAAATAGCCAAGAAATCACTGAAGAAATCAAAGAAGAAATAAAAATTACCTAGAAACAAGTGAAAATGAAAACATGATGGTCCAAAGCTTATGGGACACAACAGGAGCTGTTCTAAAAGACAATTTTATAGCAATTCAAGCTCACCTCATGAAACAAGAAAAACCTAAAACAATCTAATCTTACATCCAAAGCAATGAGAAAAAGAAAAACAAGGAAAACCCAAAGTTAGCAGAAAGAAAGAAATCATAAAGATCAGAGCAGAAATAAATGAAATAGAAATGAAGAAACAATAGCAAAGATCAATAAACCTAAAAGCTGGTTCTTTGAGAATGTAAACAAAATTGATGAGCCTTTGGCCAGACTCATCAAGAAAAAAATGGAGAGGACTCAAATCAATAAAATTAGAAATGAAAAAGGAGGAACTACAACTGATGCTGCGGAAATACAAAGAATCATAAGAGACTAATAAAAGCAACTATATGTTAATAAAATGGACAACCTAGAAGAAATGGACAAATTGTTGGAAAGGTACAACTTTCCAAGACAGAACAAGGAAGAGTTAGAAAATATAAAGAGACCAATTGCAAGTAATGAAATTGAAACTGTAATTAAAAATCTTCCAACAAACAAAAGCCCAGGACAAGATGGCTTCACAGACGAATTCTATCAAACGTTTAGAGAAGAGTTAACACCTATCCCTCTCAAACTCCTTCAAAAAATTGCAGAGGGAAGAACACTGCCGAACTCGTTCTATGAGGCCACCATCACCCTGATACCAAAACCAGACAAAAATGTCACAAAAAAAGAAAATTACAGACCAATATCACTGATAAACATAGGCACAAAACTCCTCAACAAAATACTAGCAAACAGAATGCAGCAATACATTAAAAGGATCAATCACCATGATCAAATGGGATTTATCACAGGGATGCAAGTATTCTTCAATATACACAAAACAATCAATGTGATATGCCATATTAACAAATTAAAGAATAAAACCCATATGATCATCTCAATAGGTACAGAAAAAGGTTTCAACAAAATTCAACACCCATTTATGATAAGAACTCTCCAGAAAGTGGGCATAGAGGGAACCTACTCCAACATAATAAAGGCCATATACTGTGAACCCACAGCAAACATCATTCTCAATGGTGAAAAACTGAAAGCATTTCCTCTAAAATCAGGAACAAGACAAGGATGTCCATTCTCACCACCATTATTTAACATAGTTTTGGAAGTCCTAGCCATGGCAATCAGAGAAGAGAAAGAAATGAAAGGAATATAAATTGTAAAGTAAGAAGTAAAATTGTTACTGTTCACAGATGACATGATACTATACATAGAAAATCCTAAAGATGCCACCTAAAAACTATTAGAACTAATCAATGAATTTGGTAAGGTTGCAGGATATAAAATTAATGCACAGAAATCTCTTGCATTCCTATACGCTAACAATGAAAGATCAGAAAGAGAAATTAAGGAAACAATCCCATTTACTGTCACAAGAAAAATAATAAAATACCTAGGAATAAACCTACCTAAGGAGGCAAAAGACCTGTACTCAGAAAACTATAAAACACTGATGAAAGAAATTAAAGATGTCACAAACAGATGGAGAGATATACGATGTTCTTGGATTGGAAGAATCGACATTGTGAAAATGACTATACAACCCAAAGCAATTTACAGGTTCAATGCAATCCCTATCAAATTCCCAGTGGCATTTTTCTCAGAATTAGAACAAAAAATTATACAATTTGTATGGAAACACAAAAGATCTCGAATAGCCAAAGCAATCTTGAGAAAGCAAAATGGAGCTGGAGGAATCAGGCTCCCTGACTTCAGACTATATTACAAAGCTACAGTAATCAAGACAGTATGGTACTGGCACAAAAACAGAAATGTAGATCAATGGAACAGGATAGAAAGCCCAGAGATAAACCCATGCACCTATGGTCAACTAATCTATAGCAAAGGAGGCAAGGATATACAATGGAGAAAAGACAGTCTCTTCAATAAGTGGTGCTGGGAAAACTGGACAGCTACATGTAAAATAATGACATTAGAACACTTCCTAACACCATACACAAAAATAAACTCAAAATAGATTAAAGACCTAAGTGTAAGGCCGGAGACTATAAAACTCTTTAGAAGAAAGCATAGGAAGAACCCTCTTTGACATAAATCTCAGCAAGATCTTTTACAACCTACCTCCTAGAGTATTGAAAATAAAAAAAGAGAAAATAACCGAATGGGACCTAATTAAACTTAAAAGATTTCGCACAGCCAAAGAATCCATAAATAATATTAAAAGACATCTCACAGAATGGGAGAAAATATTTGTAGATGAAGAACTGGACAAAGGATTAATCTCCAAAATATACAAACAGCTAATGCAGCTCAATATCAAAAAAGCAAACAACCCAATAAAAAAAATGGGCAGAACATGTAAGTAGACATTTCAGCAAAGAAGACATATAGATGGCCAAGAGGAACATGAAATGATGCTGAACAGCACTAATTATTAGAGAAATGCAAATCAAAACTACAATGAGGTATCACCTCACACCAGTCAGAAAGGCCATCATCAGAAAATCTACAAACAGTAAATGCTGGAGTGGGTGCAGAGAAAAGGGAACCCTCTTACACGGTTGGTGGTAATGAAAATTGATACAGCCACTCTGGAGAACAATATGGAGGTTCCTGAAAAAACTAAAAATAGAACTTCCATATGACCCAGCAATCCCACTACTGGGCATATACCCTGAGAAAACCATAATTCAAAAAGAGTCATGTACCCCAATTTTCATTGCAGCAGTATTTACAATCGACAGGACATGGAAACAACCTAAAAGTCCATCGACAGATGAATGGATAATGAAGATGTGGTACATATATATAATGGGATATTACTCATCCATTAAAAGAAATGAAATTGGGTCATTTGTAGAGATGTGGATGGACCTAGAGTCTGTCATAAACAGTGAAGTAAGTCAGAAAGAGAAAAACTAATATCATATATTAATGCATATATGTTGAATCTGGAAAAATGGTACAGATTAATCTATTACTGGGCAGAAATAGAAAGGCAGACATAGAGAATGGATGTGTGGACACGGGTGAGGGAAGGGGAGGGTGGGATGAATTGGGAGATTAGTTTTGACATAAATACACTACCATGTGTAAAATAGATAGCTAGTGGGAACCTGCTGTATAGCAGAGGGAGCTCAGCTCGGTGCTCTGTGAAGACCTGGATGGGTGGGATGGGGGTTTAGGGAGGTCCAAGAGGGAGGGGATATAAGTATGCATATAGCTGATTCACTTCACTGTACAGCAGAAACTAACACAACATTGTAAAGCAATTATATTCTAATTAAAAATATATATATATATATATATTAAAAAGGAAGATGGATATGGAGTGATAGAAAGTTTTGGGGAAGGATGTTTAATTACAGCTCTTAGCATCTTATAAGATTATAGTTGGGTGTTAAAGTATAACATGGGAGTCCTGGGCTTCATGTGGCATAAACAGAGATGAAGGCATAATGAGATTAATCTGGGTGATCTCAAGGCAAAAATCAGAGTGGCAAAACTGTGAGCATTGCCAGAGAGGGAGAGATCTCTATCTCTCTATCTTTCCATAAATAAGCCAAGGTCTGCTCCTGCATCTCACCGTCTTCAGAGTGACAAGGATGATGTAGAGACCAGAGAAGAGGGGTCTTGTCTGGATTCTCTAAAGTTTCTGAACTCCCCCTTTCCTCCTGTAGATGGAAGTGTGGGAAATGGGAGTGATCTATCATAGTCTTGCAAATTAAAACATCATGTTTACAACTGAGTACAATACATAACATAATTTGCTGAGTTCTATGATAGAAATGCAAACATAGCACATAGGAATGGGGAGGAAACAGATTCGTCCTTCCTGGAAGTCTTCATAGAGGAGTTGGCATCCTTATAAATGAGTGGTTGTAACCACCATTTTATTTTGAAGGTAATGACTTTCCCTGCAAGACATTCTTGCCCAGCCACATAGCAGAAAATGGCTCCGTAGCAGTTTCCTAAATTGCACGTGTCAAAATCAGTTCCAAAAATCTACTTTGGGGAACATACGCCTGCTATAATGTGAACCGTGCTGCAGATGAATATATAGAAATGTGATTTAATGTTCCAAATCTGAGCTGTACACATGGTCAAAAAGCTCTGAATATTTTGGCTGGTAATATCCTTAATCATTATTAATCTGGATTTTTGTTTCAGTTTTGCAATAAGATCAAAGTTAGCTTCTGTGTCCAGAATAAATTTAAAATCAAATTTATGTTCACTGAAAATAAAGGCTATGTTAATAGAAACTAGATCGAGATTAGTCATAACAACTATCATTTATTGCATGCCAGTTGCTTTGTACACATTGTTGCTTTGCCCCATAGAGCTCTGTAAAGGCAATGTTCTTATTTCCATTTTAGAGATGAGTTTCTCTTACAAAGATATTAAATGACTCACCCAAGACCACACAGTATGTGAAAGGACTTGGATTTGACCCCCAATACTGTACCTTTTCAACTACATTACACTGCCAAGAAGGGAGTCCCAAATGTTAACACTGCATCAATTGGTTTAAAAGATTGTATATTGTTTATACATGAGCAATAGAAGTAAGGCTGACATTTCAAGTCCCTTCACAGATGAGTTGGCCTATTTGCTTATATAGTTTAGCTTTCTCTACCACCACCACCAAGAATAGTAAGGGATCTCAGAAATTATTTGTTGTAACCAATAGTTGTAGAAAATTATTTGTTTTACTGAAAAGCCCTGGCAGTATCTCCAGATATAAATGGGGAAGCCATCACTTAAATAGAAATTTCCATAAAACTAAGTTAACTCTACAAGACTTGTTGTTTACCTTAAGAGAATAATCATGTCATGTTAAAGAGTGCTAATCAGGTCATAATGTATCAATTTTGGAAATTTAGGCCTATTTTTGGTCTCATTTAATGCACGTGTTCTTAAAATGAAGCACGGTAATACAGGTAAGTGTATTTTATAATACTACCTCACATTTGCCCTGCCATACAAGCAGAGCCCTTTCATTTGCTTTTCATAAGGACACTAGGTGTGCAGCAGATATTATTATTTCAGGTTTTTAAGTATGGGAACTAAATCTCAGTTTAAATAATCTGGCAAATTTGCACAACTAGTCAATGATGGAGCTTGTCATTGAACCCAAGTTTTTTCATATGCAGCTCAGCAATCTTTCCTAACGGTGTGTTGCTCCATGGGCCTATAGAATCTTGATTCATCATTTGTTTCAATAGAACATCATCAACAGTCCCATTCATCATAGGACAATAATCATGATTCAAGGTATCTGCTACTATAGTAGTCTTTCCAAGCTTATTTGTTTATTGTCTCACATCTCGGTCTGAGTTGGTTACTATGGCAACAGGCACTATAGAAATGCACAATATAAATAATGGATTATGAATCTTCACAGGTGTCCAGCTCAGATACCTTTAATGAAAAGCCACTCCAAAATTGAAAGAATATTTCTCATGTATATGTTATGACTCACATGTTGAAATCACTCATTTATAAATAGGCATACGTATCAGCAAAAGGCCAGATGAGTTCTGCTCAAGTTTGAAAAACACTTTAGGAAAGTTCCTTTAGCTTTGCACTTAGCAGAACAATTAAGCTAGTTTTCCTTTATTCCTTTGAAAGTGTCAAGCCTAAAAGCCTCACAAATACCTAATGGGCTGATTGTTTTGCTTCGTCCCTCTCAGCTCCAGTCAGATGTGACTTAATATTTGCACTATTACAAACTCTTGTGTGTCTTGATATACACATTTCATGGACAAATTATAAAGGAACTTTGGAAAATGATAATATCTATGGATAAGGAGGTCCAGGAGTGTGAGAAGTTGAATTCATTTTGCATACAGAAGAGTTGAAGGAGCAGGGCATGCCTTTATGCTTTGCACAGGGAAGAAAAGATGAAAGAGCGATGTGAGCCATGGGAGCTGCTTCAAGTGTTTGAAGACTCATCACTTAGAAGGGGAAACTTATTCTGCAGCTCTCTGCAGTGCAAAAATAGTACCAAAGTGTAGAAGTGACAGGGAGGCAGGTTTTGGTTTCCCTATAGAAAGTGACTGTGCAGTGCTCAGAGCTTACCAAGATGGAAACAGCTGCCTTGTGATGCAGTGAGGTCCTAGAGAGGATTCTTGGAGGTTGGGATGCTTGGAAAAGAAAACTGCTAGGATCCCATCAGTGTTAACACAATTCTTGGGTAAGAATTGCGAATATTTATTGAGCTCCCATATGTTTTCCACATTTTAGCCCGTTTAATCCTCTTGAAAACCTTAGGGAGTAGATACCATTATTATATAAACAAGGAAACTGAGGACAACAAAATTAAGTAATTTGCCCAAAGACACTTGACAGGTTTAATGATTTTGAGATTCAAACCCAATAACTTTGTTCAACCACCCAAGCTGTTAACTACTATGCCTCAGGGCTGTTTAAACTGAGTGGTGTCTTGATTCTGTGTGACCCCGAATGTTTCCAAATAGCCTGTCCCAAGACCTTGTACCTATTAATAGCCTCATTTTTACCAGTGATGTTACATATTATAAGTATATGCAATGTCTAAAATTCAACTAGATACTAAAAGTACAACTACCATTGTTGTGTATGTTGGGCAAGCTATCTGAGAAATTTGGGCATTAAAATTAATTATCATGTGTTTGTTCTTTAGGCCTCTGTCTCCTGTCCGCTTTTGTTGTCTATCACCACTTTCTCCTGAGGCTATTCATTTTGTTTCATGGCTTTAAATACGATCTACATGTTGATGACTCCTCAAATTTAAATTTCCAGCCCTGACTTCCAGATGCATCTATATACCTGACTATTTAACACAGATGTCTAACCTGTGATGTCCAAAGCACATTCTTGCCAAAAGCTTATAAATACTCTGTGTGTATAGGCTTTTACCAGAAATATATTTTTCTTCTGTGTTTTTTTTATTGAGTTTTGTCTTTCTGCATTATACTGATACATAATGAACATGATTTTACAAGTTAGATATTCATTTTCCAGTGCAGTAACTCAAACCATATTGTCTGAAAGCTGTGTTAAGTGCCAGTTATTTCAAATATTCCTTCCTCCTTTGAAATTGAATGTGTACCCTCTACAAGGTATAATGTTTCAGAGTTAGACTGAAAAAAAAAAAAGACATGATAGGCTATTGTTCCAGGCCCTCTTCTTATTGTGTAATAAAATAATTATTTAGGGGAAAATAAGATATCATACCTAAAAAGCTTGGGAACACATTAATCTTGTTGAAAAGCATAAACTTTGAAATCAGACATATCTGGGTTTAATCTGTCATTTAATAGTACATAACCCTAAACATGTTGTTTAACATCTGAGACTCATTTCCTGATTTGTAAATTGGACATAATCTTATAAGGTTCTATAGGATTGAAATAAAATATTCTGAGCATAAGGTCTGTCACACAGTAGGCTTGAAATAATTGTCCATCTTGCCCTCTCAGCTCCCACTAATGTTTGATCACCCTAAAGAATAGTCTTCTGTTATAGAGTATGAGTGAGGGAGTTGAATATGAGAATGGAGAGTTGATATCAACTCTTGATGTTCTGATTCAGTGAGTTCTATACCCTTAATCTCTTAGTTATATTTTTCCCTTCAGAAAAGCTTTAAGTTTATCATATAAAATTAAAAAAAAAACACCCCAAAACTCTGCTGCTTTACATTCATATGTTGTGACTTATTTTGACTGCTATTAACTTATCAAATATTTGTTCTCCTTTAAGTGTGATTTTAAAGGGTTTGTTGTTTTCTCTCTCATGATTTTATCAGGGCCTGGAAGCCAAATCTTGTTTTGGAGAAGATATTGTCAATTTTATATAGAAGCCAATAAGAAAATAAGATATGCAGAACAAATATTACTTCACAGGTAAATTTTGATGTCTAAAATACTGCATTTTCTGTCTCCATCTGCATTATTTATCTCAGAATATGCAAAAGATGAGTAGCTGAAAGTCAATCCAGATTCTCTCTGATTCCTGGGAAGCAGTAAGTTGATAACTTTAGAAATGTAATAAGGAACCCTAACTCAGAAAGAAAGGAAGCGATCTCTAACTTCAGTTTTTTGTGGATTTTCAGAGAGAGGGAAAAAAGGGATTTGTAGGTTTGGCTTTTGCTCAAGTTACATTTAACATGTTGGTATGAGAAGAAATGTGACAATTAAAAACAACCAAATGGTTACCTACTTTAGAGAGCAAGAAAGGAAAAAATAGAAAGTAACACCTTCTGTGGAAGAAAAAGAACAAATGGCAAGGCTAGATATGGGATTGCCTCAACATAGTTCTTTTTCCAATACAAAATGCCTTGGAAATGTGCAGCAAATATTACAAACTTGACAGAATATATTCTCTGATATTTCTTTCTATGCCTTAGAAAAAAGACCAACAGGCAATTCAGGCACCATGTACACCTTGGCTTTTCCTTCTCTGTCCCTCAGCCAATTGGCTTTTCCATTGCCACCATCCACCCCCCACCCCAAGCATACACTCCTTACTATTCCTCTTAACAGATATTCCACTCATGAGACCACATTTTGCTCTGAATATACGATAAACAACAAATTTAGCCCAACCTTTATCCAGTGTTTCACAAATTGTGGCTTAAGAAATATCTACAGCAGAATCACCTGGAGTATTTGTTGATTTTCTGGCTCTACCCTAGACTTTCTGAATCAGGATATTTGAGAATGGAGGCTGACAATCTATAATTTAAACAAGCTTTCCTAGTGATTACATTCAAGTTGGAGAATCACATCATCGGATGATTTAAACTTAACATGATTCAAATTACTGAGGTTTCCCTCTTCCAATAATAGTTTTAACTGAAAGGACAGAATGGAAAGCTCTGGGCTAGATGCCAATAGACAAGAGACAAACTCCTGGGTCTAACACTTCTTAAGCATGTGCTCTGGCTCTCAGTTTCCTCCAGCTAACTCAGAGTCCTAATGAAAAAACAAATTGTAATGGAAAGTTCTTTGGAAACTGTAAATCTCTACACAAGCTTAAAGTATTGTTGTATTATTTTCATTATACCTAAGACCATTTTCTGAAGACCGACTCAAAGAGGATAAAGAGAACGTTTAGTGAAAGAGGAAAGAACTTGTTTAGTAGATGAAGGATTGAAACCATGTAAGAATTATTAGCATGAACTTTTTCCAGATTAATTCTAACTAGTTCCATTAAATCTAGTCACTGATTAATTCATGCTAAATGTGTCAGGTGTCATGTTAGCTGTTGGAGATACAGTGAAGAGGTATCATTCTCTCTCTGGATCACAACAACACATAATGCATTAAAGAACAGTGTGACTAGTAATACACAAAATGCTAGGAAGCAAATAGGCAGGGAGACCAAGAGGGGTTCACAGATGTTTTCTGGAAGGAGATGATATTTGGTTTTCACCTTAAAGGATACGTAGAGGTTCACTAGGCCTCTAAAGGAGGAAGGGCCTTTGGGAAGAGGGGACAGTACTATAAAGAAAGGCCTAGAGGTCTAAAAGTGCTTAGTGGGTTTGTGGCACATAAAGAATAATCTGGGGTAGGTGAAGCATAAGGAATTTTGTGGTCATAGGTGGTTTCATGACTTGCTGTTCTGCTAATTAACTGTGTGATTCTTCTAGGGTCTTCATTTGTTAAATGAGGACAACAATAATAACTTGCAGAATTATTTTGAAAAATAAGTATAAAATAAAACTAGGCATGCAATAGTTATTAGCAGTAGTAGCAGTAGTGTAAACTCAATATTCTAATAGTGATTGAGATTCCATCTAAATAGTATAAAAGAAGAAAGAATAGGTGAAAACTCACTGGTTCCCAATCTCTGAATGTATGAACTGGAAACAAAATGTGTTTAGAACTACAGCCATGTTAGGAGTTCCAGAGCTGGGATAACTTTAATTACTGAAGACCAGATAATTTGAAATAAAAACATTAGAAACACTGAGCCCCAGAAATCTGTATAGATGTCAAGTTAGATTACCTGCTGGTAGTGGGCTGACAGTTTGATGATACCAAGTCTTCTGTACATATATGAATAAGAGTTCCTATATGGCTTTACTCTTTAATTTGTTTACTTAATAAACTCCTGTTATGTTCTAGACACCATGATAGGCACTGGGGGGTACAATAAGGGATAAAACAATAATTGTGTCTGCCATCACAGTGTTTTTATTAAATTCATGCACATAATCAATGCATACTCGTTTCAATAACATTTTAGCTTGGGAGGTAGTAAATGATAGTGTTTGGGAGCACTAATTTTGGTATTAGACAGAGATAAACTTGAATTCCATCACCATCAACTTTCAGTTCTGTGATCTTGGGCAAATATACTGTCTGCTCTAAGACTAAATTTCTGCATTTGAAAACAGTACTTACCTCATGTAGTTTTTGTAAAGATTAAATGAGGTGATTCATGTGAAGCACTTAGAATAATATTAGCATGGATATAATAAACATTCCATAAATATTAGCTATTGGTTTTAGGATGCAACTCTTTCTATAAAGACCCCACCTAGACATCTCTTTTGGGTGGTAAAGCAGGATAGACAACGTGTATAATTATTGGTGGCAAAACAACTGAAAATATTGGATAAAATATATTTAATAAATTACTTTTACTTGCATATCTTTGTTGACAAGAAAAACATCTAAAAGCCAAATATGAAGGTAAAGGAAAAATTTAAGTACAAAAGTTAACTTTCTCCCTGGACACATCTGTAAATCCTGGTAACCTTGAGCATCAATGTTTAAGATCACTTGGTCCAGAGGCATGAAGACAAAGCCTAATACCCATGCAGGGAGGGGCGATCTGTAGGAGACACTGGCAAAAAGCTTAGACATCATTGTAAGGCGTTAAGACCAAAATTGTAAGGGTGAGTTAAAAAAAATTCCCACCCCTACATTAAAGGGTAGAAAGGGAACTTGCTTATCTTTGTCTCAGCACAAGGTTCAATAGAAAAAAAAGGTCTTTCTTTAGAATTTTTAAACAAAAGTTGGACCTTGGGCAAATTTGGAGTCTGAATTCACACTACCTATGCAGTATGAAAACCCCCCCAGTGAGAATTATTTCATAATAGTTGCAGGTTGGATGTACTCCAGACACTTGGCAAAATCAAAATCAAACTGTCTCTGGAGAAACACATCTTCAACACAGGCCTCAAAGGTTTTCCATAGATGAAGTTCCATGGAGCTTGCACTTATAGTTGAAATTCACAAAACGTACAAGGAAACTACCTGGGTTGAATTGTGTCCCCTCCCTCAAATTCATATGTTGGAGTCCTAACTCCCAGTATCTCAGAATATGATATTTTTTTTGGAAACAGTCATTACAGATGTAATTAGTTAACAGAAGATCATACTGGAGTAAGGTGGGCCCCTAACCCAATGACTGTGTGAAAAGAAAGAGATGCATACAAAGGAAAGACAATGCGGAGACACAGGGACAACACCATCTATGAGGAATTCCAAAGATTGCCAGCAAACTACCAGAAGATAGGAGTGAGGTATGGAACAGATTTTCCCTCATGGTTCTCTGCTGACACCTTGCTTTCGGACTTCTAGCCTCCAGAACTGTTGTTTAAGCCACCCAGTTTGTGGTACTTTGTTACGGCAGCCCTAACAAACTAGTACAGACACAAAGCTCTTTTAGGGTCTATATCTTTGCCCCTCCCCCAATGTTTAGTGCTAGGTTAAAAGATCTTCACTGGTGTTAATCTCCTGATATCTTTCTGCTCCTATATTTATTCTCAACTGGGGAGGAGGGTTAATGGAGTAACTTATCAGATTGGAATATTTGGGGGAAATACCAAGGCATGCTTAGCTCAGCAATACCCCCTCTTCCTTGTGAAAGTGACTTGCTCACAGAAAGCAGATGTTTTGCTCTGTTTCTCCAGGGGCCAGTCCTCCTGACACGTGAGAAGTTCTCTTCTGGTTCAACATGTCCTGAGACCAGCTGGGTAATTGTGCCTAATTCTGAGAGCCAAAATGAACAAATTCTCTTGGTTAACAGACCTCCACCAAAGGAGATTCTGAAGGCTGTACTTCAGGCCAAAGGGAAATCATCTCAGAAAGAGGCACTGAGATGCCAGTAGGAATGGTGAGTCAAGAAATCAGTAAATTTGTACCATATCTAAACATGACTGCATAAACATTAATAACAATGCCCAATTTATGGGGTTAGCAAAATCAGGTAGATCTAAAATCTGGAAATATAGCTTGTCATTTGGCAAAGGGTGATATGAATTCAGTGCTCTAAAGTCCTTGCATTGTTTGGAAGAGGGTGAAGAAGTTGATTAACTTTAGATTTTGTTAAGAATGCATTTAAATTAAAAAAAAATTTATACAATTTTAAAGGTTACTTTCCATTTACAGTTATTACAAAATATTGGCTATATTCCCCATGTTGTACAATACATCTTTGAGCCCATCTTATACTCAATAGTTTGTGCCTCCCAAGAATGCATGCTAACATTTTAAGTAAATATGAAACGAGACCCAAAAGATCCCAATCAATCCAAAATAAGACAATAAAGAAGAAAAAAACACCGATAGAAAAAGCAGGATAAATAGAAACCAGTAAAAAGATGGTAGAAATAAATTCTAATTACACTTCTGATCACTGTAAATTTAAATAGATTAAAAGAGCTAGTTACAAGACAAAGATTGTCAGACTGCATAAAAAAATAAAATTCAGCCATAAGCTACATTCTCATAAGACATATGAGAAACATTATGACAAGGAAGGCCAAAGTTAATAAATGAGAAAAGATATATTAAGCAAATACTAACCAAATGAAAACCAGTATATCTAAGCTCACACACACAAAAATCAATAAGTATGTATTTGAACAGCATAATTAACAATCTTGATCTAATGGACTCAGCAATTGTATAATACACATTATTTTTGAGCATACATGGAAAGTTACAAAAATTGACCCTGTACTAGGTCATAATGCAAGTCCTAAGTTTCATCGAACAGGTATCATGTAGATCATATTATTTCACCATAATTCAGTTAAATTAGAAGGCATTAAAAGTCTAAATAAATGGATAGGGGTAGAAAAGCTCAATATCATATATATGTCAATTCTTCCTAAATCTATCTTTAGATTTGATGCAAAAACACCTGTGTGTGTGTTTGTGTGTGTGTATGTTTAATTTGAGGATTTGATTCTAAGATTCCATGATAGTTAATTTTATGTGTCAATTTGATGGGGCCTTTGGATGTCCAGATATTTGGTTAAACATTATTTCTGAGTGTGTCTGTGACAGTGTTGCTGGAAAAGTTTAGTATTTGATTCAGTAGACTGAGTAAAGCAGATTGCCCTCCCCAATGTTGGTGGGCATCATCTAGTCTCTTGATGGTCTGAATAAAACAAAAAGGTAGAGGAAGGGGAATCCTTGCTCTCTTTATGACTGCTTGAGCTGACACATTGGTTTTCTCTTGTTCTCAGACTGGGACTTACAACATTGATGCTTCTCGTTCTCAGGCCTTCAGACTTAGACTGGCTTTACTGGGTTTCCTGCTTGCAGATGGAAGATCCTGGGATTTCTCAGGACTTCTCCATAATCACATGAGCTAATTTTTAATAATAAAACTCTTTAACATAGATATGTCTATATGTATATCTCTATCTATCTATATATATCCTATTGGTTTTATGTCTCTTTGTCTCTGGAGAACCTTAACTAATACATATGTATATGGAGAAGAAAAGGGCAGCTCTTGCCAAAAAACTGATGGCAAAGAACAAAGTGTTGGGGAGGTCTTGTACTAACAGATATAAAGATCATGTAAAGCAATAGTCAACAAGATAGTGTAGCATTTGTTTAGGGATAGACAAATTGTCCTATAAAATAGTAAAAATATTCCAGGAACAGCTGGTCATATATATAGAAATTATTTATGATAGGACTGGTATTATAGATCAATGAGTAAAGTATGGAATATCCAACAAATTATGCTTGGACAATTGACTATCCATACAGGAAAACATAAACTATATCTATGCGCAAAATCAGTTTCAGATTGGTTCAATACAAATGCAAAAAGCAAAGGTTGAAAACGTTGATAAGAGAGCATAGAAAACTATCTTTATGACCTTATTATATGGAAGTATTTCTTAAATAAGATACCAAAAATGCAAATGACAAGGAAAAATTGATAAATTTGACAATATAAAAATTAAGATAGCATACCTAAGGTGAAATGAGAAATAACAAATTGGGAGAAGATACAACAATAAGAAAAGGGTAAACAAACTAATGAAAAATAAGCAAGCAAGTTAAGCATTTCATAGAAGAGGAACACAAAAAAACAATTAAATATATGGGAAATGCAAGAGCAATCTCATTAGTAATCAGGAAAATGCAAATTAAATGTGATATCACTCTAAACCCATCACATTGGTAAAAAAGAAGAAAGAAAGAGAAAGAAAGAAAGAAAGAAAGAAAGAAAGAAAGAAAGAAAGAAAGAAAGAAAGAAAGAAAGGAAAAAGAAGGAAAGAAGGAAAAAGAAAGAATATGATATGATAAGGGATGTGGAGTAATCAGAACTTTCATACACTGTTGATAGGTGTATAAAGTGGTACAGCAACTTTGAAAAACAATTTGGCACTGTTTTGTAAAGATGAAGATAGCATAGGACTCAGCAATTCTATCTCTATGACTACTCCTTAGAGAAATCTCTTATAAATGTTCACAAAAAGACATGTAAAGAAAGTTTGTAACAGCAAGGTAAGAAGAAAGAAAAAAGAAACATGTAACAACCAAGTGTCCAAAAACAGGAGAGGAACAGGGAAAAATACAATGAGCTTAATTTAGAACGGAATTGTATACAGCTGTTAGAAGAATGAACCCCTGCTACAGGAATAATCATATTACTATAAGGTCCAGCAAAAACAAAAAATAAGATACAAAACAAAACAAAATGAAAACAAACTCAGGATTACCTACAGCATGATTCCATTTATATAAAGTTCAAAAGCATCCAATTTAAGCAACATTTACTTAGGGATACAAACAAACGTGATAAAGAAAGACATTGGAAGGATAACAAAAATCAGTGTAATATTTATCTCAGGGAGAAGTTTGGTGATGGGATGGTGGGTGGGGGATGGGATTGTGGAGGAGCATAACAAAAGGCTTCAATATTCACATCAGTTTTCTATTTTGTAATCTGGGTAGTGAGTAAATGAGCTGGATTAATTGTTATATGTGTGTGTGCAAGTGCATGTATGTGTGCATGTGCACATGTCCTTTTTTTAAATTCATAACCTATATTTTTTAGAGCAGTTTTAGGTTTAAAGCAAAATTGAGTGGAACATATGAAGGGGTGTTATATACCCTGTAATCTTGCACATGCACAACTTCCCCCGCTAACAACATGCTAAACCATAGTGGTACATTTATTGTAACTGATGAACCTACATTGAGACATCATTATCACCTAGAGTCCATAGTTTACATTAGGGTTCACTCATGGTGTTGTACATTTTCTGTGTTTTGACAGACATGATGTCACATGTCCACCACTATAGTTGCACTGCCCTAAAAATCCTCCGTTCTCCAACTATTCATCCCTCTCTCTCCTCTAAATCCTGGCATCTACACATCTTTTTTACCATCTCCACAGTTTTGCCTTTTCCAGAATGTCATAGAGTTGGAACCATAAATTATGTAGCCTCTTCAGATTGACGTCATTCACTTAGTAACATGTATTTAAGGTCCCTTCATGTTTTTTCATGTTTTGTTTTGTTTAATTTATTTTTTTTTATACAGCAGGTGCTTATTAGTCAACAATTTTATACACATCAGTGTATACATGTCAATCCCAATCGCCCAATTCATCACAACACCCCCCCACCCAAGGGGGGCTTTCCCCCCTTGGTGTCCATACGTTTGTTCTCTACATCTGTGTCTCAATTTCTGCCCTGCAAACAGGTTCATATGTACCATTTTTCTAGGTTCCACATATATCCATTAATATACGATATTTGTTTTTCTCTTTCTGACCTACTTCACTCTTTATGACAGTCTCTAGATCAATCCATGTCTCAAAAAATCACCCAATTTCATTCCTTCTTATGGCTGAGTAATATTCCATTGTATATATGTACCACATCTTTATCCATTTGTCTGTCGGTGGGAATTAAGGTTGCTTCCATGACCTAGCTATTGTAAATAGTGCTGAAATGAACGCTGGGGTGCATGTGTCTTTTAGAATTATGGTTTTCTCTGGGTATGTGCCCAGTAGTGGGATTGCTGGATCATATGGTAGTTCTATTTTTAGTTTTTTAAGGAACCTCCATGTTCTCCATAGTGGCTGTATCAATTTACATTCCCACCAACCGTGCAAGAGGGTTCCCTTTTCTCCACACCCACTCCAGCATTTGTTGTTTGTAGATTTTCTGATGATGCCCATTCTAACTGGTGTGAGGTGATACCTCACTGTAGTTTTGATTTGCATTTCTCTAATAATTAGTGATGTTGAGCAGCTTTTCATGTGCTTCTTGGCCATCTGTATGTCTTCTTTGGAGAAATGTCTATTTAGGTCTTCTGCCCATGTTTGGATTGGGTTGTTTGTTTTTTTTAATATTGAGCTGCATGAGCTGTTTATATATTTTGGAGATTAATCCTTTGTCCACTGATTCATTTGCAAATATTTTCTCCAATTCTGAGGGTTGTCTTTTTGTCTTGTTTATGGTTTCCTTTGCTGTGCAAAAGCTTTGAAGTTTCATTAGGTCCCATTTGTTTATTTTATTTTTTTAATTTCCATTACTCTAGGAGGTGGATCCAAAATGATCTGGCTGTGATTTATGTCAAAGAGTGTTCTTCCTATGCTCTCCTCTAAGAGTTTTATAGTGTCCTGTCTAACATTTAGGTCGCTAATCCATTTTGAGTTTATTTTTGGGTATGGTGTTAGGGAGTGTTCTAATTTCATTCTTTTACAAGTAACTGTCCAGTTTTCCCAGCACCACTTATTGAACACACTGTCTTTTCTCCATTGTATATCCTTGCTTCCTTTGTCATAGATTAGTTGACCATAGGTGTGTGGCTTTATCTCTGGGCTTTCTATCTTGTTCCATTGATCTATATTTCTGTTTTTGTGCCAGTACGATATTGTCTTGATTACTGTAGGTTTATAGTATAGTCTGAAGTCAGGGAGTCTGATTCCTCCAGCTCCATTTTTTCCCCTCAAGACTGCTTTGGCTATTCAGGGTCTTTGTGTCTCCATTCATATTTTAAGATTTTTTGTTCTAGTTCCACAAAAAATGCCATTGGTAATTTGATAGAGATTGCATTGAATCTGTAGATTGCTTTGGGTAGTATAGCCATTTTCACAAAGTCAATTCTTCCAAGACAAGAACATGGTATATCTCTCCATCTGTTGGTATCATCTTTAATTTCTTTCATCAGTGTCTTATAGTTTTCTGCATACAGATCTTTTGTCTCCCTAGGTAGGTTTATTCCTAGGTATTTTATTGTTTTTGTTGCTATGGTAAATGGCAGTGTTTCCTTAATTTCTCTTTCAGATTTTTCATCATTAGTGTATAGGAGTGCAAGAGATTTCTGTGCATTAATTTTGTATCCTGCAGCTTTACCAAATTCATTGATTGGCTCTAGTAGTTTTCTGTTGGCATCAGTAGGATTCTCTATGTATAGCTTCATGTCATCTGCAAACAGTGACAGTTATATTCCTTCTTTTCCAATTTGTATTCCTTTTATTTCTTTTTCTTCTCTGATTGCTGTGGCTAGGACTTCAGAAACTATGTTGAATAATATTGGTGAGAGTGGACATTCTTGTCTTTTTCCTGATCTTAGAGGAAATGGCTTCAGTTTTTCACCATTGAGAATGATGTTTGCTGTGAGTTTGTTGTATATGGCCTTTATTATGTTGAGGTAGGTTCCTCTATGCCCACTTTCTGGAGAGTTTTTATCATAAATGGGTGTTGAATCTTGTCAAAAGCTTTTCCTGCATCTATTGAGATGATCATATGGTTTTTATTCTTCAATTTGTTAATATGGTGTATCACATTGATCGATTTGCATATATTCAAGAATCCTTGCATCCCTGGGATAAATCCCACTTGATCATGGTGTATGATCCTTTTAATGTGTTGCTGGATTCTGTTTGCTAATATTTTGTTGAGGATTTTTGCATCTATATTCATGAGTGATATTGGTCTATAATTTTTTCTTTTCTGTATTATCTTTGTCTGTTTTTGGTATCAGGGTGATGGTGGCCTCATAGAATGAGTTTGGGAGTCTTCTTTCCTCTGAAATTTTTTGAAAGAGTTTGAGAAGGATGGGTGTTAGCTCTTCTCTAAATGTTTGATAGAATTCACCTGTGAAGCCATCTGGTCCTGGACTTTTGTTTGTTGGAAGATTTTTAATCACAGTTTCAATTTCATTACTTGTGATTGGTCTCTGCATATTTTCTGTTTCCTCCTGGTTCTGTCTTGGGAGGTTATACCTTTTTAAGAATGTGTCCTTATCTTCCAGGTTGTCTATTTTATTGGCATAGAGTTGCTTGTAGTAGTCTCTTAGGATGCTTTGTATTTCTTCAGTGTCTGTTGTAACTTCTCCTTTTTCATTTCTAATTTTATTGATTTGAGTCCTCTCTCTCTTTTTCTTGATGAGTCTGGCTAATGGTTTATCAATTTTGTTTATGTTCTCAAAGGACCAGTTTTTAATTTTATTGATCTTTGCTATTGTTTTCTTTGTTTCTGTTTCATTTATTTCTGCTCTGATCTTTATGATTTCTGCTAACTTTGGGTTTTGTTTGCTCTTCTTTCTCTAGTTCCTTTATGTGTAAGGTTAGATTGTTTATTTGAGAGTTTTCTTGTTTCTTGAGGTAGGCTTGTATAGCTATATACTTCCCTCTTAGAACTGCTTTTGCTGCATCCCATAGGTTTTGGATCATCGTGTTTTCATTGTCATTTGTCTCTAGGTATTTTTTGATTTCCTCTTTGATTTCTTCAGTGATCTCTTGGTTATTTAGCAACGTATTGTTTAGCCTCCATGTGTTTGTGTTTTTTACATTTTTTCCCTGTAATTGATTTCTAATACCATAGTGTTGTTTTCAGAAAGTATGCTTGACATGATTTCCATTTTTTAAAATTTACTGAGGCCTGATTTGTGACTCAAGATGTGATCTATCCTGGAGGATGTTCAGTGCGCACTTGAGAAGAAAGTGTAATCTGATGTTTTTGGATGGAATGGCCTATAAATAACAATTAAATCTATCTGTTCTATTGTGTCATTTAAAGCTTCTATTTTTTAATTTATTTTCATTTTGGATGATCTGTCCATTGGTGTAATGAGGTGTTAAAGTCTCCCACTATTATTGTGTTACTGTGGATTTCCTCTTTTATAGCTGTTAGCAGTTGCCTTATGTATTGAAGTGTTCCTATGTTGGGTGCATATATATTTATAATTGTTATATCTTCTTCTTGGATTGATCCCTTGATCATTATGTAGTGTCCTTCCTTGTCCTTGTAATATTCTTTATTTTAAGGTCTTTTGTTTTCTGATATGAGTATTGCTACTCCAGCTTTCTTTTGTTTTGTTTTGTTTTTAATGCTGAATGATATTCTGTTGTCTGGAGGTACCACAGTTTGTCTGTTCACTGACTGAGGGACATATTGGTTGCTTCCAAGCTTTGCCAATTATGAATAAAGCTACTATAAATATTTCATGTGCAGGTGTTGTGTGGACATAAGTTTTCAGTTTGTTTGGGTAAATACCAAAGAGCACAATTCCTGGATTGCATGGTAAGAGT
This sequence comes from Leucopleurus acutus, assembly GCF_964270905.1. Lineage (NCBI taxonomy): Eukaryota > Metazoa > Chordata > Mammalia > Artiodactyla > Delphinidae > Leucopleurus > Leucopleurus acutus. Next base: position 84,760,856 of record NC_139148.1, read on the forward strand.
ATGTTTAGTTTTGTAAGGAACTACCAAACTGTCTTCCAAAATTGCTGTATCATATTGCATTCCCACCAACAATGAATGAGTATTCCTTTTGGTCCACATCCACATCAGCGTTCTCAGTGTTTTGGGTTTTGGTCACTTCAGTAGGTGTGTAGTTGTATCGCACTGTTGTTTTAATTTTCAATTCCCTAACGACATATGATGTTGAGCATCTTTTCATATGCTTACTTGTCATGTGTATACCTTCTTTGATGACCTGTCTCTTCATGATTTTTCCCCATTTTTTAATCGAGTTGTTCATTTTCTTTTTGATTAGTTTAAAGTGTTCTTTGTAAATTTTGGATACAGTCCTTTATCAGACATTGTCTTTTGCAAATATTTTCTCCCAATCTGTGGTTTGCTTTCTCATTTTCTTGACATTGTCTTTCACAGAGCGCAAGTTGTTTATGTATTCTTTCTCATGTTTCAATTTCTGGTTTAAAAAAATGAGACAAAAATCATCTCCATCTTAGGACTACATTTTAGAATTTTAATTTACCTTCATGAACTTTTTTCAACTTCTTGTGGGGGATGTAGAAAGGTGATAACATGAATCTATGAATTTTTCTGCAGTACACATGAGTATTCTTTATCACAATACACAGACTATACTTCCTTTCAATTTAGTGAAAAACTCCACAGTTTCTTGTTATGTTATCTTGGCATCTTGGCATATAATAATGTTTTTCACAAGGGTAAGGGGGTGCCACAAATGGTATCTTTATGGCCGAACATAACATGCCAGTACAATATATTAGCAGGCTAAATTGCCTAGGTCTACAGTGAATTGTATAAACATTCAGCCTAGTAAAATAATGCTTCTTTGTAAAAGCTCAAGTATCTTACCGTCTGATTTTATTAGAATTCACAATCTTTCCCTTAGCGTATCCCTGTAAAGAACAGAATAGAATTTCTGAACAGCTTACACTGAATATTAAAGGAAAGGAAAATTGCTGGCAAAGTCAAAGAATTTTTTTTTTTTTTTTGCTCTCCTTCACTTTGGGTAAGATAAGAAAGCATTCAGGTAGGTTCTCTGCATTCTGTGCATGCAGGCTTCCATGGATGAAGTCCTTCCTCCAGAAGTCAATCGCCTTGCTGTCAGCTCCAGTTTCAGTCCCTTCAAACTCTCTGTTTCCATAATAAACCCTGACCTGGCCTGACCACCTCCTTCATGTTTCAGAAGTCATTGGAGAGCCAGCAAAGATCAGAGTTGGGTCTCTCCTGAATGAAGCCACTGACTGCCCAATTGTATATAATTATATGTAGACAACTGTCCTCTTGGGACTCAGCAGAGGCAAAGAGAGATGGATTTCTACCACAGTGTTAGAGCTAAAGGACAGTTCCTTATTTTGTAAGCCACCCAGCTGTAGGATTGGACAACATATCACCACTTAGCATTTGGACAGAAAACTGTTTAAAATCTATATCCTGTCCAGTGTGACATAGTTGAAGAGAGGGCTTTTTTACAGCTTCCGGACTTGCTAGCTTCAAGGCCATCTGTGGCAAGTCTGTGTTGTTGAAAGCAAGCAAATTTTGCCCTCAATGTAAAGTTGCCGTTAGCTGAATCAATGCCTGCTCAGGAAAGTTTAGAATTCAGTTGTTGCAGCTTCCTCAATATCACGTTTGCAGATATGTGACATTCAAACTAAATCTGGAAAACTTAAACCTCTGAGGTTTTGAGCACCAGATTTTGAGCATAAACATAGTTATGTTTGCAAGGGAAATATGGAGGTCTCTGAGTTAATTACCAATATTACTTCTGAAAAGAAAAGGTTTGGATTTGGATTAACCATTTAGTTTGAGAAGACAGAGATCCGATAGAAGCTCTGGCTTCTTCTGACCTCACTGAATGACTTTGAAATAACTGTGGTGCCACAGTGCTAGTTTTGTAAATCAAAACAATACCCTGTTTTGTTTCTGGCTGGGCCAGCTCCCATGTGCCACTTGCCCCTCTGCTAGGCCTTAGGGCCCCACCACTGTGCAGAGCTCTAAAAAGTGCCAACATCTAGCACCACCTGCAACACTGCAAGGCATCTTGGCTCCATTTTGCTATTTTAGTTGATGCTGATCCATAGTTCAACTGCACAATGTTGCAATGATGAGCGAACATTTTCTGGACAGCTTTTTGGCAACATAATATCTTTCCTGATAAAATAAAGGAGAGATATTGTTGTCCTTTTTATTGTTGTTTTTAATGAATTTTCCTTTTATTTTTCTATAGGCAGTCACTATATATATGTATAAATATACATACATAGGTATATATAATTTAGTTGTTTATATTATACTATAATATAAATATATACACTGCACAGTATATACTATATAATGTATACTATAGTGTATATATTCATATTAAAATACTATATATAGATCTCAGTATCTGCATTGAATTTAATTGCAAAAATATTGTGAAATGATGTGGTCAATTTGATTAATTTTAAGCAAATATTGATTCCCTTTTCTCTACCTTTCTGAGAAAAGAATACAGTTGACCCTTGAACAACACAAGATTTTCGACTGACCCTCTGTGGAGTCGAAAATCTGTTTATAACTTCATAGTTGGCCTTTGGTATACATGCTTCCCCTGTATCCAAGATTCTGCATCTGTGGATTGTGTAGTACTACTGTATATACCACCAAAATAATCCTGTGTATTAGTGAAGCCAAGCAGTTCAAACCCGTGATACCCAAGGGTCAGCTGTACTTCCTCACTCCATTAATGGCTGACTTGGCTAGTAACTTCCTTTGGCTAATTGAATGTGACTGGAGCTGACAAATTTTAAAGTTTGTATGAAAACGCAAAGGATCTTGAATAGCAAAAACAGTCTTAAGAAAGAAGAACAGAACTGGAGCAATCATGTTCCCTGACTTTAGACTATTACCATAGCAATCAAAACAGTATGGCGGGCTTCCCTGGTGGTGCAGTGGTTGCGAGTCTGCCTGCCAATGCAGGGGACATGGGTTCGTGCCCCGGTCCAGGAGGATCCCACATGCCGCGGAGCGGCTGGGCCCGTGAGCCATGGCCACTGAGCCTGCATGTCTGGAGCCTGTGCTCCACAACGGGAGAGGCCACAACAGTGAGAGGCCCACGTACAGCAAATAAACAAACAAACAAACAAAAAAATACAGTATGGCATTGGCACAAAAATAGACACAGATCAACGGAACAGAACAGAGAGCCTGGAAATAAACCCATGCACTTACGGTCAATTAATATACAACAAAGGAGGCAAGAATATACAATGGAGGAAACAGTCTCTTCAATAAGTGGTCCTGGGGGCTTCCCTGGTGGCGCAGTGGTTGAGAGTCTGCCTGCCCATGCAGGAGACACGGGTTCGTGGCCCGGTCCGGGAAGATCCCACATGCTGTGGAGCAGCTGGGCCCGTGAGCCATGGCCACTGAGCCTGCACATCCGGAGCCTATGCTCTGCAATAGGAGCGGCCACAACAGTGAGAGGCCTGTGTACCACAAAAAAAAAAAAAGTGGTGCTGGGAAAACTGGACAGCTGCATGTAAAAGAATGAAATTAGAACATTCTCTAACACTATATACAAAAATAAACTCAAAATGTATTAAAGAACTAAATGTAAGACTGGAAACCATAAAACTCCTAGAGGAAAACATAGGCAGAACTCTCTGACATAAATCGTAGCAATATTTTTTTTTGGTTTGTCTCCTAAAGGAAAGGAAATAAAAGCAAAAATAAAGAAATGGGACCTAATTAAACTTAAAAGCTTTTGCACAGCAAAGAAACAATTGACAAAACAAAAAGACAACCTACAAAATGGGAGAAAATATTTGCAAATGATATGGCTGGCAAGGGGTTAATATCAAACATATATAAACAGCTCATACAACTCAACATCAAAAAACAAACAACCCAATTCAAAAACGTGTAGAAAACCTGAATAGACATTTTTCCAAAAAGGAAATATGGATGGCCACCAGGCACATGAAAAGGTGCTCTACACTGCTAGTCATCAGGGAAATGCAAATCAAAACAACAATGAGATATCACCTCATATATGACAGGATAGTTATCATCAAAAAGACAAATGACAAGTGTTGGCAAGGATGTGGAGAAAAGAGAACCCTTGTCTGCTGTTGGTGGGAATGTAAATTGGTGCAGCCACTGTGGAAAACATTATGGAGGTTTTTCAAAAAACTAAAAATAGAATGACCCTATGACCCAGCAATTCCACTCCTGGGTATATATCTGAAAGAAACAAAAACACTAATTTGAAAAGATACATGCACCCCAATGTTCATAGCAGCATTGTTTACAATTGCCATGATATGAAAGCAACCTAAGTGTCCATCAATAGATGAATGGACAAAGAAGATGTGGTATATATCTATAATATATACAATGAAATACTACTTAGCCATAAAAAAGAATGAAATGTTGCCATTGGTAACAACAGGGATGGACTTAGAGGGTATCATGCTAAGTGAAATAAGTCAGACAGAGAAAGGCAAATGCTGTATGATATCACTATGTGTGGAATCTAAAAAAAATACAACAAACTAATGAATATAACAAAAAAGAAGCAGACTCACAGATATAGAGAACAAACTAGTGGTTACCAGTGGGGAGAAGGAAAGGGGAGGGGCAATATAAGGGTAGGGAATTAAGAAGTACAAACTATTGGGTTGGCCAAAAAGTTCGTTCGGGGGCTTCCCTGGTGGCGCAGTGGTTGGGAGTCCGCCTGCTGATGCAGGGGACACGGGTTTGTGCCCCGGTCCGGGAGGATCCCATGTGCCATGGAGTGGCTGGGCCCATGAGCCATGGCCACTGGGCCTGCGCGTACGGAACCTGTGTTCCGCAGCAGGAGAGGCCACAACAGTGAGAGGCCCGCGTACTGCAAAAAAAAAAAAAAAAAGAAAAAAAGGTCGTTCGGGTTTTTCCAATGATGCAGAAAAACCCTAATGAACTTTTTGGCCAACCCAATATTAAGTATAAAATAAGCTACAAGGATGTACAACACAGGGAATATAGCCAATATTTATAATAACTATAAATGGAGTATAACCTTTAAAAATTGTGAATCATTATATTGTACACTTGTAACTCATATAATATTGTACATCAACTCTACCTCAATAAAAAAAAATTGTAAAATACTTTTTGTATATGTTACAGTTCTTTGTTCATGCTACAATTGTAGCATGAACTTTTTTTAGAACTGTCAGCCTGGGACAGACCCAGGTTTTACCCAACCCAATGTTGATGATGAGAGAGAGAGAGGGAGGGAGAATAAAACTTATTAGCCTGTTTTCTAAGACATTATACTCAGAAGTTAGCTATGTGTATTAAACATCACCTTTTCTTGGAAATTAATTAATATTTTATCAACCATCAATTTAGTTAACTTTTCTGTAATGTAGTTATATTGTTATTGTATAGTCTGTTTCAGATTTATTTTATTGCTGTAGGATTTAGGTCGTTGAATTATTCCTTATTTTAATATTATCACAAATACTGTGAGTGCTTTTCAGCTTCCCCATAACTAAGGCTTATCATTATATTAACACTGTGGTATTGTGGGGAAAAAGGTGCTAGGCTAGAAATAAATAATAGGAATAATCCTTTTTCCATCTCTTAATAGCTGCTTGAGAGTGGGTAATACATGTACCTATAACTTTCAAAACAGTAGCTGGCATTTATTAAGTACTTATTGTCAGCAAACAATGTTCCCAGCACTTGACATGCATTTTCCCGTTTATTCCTAACAAAAATCTTATGACCAAAGTACCATTAACATTCCCATTTCAAAGAGAAAGAAACTGAGACTTGGAGTGATTAAGTGACTTGTCCAAGATCAAGACCTGTGACTTGTATTTTGGAGCCTCTGACTCTCAACCCAACACTGGTTGCAACTGGCCACAAATATCTCTCAGCTACCCTTCACCTATCTATGGAACTAAGATCGTATTTATGTGATCTTCACAGCAGGGTGAGAGTATACATGAAGTCTATAGAAAGATACAGGATAGCAAGGAATAGGAATAGACAGGCACAGATTATCTTCAGTGATTTTTTTTTGTAGCTATACACAGAGAAATGAGATAGAAAAAAATGACCATTTCTCCGATCACTATGTTTCAGCAAATTTCTAGCCTGGGATGTACATAGATCTCACAGAAAATTGGCAAAATATTTTATCATCATTTAGGACACACACTGAGCACCAGTTTCTTCTGAATGCTCCTGTTTTTCCTCCAACTTAGTGTGCAATCATCCAATATGGAGCAGTCCTCTTGGGCAGTTTCATGCAAAGCCATCTCAGAGGAAAATGGCTACCCCTATCAAGTCAGTGCATGGGTAGAATCACTGGGCATGAGCTTTGGCATTTTAATGCAGAAAGAACAGCTTGGGGCCACTTTTCTCAGAAGGGAGCGGTGGATCTTGTGTGTACTTATGACTTCATGGGGTCCTCTCTGAGGCAAAATGCTTCCAGGTAAAATGCAGTACTAAATTAAAAGAAGATTATAGCATCCTTCTCTTATCTTCTCCCATTAAATTATAACCTCAAGGAAAGCCAAGAGTAAAGTATAGCACTTATGTGTTAGAGAAAAATTTAAAAATGTGTAACTTTTTGAAGTATACTAAACAATGTGAATATTTCCTAGACTTTGGATTTTGAAAAAATAGCATTAACTAACAGTATACCTGGTTAGAGAGGCAATATGGCCTAGTGACAGAGTATGAACAGACCTAGGTTTAAAGCCCTTCTCCACTTCCTCTACGTATGTATTTCCTACTTATTTCTACTTTAGGCACCAAGCTGGGGATTTTGGAGAGAGAGGTGAAAAATCAGTAGTTACCTAAGGAACATAAGCAGATAAATTAGTGGTATCAGGTAAGATTGAGGGTAAATAGCAGAATGCAAAGAGGACTGAACAGGGAGAAGAAAAACTTTGTGACACAAGGGAAACAAGGTGACTTGAGACTGGAGGAGAGGACAAAAGGTTTAGAAATCTTTGTGAGGGTTTGAGGCCAGATTGCCACAGCTTCCTAAAGTGTTTACCTGACTCCACATGGCTTTCAGTTCCAACATATCTTACCCACTACTACCAAATTATCCTTTTACAAAAAAATCTTGCTATGCTACTCTCCTTTCTTAAAACTTAATAGTGACTCCCCATGGAGTTCAGGATAAAATACAAACTCTTTTGGCCTCTTTTCTGTCCATGTATTCAGCCTTATCTTTCTAGCTACTCCCTCCACATATCAGATTCTCCAGATCTACAGAATGTCCCCCCTCAACCCTAAATACACCTTGCCTTTTCACATTTGCAAGGTTTTGCATATGGTATCTGATGCCTGAAATGCAGAGTGCTGCCCACTTCACTTGGGGACTATGACAGCATGCCTACTTGTTAGCTGATCTTCAGCAATCTCTCTCTCTTTCTGTTCCAAATATTTGTTGAACACTTGCTGGCCCAGGATCTATGCAAGAAGCTAGGGAGTGGAAGAGGAATGAGACATTCTTTGTTCTTTGCTAATTCACAATCAAAATCTTCAGTGTTTTATTCTGCTATTTATGTCTCCTCTTTTTTCAATACGGATTCTGAGTATAGAACAGCATATTTGGATCTTTGGCTCCTAAAAATGTGAACTTTTAATTTGAAACCCAGACCAATGTACGATTGTATTCATATATTAATCTGATTTAGTGATTAATACTTTACTGATTATATCACAAGCAAAAATTAAAGAAAGCAGTTATTCAAAGAAATGATGCTAAATGTTTCACAAGTTTATGTAACGAACAAATGTATGAACACAGGCACAATTTCTTTGTGACAATTAGTACTTAAAAACATAAATATTGGGGCTTCTCTGGTGGTGCAGTGGTTGAGAGTCCGCCTGCCGATGCAGGGGACACGGGTACATGCCCTGTTCTGGGAAGATCCCACATGCCGCGGAGTGGCTGGGCCCGTGAGCCATGGCCTCTGGGCCTGAGCGTCTGGAGCATGTGCTCCACAATGGGAGAGGCCACAACAGTGAGAGGCCCGTGTACCGCAAAAAAAGAACAAACAAAAAACAAAAAACATAAATATCACATACCTTATACATGCACAGGAGGTATATTTCTAGGCACTATGGGCAAATTCAAAAGAAGGCAAAAACATCCCCTGGCATGTAGAGCTTACAATGTGATTATGTTTATGGGGTAAGAGCACTCACATTTGATAAGGCACTGATAAAAGCCCTTCTGCTGTCTCCTCCTTCCAAATGGAATTTCCTTTCCATGTGGTTAGATGAGAGGTGTGGCCCACAAGATCATCAATTTTTTTTTCCTTTTTTTTCCTTGGATAAATTCTACATGTAACATTGTGTAAATTTAAACTGTACAGCATGTTACTTTGATACATTTATATATTGTAATATGGTTAACATTGTAAAGATACTTATTATGTAACATATAGTATAATATTATCATCTATATTCAATATACTTATACATTAGCTCTCTATGGCTTATTTAGTACTTGTTACCAGTTTAATACCCTTATATACCAACACTATCAATTGTATTCCCCCACCTCTTGTCCCCTGGCAACCACTGTTTTTTACTTAAGTGGATTTAAAATCCTTCTAGAATAGAAGTGTATCTTGTTCATCTCTATTTTGTCATTGTCTAACAGAATACGGAGCACATAATAGGCACTTCATTTGCTGAATAGATGATGTACAAATGAAGAAAATGTTCTTTTCCTCTGGCACTGATATTTCTTTTCTGAGAAGCATCTTTCTTAAGAAAGGATACAAAAGCATATATGAGAATTTCTACTCTGAGATTTTTGTTGCCAGATTGTCAATTCTAAAATCAACATAATTGCCATATTTGTCAAGTTAGAGAGTTTAGGGACACTCTAAGGAATAATTCCAAAAGAATCATTACTGAAGCAGGGGAAAATAAGAGAACAAACAAATAAATAAAACCATACAGTCAGTAGCAAAACATGCAGTGTTGGTTTACCCAACAGGTGGGCCAACTGCACATCTAAGGTGCCAGGACATCAGGGGCAGCAAAGAAATGTACAGCTGTAGCAAACTTATCTGGTGTTTTGCAATCAGAATTTATATGGAGAAGTTACTTTAACTTCAATGCACATATTTGTATTATTTTGAAAAATAAAGTTGCATTTTTAATCACAAAATACATAATTTTTTAAAAAGGTCCTAATCTAGCCTTGCTGACACTGCAGTTTTCTACAATGGGACAGACAGATTTCACCCCTAGCAAGGATTCTAATTAGCCAGACATCTCAGAAAATGACCCACTTAGTCATTGTGTTTGATAGTGAATCAGATAGTCCTGCAGTAAGAGAGGAGCTCTGGCAGGCATTTTCTTTCCTCCTGCTTTTTAAGTATTGGGGGAAGGAGGAAGTGATAAAGATCCATAGAGGGAGGAGCGGAAGATGGCGGAAGAGTAAGACACGGAGATCACCTTCCTCCCCACAGATACACCAGAAATACATCTACACGTGGAACAACTCCTACAGAACACCTACTGAATGCTGGCAGAACACCTCAGACCTCCCAAAAGGCAAGAAACTCTCCACGTACCTGGGTAGGGCAAAAGAAAAACAGACAAAAGAATAGGGATGGGACCTGCACCAGTGGGAGGGAGCTGTGAAGGAGGAAAGGTTTCCACACACTAGGAAGCCCCTTCGCTGGCGGAGACTGCGAGTGGCGGAGGGGGAAACTTCGGAGCCTCAGAGGAGAGCGCAGCAACAGGGGTGCGGAGAGCAAAGCAGAGAGATTCCCGCACAGAGGATCTGTGCCGACTGGCACTCACCAGCCCGAGAGGCTTGTCTGCTCACCCGCCGGGGCGGGTGGGGCTGGGAGCTGAGGCTGGGGCTTCAGTCTGAGCACAGGGAGAGGACTGGGGTTGGCTGCGTGAACACAGTCTGAAGGGGTTAGTGCACCACGGCTAGCCAGGAGGGAGTCCAAGAAAAGGTCTGGAGCTGGAGAAGAGGCAAGAGACTTTTTCTTCCCTCTTTGTTTCCTGGTGCGCGAGGAGAGGGGATTAAGAGCGCTGCTTAAAAGAACTCCAGAGGCGGGCGGGAGACGCTAAGGCTGCTGCTGTCGCCACCAAGAAGCCTGGGTGCGAGCACAGGTCACTATCCACACCCCTCTTCCGGGGAGCCTGTGCAGCCTGCCACTGCCAGGTTCCCGGGATCCAGGGACAACTTCCCCAGGAGAAAGAATGGCGGGCCTCAGGCTGGTGCAATGTCACGACAGCGTCTGCCACCGCCGGCTCACCCTGCACTCCGTGCCCCTCCCTCCCCCAGCCTGAGTGAGCCAGAGCCTCCGAATCAGCGGCCCCTTTAACCCCGTCCTCTCTGAGCGAAGAACAGACGCCTTCCATGACCTACACGCAGAGGCGGGGCCAAATCCAAAGCTGAGCCCCTGGGAGCTGTGAGAACAAAGAGGAGAAAGGTAATTTTCTCCCAGCAGCCTCATAAGCAGTGGATTAAAGCTCCACAATCAACTTGATGTACCCTGCATCTGTGGAATACCAGAATAGACAATGAACCATCCCAAATTGAGGAGGTGGACTTTGAGAGCAAGATTTATGATTTTTTTCCCCTTTTCCTCTTTTTATGAGTGTGTATGTGTATGCTTCTGTGTGAGATTTTGTCTATATAGCTTTGCTCCCACCATTTGTCCTAGGATTCTATCCGTCTGTTTTTTTTTTGATATTTTTCTTAATAATTAATTTTAATAACTGTATTATATTTTACTTTATCTTCTTTCTTTATTTCTTTCCTTCCTTCCCTCCTTTAGACAACGAATAATCCCAAATTGAGGAGGTGGACTTTGAGAGCAAGATTTATGATTCTTTCCCCTTTTCCTCTTTTTGTGAGTGTGTATGTGTATGATTCTGTGTGAGATTTTGTCTGTAAAGCTTTGCTTCCACCATTTGTCCTCAGGTTCTATCCGTCCATTTTTTTTTCTTAATAATTATTTTTTAATATAATAATTTTGTTATATTTTACTTTATTTTATTCTACTTTATCTTCTTTCTTTCTTTCTTTTCTCCTTCCTTCCCTCCTTCCTTGCTTCCTTCCTTCCTCACACTGTCCCTCCCTCCCTCCCTCCCCCCCTCCTTTCTTTCTTTCCTTCATTCCTTCTTTATTCTTTCACTCATTTCTTCTTTCTTTCTTCCTTTGTTTGTTTGTTTGCTTCTTTCTTTCTTTCTTTCTTCCTACTTCTACTAATTCTTTCTCTCTATATTTTCTCCCTTTTATTCTGAGCTGTGTGGATGAAGGCTCTTGGTGCTGCAGCCAGGAGGCAGTGCTGTGCCTCTGAGGTGGGAGAGCCAACTTCAGGACATAGGTCAACAAGAGACCTCCCAGCTCCACATAATATCAAATGACGAAAATCTCCCAGAGATCTCCATCTCAACAACAGCACCCAGCTTCACTCAACGACAAGCAAGCTACAGTGCTGGACACCCTATGCCAAACAACAAGCAAAACAGGAACACAACCCCACCCTTTAGCAGAGAGGCTGCCTAAAATCATAATAAGTCCACAGACACCCCAAAATACACCACCAGATGTGGAGCTTCCCACCAGAAAGACAAGATCCAGGCTCATCCACCAGAACACAGGCACTAGTCCCCTCCACCAGGAAGCCTACACAACCCACTGAACCAACCGCAGCCACTGGGGACAGACATCAAAAACAACAGGAACTACAAACCTGCAGCCTGCAAAAAGGAGACCCCAAACACAGTAAGATAAGCAAAATGAGAAGAGAGAAAAACACAGAGCAGATGAAGGAGCAAGATGAAAACACAACAGACCTAACAAATGAAGAGGAAATAGGCAGTCTACCTGAAAAAGAATTGAGAAAAATGATAGTAAAGATGATCCAAAATCTTGGAAATAGAATAGAGAAAATGCAAGAAACATTTAACAAGGACCTAGAAGAACTAAAGATGAAACAAACAATGATGAACAACACAATAAATGAAATGAAAAATACTCTAGATGGGATCAATAGCAGAATAACTGAGACAGAAGAACGGATAAGTGACCTGGAAGATAAAAGAGTGGAAATAATCACTGCAGAGCAGAATAAAGAAAAAAAGAATGAAAAGAACTGAAGAGAGTCTCAGAGACCTCTGGGACAGCATTAAACACACCAACATCTGAATTATAGGGTTCCAGAAGAGGAAGAGAAAAAGAAAGGGACTGAGAAAATATTTGAAGAGATTATAGTTGAAAACTTCACTAATATGGGAAAGGAAATACTTAATCACGTTCAGGAAGCACAGAGAGTCCCATACAGGATAAATCCAAGGAGAAATACGCCAAGACACATATTAATCAAACTGTCAAAAATTAAATACAAAGAAAGCATATTTAAAGCAGCAAGGGAAAAAACAACAAATAACACACAAGGGAATCCCCATAAGGTTAACAGCTGATCTTTCAGCAGAAACTCTACAAGCCAGAAGGGAGAGGCAGGACATACTGAAAGTGATGAAGAAGAAAAACCTACAACCAAGATTACTCTAACCAGCAAGGATCTCATTCAGATTTGACAGAGAAATTAAAACCTTTACAGACAAGCAAAAGCTGAGAGAGTTCAGCATCACCAAACCAGCTTTACAACAAATGCTAAAGGAACTTTTCTAGGCAAGAAACACAAGAGAAGGAAAAGACCTATAATAACGAACCCAAAACAATTTAGAAAATTGGAATAGGAACACACATATCGATTATTACCTTAAATGTAAATAGATTAAATGTTCTCACCAAAAGACACAGGCTGGCTGAATGGATACAAAAACAAGACCCATATACTTGCTGTCTACAAGAGACCCACTTCAGACCTAGAGACACATACAGACTGAAAGTAAGGGGATGGAAAAAGATATTCCATGCAAATGGAAACCAAAAGAAAGCTGGAGTAATGATTTTCATGTCAGACAAAGTAGACTTTAAAATAAAGACTATTAGAAGAGACAAAGAAGGACACTACATAATGATCAAGGGATTGATCCAAGAAGAAGATATAACAATTGTAAATACTTATGCACCCAACATAGGAGCACCTCAGTACATAAGGCAAATACTAACAGCCATAAAAGGGGAAATAGACAGTAACACATTCATAGTAGGGGACTTTAACACCCCACTTTCACCAATGGACAGATCATCCAAAATTAAAATAAATAAGGAAACACAAGCTTTAAATGATACATTAAACAAGATGGACTTAATTGATATTTATAGGACACTCCATCCAAAAACAACAGCATACACATATTTCTCAAGTGTTCATGGAACATTCTCCAGGATACATCATATCTTGGGTCACAAATCAAGCCTCGGTAAGTTTAAGAAAATTGAAGTTGTATCAAGTATCTTTTCCAACAACAATGCCATAAGACTAGATATCCATTACAGGAAAAGATCTGTAAAAATTACAAACACATAGAGGCTAAACAATACACTACTTAATAACGAAGTGATCACTGAAGAAATCAAAGAGGAAATCAAAAAATACCTAGAAACAATGGACAGTGGAGACACGACGACCCAAAACCTATGGGATGTAGCAAAAGCAGTTATAAGAGGGAAGTTTATAGCAATACAAGCCCACCTTAAGAAACAGGAAACATCTCGAATAAACAACCTAACCTTGCACCTAAAGCAATTAGAGAAAGAAGAACAAAAAACACCTCAAAATTAGCAGAAGGAAAGAAATCATAAAAATCAGTTCAAAAATAAATGAAAACGAAATGAAGGAAACAATAGCAAAGATCAATAAAACTAAAAGCTGGTTCTTTGAGAAGATAAACAAAATAGATAAACCACTAGCCAGACTCATCAAGAAAAAAAGGGAGAAGACTGAAATCAATACAATTAGAAATGAAAAAGGAGAAGTAAAAACTGACACTGCAGAAATACAAAAGATCATGAGAGATTACTACAAGCAACTCTATGCCAAAAAAAATGGAACGTGGAAGAAATGGACAAGTTCTTAGAAATGCACAACCTGCCAAGACTGAATCAGGAAGAAATAGAAAATATGAACAGACCAGTCAAAAGCACTGAAATTGAAACTGTGATTAAAAATCCTCCAACAAACAAAAGCCCAGGACCAGATGGCTTCACAGGTGAATTCTATCAAGCATTTAGAGAAGAGCTAACACCTACCCTTCTCAAACTCTTCCAAAATATAGCAGACGGAGGAACACTCCCAAATTCATTCTATGAGGCCACAATCACCTTGATACAAAAACCAGACAAGGATGTCACAAAGAAAGAAAACTACAGACCAATATCACTGTTGAACATAGATGGAAAAACCTTCAACAAAATACTTGCAAACAGAATCCAACAGCACATTAAAAGGATCATACACCATGATCAAGTGGGGTTTATTCCAGGAATGCAAGGATTCTTCAATATAGGCAAATCAATCAATGTGATAAACCATATTAATAAATTGAAGGAGAAAAACCATATGATCATCTCAATAGATGCAGAGAAAGCTTTTGACAAAATTCAACACCCATTTATGATAAAAACCCTGCAGAAAGTAGGCATACAGGGAACTTTCCTCGACATAATAAAGGCCATATATGACAAACCCCCAGCCAACATCATCCTCAATGGTGAAAAACTGAAAGTATTTCCACTAAGATGAGGAACAAGACAAGGTTGCCCACTCTCACCACTCTTATTCAATATAGTTTTGGAAGTTTTAGCCACAGCAATCAGAGAAGAAAAGGAAATAAAAGGAATCCAAATTGGAAAAGAAGAAGTAAAGCTGTCACTCTTTGCAGATGACATGATACTATACATAGAGAATCCTAAAGATGCTACCAGAAAACTACTAGAACTAATCAATGAATTTGGTAAAGTTGCAGGATACAAAATCAATGCACAGAAATCTCTTGCACTCGTATACACTAATGATGAAAAGTCTGAAATCAAGAAAACACTCCCATTTACCATTGCAACAAAAAGAATAAAATATCTAGGAATAAACCTACCTAAGGAGACAAAGACCTGTGTGCAGAAAATTATATGACACCGATGAAAGAAATTAAAGATGATACAAATAGATAGAGAGATATACCATGTTCTTGGATTGGCAGAATCAACATTGTGAAAGTGACTCTACTACCCAAAGCAATCTACAGCTTCAATGCAATCCCTATCAAATTACCACTGGCATTTTTCACAGAACTAGAACAAAAAATTTCACAACTTGTAAGGAAACACAAAAGACCCTGAATAGCAAAAGCAATTTTGAGAATGAAAAACGGAGCTGGAGGAATCCTGACTTCAGACTATACTGACTATATATACAGACTATACCTGACTTCAGACTATACTTCAAAGCTACAGTAATCAAGACAGTATGGTACTGGCACAAAAACTGAAAAATAGATCAATGGAACAGGATAGAAAGCCCAGAGATAAACCCACTCGCATATGGTCACCTTATCTTTGATAAAGGAGGCAGGAATGTACAGTGTAGAAAGGACAGCCTCTTCAATAAGTGGTGCTGGGAAAACTGGACAGGTATATGTTAAAGTATGAGATTAGATCACTCCCTAACACCATACACAAAAATAAGCTCAAAATGGATTAAAGACCTAAATGTAAAGCCATAAACTATCAAACTCTTAGAGGAAAACATAGGCAGAACAGTCTATGACATAAATCACAGCAAGATCCTTTTTAACCCACCTCCTAGAAAATGGAAATAAAAACAAAAATAAACAATGGGACCTGATGAAACTTCAAAGCTTTTGCACAGCAAAGGTAACCATAAACAAGACCGAAAGACAACCCTCAGAATGGGAGAAAATATTTGCAAATGAAGCAACTGACAAAGCATTAATTTCCAAAATTTACAAGCAGCTCATGCAGCCTAATAACAGAAAAACAAACAACCCAATCCAAAAATGGGCAGAAGACCTAAATAGACATTTCTCCAAAGAAGATATACAGACTGCCAACAAACACATGAAAGAATGCTCAACATCACTAATCATTAGAGAAATGCAAATCAAAACTACAATGAGATATCATCTCACACCAGTCAAAATGGTCATCATCAAAAAGTCTAGAAACAATAAATGCTGGAGAGGGTGTGGAGAAAAGGGAACACTCTTGCACTGCTTCTGGGAATGTTAATTGGTACAGCCACTATGGAGAACAGTATGGAGGTTCCTTAAAAAACTACAAATAGAACTGCCATATGACCCAGCAACCCCACTACTGGGCATATACCCTGAGAAAACCATAATTCAAAAAGAGTCATGTACCAAAATGTTCATTGCAGCTCTATTTGCAATAGCCCGGAGATGGAAACAACCTAAGTGCCCATCATTGGATGAATGGATAAAGAAGATGTGGCACATATATACAATGGAATATTACTCAGCCATAAAAAGAAACAAAATTGAGCTATTTGTAATGAGATGGATAGACCTAGAGTCTGTCATACCTAGTGAAGTAAGTCAGAAAGAGAAAGACAAATACATTATGCTAACACATATATATGGAATTTAAGAAAAAAAAATGTCATGAAGAACCTAGGGGTAAAGCAGGAATAAAGACACAGACCTACTGGAGAACAGACTTGAGGATATGGGGAGGGGGAAGTGTGAGCTGTGACAAAGCAAGAGAGAGGCATGGACATATATACACTACCAAATATAAGGTAGATAGCTTGTGGGAAGCAGCCGCATAGCACAGGGATATCAGCCCGTTGTTTGTGACCGCCTGGAGGGGTGGGATGGGGAGGGTGGGAGGGGTGATACGCAAGAGGGAAGAGATGTGGGAACATATGTGTGTGTATGGCTGATTCACTTTGTTGTGAAGCAGAGAGTGGCACAGCATTGTAAAGCAATTATACCCCAATAAAGATGTTAGAAAAAAAAGATCCATAAAGCAGGTTTCACATTCCCTTATATGCATTTACAGCTAAAAAAAGACATATATGTTTCTGTGTTTGCATATCCCTGTGTCTTGGCATTTTTAAATTACCAATCATACTGAACAATTCCAGCAAAGAACAGAGGAAAAATCCTGTACAAAGTTCCTTTGCACCTTTCAATATGCAGCACTAACTGAAATTTCAATATCCAGGATCTGTTATATCTTGTCATCATCGTCTTCTTCTTCTTCGTCTTCTTTTTTTATGCCATTTGATAGTTTTTCTACATTCCCCAAAGATTTTCCTCTTACAAATAAAAGAGCTTAATTATTTCTATAATGGAAGGATTAGAGTTCCCATGAGCAGTTTTCTTTCTGTTGTAGGTATAATAAAATGCAAGTAGTTCATGACCAAGGCAGCTACTTGTTGAAGTATCAGAGTGAAAACTGAAAGAAGAGAAATAGGTAAAGAGGTAAATTTGTTTTTGTTTTTGTTTTTTTAAGTGCTATTTTTGGCTGCTAACATCCAGGTCAGGGCCAGGGAGAATAAATTAGTGGGGTAAAGCCATAACACAATAGCTGATGCACATGCGGCCTTTTTTGTTTAGGCAATTTCCACTGCACCAGTTCAAGGCATGTCTAGGTAAGTTATGTAACAGCTGTCCAGAGAATTTCATTTTGTTGTAGTTACAGCACTTTAGATATGCTTTGCATGCATGCCGTTTTTACTTGCTATTTGAGAAGAGCTAAGCTAATCTTTTTAGGCTTTAATTATGGCTAAGTTATGCAAACATTGCTTTTTAAAATAATTCTGAAGTTTCATTTTTCTGGAATGGTCCACCTCTTACTCCTACTCTCTAATGAAGTCTTAATCCTCTAGAACAGTTTCACTTGATTTAGGCTTCTAAGAGTGTACTTTCTGGAGACTGGTCTCCTGTGATACTGAGGTGTAACTGTGTATCTTCACAAACACAGCTCATCATCGTTCAGGTATGTTTTTGGCTACTGCACCCCAGAAGAGTAGTTACCATGCTGAGAAGTTGATTGGCAATGATTTCAATTTGTTCGTGAGGGGTTTATGACACTAAACATTCGCAGAATTCCCACCCTTACGAAGATCCAACAAAATTTTTCTCTCTTACCACATTCTTCCTTCTCTCATCTGTTTAGGAGCTGAATATTGGGAGTTTGGAAGCTCTAACTGCTTGTAGAAGAAAAACCTAAGTCATAACATTTGAAGAGTTTGGCTCATTTTGTTTCTTCAGGCCTTGAGAAAGAGAAACCATAATTTACATTTTTTTTGTGCAAGTTTCTAACTTCTTTTATGAATTTGTAAGAGCAGGAAGGCTTCTATAATTTTGACTGTGGCCAAAAGTCAAACCTGAATATTCTGAATTTTCATTTTCATACATTTTCGATTTGATCTTGCCTCTCTTACGCTGATGGCACTTTCCTCTGGGTAGTAAAATAATACTGAGAAATTTAAATCTAACTGGGTAATGTACATACATAACCCAAATAAAGCTTGGGCTGTTTGGGTCTGGTGTTTAGGGCAATCTTAACTTGGTGTCACATTCAGAGAGGAATAACTCTGACTCAAAGAGCATTTAAGCATGTGGAGATTTTTCTTTTTAACTGGGTCACAAAACACAAAGCAAAATATCCTAAATGTTTTTCTGTCTATCTCCACACTAGTTCCTCAAAAATCTCTCCTCAGTCTCTGGCCCTACTCTCTGACTGCAAACTCAATCCGCTCTTACTTATTCTTCTGTATGCACCCAGTCTGACTCTTGCTTCCTCCTTTGGCCTTTCATATCTTAACTTTTCCCTGAGAAGCTCTTTCTTATTTTTTTTCATTTTTTTTAATTGAATTATAGTTGATTTACGGTATTGTGTTAGTTTCAGGTGTACAGCAAAGTGATTCAGTTATACATGTGTACCTGTTCTTTTTCAGATTCTTTTCCATTATATGTTATTGTAAGGTATTGAATATAGTTCCCTGTGCTATAAAATAGGTCCTTGTGGTTTATATATTTTATATAGTAGTGTGTATCTGTTAATCTCAACCTCCTAATGTAACCCTCCTCCCCTCTGCCCCTTTAGTAACCCTAAGATTGTTTTTCTATGTCTGTGAGTCTGGTTTTGTTTTGTAAATAAATTCATTTGTGCTATATTTATTAGATTCTCCCAATAAGTGATATCACATATTTATCTTTCTCTGTCTAACTTACTTTATAGACTTTTTTCTTTTTTAAATTAAAAAAATATTTCAAATGTTCAGAAAAGCAAGAAAATAATTTAACAATCACTCACGTACACATCTCTGAGATTAAACATACTTAATATTCTGAAGTATTTTGTATAAAGTGGAGACTATTTGTTCCTTGAATGTTCCTGTAAAAAAAAGCTTGTACAATGTTCTAAGTCTGGCATGTGGTATGTGTGTGTGTTTGTGTGTACGTGTGTGTGTGTATAGATTTAAAAATACTGATTCAATTTGTTTTTACCATTTATAGGTCCATTCAAGTTTTCTATTTCTATCTGAGTCAGTTTGGTAAGTTATATTTTGAGTAGGTTATATATTTTTACTAGGGAAATTTCCATTTGAGTTTCCTAATTCATTGGAATGCATTTTTCAAGTTTTTGCCTATGATGTTTTCCCTTGCTTCAGATAGATTCTCCTTCAGTCTTCCCCAAAGAGTACAGAAAGTAGAACACAGGCTTGGGGACTCTTCCTGTGCTGAGGGACTCCAAGACAAAATGTCCTGCATAAAGTGTGGTAACTTGGGAATTTGTATTTAATAAAACTCCTAAAGAGGGAGAAACATTATATTTGCAGTAATCACATATGAATTTGGCTCACTGGCATTTTTCATTGGTGGATTTTTTAAGCTTTAATTATTTAAACTAAAAGACCCTATATTTAGGTTTTACTTCATATAATGAAATAATTACACTGGAGAATGCATTAAGGTAGAAAATACATTGATTTTTCTTCCAATGATAATAGAAGGAAAGATCATGTCTTCCAAAAAGTCTCATTCCAGAAAGATTCATGCTTGGAATATTGCATTCTCTATTTTTTTTAACATCTTTATTGGTGTATAATTGCTTTACAGTGGTGTGTTAGTTTCTGCTGTATAACAAAGTAAATCAGCTATACATATACGTATACCCCCATATATCCTCCCACTTGCGTTCCCCCCCCACCCCCCCACTCCACCCCTCTAGGTGGTCACAAAACACCAAGCTGATCACCCTGTGCTATGTGGTTGCTTCCCACTAGCTATCTATTTTACATTTGGTAGTGTATATATTTCCATGCCACTCTCTCACTTTGTTCCAGATTACTCTTCCCCCTCCCCGTGTCCTCAAGTCCATTCTCTACATCTGTGTCTTTATTCCTGTCCTGCCCCTAGGTTCTTCAGAAACGTTTTTTTTTTTTTTTAGATTTCATATATATGTGTTAACATACGGTATTTGTTTTTCTCTTTCCGGCTTACTTCACTCTGTATGACAGACTCTAGGTCCATCCATCATACTACAAATAACTCAATTTCATTTCTTTTTATGGCTCAGTAATATTCCATTGTATATATTTGCCACATCTTCTTTATCCATTCATCTGTCGATGGACACTTAGGCTGCTTCCATGTCCTGGTTATTATAAATAGAGCTGCAATAAATATTGTGGTACATGATTCTTTTTGAATTATGGTTTTCTCAGAGTATATACCCAGAAGTGGGATTGCTGGGTCATATGGTAGTTCTATTTTAAGATTTTTAAGGAACCTCCATACTGTTTTCCATAGTGGCTGTATCAATATACATCCCCACCAACAGTGTAAGAGGGTTCCCATTTCTCCACATCCTCTCCAGCATTTATTGTTTGTAGATTTTTTGATGATGGCCATTCTGACTGGTGTGAGGTGATACCTCATTGTAGTTTTGATTTGCATTTCTCTAATGATTAGTGATGTGGGTTATTTGCTTTTTTGATATTCAGCTGCATGAGCTGCTTGCAAATTTTGGAGAATAATTCTTTGTCAGTTGCATCATTTACAAATATTTTCTCCCATTCTGAGGGTTGTCTTTTTGTCCTGGTTGTGGTTTCTTTGCTGTGCAAAAGCTTTTAAATTCCATTAGGTCCCATTTCTTTATTTATGTTTTTGCTTCTATGTCTCTAGGAGGTGGGTCAAAAAGGATCTTCCTGTAATTTATGTCATAGAATGTTCTGCCCATATTTTCCTCTAAGAGTCTTATAGTGTCTGGCCTTAAATTCAGTTCTTTCATCCATTTTGAGTTTATTTTTGTGTAGGGTGTTGAGGACTGTTCTAATTTCATTCTTTTACAGGTAGCTGTCCAGTTATCTCAGCACCACTTATTGAAGAGACTGCCTTTTCTCCATTGTATATTCTTACCTACTTTATCAAAAATAAGGTGACCATATGTGTGTGAGTTTATCTGTGGGCTTTCTATCCTGTTCCATTGATCTATATTTCTCTTTTTGTGTCCGTACCATACTGTCTTGATTACTGTAGCTCTGTACTATAGTCTGAAGTCCGGGAGCCAGATTCCTCCAGCTCCATTTTTCTTTCTCAAGATTGCCTTGGCTATTCAGGGTCTTTTGTGTTTCCATACAAATTGTGAAATTTTTTGCGCTACTTCTTTTCTGATTTGGATTCTTTTTATTTCTTTTTGTTCTCTGATGGCTGTGGCTAAAAGTTCCAAAACTATGCTGAATAATAGTGGTGAGAGTGGACAACCTTGTCTTCTTCTTAATTTGAGAGGAAATGGTTTCAGTTTTTCATCATTGAGAACGATGTTGGCTGTGGGTTTGTCATATATAGCCTTTATTATATTGAGGTAAGTTCCTTCTATGCCTACTATCTGGAGGGTTCTTATCATAAATGGGTGTTGAATATTGTGAAAAGTTTTTCTGCTTCTATTCAGATGATCATAATGTTTTTCCTCCTTCAATTTGTTAATATGGTTTGTCACATTGATTGATTTGCGTATATTTATGAATCCTTGCATTCCTGGATAAACCTCACTTGATCATGCTGTATGATACTTTTAATGTGTGGTTGGATTCTGTTTGCTAGTATTTTGTTGAGGATTTTTGCATCTATGTTCATCAGTGATATTGGCCTGTCATTTTCTTTCTTTGTGACATCTTTGTCTGCTTTTGGTATCATGGTGATGGTGGCCTCATAGAATGAGTTTGGGAGTTTTCTTCCCTCTGCTATATTTTGGAAGAATTTGAGATGGATAGATGTTAGCCCTTTCTAAATATTTGATATAATTCGCCTGTGAAGCCATCTGGTCCTGGGCTTTTTTTTGTTGGAAGGTTTTTAATCACAGTCTCAATTTCAGTGCTTGTGATTGGTCTCTTTATATTTTCTATTTCTTCCTGGTTCAATCTCGGAATGTTGTGCTTTTCTAAGAATTTGTCCTTTTCCCCCAGGTTGTCCATTTTATAGGCATATAGTTGCTTGTATTAATCTCTCATGATCTTTTTTATTTCTGTAGTATCAGTTGTTACTTCTTTTTCATTTCTAATTCTATTGATTTGAGTCTTGTCCCTTTTTTCCTGATGAGTCTGGCTAATACTTTATCAATTTTGTTTATCTTCTCAAAGAACCAGCTTTTAGATTTGTTGATCTTTCCAATTGTTTCCTTCATTTATTTTTCATTTATATCTGATCTGATTTTTATGATTTCTTTCCTTCTGTTAACTTTGGTTTTTGTTGTTGTTGTTGTTGTTCTTCTTTCTCTAATTGCTTTAGGTATAAGGTTAGGTTGTTTAGTGGAGACGTTTCTTGTTTTCTGAGGTAGGATTGCATTGCTATAAACTTCCCTCTTAGAACTGCTTTTGCTGCATCCCATAGGTTTTGGGTGGTCGTGATTTCAATGTCATTTGTTTCTAGGTAGTTTTTGGTTTCCCTTTTGATTTCTTCAGTGATCTCTTGGTTATTTAGTAGTGTATTGTTTAGCATCCATGTGTTTGAATTTTTTATAGATTTTTTCCTGTAATTGATATCTAGTGCCATAGTGTAGTGACCAGAGAAGATACTTGATACAATTTCAATTTTCTTAAATTTACCAAGGCTTTTTTGTGACCAAGGATGTGATATATCCTGTAGAATGTTCCAAGAGTACTTGAGAAGAAAGTGTATTCTGTTGTTTTTGGATGGAATGTCCTGTAAATATCAATTAAGTCCATTTTGTTTTATGCATCACTTAAAACTTGTGTTTCCTTATGTGTTTTCAATTTGGTTGATCTGTCCATTGCTGAAAGTGGTGTGTTAATGTTCCCTTGTATGATTGTGTTACTGTTGACTTCCACTTTTTTGGTTGTTAGCATTTGCCTTATGTATTGAGGTGCTCCTATATTGGGTCCAAAAATACTTACAAATGTTATATCTTCTTCTTGGATTCATCCCTTGATCATTTTGCAGTGTCCTTCTTTGTCTCTTATTATAGTCTTTATTTTAAAGTCTATTTTGTCTGGTATAGGAAATGCTACCCTAGCTTTCTTTTGATTTCCATTTTCATGGAATATCTTTTTCCATCCACTCACTTTCAGTCTGTATGTGTTCCTAGGTCTGACATGGGTCTCTTGTAGAAAGTATATATACGGGTCTTGTTTTTTTATCCCTTTAGCCAGTCTATGTCTTTTGGTTGGAACATTTAATCCATTTACATTTAAGGTAGTTATCGATATGTATATTCCTATTACCATTTTCTTAATTGTTTGGGGTTTGTTATTGTAGGTCTTTTCCTTCTCTTGTGTTTCCTGCCTAGAGATGTTCCTTCAGCATTTGTTGTAAAGCTGGTTTGGTGGTGCTGAATTCTCTTTGCTTTTGCTTGTCTGTAAAGGTTTTAATTTCTCCATTGAATCTGAATGAGATCCTTGCTGGGTAGAGTAATATTGGTTGTAGGTTTTTCCATTTCATCACTTTAAGTATGTCCTGCCACTCCCTTCTGGCTTGCAGAGTTTCTGCTGAAAGATCAGCTGTTAACCTTATGGGGATTCCCTTGTATGTTATTTGTCATATGTCCCTTACTGCTTTTAATATTTTTTCTTTGTTTTTAATTTTTGATAGTTTGATTAATATGTGTCTTGGCATGTTTCTCTTTGGATTTATCCTTTATGGGACTCTCTGTGCTTTCTGGACTTGATTGACTATTTCCTTTCCCATTTCAGGGATATTTTCAACTATAATCTCTTCAAATATTTTCTCAGTCCCTTTCTTTTTCTCTTCTTCTTCTGGGACCCCTATCATTCAAATGTTGGTGCGTTTAATATTGTCCCAGAGGTCTCTGAGACTGTCCTCAATTCTTTTCATTCTTTTTTCTTTATTGTGCTCTGTGGTAGTTATTTCCACTATTTAATCATCCAGGTCACTTGTTCGTTCTTCTTCTCAGTTATTCCACTATTGATTCCTTCTAGAGAATTTTAAATTTCATTTATTGTGTTGTTCATCATTCTTTGTTTTCTCTTTAGTTCTTCTAGGTCCTTGTTAAACATTTCTTGTATTTTCTCCATTCCATTTCCAAGATTTTGGATCATCTTTAGTATCATTACCCTGAATTCTTTTTCAGGTAGACAACCTATGTCCTCTTCATTTGTTTGGTCTGGTGGTTTTTTTGTCTTGCTCCTTCATCTGCTGTGTGTTTCTCTTCTTCTCATTTTGCTTAACTTACTGTGTTTGGGATCTCCTTTTCTCAGGCTGCAGGTTTGTAGTTCCCATTGTTTTTGGTGTCTGTCCCCAGTGGCTAAGGTTGGTTCAGTGGGTTGTATAGGCTTTCTCGTGGAGGGGACTGGTGCCTGTGTTCTTTTGTATGCGGCTGGATGTTGTATTTCTGGTGGGCAGAAATGCCTCGTGTGGTGTGTTTTGATGTGTCTGTGACCTTATTATGATTTTAGGCAGCCTCTCTGCTAGTGGGTGATGTTGTGTTCCTGTCTTGGTAGTTGTTTGGCATAGGTTGTCCAGCCGTGTAGCTTGCTGGTCGTTGAGTGGAGCTGGTTCTTAGTGTTGAGATGGAGGTATATGGGAGAGCTTTCACTGTTTGATATTGTGTGGAGCTGGGAGGTCTCTCATGGACCAATGTCCTGAACTTGGCTCTCCCACCTCAGAAGCACAAGCCTCATGCCCAGTCAGAGCACCAAGACCCTGTCAGCCACACAGCTCCAAAGAAAAGGGAGAAAAAAGGAAGAAAAAATAATAAAATAAAATAAAATGTCATTAAAATAAAAAATATTAAAAATAAAAAGAATTAAAAAGTAATAACAAAAGAAAGAAAAAAGAAAAGAAGAGAGCAGCCAAACTAAAAAAGAAATCCACCAATGATAACAAGCGCTAAAAACTATACCCAAAAAAAAAAATGGACAGACAGAACCCTAGGACAAATGGTAAAAGCAGAGCTATACAGACAAAATCACACAAAGAAGCATATACATACACACTCACAAAAAGAGAAAAAGGAAATAAAATATATATCTATATATGTCAAAAAAAAAGGAAAAGGAAGAGAGCAACCAAATCAATAAACAATTCTACCAATGATAATAAACTTGAAATACTAAACTAAGATTAACATAAAACCAGAAACAAATTAGATGCAGAAAGCAAACCCGAAGTCTACAGTTGCTCCCAAAGTTCACCACCTCAATTTTGGGATGATTCATTGTCTATTCTGGTATTCCAGAGATGCAGGGTACATCAAGTTGATTGTGGAGATTTATTCCGCTGCTCCTGAGGCTGTTCGAAGAAATTACCCTTTCTCCTCTTTGTTCTCACAGCTCCTGGGGTTCTGCTTTGGATTGGTCCTCACCTCTGAGTGTAGGTCACCTGAGGGCATCTGTTCTTTGCTCAGACACGACGGGGTTAAAGTAGCAGCTGATTAAGGGTCTCTGTCTCACTCAGGCTGTGGGCAGTTTGGGTACAGAATGTGAGGTGAGCCTGTGGCAGCAGAGGCCAGTATGATGTTGCAACAGCCTGTAGTGTGCCGTGTGTTCTCCCGCGGAAGTTGTCCCTGGATCACGGGACCCTGGCAGTGGCGGGCTGCACAGCCTGCTGGGAGGGAAGGTGTGGATAGTAACCTGTGCTTGCACACAGGCTTCTTGGCGGCTGCAGCAACAGCCTTGGTGTGTCATGCCCATCTCTGGTGTCTGCACTGATAGCTGCGGCTCGCGCCTGTCTCTGGAGCTTGTTTAGGTGGTGCTCTGAATCCCCTCTCCTCGTGCACCCTGAAACAATGGTCTCTTGCCACTTAGGCAGGTCCAGACATTTTCCTGGACTCCCTCCCAGCTAGCTGTGGTGCACTAGCCCCCTTCAGGCTGTGTTCACACAGCCAACCCCAGTCCTCTCCCTGGGATCTGACCTCTGAAGCCCAAGCCTCAGCTCCCAGCCCCCACACATCCCAGCCAGCAGGTGAGTAGACAAGCCTCTCAGGCTGGTGAGTGCAGGTCAGCCCTGATCCTCTGTACAGGAATCTCTCTGCTTTGCCCTCTGCACCCCTGTTGCTGCGCTCTCCTCCATGGCTTCAAAGCTTCCCCCAAGCAACCCCCTGTGTCCACCAGTGAAGGGGCTTCCTAGTGAGTGGAAACCTTTCCTCCTTCACAGCTCCCTCCCACTGGTGCAGGTCCTGTCCCTATTCTTTTGTCTCTGTTTTTTCTTTTTCATTTTGCCCTATCCAGGTACTTGGGGAGTTTTTTCCCTTTTGGGAAGTCTGAGGTCTTCTGCCAGCATTCAGTAGGTGTTCTGTAGGAGTTGTTCCACGTGTAGATGTATTTCTGATGTATTTGTGGGGAGGAAGGCGACTTCCAAGTCTTACTCCTCTGCCATCTTGAAGGACCCTCCTGCATCCTCTATTTAATTAGAGTAAAATATGTGGGTGGTTGAAGAAGTATATAAGTTTCAGCTTTGATTTCCCAATGGAAAGGATATCAAGTAATATAATAATTCAAAACTTTTAAAATCCTTTATTAAATCTTAAGAAGTACACAGTAATTCTACTTTAGATTCTTATATATGTGAAGCAACATTCCTTTTTAAAAAAAATTACCTTTGGTGTCTGTTTCAATACTCAAATTCATGGGCCTTACCAAGTTGAGCTCTCTGGGGACCGGAGGAAACCCAGTTTGAGCTCATGGATACTTAATAAATAATCCTTGTAATGTTGTAAGGTGTCAGAGCTAGTGCCCAGATGCTATAAGGAGGCTTTAAAGCCTTACTAGGAACAGTAGGACACAAGGTGGCAGAATAATTGCTACCATATTAGCAAATAACTTTTAGCACTTGGTGCTGCACACTATGCCTTTATTGAGAATACTTCATCTAATCTTCACAACAGCCCTTTAAAGTTAGAATTCTTATTATCTTTGTTTTACCACTGCAGAAGTTAAGGCTCAGAGAAGTGAAATAATTTTCCCTAAGGTACAGTGCTAATAAACTGGCAGTGCCAGGCCTTCTTTTACTCTAAAATCCATGTTCATAACCCATGTACTGGATTTGCCCTCCTGACCAGGGAAGAAGTAGAAGTAAGGAACCTAAGTAGGGGTGATTAAAGTCAAGGTGAATTCTGTATCCCCAGAATAATATTTGTGGCCAAAGACTTTTCTAATCACTTAAATCTTAAAATAATCTGTCTATACTGTAAGATGAAATTGATGCCACTGTTTACTGAGGGTCCTCTTATTGCTAAAATATTTAATTGGCAGGGTGGATTATTCTTTGAAATAAATGTTCGTCCACTTAATAATGTGCAGATCTCTTGCCTAGGTCCCTGATATCTGTGTTTTTTTCTCAATTACATCTTCTTATATATCTCCATACTTGACCACCATCTTCAGTGATGTCCATGGAATCCCAAAGAGACCTGCGTGTTGTGAAGACAGAGGCAAAGGAGCGAATAATGAGGGAGAGATTGAAAAAGGAAGAGGGTGGTGTGACTGATTCAAGGTGTTGAATATACTATTACACAATATTTATTCTCTTCTTTCCAGAGTGCAATTTTGTGTTCTATAGAATATCTTACAATCACAACTGTAGGGAGGTAAAATGATGCAGGAAACAGCAAGTTCTTTGGTATCAGGTAATGATAATGATGATGATGATAATAGCAGCAGCTCTCATTTACTGAGTGCCTGCCATGTGTCAGCTGCTCTTCTGAACACGTTACATCTATTACAGGTTTCCCCCACTATCCAAAAGTAGAGTACGATTATGAAACCTTTCATAAGCCAAAATAACATGAAGAGAAGAAACAATTACCTTCGGACTCATCTTGCTAATGGATGCACAAAATAAATCAAGATAAAGCACAGATGCTCATAGACACAGTTCAGTGGTGTCTTGATGCTGAGACGTGAATGTACCTCCCAGGGAAGGAGATTGGTGGTGCCACTCCTGCTGCTCAGCGTGCACGCTGCCTCTGTAACAGCTCACTGCAGACAAATCCTGAGTACTATTTTAGCTTTTTGCCCTCTTTCGTAAAATTCAAATCCTCTTCGGATTTCTTTTGTTATGGAAAACAGGTACTAATGTAGGTCTTTCGTCAATGTGACCTAACAAAATCTTTCAAAAAGTGGGGCAGATTTTTACTTCAATTAATCCTTCATTGATCCAGTGACGTATGTACTACCATTATTTCCATTTTATGCATGTGAACACTGAGTGGTTAGGCAATTTTCCAAGGTCACGCAGTAAGTAGCTGAATTAGGCTTCCAGCCCAGGTGATCAGACTCCAGAAGGTGTAAGCTCAACTAAATCTGGGTTCAATTCTGATCTCCATCATGTACAAGCTGTGTAACATCAATCACATTATATTTTGAGCCTCATTCTCTACATATGGAAAAGTAGAGGGCTGTGGTGTGGATTGCATGAGGCGACATACAGAAAGGCATCTAGCAGCCAGTGCCTGGCCCACAATAAAAGTTCAATAAATATTTGCTTTTTCTTCTCCTTCCTAGTTGCTGCTAGAGACCAGGTTTCCTCAAATTGTGATCAAGAGAACACCTTTAGGAGAAGGCGGAAGATGGCGGAAGAGTAAGACGCGGGGATCACCTTCCTCCCCACAGATACACCAGAAATACATATACACGTGGAACAACTCCTACAGAACACCTACTGAAGGCTGGCAGAAGACCTCAGACCTCCCAAAAGGCAAGAAACTCCCCACGTACATGGGTAGGGCAAAAGAAAAAACAGAGACAAAAGAATAGGGACGGCACCTGCACCAGTGGGAGGGAGCTGTGGAGGAAAAGTTTCCACACACTAGGAAGCCCCTTCGCGGGCGGAGACTGTGGGAGGCGGAGGGGGGAGCTTCGAAGCTGCGGAGGACTGCACAGCAACGGGTGCAGAGGGCAAAGCGGGGAGATTCCCGCACAGAGGATCGGTGCCGACCGGCACTCACCAGCCCGAGAGGCTTGTCTGCTCACCCGCCGGGGCGGGCGGGGCTGCGAGCTGAGGCCGGAGCGCAGGGAGAGGACTGGGGTTGGCGGCTTGAACATAGCCTGAAGGGGTTAGTGCACCACAGCTAGCCGGGAGGGAGTCCGGGGAAAACCCTGCACCTGCCGAAGAGGCAGGAGACTTTTCCTTCCCTCTTTGTTTCCTGGGGCGTGAGGAGAGGGGTTTAAGAACGCTGCTTAAAGGAACTCCAGAGACGGGCGCGAGCCGCGGCTAAAAGCGCGAACCCCAGAGACGGGCGCGAGCCGCAGCTGAAAGCGCGGACCCCAGAGACGGGCGCGAGCCGCGGCTGAAAGCGCGGAATCCAGAGACGGGCGCAAGCCGCGGCTAAAAGCGCGGACCCCAGAGGCGGGCGGGAGACGTTAAGGCTGCTGCTGCCGCCACCGAGGGGCCTGTGTGCGAGCACAGGTCACTCTCCACACCCCTCTTCCGCGGAGCCTGTGCAGCCCGCCACTGCCAGGTTCCCGGGATCCAGGGACAACTTCCCCGGGACAGCGCACAGCGCGCCTCAGGCTGGTGCAAAGTCACGCCGGCCTTTGCCACCGCAGGCCCGCCCCGCACTCTGTGCCCCTCCATCCCCGCCGGCCTGAGTGCGCCAGAGCCCCCAATCAGCGGCTCTTTTAACCCCATCCTGTCTGAGCAAAAAACAGACTCCCTCCAGCGATCTACACGCAGTGGCAGGGCCAAATCCAAAGCTTAGCCCTGGGAGCTGTGAGAACAAAGAAGAGAAAGGGAAATCTCTCCCAGCAGCCTCAGAAGCAGCGGATTAAAGCTCCACAATCAACTTGATGTACCCTGCATCTATGGAATACCTGAATAGACAACCAATCATCCCAAATTAAGGAAGTGGACTTTAGGAGCAAGATCTATGATTTTTTCCCCTTTCCTCTTTTTGTGAATGTGTATGTGTATGCTTCTGTGTGAGATCTTGTCTGTATAGTCTTGCTTCCACCATTTGTCCTAGGGTTCTATCCGTCCATGTTTTTTTTTAAATTTTTTTTCTTAATAATTAATTTTAATAACAATATTATACTTTACCTTCGTTCTTTCTTTCTTTCTTTCCGTCCTTCCTTCCCTCCTTTAGACAACGAATCATCCCAAATTGAGGAGGTGGTCTCTGACAGCAAGATTTAGGATTTTTCCCCATTTACCTCTTTTAGTGAGGGTGTATGTGTATGCTTCTGTGTAAGATTTTGTCTGTATAGCTTTGCTGCCAACATTTGTCCTAAGGTTCTTTCCGTCCCTTTTTTTTTTTTCTAAATAAGAATTTTTTAATTCAATAACTTTATTATACTTTATTTTATTTTTACTGTATCTTCTTTCTTTCTGTCTTTTTTCCTTCTTTCCCTCCTTCCTTCCTTCCTCCCTCCCTCCCTCCCTCCTTTCTTTCCTTCTTGCCTTCTTTCCTTCTTTGCTTCTTTCTTTCTTTCTTCCTTCCTTCCTACCCTCCTTTCCTTCTTTCTTTCCTCATACTTCTACTAATTCCCTCTACTTTTTCTCCCTTTTATCCTGAGCCGTGTGGATGAAAAGCTTTTGGTGCTCCAGCCAGGAGGCAGGGCTCTGCCTCTGAGGTAGGAGAGCCAACTTCAAGACACTGATCAACAAGAGACCTCCCAGCTCCACATAATATCAAACGGCGAAAATCTCCCAGAGACCTCCATCTTAACAACAGCACCCAGCTTCACTCAACGACCAGCAAGCCACAGTGCTGGAAAACCTGTGCCAAACAACTAGCAAAACAGGAACACAACCTCACCCATTAGCAGAGAGGCTGCCTAAAATCATAATAAGGCCACAGACACCCCCAAACACACCACCAGACGTGAACCTGCCCACTAGAGAGACAAGATCCAGCCTCATCCACCACAACACAGGCACTAGTCCCCTCCACCAGGAAGCCTACACAACCCACTGAACCAACCTTAGCCACTGGAGACAGACATCAAAAACAGGAGGAACTACGAACCTGCAGCCTGCAAAAAGGAGACCCCAAACACAGTAAGATAAGCAAAATGAGAAGACAGAAAAACACACAGCAGATAAAGGAGCAAGATAAAAATGCACCAGACCTAACAAATGAAGAGGAAATAGGCAGTCTACCTGAAAGAGAATTCAGAATAATGATAGTAAGGTTGATCCGAAATCTTGGAGATAGAATGGACAATAGATTGGACAAAATGCAAGAATCAGTTAACAAGGACCTAGAAGAACTAAAGATGAAACAAGCAACGATGAACAACACAATAAATGAAATTAAAAGTACTCTAGATGGGATCAATAGCAGAATAACTGAGGCAGAAGAACGGATAAGTGACCTGGAAGATAAAATAGTGGAAATAACTACTGCAGAGCAGAATAAAGAAAAAAGAATGAAAAGAACTGAGGACAGTCTCAGAGACCTCTGGGACAACATTAAACGCACCAACATTCGAATTATAGGGGTTCCAGAAGAAGAAGAGAAAAAGAAAGGGACTGAGAAAATATTTGAAGAGATTATAGTTGAAAACTTCCCTAACATGGGAAAGGAAATAGTTAATCAAGTCCAGGAAGCACAGAGAGTCCCATACAAGATAAATACAAGGAGAAATACGCCAAGACACATATTAATCAAACTGTCAAAAATTAAATACAAAGAAAGCATATTAAAAGCAGCAAGGGAAAAACAACAAATAACACATAAGGGAATCCCCATAAGGTTAACAGCTGATCTCTCAGCAGAAACCCTACAAGCCAGAAGGGAGTGGCAGGACATACTGAAAGTGATGAAGGAGAAAAACATGCAGCCAAGACTACTCTACCCAGCAAGGATCTCATTCAGATTTGATGGAGAAATTAAAACCTTTACAGACAAGCAAAAGCTGAGAGAGTTCAGCACCACCAAACCAGCTTTACAACAAATGCTAAAGGATCTTTTCTAGGCAAGAAACACAAGAGAAGGAAAAGACCTATAATAACGAACCCAAAACAATTTAGAAAATGGGAATAGGAACATACATATCGATAATTACCTTAAATGTAAATGGACTAAATGCTCCCACCAAAAGACACAGATTAGCTGAATGGATACAAAAACAAGACCCTTACATATGCTGTCTACAAGAGACCCACTTCAGACCTAGAGACACATACAGACTGAAAGTAAGGGGATGGAAAAAGATATTCCATGCAAATGGAAGTCAAAAGAAAGCTGGAGTAGCAATTCTCATATCAGACAAAATAGACTTTAAAATAAGGACTATTAAAAGAGACAAAGAAGGACACTACATAATGATCAAGGGATCGATCCAAGAAGAAGATATAACAATTGTAAATATTTATGCACCCAACATAGGAGCACCTCAATACATAAGGCAAATACTAACAGCCATAAAAGGGGAAATCGACAGTAACACATTCATAGTAGGGGACTTAAACACCCCACTTTCACCCATGGACAGATCATCCAAAATGAAAATAAATAAGGAAACACAAGCTTTAAATGATACATTAAACAAGATGGACTTAATTGATATTTATAGGACACTCCATCCAAAAACAACAGAATACACATTTTTCTCAAGTGCTCATGGAACATTCTCCAGGATAGATCATATCTTAGGTCACAAATCAAGCCTTGGTAAATTTAAGAAAATTGAAATTGTATCAAGTATCTTTTCTGACCACAACGCCATGAGACTAGATATCAATTACAGGAAAAGATCTGTAAAAAATACAAACACATGGAGGCTAAACAATACACTACTTAATAATGAAGTTATCACTGAAGAAATCAAAGAGGAAATCAAAAAATACCTAGAAACAAATGACAATGGAGACACAACGACGCAAAACCTGTGGGATGCAGCGAAAGCAGTTCTAAGGGGGAAGTTTATAGCAATACAAGCCCACCTTAAGAAGCAGGAAACATCTCGAATAAACAACCTAACCTTGCACCTCAAGCAATTAGAGAAAGAAGAACAAAAAAACCCCAAAGCTAGCAGAAGGAAAGAAATCATAAAAATCAGATCAGAAATAAATGAAAAAGAAATGAAGGAAACAATAGCAAAGATCAATAAAACTAAAAGCTGGTTCTTTGAGAAGATAAACAAAATAGATAAACCACTAGCCAGACTCATCAAGAAAAAAAGGGAGAAGACTCAAATCAATAGAATTAGAAATGAAAAAGGAGAGGTAACAACTGACACTGCAGAGATAAAAGAGATCATGAGAGATTACTACAAGCAACTCTATGCCAATAAAATGGACAATCTGGAAGAAATGGACAAATTCTTAGAAATGCACAACCTGCCAAGACTGAATCAGGAAGAAATAGAAAATATGAACAGACCAATCACAAGCACTGAAATTGAAACTGTGATTAAAAACCTTCCAACAAAGAAAAGCCCAGGACCAGATGGCTTTACAGGCGAATTCTATCAAACATTTAGAGAAGAGCTAACACCTATCCTTCTCAAACTCTTCCAAAATATAGCAGAGGGAGGAACACTCCCAAACTCCTTCTACGAGGCCACCATCACCTTGATACCAAAACCAGACAAGGATGTCACAAAGAAAGAAAACTACAGGCCAATATCACTGATGAACATAGATGCAAAAATCCTCAACAAAATACTAGCAAACAGAATCCAACAGCACATTAAAAAGATCATACACCATGATCAAGTGGGGTTTATTCCAGGAATGCAAGGATTCTTCAATATACGCAAATCTATCAATGTGATAAACCATATTAACAAACTGAAGGAGAAAAACCATATGATCATCTCAATAGATGCGGAGAAAGCTTTTGACAAAATTCAACACCCATTTATGATAAAAACCCTGCAGAAAGTAGGCATAGAGGGAACTTTCCTCAACATAATAAAGGCCATATATGACAAGCCCACAGCAAACATCATCCTCAATGGTGAAAAACTGAAAGCATTTCCACTAAGATCAGGAACAAGACAAGGTTGCCCACTCTCACCACTATTATTCAACATTGTTTTGGAAGTTTTAGCCACAGCAATCAGAGAAGAAAAGGAAATAAAAGGAATCCAAATCGGAAAAGAAGAAGTAAAGCTGTCACTGTTTGCAGATGACATGATCCTATACATAGAGAACCCTAAAGATGCTACCAGAAAACTACTAGAGCTAATCAATGAATTTGGTAAAGTGGCAGGATACAAAATTAATGCACAGAAATCTCTGGCATTCCTATATACTAATGATGAAAAATCTGAAAGTGAAATCAAGAAAACACTCCCATTTACCATTGCAACAAAAAGAATAAAATATCTAGGAATAAACCTACCTAAGGAGACAAAAGACCTGTATGCAGAAAATTATAAGACACTGATGAAAGAAATTAAAGATGATACAAATAGATGGAGAGATATACCATGTTCTTGGATTGGAAGAATCAACATTGTGAAAATGACTCTACTACCCAAAGCAATCTATAGATTCAATGCAATCCCTATCAAACTACCACTGGCATTTTTCACAGAACTAGAACAAAAAATTTCACAATTTGTATGGAAACACAAAAGACCCCGAATAGCCAAAGCAATCTTGAGAACGAAAGAAGGAACTGGAGGAATCAGGCTCCCTGACTTCAGACTATACTACAAAGCTACAGTTATCAAGACGATATGGTACTGGCACAAAAACAGAAAGATAGATCAATGGAACAGGATAGAAAGCCCAGAGATAAACCCATGCACATATGGACACCTTATCTTTGATAAAGGTGGCAGTAATGTACAATGGAGAAAGGACAGCCTCTTCAATAAGTGGTGCTGGGAAAACTGGACAGGTACATGTAAAAGTATGAGATTAGATCACTCCCTAACACCATACACAAAAATAAGCTCAAAATGGATTAAAGACCTAAATGTAAGGCCAGAAACTATCAAACTCTTAGAGGAAAACATAGGCAGAACACTCTATGACATAAATCACAGCAAGATCCTTTCTGACCCACCTCCTAGAGTAATGGAAATAAAAACAAAAATAAACAAATGGGACCTAATGAAACTTCAAAGCTTTTGCACAGCAAAGGAAACCATAAACAGGACCAAAAGACAACCCTCAGAATGGGAGAAAATATTTGCAAATGAAGCAACCGACAAAGGATTAATCTCCAAAATTTACAAGCAGCTCATGCAGCTCAATAACAAGAAAACAAACAACCCAATCCAAAAATGGGCAGAAGACCTAAATAGACATTTCTCCAAAGAAGATATACAGACTGCCAACAAACACATGAAAGAATGCTCAACATCATTAATCATTAGAGAAATGCAAATCAAAACTACAATGAGATATCATCTCACACCAGTCAGAATGGCCATCATCAAAAAATCTAGAAACAATAAATGCTGGAGAGGGTGTGGAGAAAAGGGAACACTCTTGCACTGCTGGTGGGAATGTGAATTGGTTCAGCCACTATGGAGAACAGTATGGAGGTTCCTTAAAAAACTACAAATAGAACTACCATATGACCCAGCAATCCCACTACTGGGCATATACCCTGAGAAAACCAAAATTCAAAAAGAGTCATGTACCAAAATGTTCATTGCAGCTCTATTTACAATAGCCCGGAGATGGAAACAACCTAAGTGCCCGTCATCGGATGAATGGATAAAGAAGATGTGGCACATATATACAATGGAATATTACTCAGCCATAAAAAGAAACGAAATTGAGCTATTTGTAATGAGGTGGATAGACCTAGAGTCTGTCATACAGAGTGAAGTAAGTCAGAAAGAAAAAGACAAATACCGTATACTAACACATATATATGGAATTTAAGAAAAAAAAATGTCATGAAGACCCTAGGGGTAAGGCAGGAATAAAGACGCAGACCTCCTAGAGAACGGACTTGAGGTTATGGGGAGGGGGAAGGGTGAGCTGTGACAGGGCGAGAGAGAGTCATGGGCATATACACACTAACAAACGTAGTAAGGTAGATAGCTAGTGGGAAGCAGCCACATGGCACAGGGATATTGGCTCGGTGCTTTGTGACAGCCTGGAGGGGTGGGATAGGGAGGGTGGGAGGGAGGGAGACGCAACAGGGAAGACATATGGGAACATATGTTTATGTATGACTGATTCACTTTGTTATAAAGCAGAAACTAACACACCATTGTAAAGCAATTATACCCCAATAAAGATGTTAAAAAAAAAAAAAAAAGTAAAAAAAAAAAAAAAAAAAAAAAGAGAACACCTTTATCAGAATCTCCTGGGGTGCTTATTAAAAATGCAATGACAATGTTTCTTATGCTCAAGGATATTCAGTTCAGAGCTGGAAGGTTTGGTATAGTTAAATAAGCAAAGTAAAATTTTAATGCCATTTTCTAGCAGTGGCAATAAAAAGAAATTACTAAGTACCTTTTGAATTCTGAACAGATGTAGCTTTCTGGCCATCTGAATCAACAGCATCACAAACATGTCAACCAGATATGTAAATCAGTCTTCATCATCACTCAGTCACATTACAGATATGATAATGAGATTATCAGGAATATTAATAATATAAGAGTCAACTGTCTTCACTGTACCCCCAGTGCTATCTAGCCTTCCTCGTGCAAGCTAGTGAATGTATGCACATAAGCGCCTGCATAAGCTTTGGAATATACATGTATACACATGCCTGCAGACATGCAGAAAAAAGATGAAGCAAAGTACAAGCATTGCCTTGGGGTACACACAGACCCTTCTGAAATGCATAGGAGGTCAGGGGAGAATTACCTTAGTACAGTTGTCTCCCCTTATCAGTGGGGATTACGTTCCAAGATCCCCAAGATGTGTCTGAAATTGTGGATAGTACCAAACCCTATATATCCTATTTTTTTTCCTATACAAATACCCATGATAAAGTTTAAGTTTATAAATTAGGCACAATAAGAGATTAATAACATTAAACTGATAATAAACTAGAAAAATTTTTAAAATATACCGTAATTCAAGTTATGTGAATGTGGTCTCTCTCTCAGTATATCTTATTGTATTGTACTCACCCTTCTTTTTGTGATGATGTGAGATGATAAAATACCTATGTGATGAGATAAAATGAGGTGAATGATGTAGGCATTGTGACGTAGCATTAGGCTACTACTGACTTTCTGACGATGTCAGATCATCTGGTGATCCTGGATCATCAAGCCATGATGATGTTGATGGTTGGGAATCCCGTGTGGGTCGGAACAGGACAGCTCAAGATTTCATCACACTACTCAGAATGGCGTGCGATTTAAAACTTATGAATTGTTTATTTCTGGAATTTTCCATTTAATACTTTTTAGACTACTGTAGACGACAGGTGACTGAAACCATGGAAAGTGAAGCCACAGGTAAGGGGAGACTACTGTATAGAACTAATGAACTTTATGTGGGAGGGAGTGTGTGGCCAGAAGTACGAGACAATTCTTCTCCTTGAGTTAACATTTGGACAGCCTCCCCCTCCTGCATCAACCTCCCACGGGTTTATAAAGGCTCTATGTCCAAAATTTAAGGTGAGGGGGGAAGAGTCATTTGGGACGCGTTCTTTCCAATATTCGGTACTTAAAGGTAGACAGTACATCAATTCAATCATTCATTCAAATATTTATTGATTGCCTACCAGGTGTTATGCAAGATGCCTGATGTATAATGATGAACAAAGTAGATTCATGGAATTTATTATCTAGTAGAGAACACAAAAAATAAGCAAACAGACCAAAAAAACATTACCAATAATCACATTATGCAGTTCCCAAACTTCGTTGAGTGTCAGAATCACCTGGGATCTAGGAACAAATACGACTCAGGCCTTATCCCACTTCAAGGAGCCTGGGTCTCTGTGTTCTTTATTAGTTTTTCAGGTGATTCTGTTCCATATCAAAGTTTGAGAACCACTCAACTACTGGTTTGAATAAGTATTGAGAGAATAGTCGAGGTATAAGGGAGGTTCAAGCGTCCTATAGTTCAGTGCTTCTCAAACTTTCCTGTGCATTCGAATCACCTGAGGATCTTGTTAAAATACATGTTCTGATTCATTCAGTACGTTTGGGGGAGGTGCCCGAGCTGCTGCATTTCAAACAAGCTTCTAGGTGATGGATACTACTCTGCTCCTGGCCTGAGGACCTGACCTTAAGTAGCAAAGCTGTGGTCCAGCATGTGCATTCCCAAACTTGTCTTCTATTTATATACCAGACTTTGATAATTTTCATTCATCTCAGGCTCCTTTCATCAAAGTGTGAGAATAGGAATCAGAATCGTCTGAAGGTGATAATTAAATATGCAAATGCCCCTGTGATTTCCATACACACTAAAGTTTGAAAACTGCTGCTTTCAGAAAAACAGTGACTGTAAATCATTCACATGTGTGAAGCGAGCCTGAATTCCTCAATTTACTATAGATCAGTGGTTTGCCAACCTAGCAAAACATTAAAATCATCTTGGGAGAGGTAAAAAATACCAATGTTCTGGTCCTATCCCACACCAATTAAATAAGAATCTCTGGGAGGTGGGTCCCAGGCATCTGTATTTAAAAAGCTCCCTAGGTAATCCTAATGTACAGACAGGGTTGAGAACCAGTGTTATAGCACAAATAGCCTTTTTATTTAAACTTAGGGATATGGTTGATCTAAGTAGAAATTGTGCAGTTAATAGAGTTTGTCTTTGTCATTTCTCCTATCTGGGCCCTTGTCATAACCAATCTCCCTTTCCAGGGCACAAATTACCCTGGTGTTCCTATCACGGTGACTCACTGACCTCATATGTCCCATGGCCTGACTTTCTCCTGTCATCAGAAGCAAATCTGTCCCCCACCCCCTATTTTTTCCTTTTCTGCTGGTGAGTAGAAACAGGTTAATCAGAAAAAGGAATCCCAAGTCATGTGTAAATTAATGTGCATTCCCACTTTGGTGCCACAGTCCCTTAACCTAGTTTAAATAGACTTTACGGCTCTCCTGAAGTATGGCTCTCCTGAAGTTGGGAATTTCAAGCACGACTGTTTAAAATAGCATATCTGAGCCTCAAATGAGCAGCCACCTATTCCAATAACCTTTAGCCCTGGTCTTGCTTAAGGAAGGAGTCCTGTTTTGTGGTTGACTTGATTATAAAAGGCATTTTTTTCCATCATAAATAGTGTCCAAGTTATTATATAATGTTCTGGTTTTTTTTTAAGAGGAAAATGCTAAATGTGGTGAGGAAATCATTTTGACAGCAGTTTCTTTTGTTATGAAAAAGGAATTTAGCAATTTTTTAAATATGTTTTTTTTTTTAAGCATGAGGAGGTGGGAAATTCTTTGATCAGGGCCTGTAATCAGGGAAGCAGAGAGAAAAACAAAGGATGTTCACATATGAGAAATTGACTACTTCCAGAAGGAAACTGTTACATCAACATCGATTAATATTTATTGAGCACCTACTGGGTACATAACACTCTGCTAGCAACTTGAAAAATTACATGGAATACATACCTATAAAACATAATTACCAGGGACTATTTTTGGCTACTTGTTTAAATTCATTATAGAAAGGACAAGCAACCAGGGCTGCTTATAATTTGGTCTCATTAATAAAACTGATTCTTAAGAAGACTTGCTGAGAAGGATAGAAAATAAACCATATTGAAATATGATTTTCTATTATTCTGATAATTCCAATACAAACACACAGGTGGGGCCAAACAACACTGTAATTTCAAGTATGCGATTCTCAAATTTCAGTCATCAACTCATTCCCAGAGGAAGTATGGAATCCAGCACACAGCTTGGGATTTCCTTCACCTATCATTTGTGGAATTCTTGAATGCTATTGATTTTGTCCTATGGGCTTAGGTTAATAATGCAGCTATGTGTATATATCACTGAGATGTACGAGAAAAGAAATGAGATTCATTCCACAACTCACACACAGGAAGCATTCTCATTTTCTTATGCTTGTGGATGACAAATTATACGTTTATACCACTTCTGCTTTGAAAATGGAGAGACCGGGTTTAAACTGTGTGACATAATCACTTGAAAATATTAACCAATATATTTCTATTTGGACTGAGGTATCTGTCCTATACCCATGTGAAAAGTGCCAGGACAACTTGACTGAAAGATTCATGCCTGTGAAAGACTAAAACAATATGAAAGTTTCATGATCATTAACTTCTCGTATAATAGAGAAATTGACCATGTTACTTAAAATTCAGGGAAAATTGATATTTGGTATAGATTCTCATGCTAATCAATTCAACTGACCATTTTTTAGTATTTTGGCTGAACATGGTTTTATTATTATCTGGAGTAGAAATCATTTTTGCAAATATTTATTTCATATATTTATAATGTATACATTTTCCACCGCTAGAAAATATACCAGGTGCTTACCTTGTCAGGTAGGAAAAATAGACTGAGGAAAACAATGCATATTCCTCACACTCTAGGATGTCTGTAGCCTGCTCCATACCATACCTTGAAAATGATGCATTTGAACAACCTAGAGAGGCATAGTCCCTATATTATGGGTTATATTTTCAGTTTTTATTAAAATTATGATTTGCCCTGGGCCTATGAGGGTATACTTATCTGCCTGGCTTGATTATATTCTCTCTGAAGGTGGTCCAAGGTGAGAAACTTTCCATAGATGAGGAAATAACTTGGAGGGATTTGCTAGGAAGTTGGTGAATAATATCTACTGTTCATTCTCAAATTTTACTCTATTTCTTAAAGCAAATATTGTGGTCATAGTACATATTGGAAATGTGTACCTAGCCCTGGTAACTACTTGGCAGCTGGTATTGTCAAGAAGGAGGAAAGGGAGGAAGTTTTAGTAAACAGGGAAAGGAAGAAGGAAGGAAGGAAAGGGAAAAGAAGGACAAGTCCAAGTGTATTATGGTATACACATTCTGAGTATAAGAACATGCCTATCAAGTCACTGGCTCCCACTGTTTTCAAAGAGATGATTTGATCAGAAAGGAGTACATGTACTCAAGTTTCAGGAAAATGTTTACCCATTTCTAGTTCACCTGTCTTAGCTTTGATCTTAAAAAAAAAACAAAAACAAAAACGGTGAAACAGACTCTGAACAATGTAAGGAAACAGTTCTTCGTAGCTATCAAGTGTTTCTACACATGGAACAGGCAGATGCACTGTCTTTATCATGAATTATCCTTTTAAG
The DNA here is from genome assembly GCF_964270905.1 of Leucopleurus acutus. NCBI lineage: Eukaryota > Metazoa > Chordata > Mammalia > Artiodactyla > Delphinidae > Leucopleurus > Leucopleurus acutus. The sequence continues at coordinate 84,802,442 of NC_139148.1, forward strand.
GATATGTGTATTGCAGAGAGCCTTGCTAGATAGATAGTGTCTCCTGCTGGAATAAAGGGCAGATTTGCTTCTGTACATATACTAAAAATAGTGCCTCCCTCCAGGGAAAACATCAGCATGCTCACTGCCTATTATTAACTATTTAGGTTAAGCTTGAAGTTCCCCTTCTATAATGCAACCCACTGCCTATGCAGATGTCACCTGGCCCTCTTCATATTGCTTTTGGGAATTGGGGCTCAGGGAAATTATACGAATTCTGATACTCTGGGTATTGCTATCACTATGAATAATAAACTCTCTGTTGTCTCTGACCCAGGAGTCTCATGTCTTCTGCTAGGCTAACATGTTAGCATGCAAGTAGGGTAAAATCTCAGACCCTTCACAGTTCTTGACAAATGTCAGATCTGAAAGGGATATTAGAGATATGTAGTCTAACCCCTCTATTTTATAAATAAGAGAATTTAGACCCAGAATTTAATGCATCTGTCCAAGGTCAAAGAGGTGATTAACAATAGAACCAGAACTAAAGGTAATGAAAACATGCCCTAAAGGCAAACAACTTTAACTCTGAATTTGTTGATAATGGCATTTTGACTTAACAATGCTCCTTCCAGATCTCTTCAGATTTCTTCTATAATATCTGTGTGCCCTTCCCTATGCATACTTTTGTTTCCCACTACCATGGTATTCAGACCGAAGGGGTGTGAAAGTCCAGCACCCTTGCCTCAGGTGGCGACAATTCTGACAGTAACAGCCTAGAGTTTGTTTGTGGGACACAGCTGGACCCTATGCTCCCCAGGGCTTTTGCCAAGATTATATCCTTGTTGGCTTCCGTCTCTGTCCTGCTTCCCTCAGTCTCTTTCCAATTTCTTCTGGGATCACTTCCTTAATAAATTACTTGTCCACGAATCCTCATCTCCAGGTCAGCCTCTGGGGAACCTGCCCCAAGATGGTAATCTAATTCTTCAAGTGAATTAGACAAGACCCTAACCTTTGAGAGAGCAATATTTGTATTTATCTCTTCTTCTCACCTGGAAAATCTAAGAAGCAGAATTGGGCCTTTGGTAATCACAACCAATGTCTGCACCACAGTGACTCAGTATATTTTCAAAAAAGCACAAGGCTCAATGACCGCTACTACCATTGGTGGTGAGACAGCATAAGCTCAATTCATAGATATAGCTGTCATTTAAAAATTATGATGTGCCTACTCTCTGTAAGGAACTGGAGGATATGTGGAAGTAAATGACACAGTCCCTTCCTTGAGGCAAATAGGTTTAAAAAAATAAGACAGGAGAAAGGCTTTCACAACGTGAAGAAGGCTGTTCCCAGAGCCTAAGAAGTAGAAAAATTGAAGCAACAGAACATATTTAAAAAATAGAACTCGTTTGTCTATTTATTTATCCATTCCAAAAAAAATCACTAATTAAACGCCCATGAGACACCAGGTACCAGGTACTATGCTAGGTACTGAGTCAGTGGTGTTCTGTGACTATTTAACAACCATATAAAAACAAGCCTGCTTTGTGGTGTTTGCCAATTTCTGAGGCGGAAATGTTCCCACCTTGGTTGATTTCAAGCTATCAAGGGACATCAATCGAATCACAAAATTCCTTAAAATGTAACAGCGAGATCTTGTGAACCAGTACAAGCCAGCTGCAGCACACCACAGCCCTAGGATATATCAGTGAACACCATGGAAACGTCTCTGTCATTCCACAGCTTACTGACACAACGGTACACAAGTAAATAGAGTGTGCTTGGGAAAGCAGACAGAAAAAGCTGCCCCTAAGAGGAGCACCCCCAACCCAGTCTTAAAGATGAGGGGGCAGGAAAGGCTTCCCAAAGAAATAACATTTACTCGGAGCCCAGAGCATCAGAAAGGGTTCATTAAGTGAAGGAAGGCCAGGAGGTGAGAGAGGATGGCTTCTTTTAGGGAAATGAAAAGATTAGGAACAAGAGGGAAGGTAGCAAGAGGCAAGGCTGGAGATTTAGGGAGGGAGAGGCTGTGACCAGCATCCTTGGACTGGATAAGCAGTTTGGACTTTGGCCTAAGGCACAATTTCCTCCAGTAAGTCCACAAAATGCCAATAGATGTGTGGAAAACAAAAGAAAACAAAACAAAACCTATGCTCAAAAATGTTTTGGAAATACTGGTTGTCTTCACCGTGGCATTTCTCATGCAGTTGGCTCTCCCAGGGTGAGGCAGAGTACACACAATTTCTTGGAATGATTTGACTGTGGAATGCCTCCCACTTATTTTTAGAATTATATCTCAGGAGTAGGGTGCTAAGGAACTTGTCTTCACAAAACACATTCTGGAAAGTGCTCTTCTAAGAACAATGGGAAGACATTGTAGATTTTTAAGCAACAGTGACATAATCAGACAACCCTGTAGTTATGTTTTCTTTTCACTAATTAGTGATTTGTTTTGAATCATGTTTTTCTATTAGCTGCACCCCTTCCCAACTGGTTTCTCTTCCCAAATTGTAAAAAAAAAAGGCCTAGGAAAACATCTAAATACATCTTAATAGTAAAAAACAAAAGTAGTTTTGCAGAGGTATTACACTAGTAATAAATTTGGTAGATTTCATTGTTTTAGTGTCTGACTTTAATATTTCTTTTCAAAATTTCCATTATTTTTGAAAAGGTAAAATCTGGGCCTCTCTCAACACTTAGGCCTCATTTTATTGAAAAGGAAACAATGACAAATGAATCCATTCACCTCTAGAAGATTATAGACTCCCACATCTGAAGTGGAAATTGTAGCTTAGGTGATCATGTACTGTATGTTTACTTTATTGCAACTTTGTTCTATATAAGGAATGATGGGGCAAGGATTGAGATAGAGGAGAAGAAGAAAGAAAGAGGAGGGGAGAAGAAAGACCATTTAGCGATCTATTAGAGCTTGATGAAGCCTGATATAATTAACAAACTTGTGATATCTCTAGCAATTGTAATTCCAATTATTTGCTAGCTGAAGACAACTTTTACTGCTCTAAGTTAGGAAATCATGGAAATAGCCTAATTAATGTAATTTGCCTTATGCTCTCTAAGAAAACAAAAACAAATATGTCATTTTTTTAGAATAAATAGCATGGTATAGACTAAATATTATAAATATTCAGTCAGTTTGCAGAATAAATATTGCATATTATGGATCCTTTTCAGCAATTTTATGAAATTCAGCATGATTTAATGAAATTATGATGGCTGTTTGAGTTTTACAACTAAATTACAATAAAAAGAAAGTACTTCCTTTGCATGGATAAGAGGAAGATCCTTGACGAAATAGCATGGTAGAGTTTATAATGCTGTGGGCCTGAGGAGACAAAGATTTCATTCTTTTTCTTGCCAGTTTTCTAATCTCAAGAGAACCCCAAAGTTAAAATAAATCTTGTAAAAATTCCATATGCTACTGTGGAGAGACATAATAAATAATTCTTTGCCATTTCATCATGTAGAATTGAGAGATAAAGCTGTTTGTAAAACCCTAAAGATTACAAATCATTTCAACAGGTCATCATATGTTAATGTCAGTGAGAATTTAATCACCACATGTGAAAATGCATATTGCAATGGTTGGCCTGCATGCTTTATGTATGGGGCTCCACCTCACCCCCTTATATTTAATCACCTGCTCTCTGTCCTGCTGTCAAGTATTTACCCCTCAAGAAAAACTTACCATGATAAAGAAGGGAGAGAGAGAGAAAGATGACTGAGTTTATTAACAAGTATTTATTGACAAGTATATATTTCCAGCACTATGCTAGGCACTGTAAAGTAGGCAAAAGCAATGTTTTAATGCCAGACATGACCTCTTGCCTTGAAGAATTTTACTATGTATTTGGAGCAACAAAATTCTCATTTACCAATCAATTACAAATGAGCTAAATGCTATATGTACAATATTAACCTGAAAGGCAATAGCTAAGAAATTAGAGGTCCACTAACCTGGAGTGGTAGCAAGACTTCAGGTACTAGCTAGAGGTGGAATCTTGAGGGATATTCAGGATGTGGAGCAGTAAAGAAGGGAGGGTATCCCAACCAGAGGAGGGACTTAGCATAGGGAAAATCACAGAGATACACCTGTGTGTGGTAGAGAAAGGATAAAACTAATAATATAAGTTATCATATACACAAGAGAGGAGTTGAATAAGGTTACTGATAGTTTAGCAAGCCCAGAAAAGAGGCTGGGAAATAATAAGGTAGAAAACAAGGAGATTCTTTGGCCAGAAGATGACAGAATTACTCTGATTTTTAAAAAAATAGGGAAAACAATAGATGAAACAGTTTCAAAATTAGGACAGATTATAGCCCAGAAGAGGGCAGAGTCAAAGTGAAGAAGGATATTTTGGTAAGTGATAAGTGAAGAGAGGAGCAACTGAACAAAGGAAATGGAAATGGAAATAAACATGGAGAAGCAAATCAAAAGACATATCAAATAAGGAAGTATTAAACTGCCTTTTATGATAGTTTGGATATAGAGGACAAAGAAAAAGGAAGTTAAAGAGGACCTCAGGGTTTTTAGCTATGACGAGAAGGGATGGTACCACTGGGGTAAAATTGTGTGATGAGCTCTGATTTATCCATGAGATGGAACTACAGATAAGTCAATATTTGATAGGTACTTTGGGGAGTCAGCAGCACAGAACTGATTGAAGCAGGACACTTCAACCACCACTATTTTCATCCTCTAAATTTTGATACAGATATCAAAACAGCCTTTACCTGAATAGATAAAGCCATGAAAGCTCATGTGGTAAAGACTGCTAGACTCCATTCATGTTTTCTTCCACAGGAATCGAACTGTGGCATGGCATATAGATAGCTTGTGTGGTAAGCCAAACAATGGCTCCCAAAGATGTCTATATCCTAATCTTCAGAATCTGTGAATACATTAGGTTACATGGCATGGGGGTATTAAGATTGCAGATGGAATTAAGAAGACTAATCAGCTGACCTTCAAATAAGATGATTATTCTGGATTATCTGGGTGAGCCCAATGTAATCACAGGATCCTTCCTTCCTTTAAAATGGAAGAGGGAGGCAGAAGAGGAGGTTAGTTAGAGGGATATTTGAAAATGCTGTGTTGCTGGCTTTGAATTTGAAGGAAGGGGCCACAAGTCAAAGAATATAGGAACCCTCTAGAAGCTGAAAAAGTCAAGGAAACAGATTATCCCCTAACGCCTCCAGAAGGAACGTAGCCCTACTTTGATTTTAACCCAGTGAGAGTTCAGACTTCTGATCTCCTATAATATAATAAATTTGTGTTATTTTAAGACACCAAGTTTGTGGCAATTTATTATAGCAGCAATAAAAATCTAATACAGGACTTCCCTAGTGGCGCAGTGGTTGAAAGTCCGCCTGTCGATGCAGGGGACATGGTTCGTGCCCCAGTCTGGGAGGATCCCACATGCCGCGGAGCGGCTAGGCCCGTGAGCCATGGCCGCTGAGCCTGAGTGTCCGGAGTCTGTGCTCCATGACGGGAGAGGCCACAATAGTGAGAGGGCCACGTACCGCAAAAAAAAAAAAAAAAAACTAATACAACTGGCTAGCCATACTACATTTCCCATCTACTCTTATAGTTAGATGTGACTATGTTGACTAAATTTTCACCAATGAGATGACAGAGATGATGATGTGTACTTTCGGGGAAGCACCCATTGCACAGCTTGTCACCTTGCCCCAGGATTACCCAATCAGTGCCTTGGGTCTAAAACATTCTCTTATATGGATACTGTGAACCAAGCTTCCACTTGGCCCCAGATTCTTCTTCCTTATTAGAAGAAACCCTTCCCTGTTCTGGGTATGTAGTCAACTTCCTTGTACTGCATGTGTATCATACAGTACCTGGCCAGCCCCACCAGTATATCTGCCCCCATGGGAAGTCTTTGCCTGCAGCACAAGAAGGGGGCATGCAGTCCACTGTCCTGTGTCAGGTATCAGGAGGAACATGCTGGCCATAGGAGACCAGCGCACACTACAGATGCTGATCTTGCTGAATCTCTTCTCCTTTCTGTGAGTAAAGGGTTGTTCTAACCAGAGCCTCATGTGTTGAATCCTCCCTGGTGACTTCAAACCCATAGAAGATGCTGCGGGCTGAGGTCTGTGAGCTCCTAATTCTGGTGGTTGGCATTGTTATGATCTTTGCCATTCTCTACGCACAGTGGAAAATCTCACCTGGGACTGGTAGTTAGGGCTTCCTGCTTGACATGTATGGTATCCAGGCTGGAGCCTTTAAGATGGTGGACCTGCTTCTTTCATTCTCTTTCACCATCCATTGAAATGGAACACAGATGTGACTGTGAACATACTTTGACCATTCAGATAAAGACAATACCATACAGAGGAAATGGCAGAGAAACAAAATGGAAGGAAATTGGACTTCTAAGTTATGCTGCGCAGCAAAGCCTCTCACTGATCTGGAACAGAAACTGTTACCTGAGAGAGAACTATACCTGCAATTTGTTTCAACCATTGCATTCTGGAGGCTTTATTTTATAGTAGCTAGTATGACCATGTATTGGTCAGGATTCTCCACAGAAACAGAACCAACAAGATATATATAGGAAGAGATTTATTATAAGGAATTGGCTCATGCAATGAAGAAGGCCAAGTTCCTTCATCTTCTGTCTGCAAGCTGGAGACCCAGAAAAGCCGCTGGTGTGATTCAGTCCAAGTCCATGGGCCTGAGACCCAGGAGTGTCATGGGCAGGAGAAGATTGATGTCCAGCCCAAGCAATCAGGCAGCAAGAGCTGACTTTTTCCTTCCTCTGCCTTTTTGTTCTATTCAGGCCTTTGTTGAATGATGCTCACTCACATTGGAGATGGCAAACTACTTTACTGAGTCTACTGATTCAAATGCTAATTTCATCTGGAAACGCCCTCACAGACACACCCAGAAATGTTGTTCAGCAAAATATCTAGGCACCCCATCATGTAATCAAGTTGACACCTAAAATTAACCAATAAAATTAACCATCACAGAGCTTAAATAACACAGGATTATTTTGTCGAAGGAGGGAATATGTGTGTTATGGAAGAAGGAGGTTAGAGAGGAGAAGGCTAAGAACAGCCTTTAGGACCACCTTCATGTAAAGGGTAGGAACCTACAAAGATTGGAAAGGAGAGTACAATGTTATAGCATCTAGAGGAGACAAAATTTCAAGAAGGACATGATTAGCAACTGTCAATGCACCAGAAAGATGAGATCAAGGCTTAAGGGAAACAAAAACCCTTGGAATGAATGACTAGTGAGTCACTCTTGTTCACTCTCATTTGTCCTCCTCCGTCTTTCCTACACCTTTAAGTACCATCTCTATACTTGTAACTCCAAATGCATATCTCCAGACCAGATTACCCTTCTAACTTACTTGATGTTACCATTAGATGTCTCATAGGCATCTCAAACTCAATATAACAAAAAGTGGACACTTGAGTAACCCCACATCCTACAGAAACAAGTCCATTCTTCCTTCTGACTGCCCCATCTCAGTAAAATCACCTCATCCCTCGAATTGACCAAGCTTGAAAACTGAGACTTCCTTTTTCTCTTTCATCTTTCATATTCAATCCATTAATCCATCACCAAATCCTGTCAATTATACATCAAAATATACCATGAGGGGCTTCCCTGGCGGCGCAGTGGTTGAGAGTCCACCTGCTGATGCAGGGGACACGGGATCGTGCCCCGGTTCGGGAAGATCCCACATGCCGCGGAGTGGCTGGGCCCGTGAGCCATGGCCGCTGGGCCTGCGTGTCCGGAGTCTGTGCTCCACGACGGGAGAGGCCGCAAGAGTGAGAGGCCTGCGTATCGAAAAAAATATATATATATATATATATGTACATACCACAAATTTTACCCTGGTCAAATCCACCATCACTTCCTGCCTTAAATCATGCAATATCTTACCAATTGTACCCTTCAAATCCATCTTCCCCCACATTACAAAACTATCAGTGATGTGTTACCACACTTTTTTAACCTGCTTCCCATTGCACTCAGGGTTAAAATATAAATATCATTAACATGGCCTAAAAAGCTCTGTATAATATTTCCTAGGTTTACCCTTCCAACTTTTTTCTCTCACCAATTTTCCTCTTGCTCTTTATACTTTGGCTACACAGAATATCTTTCAGTTTTTCTAATGTACCAACTATCTTCTTCCTTAGGGTTTTCACACATGCTTTTCCCACTGTGGAACTTCCTCTATTCTATTCATCAACCTAACTCTTCTCATTCTTCAGGTGTTGGTCTCAGCATAGGTTTTTCATATAGACATTCCTTATTTCCCCTCAAAATGAGGTGACCATTATTATTCTCTTCATAGGGTCATGTTATTTTCCTTCATAGCACTCGTCAAATATTTCGTTCTGATTTGTGTAATTCTTTGATTAGCTTCTATACTCTTCTCTAGTTTCTCTATCTATTAGGACAGAGTTTCCATTTGTTTTGTCCACCATTCTATAGAAAGTCCCTAATTTGTAGCATGTCTAACTTGCTGTATGCAGTCAGTAAATATTTGTGGATCTTAATGACCTTTGGAAAGTACTTTCCATTTGAGTGGGAGCAGCAAGAATTCAGACTTCAGAGTTTTAACACAAGCATGGATGAATGAGGAGAGCTGATGGATTTGGGTGGGGATAGGGAAGAAGAGACGAAGTTGACTTAGGAAAAGCATTCCTTGTTGCCTGTATTAACCATATTTCTGCTCTCCACCATTAGGCAATTCATATATTCCTATAACTCCTACATTTCATAAATATTGGCATTGATCACCATTAGAAAGTGTTTGTGCCTTGATTTTTTTTTTTTTTTTGTGGTACGCAGGCCTCTCACTGTTGTGGCCTCTCCCATTGCGGGTCACAGGCTCCGGACGCGCAGGCTCAGCGGCCATGGCTCACGGGCCTAGCCGCCCCGCGGCATGTGGGATCTTCCCGGACCAGGGCACGAGCTCATGTCGCCTGCATTGGCAAGCGGACTCTCAACCACTGCGCCACCAGGGAAGCCCATGTGCCTTGATATTAATTGCTCTGTTAATATAAATGTTCCTTGGCTTCTAGGACCTAACAACCATAGAAAGAAAGGAAAATGGTAGAAAAAAAACATATAAATGAAAATACAGTTGGAAATATGAATACATTTGGAAAAGATAACACACAGTAGATACTAATGTTTACTTATAACATTAAGCTTTGCCAAAAACAAAAACAAAAAATCTCCTAGTGGACAACTGCAAGTTGATCATGTGAAAGTGAGAAAGGGTAGAAAATGACAGATGAGCTACAAAGTAAATAACTATAAGATAATATTCTTTGAAAACATAATCCTAACATAATGGAGTGCAATTATTAACAGGGAAAATTTAATGGATATTTTAGCAAAAGAGAATCTTATCTTGCATACTCAGTTTCTCTTATCTACCATTCCTATTCCTCGATCTGTCTGGGCAAAGCATGTCTCAGCCAGACCAACTCTTATATTTCTATGATGTAGAATCAAAGAATAGGCAGAAGAGGACATGGCAGCAGGACAAAAGAGTCTACAAAAGAGAGAAAAGACTAAGTGAGAAAGGTTAATGGAATCTACAAAATAAATGAGAGAGCAGATAGAATAGAGGCTTTGCGAGCAGGTGAGGTAAAGTCGGGGTGGGAGGAATGTGTGTTCTCTAAAGAGTATGGGGTATGAGAAATTAGGAAGCAAAAGAAAGGAGACATGTGAAGCATCTTGGATGTGACACCACTCAAGGCTGAATGACAGGAGCCACAGTTTCATTAGCTTTACATAAGTTGAGCTATCATCTTTAAGTGGTCATGGTCCAGGAATGAGATCTAGGAATCATTATCGACTCTTCTCAGAAAGCACTGACAAAAAGTGCTGCAGCATTTGTTGAATGAAAATGATAACATGGCCATGCCTCAATCATTGTATGTAGTTCTGATCATCTCAAACAAAGAGAGAGATAGAAAATCTGGAGAGAAAACTGAAAAAAGACCATTAGGATTCAAATATTGAGTGACTGGTTGGGAATGGTTGACTTTTCTCCCAAACTCTAAGAGTCTATGAGTTATCCAGAAGAAGACATATATGTAAATACACACACACACACATATACACACACATGTACACATGTATGCATAAATGATTTTTTTTTTCAATTTGGAAAGATAAAGCCTGGATGATGGAGAATATGTTACAGGTCTGTCACATATTCAGTGTATATTAAGGATTGGACATGGACTTGATAAAATGTATGGAATGTGAGAACTATGATTAATGCTTTGAAGTTTTATTTCAGTAATTTCAAGGTAAATTGTGACTATCAAAAAGGACAAGGTGGAGGAAGCTATAGGATTCTCTTGAGGGAATGGAGACAATGGATGTCTGGAGGGATTTGGAAAGAGTTTAGCCTTGGGAAGGCTGAACAGTTTGGGGATTGAGAGTGAGGATATGTCAAGATAGATAGAGATTCCAGCCCTAGCCAATAAGCATGGTCATTGGTCCTCTTCTCCCCATCACTCTTTTGTTTTACTACTAAGTGCAGATAAATAGTAAAAGAATCCTGAGTCAGAAAATGAAGAAAGTAAAAACATAGATAAGGTTCAAATGGGCTCAATCAATCATTTAATAAGTATTTATCAAGTGTCTCCTGAGGCACAACCATCACTCAATGTGTTCTGCGGGACAGATTTAAGAGAGGAAAAGACATATTTATTTTCTTAAGGAATCTGCAGACTAGGTAAATATATAAAATATTTACTAGCAAAAGATAGTCTATTGTATAGGACACCCAATAAGTAAGTTCTCTTGGGAGAACTAATGTAGTGTAAAGCAAATAAAAGTAATTTGCATTCCATGAACAATATGGAGCTACTGAAGGCTTTTGAGCATTGGAATAAAGTACACAAAGTTGCATTTCAGGAATGTAGAATGGTTAGGAGGCCAGGAAAATAAGAAGTAAGGGAACTATTGCAGTAGTTTAAAATTCAGTGATTTCATAAAATAGAGTAAAATAGTAGATAGAAAATGCATTAAAAATCCATTTCCCAGTTAGTGAGTTGGTTTAAAATATTGTTTTTATAGATTAAAAAAGTGTTTAGATAAACTATTAGTTGAAATTGCTATAACCATCTATTAATTAAAATGATATATATCTCTAATATATGCAGGGTAACAATCCATATTGCCATATGCAATCCATATACCTAAGCAGAAGACAGAATATAGCTTTGCTCATGTTCTATTAAAATTTTGTATTTTTGACCTATATAACATTTATGTTTTTATAACCAGGAGATTAGGAGGAAAAATGAAGAGAGCTATTGATATTACATATTTAGGGATGAAAACATCTGTAGAGGTACTCCTGCAAGCATTTCAATATAATATTCACCCTTGTAACGAAAGTGAATCACACATAGTAGGAGATCAATACGGATTTGTTGACTGAATTGGAATGTAAGGAATAATGCATATACTACTGCAGTAATAGTTTCTGGCAGATGAGCAAGAAGGGACTTACAGTGTGTAGAGTGTGGCAAAATGAGTGTGGGACATGCTGAATATTGAAAAGAATTGTCTAGCTATTATATAGTTTGCATATATTATTAACAAAAAATAATTTCTTTCCAAATAAAATATCAAAGTGAAGTGCTAAAAAAGGGAAGATTAAAAAATTTTAAAGAAAAATATTTTTCTCACAAATCTTAATGTTTTATGTATTAAGTGATAAACAACATTAGGATAGCAATTAAAATTAGCATAATGAATTTAAACTAAACCTTTATGAAAAATTATGGATTTCTTTTTTAAGAGCAAATTCCATCTGAGAATATTTACCAACACTGTTTCAACTATCATCAAATCATAGTGATAATAACAAATATTATACCTATTTTGAAGATGAAATAAAGTAAATCAATAATAATTTTCAAGTGACATATTAGAGTAATGGTAAGAATAATAAACAAAGACAGACTTTTCAATATGATGTATCAACAAGCAGTTGTCTCATCAATATCTTCAATACATATTTTCATTTTTCTCATAATATATCTCTTTTTTCCAGTCTCTGATTTTAGTCAAGAATTATCACCAATACAGCTATGTTAAGCACAGTTTTCAAAGGAAGCTGAGGAATCTCTTTCCCGAGGGCTTAAAAATCGTTAAAATACCCATCTGTGTATAAAATGTGGTTGAAGTATGCCTAGAGTGGAAAAGTTTTATCACTTATATATATGTTATGCATATCCTTTGTATGTAGTAAAATTTTACTAAAAAATAAAGAAAAAAATAAGTGAACTAAGTATTCAACTCAAGAGGTTGGGAAAAGAGCAAAAGAAAAACACAAAACAAATGAGAAGGAAGAATGTGATGATGATGATGATGACAAAATAAATTAAACAGGCACAATACCCAAAACAGCAAATGGTAGAGAAAGCAGCATGATGAAAAGCTAATTCTTTGAAAAGATTAATTATATAGACAGAGCTTTGGCAAGATGATTAAGAGAAAAGATGTGAATAAAAAAATACTTGAAAAATTTAAATTAATGATAGATAAAATTTTTAAAAATATTATGAATCTATGTGCTAAAAATGTGAACATCTGAATGAAATAGATATATTTGTAGAAGGTCATAAACTGCCAAAATTGCCACAAGAGGAAAAGAAAGCTTTCATAGACAACAAAGCATGATCCATAAAAAAAAATGGATAAATTGGATGTCATCAAAAAATTTTAAAATTTTCACTGGAAAATCCCATTTAGAAGATGAAAGGACAGTTAGTTACAGACTGGGAGAAAATCTTTGCAAACAATTTATCCAACAGAGTACTATTATCTATAATATATAAGTAACATTTAAAACTCAAAAGAAAAAGAAAACAAGTAATCTAATTAAAAAATGAACATAAGACATGAAGAGACAGTTCACCAAAGAGAATATATGGATGGCAAATAAGCACATGAAAAGATGTTCAACATCACTATCAGGAAAGTAAAATGAAGACAATGATGAAATATTACTACATGGTTATATGAACAGCTAAAATAAAACAATATTGATAATACTAAATGCTGACAAGTATGTGAAGAAACTAAATACGTTATACATTGCTGGTGGGACAGTAAAATGGTGCAGCTGTTTTGGAAAATAGTTTGCAGTTCCTTAAAAAGTTAAACAAAATGTTAACTCAAAAAGTTAAACCAGATGACCCAGATGTTCCACTCCTAGGAAATTTAACATGTATGACCACACAAAAATGTGTACAAAGATGTTCACAGAAACTTTATTAATAATAGTCAAAAACAAAACTGTAAAAAATGTGAATGTCCTTCAACAGGTAAGTAATTAAACAAACTGCCCTATATCTATACTATGGAATAATACTCAGCAATAAAAAAGAAGAAACTATTGACACATGCAACTTGAATATATCTTAAGGGTATTATACCCAGTGAAAAAAGCTAATCTCAAAAGATTACAGACTGTATGATTCTATTTAAATAATGGAATGACAATCAAAATGACAAAATTATACAGAGAGAGAACAGAGGAATAGTAGCTGCCAGGGGTTATGGTGAGAGGTGGGTGAAGGGCAGGATAGGTAGCCTATAAAGTAGTAGCATGAAGGATTTCTGTGGTAATGGAACAGTTCTATATTTTGATGGTGATGGTTACAATAGTCTATACATATGATAAAATTACATAGAACTACACACACACACAAACACACACACATACACAAGCACATGTAAAAGTGGTCTAAGTTCTGTAGATCGTACCAATGTCAATTTCCTGTGTTTGATATTGTATTATGGTTATACAAGATGTTAACCACTGGGGAAAACAGTGAAAGCACATGGGATCTCTCTTTACTATTTTTGCAACTACCTGTGAATATATCACTTTTTCAAAATTAAAACTTAGCCTTAAGAGCAAAACAAAACAAACAAACAAATCTAAATCCTTACTTAATGTTACATACAAAACCAACTGCAGGTATATTAAAACCAAATGTAAAAAGTTAAACTAGTCATTAGAAGAAAATATAGGAGAATATCTTTGTGACCTAGGAGTATGCAAAGATGTCTTAAAAGTTCAAAAACACAAACCACAACTTAAAAATTTTATTTACTGGGTTACATCAAATTAAGTGTACCTATTCAATGAAGATAAAATTTAAAAGTTCACTGACAGGTAACAGACTAAGGAAAGATATTAGCAGGGTCTAAAATCAATAAAGGTATATACCTAAAATACACAGGGAATTCATAAATCAACAAGAGAAAAACAGCAACTTCAATAGAATAATGGACAAAGGTTGAGAACAGGAAATGTACAGAGGATAAATCCCCAAACCATAATAAGCATATGAAAACATGCTCAAAATTATTAGCAATCTGAGAAATATACATGAGGCCTTTTACATCTGTCCAATTGGAAAAAAGTTAAAAGCTGGGTAATGTCAAACATTGGTATAGATGTGGGGATAAAAAAATTTCCTCAGCTAGTGGAATTATAATCATACTCAATTAAATATAAATAATTGTAATTTATATTGCAAATAACTTCTCACAGAGGTCCATAAGAACCATGCACAAGAATATTCACTAAAGCATGTTTGATGAGAGGAGTGTGAGGAATTCTATGCATCAACTGCTGGGAAAGTAGAGAGGTCAAATGCAGTGAGTACAGAACATGGAGAATGAGGTAGCAGTCAGAAGCAGTGGATTAATGTACGTGTAGCAACATGGATGGATTTGAAAACAATGCTGAGTGAAAAAAGGAAGAAATATAGTGACATATAACACAATATTGTCAAATAAGTTAAAGTGAATGAACCAAAAATTCATATTTTGCAAGAACACATACATAGTAAATGCAATGGAATGATTGTTGATGGGAAGCATGAAATGGTTAGATGGATAGATGAAATGGATAGATGAAAATTAATTAATTAATTAACGAGAGGATGCTTATGAGGACCAATTAAGATAATATGCTATGAGGGGGAAGATGGCGGTAGAGTAGGACGCGGAAATCACCTTCCTCCCCACAGATACATCAAAAATACATCTACACATGGAACAACTCCTACAGAACACCCACTGAACACTGGAAGAAGACCTCAGACCTCCCAAAAGGCAAGAAACTCCCCAAGTACCTGGGTAGGGCAAAATAAGAAAGAATAAACAGAGACAAAAGAATAGGGACGGGACGTGGACCAGTGGGAGGGAGCTGTGAAGGAGGAAAAGTTTCCACACACTAGGAAGCCCCTTCACAGGCAGAGACTGGATGGCAGAGGGGGGAATCTTCGGACCCGTGGAGGAGAGCGCAGCACCATGGGTACAGAGGGCAAAGCAGAGAGTTTCCCGCACAGAGGATCGATGCCGACTGGCACTCACCAGCCTGAGAGGCTTGTCTGCTCACACACTGGGGTGGGCAGGGCTGGGAGCTGAGGCTTGGGCTTTGGTTGGAGCACACGGAGAGGACTGGTGTTGGCGGTGTGAACAAAGCCTGAAGGGGTTAGTGCACCACGGCTAGCCGGGACAGAGCCCAGGAAAATGTCTGGACCTGCTGAAGAGACAAGAGACTTTTTCTTCCCTCATTGTTTCCTGGTGTGCGAGGAGAGGGGATAAAGAGCGCTGCTTAAAGGAGCTCCAGAGACGGGCGCGAGCTGTGGCTATCAGCACGGACCACAGATATGGGCATGAGATGCTAAGGCTGCTGCTGCTGCCACCAAGAAACCTGGGTGCGAGCACAGGTCACTATCCACAAATCCCTTCCAGGGAGCCTGTGCAGCCCACCACTGCCAGGGTCCCGGGATCCAGGGACTACTTCCCCGGGAGAACGCAGCACAGTGCACCTCAGGCTGGTGCAATGTCACCCTGGCCTCTGCCGCCGCAGGCTCACCCTGCACTCCGTACCCCTCCCACTCCCCGGCCTGAGTGAGCCAGAGCCCCCGAATCAGCTGCTCCTTTAACCCCATCCTGTCTGAGCGCAGAACAAATGCCCAACGGGAACCTACACACAGAGGTGGGGACAAATCCAAAGCTGAACCCAGGAGCTGTGTGAACAAAGAAGAGAAAGGGAAATTACTCCCAGCAGCCTCAGGAGGAGTGGATTAAATCTCCACAATCAACTTGATGTACCCTGCATCGGCGGAATACCTGAATAGACAACGAATCATCCAAAATTGAGGAGGTGGACTTTGAGAGCAAGATTTATTTTTTTTCCCCCTTTTCCTCTTGTTGTGAGTATGTATGTGTATGCTTCTGTGTGAGATTTTGTCTGTATAGCTTTGCTGTCACCATTTGTCCTTGGGTTCTGTCCGTCTGTTTTTTTTTTTTTTTTACTTAAAAAATATTTTTTCTAGTAATTATCTTCTATTTTAATAACTTTGTTTTATTTTACCCTCTTTCTTTTTTCTTTCTTTCTATGTTTTTTCCCTTTTATTCTGAGCCGTGTGGATGAAAGGCTCTTGGTGCTGCAGCCAGGAGTCAGTGCTGTGCCTTTGAGGTGGGAGAGCCAACTTCAGGACACTGGTCCACAAGAGACCTCCCAGCTCCATGTAATATCAAATGGCGAAAATCTCCCAGACATCTCCATCTCAACACCAACACCCAGCTTCACTCAACAACCAGCAAGCTACAGTGCTAGACACCATATGCCAAACAACTAGCAAGACAGGAACACAAACCCACCCATTAGCACAGAGGCTGCCTAAAATAATAATAAGACCACAGACACTGCAAAACACACCACCAGATGTGGAGCTGCCCAGCAGAAAGATAAGATCCAGCCTCATCCACCAGAACACAGGCACTAGTCCCCCCCACCAGGAAGCCTACACAACACACTGAACCAACTTTAGCCACTGGGGACAGACACCAAAAAGAATTGGAACTATGATCCTGCAGCCTGTAAAAAAGAGACCCAAAACTCAGTAAGATAAGCAAAATAAGAAGACAGAAAAACACACAGCAGATGAAGGAGCAAGAAAAAAACCCACCAGACCTAACGAATGAAGAGGAAACAGGCAGTCTACCTGAAAAAGAATTCAGAATAATGATAGTAAAGCTGATCCTAAATCTTGGAAACAGAATAGAAAAAAATGCAAGAAACATTTAACAAGGACCTAGAAGAACTAAAGATGAAACAAGCAATGATGAACAACACAATAAATGAAATTAAAAATACTCTAGATGGGATCAATAGCAGAATAACTGAGGCAGAAGAACGGATAAGTGACTTGGAAGATAAAATAGTGGAAATAAGTACTGCAGAGCAAAATAAAGAAAAAAGAATGAAAAGAACTGAGGACAGTCTTAGAGACCTGTGGGACAACATTAAATGCACCAACATCTGAATTATAGGGGTTCCAGAAGAGGAAGAGAAAAAGAAAGGGACTGAGAAAATATTTGAAGAGATTATAGTTGAAAACTTCCCTAATATGGGAAAGGAAATAGTTAATCAAGTCCAGGAAGCACAGAGAGTCCTATACAGGATAAATCCAAAGAGAAACATGCCAAGACACATATTAATCAAACTGTCAAAAATTAAATACAAAGAAAATATATTAAAAGCAGCAAAGGAAAAACAACAAATAACACACAAGGGAATCCCCATAAGGTTAACAGCTAATCTTTCAGCAGAAACTCTGCAAGCCAGAAGGGACTGGCAGGACATATTTAAACTGATGAAGGAGAAAAACCTACAACCAAGATTACTCTACCCACCAAGGATCTCATTCAGATTTGATGGAGAAATTAAAACCTTTACAGACAAGCAAAAGCTGAGAGAGTACAGCACCACCAAAGCAACTTTACAACAAATGCAAAAGCAACTTCTCTAGGAAAGAAACACAAGAGAAGGAAAAGACCTACAATAACAAACCCAAAGAATTTAGAAAATGGGAATACGAACATATATATCAATAATTACCTTAAATGTAAATGGATTAAATTCTGCCACCAAAAGACACAGACTGGCTGAATGGATACGAAAACAAGACCCATATATATGCTGTCTACAGGAGACCCACTTCAGACCTAGGGACACATACAGAGTGAAAGTGAGGGGATGGAAAAAGATATTCCATGCAAATGGAAACAAAAAGAAAGCTGGAGTAGCAATTCTCATATCAGACAAAATAGACTTTAAAATAAAGACTATTACAGGAGACAAAGAAGGACACTGCATAATGATCAAGGGATGGATTCAGGAAGAAGATATAAGAATTGTAAATATTTATGCACCCAACATAGAAGCACCTCAATACACAAGGCAAATACTAACAGCTATAAAAGGGGAAATTGACAGTAACATATTCATAGTAGGGGAATTTAACACCCCACTTTCACCAATGGACAGATCATCCAAAATGAAAATAAATAAGGAAACACAAGCTTTAAATGATACATTAAACAAGATGGACTTAATTGATATTTTAGGACATTCCATCCAAAAACAACAGAATATACATTTTTCTCAAGTGCTCATGGAACATTCTCCAGGATAGATCACATCTTGTGTCACAAATCAGGCCTCAGTAAATTTAAGAAAATTGAAAGTGTAACAAGTATCTTTTCCGACCACAATGCTATGAGACTAGATATGACTTACAGGAAAAGATCTGTAAAAAATACAAACACATGGAGGCAAAACAATACACTACTAAATAATGAAGTGATCACTGAAGAAATGAAAGAGGAAATTAAAAAATACCTAGAAATAAATGACAATGGAGACACGATGACCCAAAACCTATGGGGTACAGCATAAGCTGTTCTAAGACGGAATTTTATAGCAATACAATTCTACCTTAAGAAACAGGAAACATCTTGAATAAACAACCTAACCTTGCACCTAATGCAATTAGAGAAAGAAGAACAAAAAAAAACCAAAGTCAGCAGAAGGAAAGAAATCATAAAAATCAGATCAGAAATAAATGAAAAAGAAATGAAGGAAACGATAGCAAAGATCAATGAAACTAAAAGCTGGTGCTTTGAGAAGATAAAGAAAATTGATAAACCATTAGCCAGACTCATCAAGAAAAACAGGGAGAAGACTCAAATCAATAGAATTAGAAATGAAAAAGGAGAAGTAACAACTGTCCCTGCAGAAATACAAAAGATCATGAGAGGTTACTACAAGCAACTCTATGCCAACGAAATGGACAACCTGGAAGAAATGGACAAATTCTTAGAAATGCAAAACCTGCCAAGACTGAATCAGGAAGAAATAGAAAATATGAACAGACCAATCACAAGCACTGAAATTGAAACTGTGATTAAAAATTTTCCAACAAAGAAAAGCCCAGGACCAGATGGCCTCACAGGGGATTTCTATCAAACATTTAGAGAAGAGCTAACACCTGTCCTTCTCAAACTCTTCCAAAATATAGCACAGGGAGGAACACTCCCACACTCATTTTACGAGGCCACCATCACCTTGATACTAAAACCAGACCAAGATGTCACAAAGAACGAAAACTACAGGTCAGTATCACTGATGAATATAGATGCAAAAATCCTCAACAAAATACTAGCAAACAGAATCCAACAGCACATCAAAAGGATCATACACCATGATCAAGTGGGGTTTATTCCAGAAATGAAAGGATTGTTCAATATACGCAAATCAATCAACGTGATACACCATATTAACAAACTGAAGGAGAAAAACCATATGATCATCTCAGTAGATGCAGGCATAACTTTTGACAAAATTCAACACCTATTTATGATAAGAACCCTGCAAAAAGTAGGCATACAGGGAACTTTCCTCAATATAATCAAGGCCATATATGACAAACCCACAGCCAACATCGTACTCAATGGTGAAATACTGAAAGTATTTCCACTAGGATCAGGAACAAGACAAGGTTGCCCACGCTCACCACTCCTATTCAACAGTTTCGGAAGTTTCAGCCACAGCAATCAGAGAAGAAAAGGAAACAAAATGAATCCAAATAGGAAAAGAAGTAGTAAAGCTGTCACTGTTTGCCAATGACATGATACTATACATAGAGAATCCTAAAGATGCTACCAGAAAACTACAAAACTACAAAACTAGAGCTAATCAATGAATTTGGTAAAGTAGCAGAACACAAAATTATTACACAGAAATCTCTGGCATTCCTATACACTAATGATGAAATATCTGAAAGTGAAATTAAGAAAACACTCCCATTTACCATTGCAACAAAAAGAATAAAGTATCTAGGAATAAACCTACATAAGGAGAAAAAAGGACCTGTATGCAGAAAATTATAAGATACTGATGAAAGAAATTAAAGATGATACAAATAGATGGAGAGATATACATTGTTCTTGGATTGGAAGAATTAACATTGTGAAAATGACTCTACTACTCAAAGCAATCTACAGATTCAATGCAATCCCTGTCAAACTACCACTGACATTTTTCACAGAACTAGAACAAAAAATTTCACATTTTGTATGGAAACACAAAAGACCCCCAAATAGCCAAAGCAATCTTGAGAACAAAAAACAGAACTGGAGGAATCAGGCTCCCTGACTTCAGACTATACTACAAATCTACAGTAATCAAGACAGTATGGTACTGGCACAAAAACAGACAGATAGATCAATGCAACAGGATAGAAAGCCCAGAGATAAACCCACACACATATGGTCACCTTATCTTTGATAAAGGAGGCAGGAATGTACAGTGGAGAAAGGACAGCCTCTTTAATAAGTGCTGCTGGTAAAACTGGACAGGTACATGTGAAATTATGAGATTAGAACACTCTTTAACACCATACACAGAAATAAGCTCAAAATGGATTAAAGACCTAAATATAAGGCCAGAAACTACCAAACTCTTAGAGGAAAACATAGGCAGAACACTCTATCACATAAATCACAGCAAGATGCTTTTTGACCCACCTCCTAGAGAAATGGAAATAAAAACAAAAATAAACAAATGGGACCTAATGAAACTTCAAAGCTTTTGCACAGCAAAGGAAACCCTATAAACAAGGCCAAAAGACAAACCTCGGAATGGGAGAAAATATTTGCAAATGAAGCAGCTGACAAAGGATTAATCTCCGAAATTTACAAGCAGCTCATGCAGCTCAATAACAAAAAAAGAAACAACCCAATCACAAAATGGGCAGAAGACCTAAATAGACATTTCTCCAAAGAAGATATACAGAGTGCCAACAAACCATGAAAGATTGCTCAACATCATTAATCATTAGAGAACTGCAAATCGAAACTACATGAGATATCATCTCACAATTGTCAGAATGCCCATCATCAAAAAATCTAGAAACAATAAGTGCTGGAGAGGGTGTGGAGAAAATGGAACACTCTTGCACTGCTGGTGGGAATGTGAATTGGTACAGCCACTATGACGAACAGTATGGAGGTTCCTTAAAAAACTACAAATAGAACTACCCTGTGACCCAGCAATCCCACTACTGGGCATATACCCTGAGAAAACCATAATGACAAAAAAGTCATGTACCAAAATGTTCATTGCAGCTCTATTTACAATAGCCAGGAGATGGAAGCAAACTAAGTTTTCATCATTGGATGAAAGGATAAAGAAGTTATGGCACATATATAGAATGGAGTATTACTCAGGCATAAAAAGGAATGAAATTGAGTTATTTGTAATGAGATGGATAGACCTAGAGTCTGTCATACAGATTGAATTAAGTCAGAAAGAGAAAGAGACATACCATATGCTAATACATATATATGGAATCTAAAAAAAAAAATGTAGTGTGGAACCTAGGGGTAAGACAGGAATAAAGACACAGACCTACTAGAGAATGGACTTGAGGATATGGGGCGGGGGAAGGGTAAGCTGTGACAAAGTGAGAGAGAGGCATGGACATATATACACTACCAAACGTAAGGTAGATAGCTTGTGGTAAGCAGCCGCATAGCACAGGGAGATCAGCTCGGTGCTTTGTGACTGCCTGGAGTGGTGGGATAGTGAGGGTGGGAGGGAGGGAGATGCAAGAGGGAAGAGATATGGGAACATATGTATATGTATAACTGATTCACTTTGTTATAAAGCAGAAACTAGCACACCATTGTAAAGCAATTATACTCCAATAAAGATGTAAAAAAAAAAAAAAGAAACGATAATATGCTATGATCTGAGGGGTATGATTAATTCAAACTTCCACATCTGAGGTTAGACCAATAACAACAAAATATTGGAAGGAACCAGGTTGGTGTCAGAAGGCTTATTCTTGCCACTAACAAGCTGCATGAACTTGTAAAAGACACTTGACTTTTCTCAGTTTCCCCACCTGTAAAAGGTTGGATTTTACTATGTGAAATCTAACTCTCCATTCAGCTCCAATGCTCTACTCCCTTATTATGCTTTTCCAGTTCTACAAGTCTCTAGTAGTGGAGACTTAATACAATCCATTAAGTTTTTTTTCCCCCAATATTTTTTTGTTGTGGTAAAATACATGAAACATAAAATTACCATCTTAACCATTTTTAAATGTATAGTTCAGTGATATCAAGTACATTCATATTGTTGTGCAAGCATCGTGCCCATCCACTCGTAGAACACATTTCATCTTGTAAAACTGAAACTCTATACCTATTAAACAGTAACTGCCCATTTCCCTATTCCTCCAGCTCCTGGCAACTACCATTCTACTTTATGTCTCTAGGAATTTAACTACTCTAGGTAACTCATATAAATAGAATCATAGTATTTTTCTCTTTGTGACTGGTTTATTTCACTTTAGCATAATGTCCTCAAGTTCATCCATGTTGTAGCATATGTCAGAATTTTCTTCTTTTTTATGGCTGGATGGTATTCCATTGTATTTATACATATACCACATTTTGATTGTCCATTCAGGTGTCAGTGAACAGATGGGCACTTTGATTGCCTCCATGTTTTAGCTACTGTGAACATGCTGCTATGAACCTGGATATTTAAACACCTCTTTGAGACCCTGCTTTCAATTCTTTTGGGAATATATCAAAAGTGGAATTGCTGTATCATGTGGTAAATCTATTTTTAATTTTTAGGAACCACCATACTGTTTCCCACAGTGGCTCTGTCATTTTACATTCCTATCAACAGTGCACAAGGGTTCCAACTTCTCCACATCCTTGCCAATGCTTATTATTTTCTGTTTTTATTTTGTACCTATTCTAATGAGTGTGTGGTGATATTTCATTGTGGTTTCTTCTTTTTTTACTGAGGTAACATTGATTTATAACATTATATAAATTTCATGTGTACAACATATTTCTACTTCTGTATACTCTACAGTGTGGTCACCACAAATACCATATGATTTCATTCCTACTGGAAAATAAAAAAAACTAATAAACAAACAAAAGAAAAAATAAAATAAATGAAAAAACCAAACCAAACAAAAACAAACACATAGATACAGAAAACAAGAGTAGTGGTTAGCAGAGGGGGAGGACTGAGGAACAGGGTGAAATGGGTAAAGGAGATCAATTGTATGATGATTTCCCTGATTAGTGACATTGAACATATTTTCATGTGCTTATTGGCTGTTTGTATACCTTCTTTGGAGAAATGTCTGTTCAAATCCTTTCCCATTTTTAAATTAGATGGATTTTTTTTGTTGAGTTTTTTTAGTTCTCTGTATAGTATTATATTAATCCCTTATCAGATATATGATTTGCAAATGTTTTCTCCTGTTCTGTGGGTTGCTTTTTCATTCTATTTATAGTGTCCTTTGATGTGCAAATTTTCTCATTTTGATGAGATCTAATTTATCTATGTTTTCTTTTGATGCCTGTTCCTTTGGTGTCATATTGAAGAAATTATTGCCAAGTCCAATGTTGTAAAATTTTCCCCCTATATTTTCTTCTAAGAGTTTTATAGTTTTAGCTCTTAGATTTTAAGTCTTTGATCAATTTTGAGTTAATTTTTTTATATAGTCCTAGGTGGATCCAACTTCATCTTTTTGCATGTGGATATCCAGTTTTCCCAGTGTCATTTGTTTAAAGGACTGTCCTTTTTTCCATTTAACAGTCTTATCACCCTTGGTTAAAATCATTTGACCATATATGAGAGAGTTTATGTCTGGACTTTATATTTTATTACATTGGTTTATGTGTCTGTTTTTATACAAGTACCACACTGTTTTGATTACTGTAACTTTGTAGTAAGTTTTGAAATCAGTAAGTGTGAGTCCTCCAACTTTGTTCTTGTATTTCAAGATTGTTTTGGCCATTTGGGGCTCCTCAACGTTTCATATGAACTTTAAGGTGAATTTTTCTATTTCTGCAAAAGATGCTATTGGAATTTTAATAGGGATTGCATTGAATCTGTAGATTGCTTTGGATAGTATTGGCATTTTATCAATCTTAAGTCTTCCAATCCCCGAACATAGGAGTCTTTCCATATATTTATGTCTTTGATTTCATTCAGCAGTTTTGTAGTTTTCATTGTACATGCCATTTACCTCCTTGATTAAATTAATTCCTAAGTATTTTATTCTTTTTGATGCTATTATAAATAAAATTGTTTTCTTAATTTCCTTTTGAGATTGTTCATTGGTAGTGTATGGGAATGTATCTTATTACTGAACATTAACTTTGTATCCTACAACTTTGCTGAATTTGTTTATTAGTTCTAATGTATTTTTTTGTGAACTCTTTAGGATGTTTTCTATATAAAATTATATGACCTGCAAACAGATAATTATACTTTTTCCTTTTCAATTTGGTTGCTTTTTATTTTTTTTCTTGTATAACTGCTCTGGCTAGGACTTCCAGTACTATGCTGAATAGAAGTGTTGAAAGCAGGCATCCTTACCTTGTTTCTGATCTAAGAGAAAAAGCTTTCAGTCTTTCACCTTTAAGTATGACATTTGCTGTGGATTTTTCATGTATGGCTTTTATTATGTTGAGGTAGTTTTCTTCTATTCCTGGTGTGTTGAATGTTCTTAATCATAAAAGGATACTGAATTTTGTCAATTGCTTTTTCTGTATCAATTGAGATAACCATGTGTTCTTTTTTTTCTTCATTCTGTTAATGTGGTATATTATACCAATCAATTTTCATGTGTTGAACCATCTGTGCATTCCAGGAACAAATCCCACTTGGTCATGATATATAATCCTTAAATATGTTGCTGAATTTGCTAGTATTCTATTGAGAATTTTTGCATCAGTGTTCATAAGAGATATTGGTTTGTAGTTTTCCTGTAATGTCTTTGTCTGGCTTTGATATCAGGGTAATGTTGGCTTCATAGACTGAGTTAGAAAGTGTTTCCTCCTTTTCTATTTTCTGGAAGTGTTTGAGAAGCACTGATGTTATATCTCTCTTTAAACGTTTGGTAGAATACACCAGTGAAGCCATAAGGCCCAGGACTTTTGTCTGTTCAGATGTTTTCATTTGTTCATGATTCATTCTTAGTAGCCTTTGTGTTTCTTGGAAGTTGTTGGTTATATCCAGGTTATTCAAGTTGTTGGTGTACAGTTGTTCATAGTAATCTCTTATAATCCTTTTAATTCTTATAGAATCAGAAGTCATATCCCCACTTTCATTTTTTATTTTAGTAATTTGAGTCTTCTCTCTTTTTCTCTTAGTCATCTTGCTAAAGGTTTGTCAGTCTTGTTGATCTTTTTGAAAAGCCACCTTTTGGTTTTGTTGATTTTCTCTATTGTTTTCCTCTTCTCTATTTCATTTATCTCTCCTCTTATCATTTCCTTCCTTCTGCTAGATTTGGGTTAAATTAATTCTTATTTTTCTAGTTCTCTAAGCTGTAAAGTTAGGTTGTTGATTTGAGATCTTTCTTTCTTTAAATGTATTTATAGATATAAATTCCTCCCTTAGCACTGCTTTTGCTTCATTCCATAAGTTTGGTATATTGTATTTTCATTTTCATTTTTCTCTAAGTATTTTCTCAATTCCCTTGTGATTTCTTCTTTGACACACTGGTAATTTAGGAGTGTTTTTGTTTGTTTGTTTTGTTTTGTTTGTTTGTTTTTTTTTCAGTATGTGGGCCTCTCACTGTTGTGGCCTCTCCTGTTGTGGAGCACAGGCTCCAGACGTGCAGGCTCAGCAGCCATGGCTCATGGGCCCAGCCACTCCACGGCATGTGGGATCTTCCCTGACCAGGGCACAAACCCATGTCCCCTGAATTGGCAGGTGGACTCTCAACCACTGTGCCACCAGGGAAGCCCATAGTGTGGTGTTTAATGTCCACATATTTTTGAATTTTCTAATTTTCCTTCTGTTATTGATTTCTAACTTCATCCCACTGTGGTTGAAGATACTTTGTATGATATCTATCTTTGTAATTCTATTGAGACTTATTTTGTGACCTAACATATGGTCTATCCGAGGGAATAATCCATGTACACTTGAGAAGAATGTGTATTCTGTTGTTGGTGGTTAGAGTGTTCTGTATGTCTGTTAGATATAATTGGCTTATTGTGTTGTTGAAGTCCTTTATTTCCTTATCTTCCTTCTGGTTGTCCTATTATTGAGAATGAGCTACTGAAGTCTTTAGCTGTCAGCTTTTCTTCATATATTTTGATGGTCTGTTACTCATGCATAAATGTTTATAATTGTTATACTTTTGCTATATTGAAACTTGTATTGATATATACTGTTATTCTTTGTCACTTGTAACCTTTTTTTCTTTAAAGTCTATTTCATTTGATATTAGATAACCAACTCTACTTTCTTTGATTACTATTTGCATGGAATATCTTTATTCATCCTCTCACTTTCAATCTATTTTTGTCTTTGAACCTAAAGTGAGTCTCTTGTAGACAGCATATTATTGGATCATTTTTTTAAAAAAATCCATTCTGCCAATCTCTGTCTTTTGATTGGAAAGTTTAGTCCATTTATATTTAATGTTATTACTGATAAGGAGGGACTTGCTTTGGTCTTTTTCCTATTTGTTTTCTTTGTGCCTTACAGTTTTACTGTCCCTCATTTCCTTAATTATTTTCTTCTTTTGTGTCTCACTGATTTTCTGTAGTGAATTTTTTTTTTTTTTTTTTTTGCAGTATGCGGCCCTCTCACTGTTGTGGCCTCTCCTGTTGCAGAGCACAGGCTCTGGACATGCAGGCTCAGTGGCCATGGCTCATGGTCCTAGCCGCTCCACAGCATGTGGGATCTTCCCAGACCAGGGCACGAACCCGTGTCCCCTGCATTGGCAGGCAGACTCTCAACCACTGCACCACCAGGGAAGCCCTGTAGTGAAATATTTTAATTTCCTTCTCACTTCCTTTTGTTTTTATTCTGTAACTATTTTCTTTGTGATTACACTGGGGATTATGTTTAATAACTTAAAGTTATAATAATCTAAATTTATACTAGCTTAACTTCAATAATTTATAAATCTCTGCTCTTATATAGCTTTGTTTTCATCTCTTTCAGTTATTTATGTCAAAAATATACGTCTTTATACATTGTGTGTCCAAAAACATAAATGAATAATTTTTTATAATGCATAATTTGCTTAAATTTTGTAGAAAGAAAAAGTGGTAATAAACTATTTTTATAATAATGCTAAATTGTATAATTGCCCATGTAAAATTTACCTTCACTGATATTTTTGTTTCTTCATATAGCTTCAAGTTACTATTTAGTGTGTTTTTATTTTAACTTGCAGGACTCCTTTTAGCATTTCTTGCAGGGCAAGTGTAGTGGTAATAAACTCCCTCAGCTTTTGTTTATCTGAGAATGCCTTAATTTATCCCTCACTTTTGAAGGATAATTTTACTGGATATAAGATTCTTGGCTGACAGTTTTTTTCTTTTAGCACTTTGAATATATCAACTCACTGCCTTCTGGCCTCCAAACCTTCTGATGAAAAACCTGCTGATGATCTTAGTGAAGATCCCTTGTATATGATGAGTTGCTTCTCTCTTACTGCTTTAAAGTTTCTCTCTCTGTCTCTGACTTTCAACATTTTGATTATAATGTGTCTTGGTGTGGGTCTCTTTGATTTCATCCAATTTGGAGTTTGTTGAACTTCTTGGATGTTTACAGTCAGGTTTTCATCAACTTTTGGAATTTTCTGGCCATTATTTGTTCAAATACTCTCTCTGTCCTTTTCTCTTTTCTCTTTCTGGAACTCCCACAATCATATGTTCATAAACTTGATGGTGTCCCACAGGCCCCTTAGGCTCTGTTTACTTTTCTTTTTTCTTTCTTTTTTTTTTTTTTTTTACAGTCCATGTCTTTATTTTAGAATGAAAAACCTGAGTACAGAAATTTATTGTCAGTTTTTATTATCACATTAACACGATTATGCAAAATAATTTGCTATTGTGTGTCTATATGAATACCAGTTATCTTTGATGTTTAATAATTTCACACACACTTCAGCCAACATGCTCAGTTTTCTTTTCATGATTCTTCATCTGCCTAGAATATTCCCATCTTCCTCTTTACTTATTAGATGGGTGCAAATAGTCCTAGGAAAACGGACCGTTCTTGCTGCATTTGTGTTTCATGTATTCTTTAGTGTGAATGAGGTTATTAAATATTTTAGCTTAAAACACCCCCCGCTGGGCTGTATACAGTATAAGTAATCAAGAGATAATGAATACTATAACTTCAGGAATTTTAAAATTCTTCTGGTTATTTCAATAAGATCTTGAAAACAAAATAAACTGGTAATTGGGAATTACCTTAATTGAGCAAATTAAAAGAAGTATTTAAAGTCACTTCTGGGGAAGACTTTATGTTTAGTAGTGTTTTTTTGTTTTTGTTTTTTTTTTTGTTTTTTTAACATCTTTATTGGGGTATAATTGCTTTACAATGGTGTGTTAGTTTCTGCTTTATAACAAAGTGAATCAGTTATACATATACATATGTTCCCATATGTCTTCCCTCTTGCGTCTCCCTCCCTCCCACCCTCCCTATCCCACCCCTCCAGGCTGTCACAAAGCACAGAGCCAATATCCCTGTGCCCTGCGGCTGCTTCCCACTAGCTATCTACCTTACTACGTTTGTTAGTGTGTATAAGTCCATGACTCTCTCTCGCCCCGTCACAGCTCACCCTTCCCCCTCCCCATAACCTCAAGTCCGTTCTCTAGGAGGTCTGCGTCTTTATTCCTGCCTTACCCCTAGGGTCTTCATGACATTTTTTTTTCTTAAATTCCATATATATGTGTTAGTATACGGTATTTGTCTTTTTCTTTCTGACTTACTTCACTCTGTATGACAGACTCTAGGTCTATCCATCTCATTACAAATAGCTCAATTTCGTTTCTTTTTATGGCTGAGTAATATTCCATTGTATATATGTGCCACATCTTCTTTATCCATTCATCCGATGATGGGCACTTAGGTTGTTTCCATCTCCGGGCTATTGTAAATAGAGCTGCAATGAACATTTTGGTACATGACTCTTTTTGAATTTCGGTTTTCTCAGGGTATATGCCCAGTAGTGGGATTGCTGGGTCATATGGTAGTTCTATTTGTAGTTTTTTAAGGAACCTCCATACTGTTCTCCATAGTGGCTGAACCAATTCACATTCCCACCAGCAGTGCAAGAGTGTTCCCTTTTCTCCACACCCTCACCAGCATTTATCGTTTCTAGATTTTTTGATGATGGCCATTCTGACTGGTGTGAGATGATATCTCATTGTAGTTTTGATTTGCATTTCTCTAATGATTAATGATGTTGAGCATTCTTTCATGTGTTTGTTGGCAGTCTGTATATCTTCTTTGGAGAAATGTCTATTTAGGTCTTCTGCCCATTTTTGGATTGGGTTGTTTGTTTTTCTGTTATTAGGCTGCATGAGCTGCTTGTAAATTTTGGAGATTAATCCTTTGTCGGTTGCTTCATTTGCAAATATTTTCTCCCATTCTGAGGGTTGTCTTTTGGTCTTGTTTATGGTTTCCTTTGCTGTGCAAAAGCTTTGAAGTTTCATTAGGTCCCATTTGTTTATTTTTGTTCTTATTTCCATTACTCTAGGAGGTGGGTCAGAAAGAATCTTGCTGTGATTTATGTCATAGAGTGTTCTGCCTATGTTTTCCTCTAAGAGTTTGATAGTTTCTGGCCTTATATTTAGGTCTTTAATCCATTTTGAGCTTATTTTTGTGTATGGTGTTAGGGAGTGATCTAATCTCATACTTTTACATGTACCTGTCCAGTTTTCCCAGCACCACTTATTGAAGAGGCTGTCCTTTCTCCACTGTACATTCCTGCCACCTTTATCAAAGATAAGGTGTCCATATGTGCATGGGTTTATCTCTGGGCTTTCTATCCTGTTGCATTGATCTATCTTTCTGTTTTTGTGCCAGTACCATACCGTCTTGATAACTGTAGATAGTAGTATAGTCTGAAGTCAGGGAGCCTGATTCCTCCAGTTCCTTTTTTTGTTCTCAAGATTGCTTTGGCTATTCGGGGTCTTTTGTGTTTCCACACAAATTGCGAAATTTTTTGTTCTAGTTCTGTGAAAAATGCCAGTGGTAGTTTGATAGGGATTGCATTGAATCTATAGATTGCTTTGAGTAGTAGAGTCATTTTCACAATGTTGATTTTTCTAATGCAAGAACATGGTATATGTCTCCATCTATTTGTATCATCTTTAATTTCTTTCATCAGTGTCTGATAATTTTCTGCATACAGGTCTTTTGTCTCCTTAGGTAGGTTTATTCCTAGATATTTTATTCTTTTTGTTGCAATGGTAAATGGGAGTGTTTTCTTGATTTCACTTTCAGATTTTTCATCATTAGTATATAGGAATGCCAGAGATTTCTGTGCATTAATTTTGTATCCTGCCACTTTACCAAATTCATTGATTAGCTCTAGTAGTTTTCTGGTAGCATCTTTAGGATTCTCTATGTATAGGATCATGTCATCTGCAAACAGTGACAGCTTTACTTCTTCTTTTCTGATTTGGATTCCTTTTATTTCCTTCTCTTCTCTGATTGCTGTGGCTAAAACTTCCAAAACTATGTTGAATAAGAGTGGTGAGAGTGGGCACCCTTGTCTTGTTCCTGATCTTAGTGGAAATGCTTTCAGTTTTTCATCATTGAGGATGATGTTTGCTGTGGGCTTGTCGTATATGGCCTTTATTATGTTGAGGAAAGTTCCCTCTATGCCTACTTTCTGCAGGGTTTTTATCATAAATGGGTGTTGAATTTTGTCAAAAGCTTTCTCTGCATCTATTGAGATGATCATATGGTTTTTCTCCTTCAATTTTTTAATATGGTTTATCACATTGATAGATTTGCGTATATTGAAGAATCCTTGCATTCCTGGAATAAACCCCACTTGATCATGGTGTATGATCCTTTTAATGTGCTGTTGGATTCTGTTTGCTAGTATTTTGTTGAGGATTTTTGCATCTATGTTCATCAGTGATATTGGTCTGTACTTTTCTTTCTTTGTGACATCCTTGCCTGGTTTAGGTATCAAGGTGATGGTGGCCTCGTAGAAGGAGTTTGGGAGTGTTCCTCCCTCTGCTATATTTTGGAAGAGTTTGAGAAGGATAGGTGTTAGCTCTTCTCTAAATGTTTGATAGAATTCGCCTGTGAAGCCATCTGGTCCTGGGCTTTTCTTTGTTGGAAGATTTTTAATCACAGTTTCAATTTCAGTGCTTGTGATTGGTCTGTTCATATTTTCTATTTCTTCCTGATTCAGTCTTGGCAGGTTGTGCATTTCTAAGAATTTGTCCATTTCTTCCAGATTGTCCATTTTATTGGCATAGAGGTGCTTGTAGTAATCTCTCATGGTCTCTTTTATTTCTGCAGTGTCAGTTGTTACCTCTCCTTTTTCATTTCTAATTCTATTGATTTGAGTCTTCTCCCTTTTTTTCTTGATGAGTCTGGCTAGTGGTTTATCTATTTTGTTTATCTTCTCAAAGAACCAGCTTTTAGTTTTATTGATCTTTGCTATTGTTTCCTTCATTTCTTTTTCATTTATTTCTGATCTGATTTTTATGATTTCTTTCCTTCTGCTAGCTTTGGGTTTTTTTTTGTTCTTCTTTCTCTAATTGCTTGAGGTGCAAGGTTAGGTTGTTTATTCTAGATGTTTCCTGCTTCTTAAGGTTGGCTTGTATTGCTATAAACTTCCCCCTTAGAACTGCTTTTGCTGCATCCCACAGGTTTTGGGTCGTTGTGTCTCCATTGTCATTTGTTTCTAGGTATTTTTTGATTTCCTCTTTGATTTCTTCAGTGATCACTTCATTATTAAGTAGTGTATTGTTTAGCCTCCATGTGTTTGTATTTTTTACAGATCTTTTCCTGTAATTGATGTCTAGTCTCATGGCGTTGTGGTCAGAAAAGATGCTTGATACAATTTCAATTTTCTTAAATTTACCAAGGCTTGATTTGTGACCCAAGATATGATCTATCCTGGAGAATGTTCCATGAGCACTTGAGAAAAATGTGTATTCTGTTGTTTTTGGATGGAGTGTCCTATAAATATCAATTAAGTCCATCTTGTTTAATGTATCATTTAAAGCTTGTGTTTCCTTATTTATTTTCATTTTGGATGATCTGTCCATGGGTGAAAGTGGGGTGTTTATGTCCCCTACTATGAATGTGTTACTGTCGATTTCCCCTTTTATGGCTGTTAGTATTTGCCTTATGTATTGAGGTGCTCCTATGTTGGGTGCATAAATATTTACAATTGTTATATCTTCTTCTTGGATCGATCCCTTGATCATTATGTAGTGTCCTTCTTTGTCTCTTTTAATAGTCCTTATTTTAAAGTCTATTTTGTCTGATATGAGAATTGCTACTCCAGCTTTCTTTTGGTTTCCATTTGCATGGAATATCTTTTTCCATCCCCTTACTTTCAGTCTGTATGTGTCTCTAGGTCTGAAGTGGGTCTCTTGTAGACAGCATATATAAGGGTCTTGTTTTTGTATCCATTCAGCTAATCTGTGTCTTTTGGTGGGAGCATTTAGTCCATTTACATTTAAGGTAATTATCGATATGTATGTTTCTATTCCCATTTTCTAAATTGTTTTGGGTTCGTTATTATAGGTCTTTTCCTTCTCTTGTGTTTCTTGCCTAGAGAAGATCCTTTAGCATTTGTTGTAAAGCTGGTTTGGTGGTGCTGAACTCTCTCAGCTTTTGCTTGTCTGTAAAGGTTTTAATTTCTCCATCATATCTGAATGAGATCCTTGCTGGGTAGAGTATTCTTGGCTGCAGGTTTTTCTCGTTCATCACTTTCAGTATGTCCTGCCACTCCCTTCTGGCTTGTAGGGTTTCTGCTGAGAGATCAGCTGTTAACCTTATGGGGATTCCCTTATGTGTTATTTGTTGTTTTTCCCTTGCTGCTTTTAATATGCTTTCTTTGTATTTAATTTTTGACAGTTTGATTAATATGTGTCTTGGCGTATTTCTCCTTGTATTTATCCTGTATGGGACTCTCTGTGCTTCCTGGACTTGATTAACTATTTCCTTTCCCATATTAGGGAAGTTTTCAACTATAATCTCTTCAAATATTTTCTCAGTCCCTTTCTTTTTCTCTTCTTCTTCTGGAACCCCTATAATTCGAATGTTGGTGCGTTTAATGTTGTCCCAGAGGTCTCTGAGACTGTCCTCAGTTCTTTTCATTCTTTTTTCCTTATTCTGCTCTGCAGTAGTTATTTCCACTATTTTATCTTCCAGATCACTTATCCGTTCTTCTGTCTCAGTTATTCTGCTATTGATCCCATCTAGAGTATTTTTAATTTCAGTTATTGTGTTGTTCATCGTTGCTTGTTTCATCTTTAGTTCTTCTAGGTCCTTGTTAACTGATTCTTGCATTTTGTCCATTCTATTGTCCATTCTATCTCCAAGATTTCGGATCAACCTTACTATCATTATTCTGAATTCTTTTTCAGGTAGACTGCCTATTTCCTCTTCATTTGTTAGGTCTGGTGCATTTTTATCTTGCTCCTTTATCTGCTGTGTGTTTTTCTGTTTTCTCATTTTGCTTATCTTACTGTGTTTGGAGTCTCCTTTTTTCAGGCTGTAGGTTCGTAGTTCCTCCTGTTTTTGATGTCTGTCTCCAGTGGCTAAGGTTGGTTCAGTGGGTTGTGTAGGCTTCCTGGTGGAGGGGACTAGTGCCTGTGTTTTGGTGGATGAGGCTGGATCTTGTCTCTCTAGTGGGCAGGTTCACGTCTGGTGGTGTGTTTTGGGGTGTCTGTGGCCTTATTATGATTTTAGGCAGCCTCTCTGCTAATGGGTGGGGTTGTGTTCCTGTTTTGCTAGTTGTTTGGCACAGGTTGTCCAGCACTGTGGCTTGGTGGTCGTTGAGTGAAGCTGGGTGCTGGTGTTAAGATGGAGGTCTCTGGGAGATTTTCGCCATTTGATATTATGTGGAGCTGGGAGGTCTCTTGTGGACCAGTGTCCTGAAGTTGGCTCTCCTACCTCAGAGGCAGAGCCCTGACTCCTGGCTGGAGCACCAAGAGCCTTTCATCCACACGGCACAGAATAAAAGGGAGAAAAAGTAGAGGGAATTAGTAGAAGTATGAGGAAAGAAAGAAGGAAAGGAGGGAAGGAAGGAGGGAAGGAAGGAAGGAAGGAAGAAAGAAAGAAAGAAGGAAAGAAGGCAAGAAGGAACGAAAGGAGGGAGGGAGGGAGGAAGGAAGGAAGGAAGGAGGGAAAGAAGGAAAAACAGAAAGAAAGAAGATACAGTAAAAATAAAATAAAGTATAATAAAGTTATTGAATTAAAAAATTCTTATTTAGGAAAAAAAAAAGGGACGGATAGAACCTTAGGACAAATGTTGGAAGCAAAGCTATACAGACAAAATCTTACACAGAAGCGTACACATACACCCTCACTAAAAGAGGTAAAGGGGGAAAAATCATAAATCTTGCTGTCAGAGACCACCTCCTCAATTTGGGATGATTCGTTGTCTAAAGGAGGGAAGGAAGGAAGGAAAGAAAGAAAGAAAGGACGAAGGTAAAGTATAATAACGTTCTTAAAATTAAAATTGATTATTAAGAAAAAAAATTTTAAGAAAAAACCATGGACGGATAGAACCCTAGGACAAATGGTGGAAGCAAGACTATACAGACAAGATCTCACACAGAAGCATACACATACACATTCACAAAAAGAGGAATAGGGAAAAAAATCATAGATCTTGCTCCCAAAGTCCACCTCCTTAATTTGGGATGATTGGCTGTCTATTCATGTATTCCACAGATGCAGGGTACATCAAGTTGATTGTGGAGCTTTAATCCGCTGCTTCTGAGGCTGCTGAGAGAGATTTCCCTTTCTCTTCTTTGTTCTCACAGCTCACAGGGGCTCAGCTTTGGATTTGGCCCTGCCTCTGCGTGTAGGTCGCTGGAGGGCGTCTGTTTTTTGCTCAGACAGGACGGGGTTAAAGGAGCCGCTGATTCGGGGGCTCTGGCGTACTGAGGCCGGCGGGGAGGGAGGGGCACGGAATGCAGGGCGGGCCTGCGGCGGCAAAGTCCGGCGTGACCCTGCACCAGCCCGAGGCCCGCTGTGCGCTCTCCCGGGGAAGTCGTCCCCGGATCCCGGGAACCCGGCAGTGGCAGGCTGCACAGGCTCCGCGGAAGAGGGGCGTGGAGAGCGACCTGCGCTCGCACACAGGCCCCTTGGTGGCGGCAGCAGCAGCCCCAACGTCTCCCGCCCGCCTCTGGGGTCCGCACCTCCAGCCGCGGCTTGCGCCCGTCTCTGGGGTCCGCGCTTTCAGCCGCGGCTCGCGCCCGTCTCTGAGGTCCGCGCTTTCAGCCGCGGCTCGCGCCCGTCTCTGGGGTCCGTGCTTTCAGCCGCGGCTCGCGGCCGTCTCTGGTGTCCGCGCTTTCAGCCGCGGCTCCTGCCCGTCTCTGGGGTTTGCGCTTTTAGCCGCGGCTCGCGCCCGTCTCTGGAGTTCCTTTAAGCAGCGTTCTTAAACCCCTCTCCTCACGCACCAGGAAACAAAGAGCGAAGAAAAAGTCTCTTGCCTCTTCGGCAGGTGCAGACTTTTCCCCGGACTCCCTCCCGGCTAGCTGTAGTGCACTAACCCCTTTAGGCTATGTTCAAGCCGCCAACCCCAGTCCTCTCCCTGCGCTCCGTCCGAAACCAAAACCCGAGCCTCAGAGCCTCAGCTCGCAGCCCCGCCCGCCCCGGCGGGTGAGCAGACAAGCCTCTCGGGCTGGTGAGTGCCGGTTGGCACCGATCCTCTGTGCGGGAATCTCCCCGCTTTGCCCTCCGCACCCGTTGCTGTGCACTCCTCCGCGGCTTCGAAGCTCCCCCCTCCGCCTCCCGCAGTCGCCGCCCGCGAAGGGGTTCCTAGTGTGTGGAAACTTTTCCTCCTTCACAGCTCCCTCCCACTGGTGCAGGTGCCGTCCCTATCCTTTTGTCTCTGTTTATTCTTTTTTTTTCTTTTGCCCTACCCAGGTAGGTGGGGAGTTTCTTGCCTTTTGGGAGGTCTGAGGTCTTCTGCCAGCCTTCAGTAGGTGTTCTGTAGGAGTTGCTCCACGTGTAGATGTATCTCTGGTGTATCTGAGGGGAGGAAGGTGATCTCCGCGTCTTACTCTTCCGCCATCTTCCCGCTCTCCCCGGCTCTGTTTACTTTTCTTCAACCTTGTTTCTTTCTGTTCCTCAGTCTTTGTAATTTCAATTTTCTTATTTTCAAGTTTTGATTCTTCTGCTTACTCAAATTTGACTTTGAATTTCTCTAGTGAATTTTTCATTTCAGTTATTATAATTTTCAGTTCAAGAATTTCTTTTTGGTTTCTTTTTTAGGTTTTCTATCTCTTTATTGATATTTCCATTTTGTTCAGACATTATTTTCCTGACTTTCTCCATGTCTTCCTTTGGTTCTTTAAGTATTTTTAAGACCATATTAAAGACAGTTTCTGTTGGTTTATCTTTCTTCATTTGAATAGGCCATACTTTCTTGTTCTTTTGTATGTCTTGTGATTTTTTGTTGAAAACTACATTTGAATCTAATGATAACTCTGGAAATCATGTTCTCTTACTACCAGGATTTTTTTTTGATTGTTGTAGACTATCTTTGTACTAAAGATCAGCCTGAGATGGAAACTTAAGATTTTTCTCCAGTATTTTCTGATTCTGCACCTTTCCCTTGGTATATGCTATAACTTTCTAGTTTCCTCAGTATGTGAATTTGAATGTCCTTTTCTTTAACGTCTGGCTCTCAAAGTGGGGGAAAAAAAACAATTAAGGGAAGAAGAAGGTGCTGGCTCTTTAAATCCCTTGGGAGTCACTTCAACTGGAGGGGTAGGGGCTTGCAATGTTGAGGAGGGGTGTGAAAACATGGCTGTATACCTCTGTGTCTGCACCTCCATTATCTGAGTCAGCAATCAGTGATCAGAACACAGATCCTGAATATTTGAAGGACAGGGTCCATATTACCCACCCTGATTTCCACAGGTTGTGTGAGAGCTGCTCTAGTTAGCAATGCACAGCTGCCTTCCACAGAGCTATGGTTGGGGGGTGAGTAGTGGCCGCTGAGCTAAGAACTGAAATTGACTGAAATTAAGTACAATGTACCATGCAACCCTTCAATAGACTCCAGAGTTCTGAAATACCTACCTCAGAAAGATTCCAGAGTTCCAAAATAGTTACATCAGACGGATTTTGCCAGTGTAATTGTTGTCTAGGTGGGGAGACAGATTCCTGGTGCTTCCTACTCTGCCATCTTCCCAGAATCCCTCCAATCCATTAAATTCTATTTTGGTCTCTTACTAGTTTCTCTAAATCTTTCTTTCTCTTTCAAAAATGTCTCATTTATGTATACCTCCCTATTCGTTGACCTTTTCTGCATCATTTCACTTATAGACTTTAAGGTAGCTAGGAAAGTATCATAAATATAATTTGTACCACATATTCTGTGTTACTGGTGCTCAATAAAGAAATAGATAATCATCCCAAGAGAGAACATTATAACCAAGCATAACCAAGCATATCAAGCAAATTATAACCAAGCATATCTTGCTTCAAATATCTACAAGTTCTCAGGTAAATTCTGATCACATAATTTTTTTTATCACAAAGGACAATTCCAGAAACAGGAAGAAATAGGTTGACTATCATATCACAGGTTGAATTTATGGCACTGGCGGTGAGGAAAACAGAATGAGTCAAAATCTGAGGTACAGGTGACACACTTTGTTCTTTATTGCCTATGTCTACCATGTATACACAGAGAGTAAAACCTCATTAACCCAACTCCATTAGTTTGGAATCTGCAATGATCTCCACCTGACCAACCTAAACGTATGTATATACTATGGACATATACAAAGTCTGCTCAGTAAATAGATAAATAAGACTAAGTGAGATGATTAAAAGGATTCCTACTTTTGCTGAAGCTTTTGTTTACAATGAATGTCCTAATCACAAATGATTTTCTACTCACTAAAGTCATTACAGAATTCTGTTAAGACTTGAAGCCAAGTTCTCTCTACTTCTCCCCTGAGGTAATTAAACTGCTTTTACTTCAACATTTTATTTAACTCAGGTTGGGCTTTCCCTCCAAAGAACTGGTGAATTAGTCTGTCTAGACCAATTTGAATGAATTTGACTATCTGGACATGTGTGCATACACTATCCCATGTGGCCAAATGATAAACTCTTTTGTCAGGGCTTAGCCAGAAAATAATTTTTTTCCCCTCTCCAATAGTGTTTCAAAGGAAAAAAACAACTTTTTATGATACTGCTTTCACAATGGAGGGCTGTTTCTATACATGAGGTTTTAAACACACTTTATTTATTACAGGCTATGAATGAACTCTGTACCACAGGACTCCCTAATGAGAAGTCAGCTATCCCACAGTCTGGGTCTGGTGGGTCAGGGCAGCATAGTCTGCTGGT
The DNA here is from genome assembly GCF_964270905.1 of Leucopleurus acutus. NCBI lineage: Eukaryota > Metazoa > Chordata > Mammalia > Artiodactyla > Delphinidae > Leucopleurus > Leucopleurus acutus. The sequence continues at coordinate 84,841,213 of NC_139148.1, forward strand.
CTGTAATAGAAAATCAAACAAGTCATTTCATAGCCATCAAACACATGCAGAGCTGCCTTACTGGTTTATACTCCTCTGTCTTTTAGGATATAAAATTATTTCTTACTTTATGAAAACAGTGCTCTGTCTTATATAATCATTTAATTTACATATAAAGGTTATGCTTAGTAAAAATATATGAACCAAAACTGCAACAAAATTCTGAAACCATAAACTACCTTTTCAGAATGCACTTTCTCCCTCTCTCTTGAAAAGCTTCACTGATTTTAGGACAGGAGATATTACTTCAGAATTCAAGATTTAGAGCATTTATTTGGCCCATTATAAGAGTAATAAAGTTTTTTATTGTAAAAATGACAGTAAGTAAATTTAGCAATAATTTCAACAACTCAGAAGTGGTTCAATTTCTACAGTGGGAAATATGAGTCTCATAACGTTTAGGTGCTATCAGCAATTTACACTATTCTTTTCACTGATTCCTGTACCAGCAGTGATGTTCAGCTGCAATTATAGTAGATAAAGATTCACTAAAGAGAATTATGCAACATATTATCCCTTAGGTGTGTAAATACAAAAGTGAGAGGGAAAGATTGGAAAATAATTTCTCTTTTTCTGAAGTTTAGGCAACATGCCAACTGTATTGAGGTTGAAACTAGGGCTCTGGATGAGAAAAAAGGACAGAAAATCAGAGGGGCCAGACTCTTCTGGACAAGGCAGTATTCACATTGATGAGTGGTAGCCAAAGGTTGTAAGGCCTGAAGCCCTGAAGCAGTTTGCTATAAGGCAAGAGGAAAGTAGTTTTCAGAGTTGGCAGAAAGAAAATAAAGTTATTTGATAGAACTAGGGTTTCTCCTGCTCAAAGACTTGGTTCAATAATTTTCTTCCTGAAAGTTGAATGTTACCAGGAGGAACTCAAATTTTTCCAAATCTAACCATTTTTGTTGTGATTTCCAGCAGAAATGTTTTCTGATATAGGAAAGATGAAAGATGTAATTGGTAGTAATAGCCACTAAAAACAAACTCTTTTTGTTGGGCTCAAAATTGAGTCATCTTAGTGTTTTTCCATGAAGGACATTTTTAAAATCCTGATTTTATAGTTATAGCTTAATTTTTTTGTTTTAAGATACTTTCAGTAAGTCTCAGAATATTATTTTACTTAAAATAGTGGCTCAGAATAGTGGAAAAAAAATTAGTTCTAAGGGACCAAATTTGAATTTCCAATATGGTCTGAAAATATGAGAAGGCTCATTTGGATGACTTACCTTTAGTTACATTATACCCTCAGGTAACTGAGGATCAGAGAGGTTAAGTAAGTGTTCCAATATTACAGAGCTGCAAGGTGTGGAGACAGCTTCAGTTGAGTGCAGAATTTATCAGAGGTTGTATTTTATATATTTTTGAAATAACACTGCAGCCCATGGCTGTTTTTTGACTCAATGTGTGTGTCACCCACTCACATGAGCATGATGTTAAGTAACATATGGCTGAACACCTACAAATACATTGAAGGATGCTGTGTTTTAGTGGCAACAATTCTAGGTCTCTAACACTTGTTTTTTTTTTTTTTTTAAAAAAGATACTGAGCAGAAGAGTTTAGAAAGTGGTGATTAGAATGACCAGATGCAGGACAAGTGTCCAGCTTCTGACACATCTAGCATAAAGAAAAATAAAGATAACTGTCTTTATAGAAAGAAAAGTAGTTAGAGAAAGGAACATACAGAAGCATACAAAATTAATGACAGAGCTTCCCTGGTGGCACAGTGGTTGAGAGTCTGCCTGCCGATGCAGGGGACACAGGTTCATGCCCCGGTCCAGGAAGATCCCACGTGCCGTGGAGTGGCTGAGCCCGTGAGCCATGGCCGCTGAGCTTGCGCGTCCGGAGCCTGTGCTCCGCAACGGGAGAGGCCACAACAGTGAGAGGCCCGCATACTGCAAAAAAAATAAAAAATAAAAATAAAAAAAATTAATGACAAAGTGTATTGGAGCAACTGTGACTGAGGCAAATGATGATCACAGAGTACCAAATTGTCCTGCTGATTCTTTGGTTTCTTATACTTACTGAAAAAAAAATACTATCACGTGCATGTGTGTGGATGGGGGAATCACTGCTCTTAATGAGAAGGAAAAGAAGGATTATCACATCGGTAGTGAATGGAGAGAGAAAGGTCAAAGCTCTTCTGTGGCTGCGAGCTAGGATACAGAGTCAGGGACTGCAGCAACCATGTTCTTCAGGCTCCAGGTGGTTCTGTCTAATGAAGAGATCAATTTATTATGCAACAAACCAAACAAAACAAACAGAAGAGTGGAACCCTGAGCTTAGCCAAGACTAAGAAGACAGGGATTGTCCAACTATGCCTTAGAGATTTATACTTTCTGGAAAACAGTGAATTTCTTGGCAGCTCACAAATTCCACATGTATGTTGGGAAGGCTTTAAATGTATTTGATTTGCTCAGAAACAGGTGTAATCCATCTAAAACAACTGGGCCATCTATTGTAAGTGAAGAAAAAGAGAAGTGTGAGAAAAATCCTCAAAGCAAATGAATGCCAGTGTTGTCAAGAAAATCTCCCTGGTCTCATCTGTAGTTACAGCTGAGTAAGTACTAGCAATTTCTGGATACATGTGATTTCACCTGTCAAAGAAACTAAATTAGAAATCTCAGTGTCCAACTTTGCCTCACTAGTAGCATGTAGGTTTCAGGCTCTCTTTGGAAAAAACTGAATTCAGAAACTGACAGATGAATTACAGTGATACAAAATAAACACGTTCAAAGGTTTTATATATGCTCAAATGATGCCTATTTGCTTCTGATCACAATTTAAAGCATTTTTTTCTAATTTAAAAAAAATATTTGATTGGTCTCTCTTTAAAAATAAAATATGATATAAAGGGAATGCAACAGAATACATAAAATATTCACAGATTCAAGGTGTGTGAGGTACCAAAAGAAGAAGAGACAAATCAAATAAGCCCATTCAGAAACATTGCAATAAAGAAATCAATATAATTCATTCATTTTGTTTATCATGGAAGAACTAAGTTGGAAAAAATGAAATATAACTAAAGTATTACTATCAATGTGAATACTTGCTAAAAAATAAAATTTTGCATTCTGAGAGCTGAAACACATAATTAAGAAAGTTAAATCTGTTCCTACACACAGACAAACCTTTCTTAAAGATTTTTTTTTAAACAACCAGCAACTTTGAAAGTACTATAGGTAAAGAATTGAGAGGAAATGCATAAAGGGCTGATAATAAGCTACTGACTATCTCAGGATTTCTGAGATGCAAGAAAAACGATGAGTCAAACGTGGGTTCCAGCTTTAGAAAATGGCTCCGTCCTGGTGCTTTGCTTCAAGTAAATAACCTAACACTGCCATGGACTGATGACTTCAATATCCTGCAAAATAGTCTGTAGAATCTAGAATCAGAGAATAGGCTTGGCCAACCCAATATCTAGAAATGTGTGTGTGCCCTGTTCCTTGCAGGTGTATTTTGTTCACAATAACACCACTAATAATGATTCTCTTTCTAACTTCCAGAAGTCAAAACTAAAAGAGAATTATAGCTTTAAATGTAGAAATCCTGAACTCTTGACTCTTGTGATATTAAAAAAAATCCTGACTCTTGTGACGATCATTTTATGGCTAGGGGCATAAGTTTGATTATCCTTATCATCATGTACCTAATAACATGTGTTCTTATTGGCCATAAAATTAGAGAGGTTGATTGAAACTGCTGAGTTTTGAAAAGAAATATTTGCTTCAGTGTTCAAGAAAGAAGGTAACCTCTCAAATATTTGATCTGTATTTCCCAAGGGAAGAGGAGAGATTAAAAAGTGCAATGCATTACATTGATAAATAAGTAATGTTTATACCCCTCAACAGATAATTAGAACATTTATCTAAAACAATTTTGAGGCAAAATATTGCCAAGCTCAGAGAAATTCAGATGTTGAAGTAGAAGAGAGGATTTGTAGAATCATAACACTTTTCTAGAACAAGTTGGATGAGTACCAGAAATATACTTTTCTGATAGGAATTCCTTTCCCTCTTCATGGAGTGAGGAGCATCTCATCTGATTGGTGGAATGTGGAGAAATGTCTGGCTTCTTGGTTCTGCTGTTTGGTGAGAAAGTCAGTTCCATTCAGGGGTGTTGGAAGGCTGAATTGTTACTGCAAGGTAAAGCCAGGCAGATTTATAAGCATTACAGGTGATATTTTGATTCCCATCTGAATCCTTTGTACATTTCTCAATTGGTAAAAAATCTGTAAGAAGAGGATTGGTAGGATAGTGACTTTGGAGACCTTAAAAATTTCCAAGGACCAGGGGCCCCAATGAATCTTCCAGGCCTTGTTCCTCACTAAGAGCTTCCCTATTATCACACACATACACTAGTCCTAGAAGTCAGTATAGTGAGGTGAGCATAGTGAGCTTGGGTTTTGGAGTCATGCTGCCTAGGTTTGAATCCTGTCTTCACCTTTGTAATCCTGGACAAGTTGTTGAACTACCCTTGGCCTCAATTTCATCATCTATAAGCTAAGGAGTATAAATAATATTATCAAGTAATCACCTACTAAATGTAAGCATTTTTATAGCCCTTTATTTTCCTTTAGTACACTTGGATATTAAATACCGTTTCACGTGTTTGGGGAATAATTCAAGTATTTCTAATAATGACTGCCTTGTTCCTTTTCATAGGTATCTAAGCACTACTATAAGATATGTGAAATTATATGATTCACATCTGACAGGCCTGCTGCAAATTTTATCATCCACCCCATTCCCTTATAGCTATATTAGTTTTCTATTGCTGCTGTAACAAATTAATATAAATTTAGGGGCTTAAAACAACATAAACTTAGTATCTTATAGTTCTGTAGGTCAGAAGTCTGAAATGAGTCTCAATGGACTAAAATCAAGGAGTTGGTAGGGCTGTGTTTCTTTCTGGAGAATCAAGGGGAGAATCCATTTCCTTGCTTATTCTAGCTTCTAGACACAGACTGCATTCCTTGGCTTATGGCTTCTTCCTCCATTTTCAAAGTCACATCTCCCTCTGATTTTCTTCTCCTGCCTCCTTCCACTTTTAAGAACCTTTGTGATTATATTAGAACCAGCTAGTTAATCCAGGATACTCTTCCCACCTTAAGACACTTAATCACATCTGCAAAGCACGCTTTGCCATGTAACCTAACATTTTCACAGGCTCAGAAAATTAGGATGTGGGCATCTTTGGGGACAGCTATTCTGCCTATCACAACAGGTAAAGATACTGAGGCCCAGAGAGGCTAAGTGACATTCCAATGTTCACACACTCAGTGCATAATTGGGACTAAAGCTCACATTCCCTAATTTCTAGGTCTCTGCCCTATTATGCTTGACTGAAAAAATAATCTCATGTTTGAATATTTAGGAAATCAAGGACTGCAGCAACTATGGGTCTTAATCTATTGTCCATTCTTTTGACCCTTTCTTAGGGTTAATGGAAAGAACTCAGAATGTTAGGAAGGGTGTACATTTTAACTGCAGGAAGGATTAGCTAGATCTGTTCTAACAATTTAAGTACAACAGGTCATAGGCCAAAAAAGAAGTGGTTATAACATAAAATCTAAGATTTTTGAGGGTTATTAGAATATGCAGATCTAGTAATTGAAGAAACAGGGTTATCAAACTTAAAAGGGTAACAGAGCAGACTCAAATAAATTATAATGTCAACAAATTCCTAATTCCTGTGTTTAGAAGAGTGCCACTTGTCCTTTGAAATCCTTGTTTTTCTAAGAAATTGAGAATACTATTCCTGTTTTTCATGCGATTGAGACAAAATTTGGTGAAGAATTCAAATAAAGTAAAGGGTATGGTTTCCATTCTTGTGGAGTTTAAAGTCTAACCATTAATCAAAAAAAAGAAAGAAAGAAAGAGAAAAAGAAAACAAATAATTAGGGAAAAATAAATGAAATCCTTATGTAGTAATACATAGTTGTTCAAGTGCAATTGGTTTAGAGAAAGAAGGGACTCACAGCTCTACAGTGGCTAGAGAAGGCTTCATGGTAGACAAAGAGTTAAATCTGACTTTTGAGTCAGTAATACAACTTTAAAAATATTCACACCCTTTGACCCGGCAAATCCACTAAAGATAATCTAGCCAAAGGAACTTAAAATGCGGCAAAATATGTCTTAATACACCTTAAAACAGTGAAAAATCCTGAATGCCTCCCAAAGAGAGAAATGGTTAAATAAATTATAGTATAGCAATATGTAGGAATAAGATATGGCTATTGAAATTATGTTTTTGAAGACTTATTTGATTGAAAAATACTTATGTTCTATTGTTAAGTCAATAAAAAGGATAATACAAAACTATTTATACTGTGTTCATAAAGATTTATTATTTCAGCAGTGAATCTTCTTTAAAAGTCAATAAAATTCATTATTCTTAGAGTAGAAAAAGAGTAAGACAGACACTTGCCCCAGAGACAACTAAGGCCAGGGCAGAGGAAGTACCTTCAGTAGCTGCTGGCTGTCCCTCCTCCACCTTTTCCCTAAGACTCCTTAAATCTAAGAGACCCTGCAGGAAGATAACTTAGGATAGAATCTTGTCACCACCCACTCTATGGAATATGGTAGGCTCAGTTTATTTAGAATAATGTAAATTAGGGCAGGGAAAATATAGAAAAGGGGAAAGAAAAACAAAAACAAAATGCACCAGTCTCTACAAGGAAATATAGCAGACTCTAAAATGAGTGCCAGGTGTGAGATTATGGAGGTGTAAAAACCCTTGCTTCGATGGCCAGGAGAAACACAATGAGAAAGGAGGGGTTAGTACAGGGATATAGACGGATGGAGGGAGAGGGGATTGAGAGTCTGATATTGATGAGGCCACATCATCCACGTGGTGTTTGTACCATTTTCTGAGATCAGTCTGCAGGTACTCTTGGTCTTGGCTCAGATAGGTATAAAAGCAGCTTAAGACCTAACAATTTCAGTCCTAGGTATCTTGGGATATACCTAAGAGAAATGAAAAAAAAATAAGTCCACTCAAACACTTGTACACAAATGTTCATAGTGGCATTATTCACAATAGCCAAAGAGTGGAAAAAACTCAAATGTTCATCAACTTCTGAATGGATAGATAAAATAGGATGTATCTATAAAATGGAATATTATTCAGCAACAAAATGAAGTAATGATACAAGCTACAACATGGATGAAGCTTAAAAACATTATGATAGGTGAAAGAAGCCAGATGCAAAAGGCCACATATTATATGATTGCATTCATATCAAATGTCCAGAATAGGCTAATCTATAGAGACAGGAAGTGATTGCTTAGGACTGAGGAGGGAAGGTAGTGGGAATGGGGATTGACTGCTTATGGGTATGGGGTTTCTAACTGAAGTGATAAAAATGGCCTAAAATTAGATTGTGGTAATAGTTGCACAACTCTGTAAATGTAGTAAAAACAAAACCAAATAAAAACAAAAATACATTGAATTTTACACTTAAAATGAGTGAATTTTATGGTTTAAAAATTATACTTTTATAGAGCTGTAAAAAAAAACAGCTTAGTAAAATCTCTCTCTGGGCTTACATGGTAAGCCCATGGCTATATGCCCACCAGGCCCTTAACAAAAAAATTTGAATCCTGATATTGGGTTTTTATGCCAGGAATAAATGCTGGGAATAGATAATGTAATTTCAGAGGACCCCAGAACACAGGGTTCCCCTTGGAATGGAATTTTCCTATCCAAACTGTGTTTACTATAAAGCAGAAATCAAATTCATTTTGTGAGTGGTGTGGAGGGAGACTGGCTCTGGATCACTTGAATCATCATATACCTGGGCTAGACTACCTGTACTAGATGACCTAAGACCAAGTTTAATGACAGAAGGAAGGACAGGGGTTGTGATGACTTAAGGCTCAGCTAGCCACAAAAGGCTTGTGAGTCATTTGGTGATATCATCCTCAGCCAGCTGCTGTTAGCATGACTCTCTCTGAAGTTGTCTCTGGCTGAGTGTCCTCCATGCAAAGAGCTCTCCGTGGAGGTTGGGGTGTGGGAGGCAGTGTTGTGGTCCCTCCCGCCTTGTGATAACCTATTGAGCACAATCTCTTCCCAACTCCATGTTCAGTGACATCATGCCAGTAGATTAAAGTCAGCCATGGTGGGAGTATTTATACCATGGAAATTGGCAAATATTACAAATCAAGGCTTTCATTTTCAGGGAGTTGGTGGCTAAATGTTTAACGTGAACACACATATATGACAACCAACAAGGGCCAAGCATGTGTTTCATGAGTATGCTCATGTGTTGGTAATCAATGTGCCATTGGCCCCTGAATTTGAGGATGGGGGGTGGGGGATGTGGTGTTGTATCTCTCCAACATTGTTACTATTGAGCTGAACACTGAAAGTCTTGAAGAAGTGAGTGTAGGAAGGCGGCTGGCCCTTGGTATCTTTAATGTTCTAGCTCTGAAGATTAAAGATTATGGCATCAACTAGCAGCCTGCACCTTAGGGTAATGGAGACATACTGGATATAGTATAGGACTTTGAGCATCAAGGATAGATTGATGTAAACGCCTCCTAACCCCCCACCCCCCGTCCCTGGAACGTTTCACCCTGCATTGACATACTCTTTCCAAACCAAAGCAAATGGGAAAAAAAAAAAAAAGCTGGTTCAAAGTTCTTAATTTCCCAAATGCCTTTGATAGTCTTTATGTAGGAACTCAGCTACAGTTTCATAGAGAGGCACATAGGAATGCCACTGATTGGTGGCTTTAGAAGAAAGAGGGTTGTTCTTCTCAGTTAGTATGGAGCACAGGGACTGAGTCTGCATGGGAGAAATATTGACGGGAGTGAAAAAAAGGCAGACTGAATTGACAGGAGCTGACTTTCTGAAATCCAGGCCACAGCAAGGGCAGAAGTCTTCAACTGGTAGGTAGATAGAACCATTAGCAAATTAAGGGTTGAGAGCCGTGGAACAATAGGTTAAAAACTCTTCAAACTCCCTTGACCATTAATTGTGTTATAGTGTAACTCCTCCTCCAAATGCTATAGGGTTACTGATAATTTTTGTTCCCTTCTTTACATTCTTCCTTTGTATTTTACAAAATTTCCAAAATGAATATGCACTAATTTTATAATCAAATTAAATTCATCTAAAAATAGGTCATTTTTTCAAAATTGGAAGTCAGAAAACAGGACATGACAAATCAAGGGAACAGCCTAAAGCAAATAAGGTTAAGGAGAGATTTGAAAGTCAAGGAGGAAAGTTAATATTTAATAGCAATAGGGAGCTATCACATATTCAGTAGCATAGGGAAACATTTGTGCTTCAGTGGAAAACTATGCATTGTTTAGGGCACACTATTCCAGTTTATCTGTTTCTAGTCTTTCATCAATTTTGAGGTATTTTATAATTCTGTATGTTGTAAAGAACTGATGACAATAATGCAAATGATTCTCCTCTATGAACATGGAAATGACCTCTATCCCAAGGAGGAAAGAGGGAGGCCCCTCACCAAAAAATAAAAAATAAAAATAAAAAAGCCAGAAGCCAATTTGCTTCCATTTGCAAGTCCAATAGTCAATGTTTAAGATCTAGAAATATGTCTGTGTTTGGACCTGTTGTAAAAGCTGCCAAGTTCCCTCATTAATAACTTAAATAAAATCATTAACACATGGTTGTTTTATATCTGTGTGAAAGTCATGATTTTACCTTTTTTATGAAAATTATCTTTTAACAGTACATGATAAGAGCAATGCTTTTAATGCAGATGTAATATACAGGCAAACTTCCCCAATGCCTGCTTGATGAGTTAAAGAGAAGGCAAGAAAAATGTAAAATGATCTAAGTGGTTATAAGGTAAAAGCCATCTGAATTTGGCTAAGAACAATAGCAACCTGTTTTCATCAGCTATGTGGTTGTGACCGTTCTGCTGTTGCATTAAACAGGTATTTTTCCTTCCTTTTTTTCATTGATAAACTGTAAAAGATACAAACAAATCTCCTGTTAGGCAAGAATCCCATCTTCCTTTCTTGCTTGGGGTCTTTCATGTTCTTCTGTGATAATTTTCAAAAGTTAATAGATCAACTCTCAATTACCTGTGCTGACCCGGGGGAGTATCAGCACTCAGAAGTGTTGATAGTCAGCCCAGGACTTTCTCTCCTACAACCACAATATTTGGAGAGGGGATCTAGAAGGCAAGCATCAGTGAGTTCTCAAATGTTGGTCCATTCACAATCAAGTCCATCTGGGACACTTTGAAGAAAATTAAAGCCCCACTCTACAGATTCTGATTCTGGAATGGGGTCCAAGTATCTGTATTATTAACAAGCTTCCAAGTAATTCTCCTCTCAAGCCCAGTTTGGGAATACTACAGGTAATAGAGTGGATTTAAATTTAACTTTCTTTGGTGAATAATGTTAAAAAATGATTAAAGAAGACAATGTAGGTGATACAATACAAACTTTAACACTTCATGAAGTGGACCGTCTCCTGTGGAGAGCTGCAAAATGGGGTAGAAGGCAGAAAGATTTTATAGGATAAAGAATAAGGAAGGGGCAAATACAAAATATCGGATTGGCTGGGGCCACAGACTCAACCTTGTTTGGAATGAGAAGGCCCAGAGTTAGCTTGGCATTTAGGGCTTGGTTTACTGAATTTACTGGATTTTTGGTCAAGTGGAACATTTACAAGGACAGGAAAGTTATCTAAGTTTTGGTTTCTTGACATGGTTCCCCAGGCAGAAGCGGCTCTATCTTGGGCCTAGAAATTTATTTCAACCTTACCATCTACATGGACCCCTTTAAAACGCTTTCCCTTGTTTCAGCCTGAGACAAGATGATGCTAGATAGGCAAACACACACAATTCTAACTTGCTCACAACGAAGGAAGGAAAGCCGAGATTTCCAACTAAGCTATTACTGGTAAAACTCTAAAGAGGTGGGGGGAGAGCCTGGAGGAAAGCTTAGGAAAAAGTCTGTGTCCCCTCTTTCACATACCCAGTTGACTTAGTTCCTCAGTAACTGGCTTGGACAGAGGAGACACAAAGACTTAACAGAGCAAGCAATGACATGTGCACTTTTTGAAGGAATAGAAGAGAGGCATGAAAAGCAGTAGGGAAAGCCCATGTGGTGAGTAAGGTGGGTGGGAAAGGGGACCATAAGATCAGCTAAGTGATGAGTTGGAAGCGACTCCCAGGGAACATGAAAAATCAAGGTCTTTAGTTCTGACACCATAGGAGATGAGAGATGTTTGAAACAAAGCAGTCTTTCATATTTCTCACCAAATAGTTTTTTGGGAGGTTATTCGGAACATATTCAATGACTAAATTACAATCTACTCTAAAATGTGGTTATTTTCCTTTGGTTTTCATCTATTTTACTGGCAGTCTGGTGGTAGACTCTGTGCCAGTCTGGATTTGAAGAGCTTGACTCTTCACAAAGTTTTACGTGTTAAACCCATAACAACACATACTTCTTTCCCGCCAGATAGGGTGCTGTGTAAATTTATATACTATAGAGTGAAAAATACGCATCCTGTCAGAATCTGACCTCACCAAGGAAGATGACCATAAAATGCAAGCGCAAGACCAAGTACTAGCTGGAGGCTTGGAAAACAAGTCAAAGACTAACCATACTGAAGATGTAATCCTTGTCAGAAACACTGAAATGTCTGGTAAATACTTGAACCATGAAAGTGACATTTTGTTTATAGTCCTACCTGTCAGGGATCATCAGCAGACTGCATTAAAAGAAGAAAAAATGAAGAAGAAGAAATTATTATCCATATGAGTTTGTCATTGCCTATCTAAATATTTACTGCAAATAAGCAGTCCTACTAACGCAACATTGTAAATCAACTATACTCCAATAAAAAAATAAATAAAAAGAAAAAGCAGTGCTTTAAATATATATTTTTTCAAAATAGATAAATATTTTGACTATTTGATAAGGCTTGAAAATTCCTTCAGAGTCCCAAGGCCTGGTCCAATCCTGGGTCTCCAGTGTTCTCAGGTTCTCTTAAGATTTAGGTAGACTGATTTGGAAAACAAAAAGTCAGCACAGGACAAGAATGGATTTTCTAAGCAGCTCCTCTTTTCCCAAATATAGCCCAGATCCCAGGCACTCTATATGAGTCAAGTAACATAGTGGAACGTGGCAGATTGTATTTGAAAACAACATGATACAGACAGAAGGACTAAAATGCTAGCAAGGTCAGTCCTATTCCCAGGTATGTGATTAACTCTGTGATGTAGTTGATGAGAACAATAAAAAGAGTAATGGCTAAAATGTATTAAGTCCTGTGTAGGTAGTGCTGTTCCAAGTGCTTATCATGTATTATTTAATCTTCACAACACACAAATGAAGTGGGAACTATTATTATCCCTACTTTATAGAGAAACTGAGGCACAGAGAAGTTAGATCAGAGGCTTTTATGTTTCAACTCATTTATCTATAATAGAGGGAAAGGAGGGATACCAGTTTATCTAAGAAACAAAGTTCTGAGCTATAAATACTGAGCACTTTCTCAGGTTCTATAATATCTTTTAATACAACATATGAATCCAATAACACATTTCCTGTCTTCTACTAAATTTATCCTAGGAAAATATCACCAGCCAATATTTATTACTTGACTTGGAATTTATCAATTATATTTGCACCCTCTTCAGAAATTATATGGGTGCTCATGTAATCTTTGAGGTGTGCCTCTGAAAGTAATGAAACTGATTTTCATTTGTGGTCAATGAAAACCACTCTTCATTTTGTAGTAATACCTATAAGGCAGAAGCATGAAATTATTATCCATATGATAAAGGATAACATTGAGAAAGAGACAGACCTTTTTAATTTTCAGCAGAATGGCTCCCAATGGCACCTGTAACAACAAATAAACTAATATCACAGAAAGTTACTTCTCTGGTAGAGCCTATAATCTTAGGGTCCTGACTCTAAGGAGAGTCTTCTTGTAATTAAACCAATGTTTCCCAACATTGCCTGTTATTAGAATCATTGCAGTACTGTTGAATAGAACATTTCAAGATGATGAAAATGTTTTATAATCTGTTCTATCCAATATGGTAGCCACTGGCCACATGTGGTTATTGAGCACTTGAAATATGACTAGTGCTACAGAGGAACTGAATTTAATTTTAATTAATTTAAATTTAAATACCCACAGGTAGCCAGTGACTACTAGGCAGAGCAGAATTTTTTTGTTAAAAATCCACATCCTTGGGCCTTATACTAGATTTATAGAATTTGAATCACCAGTGCAGTGTCACTTGAAACTATATTATTAATACTACATTAGTCAATGTTGACCAAACACCCAGTTTATTTTACTTCAAATTGCTGCTGTTCTTCAAGATCATAGTTCTAGGCTACTTCTGTTTCTAAACATAACACTGCATATAGGATATATTCAGCTATTTATATACAGCATTTTCTTTAATTATAGAAAAATGAGTTGTATTGTTACCAAGAGCCACAAGTACTCTATGCTTCCTACACAGGCCTAGAATTGGTTCATAGCTTTAAGAAAGTGTCACATATAAAAATTTCCATTTTCAAAAAAGACGAATTAAGGAGCAATTATTCATTTCACAAAAGAATTCACCAAAGGGCTACTTTAAACAGTTACCTCTCCTAAAATGAATTCTAAATAAGTTTCAATTAACAAAAATTCAATTTGCACACAATTCTTCAAGAGCACATCTGTTTCCTCAAACCAGCTACACCTGTGAATCATTTGCAAAACCTCTGGAGACTGCAAGAGGTTTCTCCATAAAAGCTATGAGTTTCCTATTCCACAGTTTCAGGAGATAACGTTCACTGTGTAAGAAAAGAATCTGTGCCTTCTACTGAATTATCTTTCCTCAGATGCTAAGTGCTGGTTACAAGGTTTAGCTCAATTCATAGCATAGCACAATGGAGCCAACCAGAGATTCCACTTGAAAGAGCTTTGAAAATGGAAACAAAAGTATTATCCAGACTTCCAGTTTCCAGTCTGGCATATAAGAAGCTTAAAAGTTACCACTCTATCCTAATGAGAAGTAAAAACCTGAGCAAAATGAAAAATCAACTCCTCTTTTTCAATCAGGCAGAGAAGTGAGGTCAAAGAGCAAACCACTGTTGCCAAAATTGTAGAGGCAGACAGGTGGATACAAAGAATCACAATTTACCAGAACAGAAACCTACCAGCAGAGAAACAGCCATGGGAACGAGTGCCTGGGTAGGAAAACCTGAACAGTAACTGATGAATTGCTGGAGGCTCAGTGTGGACAACTCTGAATGTTAAACTCTCTTAAAGACCCAGTCAGAGAGCCCCCATATTTTTGTGAGTTCAGGAGCTCTACCAGGTTCTGACCATCAATAGTGGTCAGAAATCCCCTCAGACTTCCTGAAGAGGGAGGGGAAAACTATTTTGAAATACACCAGAGCATTCTGTTCTTATCAAGGTCTGCCCTCAGGAAAAACTATTTTACAGGAGCCTAATCTGCTGGGGTTTTAACAGTGCTTAACATAGCTGGGGAAACTACAACATACCTTGGTAAACTAGAAAAAAAGAGCAAATTAAATCCAAAGCAGAAAAAAAATAAATAATAACAATCAAAGCAGAATCAATGAAATAAAAAAACAGGAAATCAAAGAAAATTGACAAAACCAAAAGCTGGTTCTTTGAAAAAATCAATAAAATCAAGAAGCCTCTAGCCAGGCTAACTAGAAAAAAATAGAAAACCACAAATTATTAATATAATAATGACAGAGAGGACATTGCTACAGATCCCATGGATAATAAAAGGATAATAAAGGAATATTATAAACAACTTTTATGCCAACAAATTTGATAACCTAGATGAAATGGACCAATTCTTTGAAAGCCATGATCTGCCAAAACTCACGCAAGAAAAAAGACAATCTGATTTTGCCTATATCTGTTAAAGAAATTGAATCAGTAATTAATAACCTTCCAAAACAGAAAGCACCAGGCTCAGGCAGGTTCAGTGGAGAATTCTACAAACATTAATGAATAAATTATATCAATTCTCTACAATGTCTTCCAGATGATAGAAGAGAGGGAATATTTCCTGAGTCATTCTATGAGGCCAACATCACCCTAATACCATAACAAAGACATTACAAAAAAGAAAACTATAGGCCAATATCTCTTATAACATAAATGTAAAAATTCTCAACAAAATATTAGCAAATAAAATCTAAAAATACTTATTTATCATGACCAAGTGGTATAATCACAGGTATATAAAACTGGTATAACATTCAAAAATCAATCAATATAATCCATCATATTAACAGGCTAAAGAAGAAAACTCACATGATCATATCAATAGTTGCAGAAAAAGCATTTGACAGAATCCAACACTCATGCATGATAAAAGATCTCAGTAAACTATGAATAGAGGGGAGCTTCTTCAACTTGATAAAGAAGATCTACAAAAAATTCTATAGCTAACATCACACTTAATGCCAAGGAGCTTGAAACATTCCCACTAAGATCAGGAATAAGGCAAGGATGTCCTCTGTTACCACTCCTTTTCAAATCATACTGGAAGTCCTAGCTAATGTAACAAGGCAAGAAAAGGAAATAAAATGTATAGAGATTTGGAAAGAAGAAATAAAACTCTCTTTATTCACAGATGACATGCTTGTCTATGTAGAAAATCCAAAAGAATTGACAAAAAAAACCTCCTGAAAAAAAGTCAATTTTTTTCCTATATGCCAGATGAACAAGTGGAATTTAAAATTAAAAACACATTATCATTTACATTAGCTACCAAGAAAAATGAACTACTTAGGTATAAATCTAAAAAAAATATGTAGAAGGTTTATATGAGGAAAACTACAAACTCTAATGAAAGATGTCAAAGAAGAATTATTCAAGAAATGGAAAAATAATCCATGTTCATGAATAGGAAAACTCTGTCAAGATGTCAGTTCTTTCCAATTTGATCTATAGATTCAATACAATTGCAATAAAAAGCCCAAGTTATTTTGTGGATATTGACAAAATAATTCTAAAGTTATACGGAGAAGCAAAAGACCCAGAATAGTCAACTCAGTGTTGAAGAGCATGTTGGAGGACTAATGCTACCTAAGTTCAAGACTTACTCCAAACCTATAGTCATCAAGGCAATGATATATTGGTGAAAGAATAGACAAATAGATCAATGGAATAGAATAGAGAGGCCAGAAATAAACCCACATAAGTATAGTTAACTGATCTTTGATAAATGAGCAAAGGCAATACAATGAAACAAATAATCTTTTTAATAAATGGTGCTGGCTGGAAGAACTGGTCATCTACATGCAAAAAAATGAATGTAGACACAGGTCTTGCACCCTTCAGAAAAGTATTTCAAAAAGGCTTATAGCCATTAAGGTAAAATGCAAAACTATAAAATCCCTAAAGGATAATGTAGGAGAAAACTTAGATAACCTTGTGTATGACAATGACTTTTTAGACACATCTATGGTGTGATACATGAAATAAATAATTGATAAACTAGACTTCATTAAAATTAAAATCTTCTGACCTACAAAAGAAAACTTCAAGACAATGATAAGAAAAGCCACAGGCTGGAAGAAAATGTTTGCAAAAGACACATCTCATAAAGGACTTGTATCAAAATTTCAGAGAACTCTTAAAACTCATCAGTGAGGAGGATGAACAACTTCATTTTAAAAATGGTCAGAGGGCTTCCCTGGTGATGCAGTGGTTGAGAGTCTGCCTGCCCATTCAGGGGACATGGGTTCATGCCCCAGTCTGGGAAGATCCCACATGCCGCGGAGCGGCTGGGCCCGTGAGCCATGGTCGCTGAGCCTGCGCATCCGGAGCCTGTGCTCCGCAACGGGAGAGGCCACAACAGTGAGAGGCCCGCATACCAAAAAAAAAAAAAGGTCAGAAATCCAAACAGACATGTCACCAAAGAAGATATAGAGATGGCATGTAAGCATATGAAAAGATGTTCAACATTATATGTCATTAGAGAATTGCAAATTAAAAGAACAAGCTATCACTACACATCTGTTAGAGTGCCCTAAACTCAAAACACTGACAACACTAAATGCTGGTGAGGATGTGAAGCAGCTCTCATTCATTGCTGATGGTAATGCAAAATGGTATAGCCACTTTGGAAGATAGTTTGGCAGTTTCTTACAAAAGCAAACATATTCTTACCATGTGATCCAGCAATCACACTCCCTGGTATCTACCCAAATGAACTGAAAATATATTCCACCCAAAAACCTGCACTCAGATGTTTGTAGCAGCTTTATTCATAATTGTCAAAATTTGGAAGCAACTAAGATATGCTTCAGTAGGTGAATGGATTAAAAAACAAACTGTGGTACATCCAGACAATGGAATATTATTCAGAGCTAAAAAGAAATATGCTAACAAGCCATGAAAAGACATGGAAGAAATTGAAATGCATATTAAGTGAAAGAACACAATCTGAAAAGACTACATACATACTTTATGATTCCAACTCTGACATTCTAGAAAAGACAAAAATTATGAAGACAGTAAAATTATTAGTGGTTGCCTGGTTTTAGAGAGGAGGGAGGTATGGATAGGCAAAGCACAGAGGATTTTCAGGGAAGTGAAACTATTCTGTATGATACTATAATGATAGATACATGACATTATATATTTATACATAGAATGTACAACACCAAGAGTGAACCCTGGTGTAAACTGTGGACTTGGAGTGATAATAGTGTGTCAATGTAGGTGCATCAATTGTAACAAATGTAATACATGCTGTTAATGAGAGAGCTTGTGAGTGTAGGGTCAGAGGGTAAAAGGGAACTCTTGGTACCTTCTGTTCCGTTTTGCTGTGAATCTAAAACTAGTCCCAAAATTAAAGTTTCTTTTTTTAAAAAAAGTGATATAAAAGTGTGAAGT
Organism: Leucopleurus acutus; assembly: GCF_964270905.1. NCBI lineage: Eukaryota > Metazoa > Chordata > Mammalia > Artiodactyla > Delphinidae > Leucopleurus > Leucopleurus acutus. Next base: position 84,859,145 of record NC_139148.1, read on the forward strand.
AATATTAAATTGACAAATGATTCCACTTTTTCCAGAATGATCCCATTTATGCCTATTGTTTTGGCATAATTTTTAGCAATGCCCCTTTCTCTCTCAAAGTGTCCTGGATGGGACAAAAAATATATGCCCACACCCCTCCAATTATCATGCAGTCTTCTCTTGGCACAATCTCTTTTGTGCTATAGCAGGGTTTCCCAAACACCTTGTTTAAAAATTTTAAAATATCAGATCCCTTCCATGGAGATTCTGATTCAGTAGTTCTGGCGTAAGATCTGGAAATCTATACTTTCAAGTGTATCTCTGTGGATTTGCATGATCACAAGGCATTGAACCAAAGACTTGATTTAGGTAACTTGGAATTTCATGCAAAACTGTCATGCTTCGGTTATGTATTTGGATTAAGATTGGCTCTGGTCATGGAAGATTTCTTGCTTCAGTCCATCAACAATCATAAGTCATTCTGACAAATTCACATTTTATCTTGGTAATAATTGGGTTTGGAATGGTTCCCATAAAACTGAGTACATATGAGGACCTGGGAATGTGCTATTATTTTAGCAAAGATAACACAATGAAGTCTGAGAACAACAATCCACATATCTATATTATTTTCTTTTCTCATTATTGCAAAAATGTAAGCTTCATTTTCTGGGGTATGTTAACTCTCCCTCTAAGAATATTGATGAACTTTACACACAATAATTTTCAGAAAGAAATACAGAGTTGTCAATGGGGGACAAAAATCCAAGTTACTGGCTAATCAGCAGATTTGAAGACTGTCATCACAATTGCAACTCAACATTATTGTGTTTTTTTTATTAAAAAATAATTTAGTTAGTTACATTCTTGTTTGGGGAATAAAAGACTATAGATGTTATGTCTGAGCAAACCAATTTTATCAATTCCCTCAAGCCTCTGACAGAACCTATGTACTTTATCCATTTTGTAACCCCAAGCACAAATGCAGAGCAGGGCAAAACCTTTGCAATACAAACCCTTTCATGGATTTGTTTGCAAAAGCCTTTGTCTGGAGGTGTCTCTGTTAAATAACACACACTGTATAAAGACATCTCTTATTCATGTCTACTTCTCTGGGTGGCCAAGTTGAAACAAAGATCACATTTCAAGCATGCCATGCTGGGTATGACATGCTGAGAACTGTGCAAAATTTCATCATTTCCATCCTTTTAACTTAATATAAAAATGCAAAGAGTATAGATCAAAAGCTTTTCATTCTGTTTCAAATTAGATCTTTCTTTCCAAAATTGTTATTTTGACATTTTTAGTACTCTTTCTTGTCCAGTAAAAAAATAGAAAATATTTGCCAAAAATCCTACAAAATTGTGCTCTGTTATGCAATTTGAATTCAAAGAATAGATAAACCTGGTTAGTAACAGATGCTGCTGCAGTTGTTGGAATTTGACCAATACAAAGCAACCTTGAACATGTTCACATGACCAAGGGAGGGCTTGATAAAAATTCTATGCACATTTTCTCTCTAATTACTCTATTATGTTTCAAGTAATCACAATACTGTGTATTTTCTTTTGAGTGGGAGAGAAAATTGAATATGCCTTGTTAGAGTAAATAAAGAAAGGAAACTAACAACAGCCACCTCACTAGGAAAAACAACTGTTGAAGTATGAACAATCTTTTCTCTATGAATATTCAATGATAATTTTTATATCTTCCTTATAAGTAAGCAAGAGTTTTATATTCTCCATAGATTACCAAAATATAATTTTATTCCCCAGTTGTATTTGAAAGTGTATATTCCTGAAAGGGAAGATAAAAAAATTGTGAAAACTGGAATTATTTAATGGAGTACAACTGCAACAATGTGTGTGTGTGTATGTGTGTGTGTGTGTATGTGTGTAGAAGGGAGTAAGGGGAATAATATCAGAGTTAATTCATTTCTAAAAAAATATTTAATTATCTTAAAATAAAAAAATTAAATCAAGTTGCTAATTATTTAAGAACTTTGAAATGTGGAATTTTCCCCCTAACTACTTAAGTGCTACTTAAGTAATATTTTTCTTGTATTAGAAAAGGCACATGGTAAAATTTAATTTGGTAAAACAGATAGTAGTTTTTAACGTAAGAAATTGTTTTCAACTACCAAATGTAAATATATGACCAGTAATAGAGCATTTATTTTAGGAGTTTGTCTTATATTTTAAAAAAATCTGTGTTATATATTTTAAGAATGAATTAGCAATAGAAGATATTAGAATCAAAGTGTTATTGTTATTTGACCAATCAAAATGATCTGGAATTGATGCTAAAAGCCAGACACTGCAAACAGATCATTAAATATGGTCTGCATAACTTGTTTATTCTATAAAGTGTTAAACTTGTCTTAAATTAATTACAAATTTTGAAATTAAGAGATCTTACACCAAAAAATCACAAATTTTGAAATCAAAAGATTGTACATAAAAATCCTGATTTTCAGCAACTGAAAAATTAGGAGATCTGCCAACATGAGACCTGCATTCCATTAAGGTACCAATTGGCAAGAGCTGAGGAGCAGCTGTGTTTCAAACAGGATCTGTTTGTTCCAATATACCACAGTTCCCACCACTACCCATTGTGTTCATGGAAATGCTAACCAAGTGCCAATTCTTGATAGGCTTCACATTTTTCTGTTATTTTCCTTATTTCTGGAGGCATTTGAGTTTATAATTTGGGCATATCAACGGTTTACAAAAGTGCACTGAGATATCCTAGGGTTCCATGGCAGTGCTTATTGTCAATACTGACAGGAAGCTAAATGGGTGGGTTCTGGGAGTCTTCACATCTTCACCGTAAAAGTTTTGGTTTCCCTCTTTTAGATATTAGAGTTTCTTTTCATAATTGTTTTTTAAAACAAATTTCTATGAATATAAAAAGAAAATTTGGAAAAGCCATTGCTCCTGACCAGTGGATTTCAACATTTTTAATATATTATTATTGAACCCCTTTCATACAAATTGATAATTTAAAAATCCTCTTGGGAATATAAAAAACTATTCTGATTTTTGCATAAACAGTTATTGTGATGGTTAGTATTATATGCTAACTTGGCTAGGCTGTAGTATCCAGTTATTTAATAAAGTATTAATCTAGGTGCTTCTGTGAAGGTACTTTCTAGGTGTGGTTAACATCTACAATCAGCTGACTTTAGCAAAGAGGGCCTCAGTAATATGGGTGGGCCTTATCCAATCCATTGTAGGCCTTAGGAATAAAAACTGCAAAAACTGAGGTTTCTTGGAAAAGAAGAAATTCTGAAGACTGCAGCATCAACTCCCGCCTGAGTCTCCAGGCTGCCAGTCTTCTTTACGAATTTTGAACTTGCCAACCCTACAATGATGTTAGACTATTCCTTAAAAATCTCTCTCTCTAAATATATATATATCTCCTACTGGTCCTGTTTCTCTGGTGAACCCTGGGTGATAGTGAAACTGAGCAGGACCCTGTGGGGCTCCTGGGCATGGAATCCTTTATGAGTCCCCCATTCCCTGTTTGTAGGAAACAGACTCCAGCCTCCATGACCTTCCCTGAGTCCCAAAGGGCAGATTCAAATAGTTACTAAACAGGGAAGGGAGGGGATACAAAGACAAGGGAGGAACAGCCAAGAAACAATAGTGCAGCCTTGGGGGCAGGGTCCTGGTTCCACCTTAAGGGATACACAAAACAATATCTTTGAGCTCTTCTGCAAAACTAAAACCCCCAACAAATAGAAGATGTCAGCATTCTTCATTCCAGAGAAGACCACCTGAGGCCAGATTAAAGGAACCAGAGAAGCTCATCAAGAGATTACCTGAGACCAGATTAAAGGAGTGCAGGCCTTGCACACATCCTAGTCCTTATCAGCAACCCCGCCCTTGAACCATTGCTATAAAATTCCTCAGCAAATCCTCTTGGGTTGGGACACACAGTTTTTGGGGCAGGAGCCTGCTGTGTCCCCCTTTGCCTGGCAAAGCAATGAAGCTATTCTTTTCTACTTCACCCAAAAATCTGTCTCAGAGATTTGATTTTGCACCGGTGCACAGAGGCCAAGTTTTCAGCATCAGTAGTTATATAGAAATAATTTTAAATGAAAAATTATGCTCAATCACTGTATTATTAAATATTACATTATAAAATTTATTTTAAGTAAATTCTATTGTACATCCTATTTATTAAATATAGACTTTTATTTTTCCCACTTGAAACACTGTTCAATTTTAATCAATTATGTGAGAAAAAAGTATGGTTTGCTAATATATAAATAGCATATATTATATTTGTGTTTCAGGAGCAAGTATATATTAAAATGTAAATTGAGACGTAATTTTGTATTATAGAATCAAAATAGACTAAAATGTTTTTATGAATTTATATTCAGAATTCTTATGTGTTCTGCTTATAGAATCAAATAATTTGTTTTTATAATTGCTTCCAACTGCAAGGGGGTAAACAATTTTCCTTCTACTCTCCTATGTTCTTGGCTTTAGACCTCCTCCCTTGTAATAAATGGCATATTAACAGGAGAAAAACAAACAGCAGTTTAATAGCATGTATACCTCTTTTGTACTTGGGAGATACTCGGGAAAAACTGAGTAACTCTCCCAAATGGCCCAAGTCACCACCTTAAATACCATCTCCACTGAAAGACAGAAAACAAGATGTTGGGGAGGGGCGGAGGCCAGTTAAGGGAGGTGACTAGGAAAAGCACAGTAAACAAGAGTGTAGTTGTTATGCAGATTTAAGACCAAGCCTTCTCCATTGATAAGAGCTCTAGAGATTTAGTCATCCTCCTCTTCCTGGTATGGAGAGGGAGACACCCTTACAAATGTAGAATTTTCTTATAAATGTAAATTTCCCTTACAAAAGTCACCTTCTACTGTTTTCAGAGATTCTCCTGTGTCTGAGCCTTAAAAAATAATCAGCTTCAAATGATCAATATGCCAAAGAGACATATTTGGGGATGGCATATTTTACTCCCCTTCATAACCCTTTATGATAATATTCAAAGGTTTTTATTTGTTAGCAATATTCTGCAAAAGACATATTATTACTTTATGTAATATTTGTTCCAAATAAACGATAAGGGCAAATGATTACATTTATCCCTAAATTTTCTTTTTTATGCATTATTCTTTGAAATACTTATGATATCCTGAGCTTCTACACACACTAACAGTTTTATTGAGGCATAATTTGCATGCCACAAAATATACTCATTGTGTGTGTTCAATTCAGTGATTTTTTAAATAAATGTATAGAATTGTGCAAACTCCCCACACAATCTCCCCCCTTCTAAATCCAATTTTAGAAAATTTCATCAGCCTCCAAACTTTCCTTAAGTCCATTTGCAGTCCAATGGCCAGCCTTGGATAACCACTGATATGTTTTTTGTCTCTATAGTACATAAGCTTTAATGTTAGTAACTTTTACATCTGGTTGAAATCATACTGAGGTAAATATATATAATTATTATAATATTTATGCTTTTATTCAACAAATATTTACTAAGTACCTATTCAATAATTAATATAGTAGTAGATGTGCTTTATATCTATCATGGTGTAAATAGTTGAAAGAAGGAAGTATGAGTTGAAATGGAATTGGAAAGTTCATAAGTTAAGGAGAACAAAGTAGATATAAGCTCTCTAGATCATGGAATCTTTATTATGGATGTAAATTAAATGATACGTAACTTAAAACATAAATAATATAAATTGGTAAAATGGTCAAAAATCATCACAATATCTATTGAACTGAGTGACTGAGACATGAACATGCTCATCAGATATCTACCAACTGTTATATGTATTAGCACAATATGCTATCAGATGTTCCTAAGTAACTCCATTTCATGGGGAATAGTTAAACTATTTCTTTAATTTGTGACTTATAAAACAGAAAAAGCAACATATACCCAAATAATTTAATGACTGCTCTACAAAAACATTCTGTGGTACTTTTAACTTTCTTTAACATTTTGACCCTTACTAGTACATTTTTTAGTCCTATTAGTCCTATTTAGCACTATTCACTAGTTGATTGATTCAAGAGACAGTTTTTCTGATATTACTGTGTGCCAGGCACCATTCTAGATGCTGGAAAATCAGTATTGAACACAAATACAAATACAGCATCCATGCTACTCTGAAGCTTATGTTTTATATATATATATATATATATATATATATATATATATATATATATAGAGAGAGAGAGAGAGAGAGAGAGAGAGAGAGAGAGAGAGAGAGAGAGGCAATAATAAATTGAAAATTTAAAGGAATACATGAAGATAAATAAAGCAGGATAAGGAAACAGAGAGTGATGGGAGATGGGAAGGTGACTTATTTAGGTAGGTTGGCCAAGGAAATTATTTCTGAGATGATAACATTTGAGCAAAACCTGAATGAAATGGGGGGTAAGATATGGAGGCAATGTCTGGAAGAAGAGCAAACCAAGGCAAAACAATTGATACAGAGGCCCTAGAGCAAAAACCTACTTGCTAAATTTAAGGTATAGCAGGAGGCCAGTGTGGCTAGCACTGAGATAGGAGGAGAGTATTGGATGTGAAATCAGAAAAGAAGCCAGGGATGAGATCAAGTGTGCCTTGTAGACCAGACCAAGAAATTAGATTTTATTCTGAGTGACATGAGAAACCACTGAAGTGTTTGGAGTAGAAGACTGAAATGATCTAATTTACATTTTAAAAGGTTCACTCTAACTTTTGTGGGGAGAATTGACAGCTGGGGAGAAAGGGGTAGGGGCAGAAGCCAAGAGACTAGTTAGAAAATTAGTGCTTGATGATGATTTTAGACTGGGTGGTACAAGTGGAGGTGGTAAGAAGTGGCTGGATACTGGATAATGTGTATTTTGAATATAAGGCCAACAGGATTTGGTGATATGTACCAAGTATGTATGTATGATGTATGTAAGTATGTATGATGTGGGTTGTAAAGAAAAGTCTGGTTGACACGAAGAATTTTGTCCTAAGCAACAAGATGGATGAAGTTACCATTAACTGGGATGGAAAATTCTTTGGGCCAAGCTGGTTAGGGGATGTTAAGAATCAAGGGTTCAGTTTGGGACATGGTTTATTTGAGTTGTCTGTTATATATCTAAATGGAGATGTTGAGCAGGAAATTAGATTGAGTCTGGAATTCATGGTAGAGATCAAGGCTGGAGATTTAATTTTAGGAGTTTTCTGTATAGAGATGGTATTTTAAAGCCATGTGCCAGAATGAGATCATCCAAGACATGAATGTAAATAGAAGAGGAGAGAAGAGGTCTCGGGATTTAAACTTGGAAAACTACAATGTTTAGAGGTCTGTGAGATGAGAAAGATTCAACAAAGGGGATTAAAAAAAACAGCCATAAAAAAAAAAAACAAAACAGCCATGAAGGGTGACAGAGAATAAATAATGGTCTTCTTTCAGCTAAGTGAAGAAAATAAATCTCCATATATAATCATTGTTATACAACAGGGATGATGGGTAAAAATAACTACCATAAACTGTTACTAATATTAAAAAATTGAGGTTTCCCAGGATTTACCAACCTGTGGGTGCAAATTAGATCAAGATAATATTAGTACTGTTAAAAAACAAATTCAACTGAGTGAATTTTTAAAGATCTTATTGGCTTCATTCAACAATTCATGAATCAAGCAGCATCCCAAATAGCAAATAGAAATAATTTCCAAAGAGCTGAACAAAATGGGAGACTTTTATAGGCAGGGGGAGAGGAAGCAAGGAAAGAGCAGATTACCTCATCCTTCTTTGGGGGTTGGAAGGGTTCTATCAGGTGGATTACCTCACTACTGCTGACCCGAAAACTCCAGATGGACTAATTTAAGATTACATTCCTTAAATTCCTGGGAGAGGTTGAAATTGCAATTAGGTTAGGTATTAAGCCTTGGTTTGCTGACATGGGGATTAGAACAAATGACTCCATTTTGAGCCTGTTGTCTCTTTTTTAAACAGTTCTCCCCTTTTGCTCAGACTCTCAGCGTAACTGAAAGATTTGATCAAAATTTAAAGTATTAGCAACCTTCCCAGCTATGGCTCTGAAGTTCTCACATTTTTTGTTGATCTCTGTGTGGTATTCATAAGTCATGACTTCAGGCTCACAGTCTTTGAGCCAATCATTTTCTTTATTTCTTTTCTGGTGTTCCAGTCATAGGGAGATTATTTGCTTAGTGGTTAGTGGCTGTGAACATGTATTTAAACCTTTTGAGAGAATACATGTGCTAGGGAGACTACTACGATTATTATTAGCAGGATAATTCCCAATGTTTGGAATGCATTTTGGAGTCGCTGTCACCAAGACCCAGATGAATCAAAATCAAGTAAGTCAGAGAAAGCTTGAAGGAGTCACCTTTTTAAGCCAAATTTCTTGTTCAGTGATTTTTTTTTTTGAATTTTTGATTTTTATTTTATTTATGTTTTTATACAGCAGGTTCTTATTAACTATCTATTTTATACATATTAGTGTATATATGTCAATCCCAATCTCCCAATTCATCCCACTACCACTACCCCCTTGTTCAGTGATCTTATGTAGCTGAGTTTCAACTTTCCCAGAAGTGTTAATCCAGGTGCAGCAGGAGGTGCTGGCCACAGCATAGACACCACTTAGCTCAACTAAGAGATAATCAAGGGCTATTCTATTATCAAGAACTTTGGCCAGAAAGTCTAAGGATTTTAACTGGACAGCTATTGTCTTAGTAGTGGATTCTGCAATATTTTTAAGAACTAAGGAGACGTTCCTGATCATCTTCTTATTCATATTTTCTCCTAACTAGGGAAGTAGGGCCCTGCCAAAGGAAGCAAATTCTAAGTCATGAACATCTCCTGGTAGGTCCATTCTAACTCATTGATGTAAATTCAGGGGAGTTGACCAATGAGGTGTCTCAGCTCATTTGCAAACAGTTAGGGACACAGTTAGATAACCCAAGAAATATTACCTTGTTATATGCCAGCCATCTAGGTATCCATATACCCAAGGACACAGATGAAGATAAATCCTATCTTATCTTTTGTGAAGGGCACAGACCACTTTAGTAAGGTGGCACTGCTAATGGATTCATTCTCAGGGACTGTTGCATTTGCCTATTCAAGCCAAGGGTCAGTTAAGTGGGATAGGGAAATCTCCTAGCATGAAAAAAAGTTGTTCTGAATTCCAGTTTACCCTGCTTAGGAATGGAAGTATGGATGATGGCATTATCTTTCCAGGACAGTGCTTGAGTAAAGGGAAAGAAGAAGAAGGAGGAGGAGGAGGAGGAGGAGGAGGAGGAGGAGGAGGAGGAGGAGGAGGAGGAGGAGGAGGGGGAGGGGGAGGGGGAGGGGGAGGAGGAGGAGGAGGAGGAGGAGAACAAGAAGTGGTCTTATGTGTAAAGTATGAAGTCTTAATCCAGTGTCTTGGGATCAAGCAATCTACCTTGATGTAGGTGACTTCTCTTCTTAGTCAATTTGATTTTGAGTTCTCCAGCTGGTGTACAGAACCAGATGTCAGGTGGAGACTTCTTCAGCTGTGAGATGTATACCTAAGGTTCAAGTCCCTGAAGTTTGGATGCCATCTGGATGGTGAGGAGTTTCTGTTATAGTTCCTTTGGAGGATACTCAAGGGAAATCTTTGTTCTTAGTGATTCCAAATCAGAAGGGTGAGAGAAAATTGGAAATGTTAGTTTGGAGAGCTGTTGCCAGTTATTTGAGGGAACTAGAATTCAGGATACAGTTCAGTTTACAATTATATAACACAACCTCAAAGATAACTAACAGGTCTAGAATGTAATATCTACAAAGGTGTAAACATGAGATTTTTCTTTATGATTTTAACCAAAGGTAATCACAGTAAAACTAATTTGTTTGCATTAAACTCGGTCTGATTATGTACATAAGTGCAGCAAAAATAGTGATTGACCATATAAAATCTTTTTAAGACCACTTTGCTGGACCTTTTCATAAGAAATCTCAGATTGAAATCTTAAAGACCTCTGAGGCCAAGCCAAGAATTCACTATTGGATTTTACCTGCAATATATATAGTTTGGGTGAATTCCTTTCTTCTCAAGTTCCCCCCAAATATCTTGAGGTTCCTGGGCCTGCCAGGCATTAACCTTCCTTACTCACCTGGAGGCTGCTGGGAATCCTATAAGCAAGGTACAAGGATGATTTTTCCAAGTAGTTCTTTAAAGCTGTCTGATCATATCGGGGTCTATACACATCTCTCTCAGCCATAAGATTTGATATTTTAGCCAATGTTTCCAATTGTGTCCTATGACAAGGAGAACAGATTCTTATTGAACTTATGCAAGTAATTAACTACATTTCCATTAAAAAAAATGCTCAAGAGTTTCCAAATTATGGAGGGATAAGGTAGAAGAAAAAGTAAATGTTTCATCTTTGTTTACAAATGTATACTTTAACAAATTGCTGTAAGTCATCAATCGCTTAAGAGAAAAGGTTTCTTTACATCTGGAAAAAAAAAAGCTATAAGGAAGCAGTACTGTTTCAAACAAAAAATCACAAAAAATTATAATCATCTTCTTCAGGTCATTCACTGCCATGTAATTAATACTTGTTCTGCTTGAATCCAGTTCATTTTTATGACCTTAGAGTTATCAGAACCTATACTTATGAAAGTTTTTCCCATGAATCTCCCTGAAGACGAAGTACTTTTGTAGGAACAGTTTTACAAAAGCAACTAGGACAATAAAACTCTCTGTAAATGACAATGCTTCCCATGTAATTTAACATATCAAATAAATCTAATTAGTTTAACATCTCTCTTTTTAAAGGAGAGAGAACAAATAGTTTGAGATGTTCTAGGGGCCCTGTGGGGAATCTCAAAGTTGGTTCAAAGTCAAAAAGAGTTTGTTTAGAATTTGATTTTTGTCAAAAACATCAAAATTTGTCAAAAACATCGAAAGATTCAAAACCACTTGGTCAAATAGGATCATACTTCACAGTGAAACAATACTTATTTATCCATTTAACCAAAGTAAAAATCAAAGACTTCACAGACAAATGCAAAGTTAAATAGTTGTTATTGGAAATTATTTTGGTAAAACACATAAGCTTTGATTTCTAGGAAGAATACCTAAAAGGTAAAGAAACTTTTACAATCCGTTATCAAAAAAAGACCAAAGCTGAGTAAAACTTTGTCCTTTTAACAGAGAGAAAACCAAATTCTAATTTTGTACCAGCTTACTTTTGATATTAAAATTTATTTAACTTCACTGAGTTCATTCTAATCTTAACCAAGTTGAACGTGCATAAAATTTCTTTCTCTAGATTCCTTTTCCACAAAACGTTTTTTGTTCTGTTTTTCCTTTTTCCGATTCTGAAATACCCAGTATTACTTTAGAACAAAATTGCTTTCTTTTTTTCTCAAGAAAAATGCAACTCCATTCTTTATAGCTTTTCTCTTATCATAAATAAAACCTTAATTTTTAGTAGAAATAAGGAAGTAAACTATTGTGAACTGTGTTTTTATTAACATTCTGCGACTTGACAAATTTATAAATGCTTTTTATAATTTCTAGAAACATATGAATTCTAATAATACATTTTTCAGTGTGGGACAAAATTATTTATTAGTAGACCCAAGTATCTTTAGTTCCTCTGTAAAAGTGGATGAACCTATGTTCAGTAATGAATGTTTCAGTATTTTACCTTAATTGAAAATGACCTAGATATTTCATGATTATTCATCATTTATTTTAACTTTGCATAATTTTAAGGTTTCATGTTACAGAAGAATTGGGGAAATTATTTCTAAAATTTACCTAAAATTTTTTATCCTGCTCATATCTATTTAATTTACTTGCTCACAACAATTATGTTTAGATTATTTATGAAAATTTCATCATACCAAGTCATTTTTCTTTCTTTTTTTTTTCTTATGTTTATTGGAGTATAATTGATTTACAATGTTGTGTTAGATTCTACTGTATAACAAAGTGAATCAGCTATATGTATACATATATCCCCATATACCCTCCCTGTTGAGCCTCCCTCCCACCCTCCCTATCCCACCCCTCTAGGTGGTCACAAAGCACCAAGGTGATCTCCCTGTGCTATGCAGCTGCTTCCCACTAGCTATCTATTTTACATTTGGTAGTGTAAATATGTCAATACTACTCTCTCACTTCGTCCCAGCTTCCCTTTACCCACCCCCTGTGTCCTCAAGTCCACTCTCTATGGCTGCATCTTTATTCCTGTCCTGCCCCTAGGTTCATCAGAACCATTTTTTTTTTTACATTCCATATATATGTGTTAGTATATGGTATTTGTTTTTCTCTTTCTGATTTACTTCACTCTATGACAGACTCTAGGTTCATCCACCTCACTACAGATAATTCCATTTCATTTCTTTTTATGGCTGAGTAATATTCCATTGTATATATGTGCCACATTTTTATCCATTCATCTGTCGATGGATACTTAGGTTTTCTCCATGTCCTGGCTATTGTAAACAGTGCTGCAATGAACATTGTAGTACATGTCTCTTTTTGAATTATGGATTTCTCAGGGTATATGCCCAGTATTGGGATTGCTTGGTTATATGGTAGTTCTATTCTTAGTTTTAAAATGAACCTCCATACTGTTTTCCATAGTAGCTGTATCAATTTACATTCCCACCGACAGGGCAAGAGGGTTCTCTTTTCTCCACACCCACTCCAGCATTTGTTTGCAGATTTTTTGATGATGGCCATTATGACTTGTATAAGATGAAACCTCATTGTGGTTTTGATTTGCATTTCTCTAATGATTAGTGATGTTGAGCATCCTTTCATGTGTTTGCTGGCAATCTCTCTATATTCTTTGGCGAAATGTCTATTTAGGTCTTTCATCCATTTTTGGATTGGGTTGTTTGTGTTTTTGATATTGAGCTGCATATATACGTTGGAGATTAATCCTTTGTCAGTTGCTTCATTTGGAAATATTTTCTCCCATTCTGAAGGTTGTCTTTTCGTGTTGTTTATGGTTTCCTTTGCTGTGCAAAAGTTTTAAGTTTAATTAGGTCTCATTTGTTTATTTTTGTTTTTATTTCCATTACTCTAGGGGGTGGGTCAAAAAGGATCTTGCTGTGATTAACGTCATAGAGTTTTCTGCCTATGTTTTCCTCTAAGTGTTTTAAAGTGTCAGGCCTTACATTTACGTCATTTTATTAATATAAATTAATTAATTAATAATTAATTAATTAGTTAATTTTGGCTGCTTTGATTCTGTTGCTGCATGTGGGTTTTCTCTACTTGGAGTGAGCGGGAGCTACTCTTCATTGTGGTGTGTGGGTTTCTCACTGCACTGACTTCTCTTGTTGTGGAGCATGGGCTCTAGGCATGCAGGCTCCTTAGTTGTGGCACATTGGTTTACTTGCCCCACAGCACATGGGATATTCGTGGACCAGGGCTCGAAACCATGTCCCCTGCATCGGCAGGCAGATTCTTAACCACTGCATCACCAGGGAAGTCCCTACATCTAGTTCTTTAATCCATTTTGAGTTTATATTTGTGTATGGTGTTAGGAAGTTCTAATTTCATTCTTTTATATGTGGCTGTCCAGTTTTTTCCCAGCATAACTATTGAAGAGGCTTTGCTCCATTGTACATACTTGCCTCCTTTGTCAAAGATAAGTTGACCATATGTGTGTGGGTTTACCTCTGGGCTTTCTATCCTGTTCCATTAATCTATATTTCTGTTTTTGTGTCAGTACCACAATGTGTTGATCACTGTAGCTTTGTAGTATAGTCTGAAGTCAGGGAGCCTGATTCCTCCAGCTCCATTTTCCTTTCTCAAGATTGCTTTTGCTATTCGGGATATTTGTGTTTCCATACAAATTGAACAATTTTTTGTTCTAGTTCTGTGAAAAATGCCATTGGTAGATTGATAAGGATTGCATTGAATCTGTGGATTGCTTTGGGTAGTATAGCCACTTTCACAATGTTGATTCTTCTAATCCAAGCACATGGTATATATCTCCAACTGTTTGTATTGTCTTTGATTTCTTTCATCAGTGTCTTATATTTTTCTGCATACAGTTCTTTTGCCTCCTTAGGTAGGTTTATTCCTAGGTATTTTATTATTTTTGTTGCAATGGTAAATGGGATTGTTTCCTTAATTTCTCTTTCAGATTTTTCATCATTAGTATATAGGAAAGCAAGAGACTTCTGTGCATTGATTTTGTATCCTGCTACTTTACCAAATTCACTGATTAGCTCTAGTAGTTTTCTGGTAGCATCTTTAGGATTCTCTATGTATAGTATCATGTCATGCTCAAACAGTGACAGTTTTACTTCTTCTTTTCCAACTTGGATTCCTTTTATTTCTTCTTCTCTGATTGCCATGCCTAAAACTTTGAAAACTGTGTTGAATAATAATGATGAGAGTGGGTACGCTTGTCTTGTTCCTGATCTTAGAGGAAATGGGTTCGTTTTTCACCATTGAGAATGATGTTAGCTGTGGGTTTGTCATATATGGCCTTTATTATATTGAAGCAGGTTCCCTCTATGCCCACTTTCTGGAAAGTTTTTATCATAAATGGGTGTTAAATTTTGTTGAAAGCTTTTCCTGCATCTACTGAGATTATCATATGGGTTTATTCCTTCAGCTTGTTAATATGGGGTATCACATTGATTGATTTGCATATATTGAAGAAGCTTTGCATTCCTGGGGTAAACCCCACTTGATCATGGTGTATGATCCTTTTAATGTGCTGTTGGACTCTGTTTGATAGTATTTTTTTGAAAATTTTTGCATCTGTTCATCAGTGATATTGGCCTGTGATCTTCTTTTTTTGTGACATCTTTGTCTGGTTTTGGTATCAGGGTGATGGTGGCCTCATAGAATGAGTTGGGGAGTGTTCCTCTTTTTGTTATATTTCGGAAGAGTTTGATAAGGATAGGTGTTAGCTCTTCTCTAAATGTTTGATAGAATTCCCCTGTGAAGCCATCTGGTCCTGGAATTTTGTTTGTTGGAAGATTTTTAATCATAGTTCCAATTTCACTGCTTTTGATTGTTCTATTCATATTTTCTATTTCTTCCTGTTTCAGTCTCAGAAGGTTGTGTTCACTTCTTCCAGGTTGTCCATTTTATTGGCATATAGTTGCTTGTAGTAATCTCTCATGATCCTTTGTATTTCTGCAGTGTCAGTTGTTACTTCTCCTTTTTCATTTCTAATTCTATTGATTTAAATATTCTTCCTTTTTTCCTTGATGATTATGGCTATTGGTTTATCAATTTTGTTTATGTTCTCAAAGAACCACCTTTTAGTTTTATTGATCTTTGCTATTTTTTTCCTTCATTTTTTTCCATGTATGTCTGAGGTGATCTTTATGATTTCTTTCTTTCTGCTAACTTTGGGGGTTTTCTTGTTCTTTCTCTAATTGTTTTTGGTGTAAGATTAGGTTGTTTATTTGAGATTTTTCTTCTTTCTTGAGGTAGGATTGTATTGCTATATACTTCCCTCTTATAACTGCTTTTGCTGCATCCCACAGGTTTTGGTTTGTCATGTTTTCATTATCATTTATTTCTAGGTGCTTTTTGATTTCCTCTTTGATTTCTTCAGTGATCTCTTGGTTATGTAGTAGTGTATTGTTTAACCTCCAATTTGTTTTTATTTTTTACATATTTTTCCTGTAATTTATATCTAGTCTCATAGCATTGTGTTTGGTAAAGATGCTTGATATGATTTCAATTTTCTTAAATTTCTTGAGGCTTGATTTTTTACCCCAGACATGTTCTATCCTGAGGACATTCCATGTGCACTTGAGAAGAAAGTGTATTCTGTTGTTTTGGGATGGAATGTCCTATAAATATCAATTAAGTCCATCTTGTCTAATGTGTCATTTAAAGCTTGAGTTTCCTTATTTAGTTTTATTTTGGATATCTGTCCATTGGTGAAAGTCTGGTGTTAGAGTCCCTTACAATTATTGTGTTACTGTTGTTTTCCCCTTTTATGGCTGTTAACATTTACCTTATGTATTGAGGTGTTCTTAGGTTGGGTGCATAAACATTTACAATTGTTATATCTTCTTCTTGGACTGACCCCTTGATCATTATGTAGTGTCCTTCTTTTTCTCTGTAATAGTTTTTATTTTAAAGTCTATATTGCCTGATATGAGAATTGCTACTCCAGCTTTCTTTTGTTTTCCATTTGCATGAAATATCTTTTTCCATCCCCTTACTTTCAATCTGTATGTGTCCCTAGGTCTGAAGTGGGTCTCTGGTAGACTGCATATATACTGGTCTTGTTTTTGTATCCATTCAGCCAGTCTGTGTCTTTTGGTGGGAGCATTTAATCCATTTACATTTAAGGTAATTATTGATATATATGTTCCTATTTCCATTTCCTTAATTGTTTTGGGTGTGTTTTTTTTGGTCTTTTCCTTCTCTTATGTTTCGTGCCTAGAGAATTTCCCTTAGCATTTGCTGTAATGTTGGTTTGGTGGTGCTGAATTCTCTTAAGTTTTGTTTGTCTATAAAGGCTTTAATTTCTCTGTCAACTCTGAATGAGATCCTTGCTGGGTAGAGTAATCTTGTCTGTAGGTTTTTCCTTTTCATCACTTTAAGTATGTCCTGCCAGTCCCTTCTGTCTTGTAGAGTTTCTGCCAAGAAATCAGCCATTAACCTTATGAGTGTTCGCTTGTATATTACTTTTCATTTTTTCCTTGTTGCTTTTAATATTTTTTCTTTGTCTATAATTTTGGCAGTTTGATTACTATGTCTCTGGGTGTGTTTTTCCTTGGGTTTATCTGCTATCAGATTATCTGTGCTTCCTGGACTTGATTGACTATTTCCTTTCCCCTGTTAGGGAAGTTTTTGACTATAATCTCCTGAAATATTTTCTCAGAAGTTTTCTTTTTCTCTTCTTCTGGGAAGCCTATAATTCAAATGTTGGTGTGTTTAATGTTGTCCCAGAGGTCTCTGAGACTGTCCTTAATTCTTTTCATTCTTTTCTCTTTATTCTGCTCTGAGGAAGTTGTTTTCACTATTCTATCTTCCAGGGCACTTATCCATTCTTCTGCATCAGTTATTCTGCTATTGATTTCTTCTAGAGTAGTTTTAATTTCATTTATTGTGTTGTTCATCATTGTTTGCTCTTTAGTTCTTCTAGGTCCTTGTTAATCAGTTCTTGTGTTTTCTCCATTCTATTTCTGAGATTTTGGATCATCTTTCCTGTCATTACTCTGAATTCTTTTTCAGGTAGACTGCCTCTTTCCTCTTCATTTTTTGGTCTGGTGGGTTTTACCTTGTTCCTTCTTCAGCTGCATATTTCCCTGTCTTATTTTGTTGAACTTACTGAGTTTGGTGTCTCCTTTTCATAGGCTGCAGGATTGTAGTTCCTCTTATTTCTGGTGTCTGCCCCCAGTTGGTAAGGTTGGTTCAGTGGCTCGTGTAGGCTTCCTGGTTGGGGTGGGGGACTGGTACCTGTGTTCTGGTGGGTTTGGCTGGATATTGTCCTTCTGGTGAGGAGGGCCGCATCCAGTGGTGTGTTTTGGGGTGTCTGTGAGCTTAGTATGACTTTAGGCAGCCTCTCTGCTAATGGGTGGGGTTGTGTTCCTGTCTTGCTTGTTGTTTGGCATGGGGTCTCCAGCACTGGAGCTTGCTGGCAGTTGGGTGGAGCTGTGTCTTAGTGTTGAAACAGAGATCTCTGGGAGAGCTCTCGCCAATTAATATTACATGGGGTTGGGAGATCTCAGGTGATCCAGTGTCCTGGGCTCGGCTTTTCTTCCTCAGAAGCTCAGGCCCAACACCTGGCCGGATCACCATGACCCTGCCAGCCACACGGCTTGGATGATAAGGAAGAAAATAATACCCCCAAACCAAAAACAACAAACCAACCAAAGAAACAAAAAACGGACAGAACCCCAAAACAAATGGTAAAACCAAAACTAAACAAAGAAAATCACACAAAGAAACATACACACTCACAAAAAGAGAAGAAAAAGAAAAAAAAGGAAGAGCACATCCATACCAGTAAACAAACCAACAAATGAAAACAAACAGTAAAAACTAAACTAAGGTTAACATAAAACCAAAAACAGAGCAAACGCAGAAAGCAAATCCCAAGTTCACAGTTGGCCCCAAAGCCCACTGCCTCAATTTTAGGAACACTCATTGTCTACCTGTCTAATATTCCACAGATGCAGGGGTCACCAAGCCAATTGCAGGGATTTAATCTGCTACTCCTGAGGCTGCTGGGAGAGATTTCCCTTTCTCTTCTTTGTTCGCACAGCTCCTGGGGTTCAGCTTTGATTTTGGCCCTGCCTCTGTGTGTAGGTCTCCCTCAGGCATCTGTTTCCTGACCCAACAGGAGGGGGTTATAACAGCGTCTGTTTAGGGCCCTCTTGCTCACTCAGGCTGGGAAGAGGGAGGGGTATGGTCGTCATAACTAGGCTGCAGGTAGTGACTGCTGTGGCAGAGGTCAGTGTGTAGTTGCAACAGCCTTATGTGTGCTGTGTGTTCTCTTGGGAAAGCTGGCCCTGGATCACGGGACCCTGGTAGTAGTGAGCTGCACAGGCTCCTGGGAGGGTGTGTGTAGTGACCTGCATTTGCACTCAGGACTTTTGGTGGCAGTGGTGGCAGTGGTCGTGGTCCATGCCTGCCTCTGGAGTCCGAGATGAGAGTTGTGGCTCGTACCTGTGTCTGGAGCTCACTTAGGCAGTGCCCTGCCATATCTGGGAACATGGAATAGGAATCTCCTCTCCTTGTGCACACCAAAACAATGGTCTCTTGCCTGTTAGGCAAGTCCAGACTTTTTCCCAGACTCCCTCCTGGCTAGCTGTGATGCATTAGCCCCCTTCAGGCTGTGTTAACGCAGCCAACACCAGTCCTCTCCCTGAGGTCTGACCTCTGAAGCATGAGCCTCAGCTCCCAGTCCCCAACTTCCCCAGAGGGTGAGCAGACAAGCCTCTCAAGCTGGTGAGTTCTGGTCGGCATCAATCCTCTGTGCAGGAATCTCTCCACTTTGCTCTCTGCACGTCTGTTACTGCACTATTCTCTGTGGCTCCAAAGCTCCCCACACCCCGTCCCCACCAGTGAGGGGGCTTCCTAGTGTGTGGAAACTTTTCTTCCTTCACAGCTCCCTCCCAGAGGTGCAGGACCTGTCCCTATTCCTTTGTCTCTCTCTTTTTTCTTTTGCCCTACCAAAGTACGTGGTGATTTTCTTGCCCTCTTGGAAGTCTGTCTTCTGCCAGCATTCAGTAGGTGTTCTGTAGGAGTTGTTCCACATGTAGCTGTATTTGTAGGGAGGAAGGTGATCTCCACGTCTTACTCTTCTGCCATCTTTTTTTTTTTTTTTTTTTTTTTTTTTGCGGTACACGGGCCTCTCACTGTTGTGGCCTCTCTGGTTGCAGAGCACAGGCTCTGGACGTGCAGGCTCAGCGGCCATGGCTCATGGGCCTAGCCACTCCATGGCATGTGGGATCTTCCCGGACTGGGGCACGAACCCGCGTCCCATGCATTGGCAGGCGGACTCTCAACCACTGTGCCACCAGAGAAGCCCTCCTCCGCCATCTTGAAGGTCTTTCCCACATCATTTTTCTTACTGACAAGTTTTGTAACAGAGATAACAAAACTTATTAGACTAGTAAACCCAGGTAGAATAAAAGTTGTATGTCTGCATTACTTTTAATATTGATAACTCTAAAAATATGTCTATTTTAATTAAACCATGAAACTTAAACTAGCTTTTATTTACTAAAAATTATCTTAGGTCATGTGAACCTGTAAAGCATTTAGGTTTGTTTTTATTATATTCATAGGAAGTTTATGAATATGTACTGCATATAAATGCTTAATTTTCTTTAGGCAAATTAAATAGAGCTTTTTTACAGAATAATTTTAATAATACAATCCAGATGTGGAAAATACCATACATATACAACACATATATTAATACATAGACACAAAAATATAAAGATATATGCAAACAGAGACATTATAGCTTCTCTTTTAATATTTTAGCCATGAAATCAGGTAGTTATAAAAGAGGTTTGGATCCAAATTACATTCACGGAAGATGGAATAATTTAAGGCTACCCTCCTCAGATGGCTAAAGGTTTTTATTAATATTTGTGAAGAAGACACTTAAGATTTTTTATTTGACTAAATTTCAATATAACTTTTGCTCCTTTTGTTTTTCTTCTGATTAAAATTATTTCCCCAAAGTTGGTATTTTAAAGAGATGTCCTAAATAAGAGTTCCTGGCGCCACATTTCTGGTTTTTCAAAGATTTGTAAGATAAGGACAGTTGCTTTTAATTCCTTAAGGGATTAGGTTGCAACTTAAATGACATCATAAGTTGATTTACCCATAAATCCTTTTACAAGGGCTTTAGAACTTTTTTCCCCCTCCCTCTGGGTACATAGTTTTATTTTAGCTTAGAGGAGAAATGCTAAAAAATGTTTTATCAGACTCTGTAATTTGGCCAATTTCTGACCACAGATCTACTGTGTTGTTTCTAGCTGGGACAAACAGTAAATATTTCTGGCAGTATGGAACATCCCCTTTGACTCAAGAGGCATCACCAAAGGGTGCAAAATATATTTTATTTTCCTCTATTTATTGGATACTACAGACAGAGATTCAAGAGATCTGACTCTGGTAAGAGTTCTCACCCGTAGCCAGCTTTTGCCACTGTTTCCAGGATCCCATCTGCAAGCTCTGAGTGGAGTTTAAAGTAGGCAATGTAGCTCTATTATGGTAAGGTTTTGTATTAACTTTAATTTTAGTTTCCCTTGGCTGTTTAAGGGAATAAAATAGCAGTTTACTAGAAATCCCTCAGAGACTCCTCAACTCTGGGAGGGGCCCTCCTTTGATGGTAGATATGAAGGTGTCTATAAGGCCACTAATTGGCATAATTTTGTTTATGGTCTTGTAGTTTCTTGAGAGTGGAAAGACATTCCAGGGAGAAGATTAGTAAAATTAGTACTCAATTAAAAGAGTGAAGCAGTAGGAGTTATGTCAGTCTTATAGTCTTTTGTTTTAGGTGTGTTCTTTATTATTTCATTAGCCTTTTTGCAATGAACCTTTAAATGAAGCTATTTTGGAATATTGAAGCTTTTGGAAGCTTCCACATACCAATTAAATTAGGTATCCCAGGGAGTTCCCTGGTGAGCCAGTGGTTAAGACTCTGAGCTCCTAATGCAGGGGGTCTGGGTTCGATCCCTGCTGAGGGAACTAGATCCCTCATGCCACAACTAAAAGATCCTGCATGCCACAACTAAGACCCAACACATCCAAATAAATAAATAAATAAAATTTTAAAATTAGGTATCCCATTCTTGTTAATTAGGGAACCCTTATTTTCAAGTGCACTTCTTAAATGCGTGATCTTGTCTAATTGGAACATTCCCCATAATGATCATTGTAACTCTAGGCTGTTTTTAGTATAATTCTGGCATTTTTTGTAACAACCTACAGATTCCAGGACTATAGTCTTTAGAAATAAAGTAAGCAGGTGTGCCTGAAGGTGGCATGCTCAACTCTTTCAAATTTAAAAATCCCATTATTTTAAATCTCTGGGTTTCTTAGAGCCAAACTAATACCTAAAGGGGATTTGCTACTGGGTTGAATGAAGACTGTGGTGTTTTACAGTATGCCTCATTATACTGAAAATTTCTTGAGGTTGGCAGGTGACCTAGTGTCAAACTAACCTATTCTATGACCAACTTATCCTAACGTGGGAATCTGAGTTAGTTGGCGAGTATTCTAATAGCTCTTAAGTGCTTGATACATGCCCACAAAGTTTTCTGGCTTTTTCAATTCTGAGATCCCCATTAGCAATAGCCTTTATCTACACAAAACAAGGCAAATATGTGCACCTTAATATATGGGCAGTACCCAATAGATGTTACTATGTCCTGGTCAAGAGAAGGCTCTGTGTGCACCACCAGTGATACCTACCATGGAACCTTGGACTGGAGAAAGGATTGAAACAGCACACCTCAACAAATGGAGACTGTGAACTAGACTGGAATTCCAAACAAATGGGGAATTGTGGACTGGAAATTCAATTAGATCAGGAGCTCGAGACAAAGAGAATGAAGCTCAAAACCAAGAGAAACTTACCCACAGCTCTCAGAAATGGTGAGAAATACAGAGAACTGAAAAGGGTTCATGGATACCATACCTGTGTTCCTCATTGTCCCTGAAGCAATCAGAAGTTCACTTCAGATCCTTCCACTGCCACCAAATCTGTTAAAAAACAAAATTCAACTTAGTAAATTTTTAAAGATCTTATTGGCTTTATTCAGCAATTCATGAATCGAGCAACATCTCATCTAGTAAATAGAAAGAAGCTCCAAAGAACTGACCAAAATGTCAGACTTTTATAGGCAGAGGGGGTGGGGACAAAGAAAGAGCAAATTACCTCATCTTTCTTTGGGGGTGGAAGGGATTTATCAGGCAAATTACCTCACCATTGCTGACCAGGAAATTCCAGATAGACTGGTTTGAGATTATATTCCTGGGAGAGGTTGAAATTGCAATTAGGTTAGGTATTAAGTCTTGGTTTGCTGATGTGGGGCTTAGTGCAAATGTTTCCATTTTGGGTCTATTGTCTCTTAACAGTACATAAATTTTATTAGCTCACTGCTTCTATATCTTCTGATGTTAGACCTCTAGCCCCTGAAGATTTGAAAAACAGGGGCTGTGCTATATTAAAAAAAAAATCTCTATTTCCCTTTGCAAACTATTCCTATATTAGTAAGTTACGTTCATTGTGCCTTCTTATTTCTATTTTAAAGATAAATTCTCTTGTGAAGGCTCTTCATTTTTTCTTCTAAATGAGTTTTTGTTTGGCTGATCCTTAGACTTGCTTGACATGCCCAGATATGTTTGAATCCCAGCAGTGGACACAGCTGGAGTTATTTTTCAGAAGACTCCTCCGAAAATAGACTTCAGCTGAGCTTGTCTCATCAGTTCATCCAAACATGTCCAAACGTGTCTGAGCCCCTAGCTGTTTCTGGCTATGCATCTATGATCTGGATTACATTTTCTACTAAGCTATATACAAAATACAATAGAAAAAGTTCTGGAAGAAAAGAGAGAGGATAGAGGAACTAATTTTGCCTGTAGAAGAATGGGGAAAGCTGGCAAGTTGGCAATAGGAAAGATTTTGCAGAAAAGCATGGACCTTGAAAGATATGTGTGATTTTGCCAAATGAAGAAAATGGGTAGAAAAGGCTTTGTAGGTACAGGGTACATGAGAGAAACCATGGAGGCATGAAAGCATGTGATATGTTGAAGAATAAACAAATAATATTATTCCTAGAGAACAAAGATGACCGATGTGATGAAAATAGAAAAAATATGTCTAGTCAGATTGTGAAGAGCTTCTTATGTTGTGCTAAGAGGCTTGAATTTTATTCTATAGGTAGTGGAGGCATTATAGTTTTTAAATTTTTTTAAATTCTTTCATTGAAGGTTTTTGAGTTGGGGAATTGCATTACTAAGTATTTTAGAAAAAAATAACTGAATACTGTTAAACTAAGGGAATGTCAATGGGATGGAGAAAGGACAAATGTAATCAAGATCCTTGGAGGCAGCATTGACAAGGCTTAGTGATTAATTGTTTGTAGTTAGTGAAATAAAAGTAGGCATAAAACTTGATTCTGAGTTTCCAGTGTTGATGACTGTGTAGAAGGTGGTACAATAAGAAATGGAAAAACAGATCTATAGGAAAAGACAGTGAATTAACTTTTCATTCAGTTGAGTTTAAGTACCTATACTATAATCAGCTACAGGTCTTTAAGAGACAATTGGAAATATGAACCTGGAACTATGGAGTGAGGCATAACCTATAAGAACAGATTTGGGAATTATCAACAAGATGTTAATTGAAGTCATGGGCATGATTGGGTCACCTGGGGAGGAAGAAGGTAATGAAGATTTCTTAATTCACCAAACAAATTCTTAACAAAGAGGTACTAACAAAGAGGTGTGATAGCACCTAAGAAGAAAATTATAAGAAAAGAGACACAGTCTCTATTCTTATTAATCTGAAGTTGCATTACAATCTTGTGTGTGGAGATAGATGTCATACAACAAATTACTTAATAAACTGGAATTTTGATAAGTGCCTGTGAAGAAAATGTACAGGGTCCTAAAAATTAACCCAATAGCAGAGGGATCTGAAATAGTTTTTAGGGGCTGAAGGAAATCAAAGAAAGATTCCTAAGGAGATAACTTTTGAGATTTGAAGGAAGAGTAGAGGTTAACCAAGCAAAAGGAAACAGGAATTAAAGAGGGAATTCCAGGGAGAGAAAAAGTTGCTGCAAAGTCCTAGAGGGCAGAGAAATGACAGAACTCTGCACAAATGAAAGAAGGCCAGTGCGCTTAAAGCACAGAGGAGGAGGTGTGTTTCTTTTCTATAGATATGGGAGGTTAAGTGAACAGAAAACCTCCTACTATTAAACATTTGGTAATGCTGGAGAGAATATAGCAAGCGTCTGTTTATAAGCATATCAGAACTTGCAGTAAAGGAAATTGTTGGGGGCCTGTAAACATGTGAATTATAAAAAATTATAAACATGATTCTCATACAAATATAAAGTGAGAACATGTCAAAGATTTAATTCATTAACGAGGGAATAAGCAGGAAGGTAAAGTTGGGTTAAAGGATAATTAGAGGAATAGGGGTTTTAATAGTCCACTAGGAAAGACATATTAGATACAAAATTGGTTAATGTCTTATATGGCAAAAAGACTATGCTCTTTAAGATTATTATTATTATTATTTTTTACCTGATAGGAATGATTTGCACATCTACTAGACAAAACCTAATAAGTTTACATGAAACTTTTCAGATTCTGGGCCCTAGTGAATAGTAAATATTATGTCAAATGAAGTACCTTCTCCTAAAGTATTAAATAGTCCTTTCTTGAGCCCATTATCCAATGCTCCAGTATGACACTGAATGAGAAAATAGCTATACTATCGCTTAATTTTTAAGTTTTTGATATTTCTTTTGCTTAATAGTCTCCAAGTAGAAACTTCAAAATAGGAATGCTAAATCTACAGTATGTATAATAATGTTTGGCATAACAGACATTTAATAAATATTTATTGAAAAAATGTATGAGTAAGTTTACACTTTAGTGGATCTGAGAGTATTCGCTGTTCTTCAAAAATGGGACTTGGGGTTTAATGGTTATATAGGGGCAAGAAGGTCTTGGGTCTGTAAGAAGTGGGAATTTGAAACCTAGACTCTATTTAAAAACCAGGATCCTGGGCTTCCCTGGTGGTGCAGTGGTTGAGAGTCCGCCTGCTGATGCAGGGGACATGGGTTCGTGCCCCAGTCTGGGAAGATCCCACATGCCGCGGAGTGGCTGGGCCCGTGAGCCATGGCCGCTGAGCTTGCGCATCTGGAGCCTGTGCTCCGTAATAGGAGAGGCCACAACAGTGAGAGGCCCATGTACTGAAAAAAAAAAAAACAAAAAAACCCCAAGATTCTCTGTAGTCTACACCCTAAGGGTAAGGAGGAACTAGGAAAAAATAAACCTATTAAAAAAGGAAGTCTGTCTATATTTTACTGGTTTATAGATTATAAAATTTTTTTCTCCTTGAAAATTAGTTACCACAGATTTTCCATCATACAAGCTTTCCACTACCTACATATTCTAGGGACACCAAAGCCAATAAATAAGAAGTGACCCCACTCTGTGACATTTCTGATGAACCTGTCAGAGGCAAACACAAATACTAAATGTCTCCAGAAGGACACACACTCACTTCGTGATTGCCACAAAGGATTGCAACAATAAAAACCCTACCATACACAAATTCACAATCTAAAATCACAAAGCACACCAATACACAAACCATCATGAGCAAAAGTTAACAAAATTAATAAGTGGCAGACCCAGAGGAAGTAATCCAGAACACAGCTTTAAGAGACAAAGATTAATAGGAGAGGTTAAGGATACAATAAAAATGCCCAAAGTATGTTTAAGAGAAATCTCAGCAGGAAAGAATAAAGAGTATGGGCAGAGGCAATATTCAGAGCAATAATGGTTAAGAATTTTCCAG
Organism: Leucopleurus acutus; assembly: GCF_964270905.1. Lineage (NCBI taxonomy): Eukaryota > Metazoa > Chordata > Mammalia > Artiodactyla > Delphinidae > Leucopleurus > Leucopleurus acutus. Next base: position 84,885,165 of record NC_139148.1, read on the forward strand.
AAGAGATAGAAGACATAAATCCTCATATTCAAGAGACCCAGTAAAAACAGGAAAGAATGACCTGAGATGAAACTGGAGAGTGAGACAAAATCCAGATCATGGAGGGCTTTTTCTAGATATCTTAAGGATTTTGGCCTTTATTCGAAGAGCAATGAGAAATTACAGAAGGGTCTTAAATATGGAAGTAACATGATCAGATTTTATTAGAAAAAAAAATAGTTGACAACAATTTAAGGAATGGATTAGAAGAAGGCAAGACTATATTCAAGGAGACCACTTAGAATGCTGTACATGTGAGAGACGATGATGATGGAGTAAACTGGGATGGTAATGGCAAAAATGGAGAAAAATGACCTTTAGGAGGTATAGTTCGCAGGATTTGTTGATGAATAACATGTAGAAGTGAAGAAGAGAGAGGAGGCAAGATTGGCTTCCGATTTGCTGGGCTTGTAAAACTAGGTAAAAAGCAATAACATTTTCTGGGGGCGGGTGTTAAAGAATGTTGAATGAAGGTCAGGTTTATGGAAGTGGGATGGAATACATGAGTTTAGTTTTCAACATGAGTGTGAGGTGTCTTTGAGACGCTTGGGGTCACTATCATGAAAAGAGTGGCTTGAAAAATAGAAGACAGTGCAGATGACAAAGAAAGAAAAATCATAAAGGATGAAGGAAAGCTAGTAGAACATGATAACATGAAAGTCAGGAGAGGAGTGATACAAGAAAGTTTCAAGTACTACATGAGGGCAAAGGAAGATAATGTATGAAAAACTGCATTGGATTTAGCAAGTAGCAAGCTGTTGATTGATCTTTATAAAGACAATTGCTCCTATTTACAATAAAACCTCATCAGAATGAATAAAAGGAAGAGAATTGCTTTAGAGTGAAATACTATGATGGTGATGTCATTTAATTAAATGTCATGAATTTTAATTCATGCTAGGAACAATATAAGCTAAGCATTGCCATATTTTAAACATTAATACTACTAGAAAAAAATGCTTGGATACCTCTAGTGGTTTCCGGAGTGGTTGGCTGACTGTCTGGTTGGAAACCAAGCTGTTTGATGGATTATTACTGTACTGCATACATAGGGATTAAAAATGACCACAAGACATCTAAATAAAGTAAGCAGAGGAAAGCACCTTTAGAAGCTACTTACAATAAGATCCATGTTAAAGGAAAGTCTCTTCACTCTGAAAAGATGGAGAGCTATAGCAACTGTACAGAACAACATAATGATTGGCTAACATTCAGTCATTAATTTACTTAACAAATACTTACTGAGCATTTACTGAGCAAGGCATGGGGACTCAGAGTAGAATGTGCTTAGGTGGATATAGAAAAAAATTGGGAACAGGTTGGGGGTCACAGATGTTACATTCCATATTTGGTCATTAAAAAAAGCTGACAGCTTAATAGTTTTTGTTTTAGAATCTGTCATATATGTCTATGTTAAAACAATCTTGCTCAGGCAGCATCAACAAAAGGTCTTAGCATCAAAATGACTGTGTTAAAATGGTCACATCAAAATGACTGCATTATAATTATTTTGTTATGTTATATATCCTAATGGGGGGTAAATTCAACTAAATAAGATGTCATTTGATTAAGTAGGACCTTAAATGCCAGGTAGAGGAGTTTAGATTTACTAATTTAGACAAGAAACTGTTGCAGAGTCTGAAAACAGGAATAGCATGATATACATTGTCCTGAAGAAACAGTCATCTAGGTATTCTAATAGTGGTTATAGATGCATTAGGCTGTCATATCTGGATGACACTAGCTATTGGAATACCTAACTGACTCCCTTGCTTAGATTCCAGGCTCTCCAAGCAGTCTTGTGCTTATAATTTGACTTCTCTTATAAATTTGCCTATAGGAATAGAATATACTGCTCAGCAGACACCAACACCTGGACAGTTGATAGTTATGTGTCTTATAAATTAATAAACTGAATTTCTGGTTTATAGAGATATATATAAAAGAAATATTAGCCTGGCAGCAATAGTTAGATTGCAACCTTATCTTCAAATCACAAGGGAAGTCAAAAAGGCAATTTCATCATGAATATGAAAATAACCTTAACTGCAGAGTTTTATAAAGGAATTGAAAGAATTAGACTTTGAAATATGAACTCAACAAGCACATGCCAGCAACCAATACGACACTTACACTTGCCCACGCAGGTTCAAAACTTTTCACCTTCGTACCCTTTGCTCACATTCCACTGAAATGGTTCTTCTACTCCTCCCCAGTCCTCCCACCAGCCACTGGTCAATTTCTGACTGTTTCCATCTGACGATTTTTGAGAAACCAGCTTAGTTGCCGCCTGCAACAATAAGCCTTTCCCCTCACCTGAATCAGAATGACTCTCTCCTCGCTCTGATAATTAGAACACTTAGCGCCTTTGCCTCATGTTATAGTTTGTGCCTGTATACATATCTGTTTCAGGGAAATATTACCTCCTTAAGAGTTGAAACTACCATTTGCCCAGAGTAGTTGTACTGAATTGAATTATCTCAATAAAGCAACAGTAGCTTTATCCTCAAGACCAGCACTGCCCAATAGAATTTTCTGTGACAATGGAAATATTATATGTCTGCACTGTCCAATATGCAATAGCCACTAGCTACCTGTGACTATTGAACACTTGAAATGGGGCTAGTGTGACTGAGGGACTAAAACTTTAATTTCATTTAACTTTAGTCTAAACTTAAAATAGCCACACAGCTATGGTATTGGACAGCATTGGCTATGACTACACAGTGATTTAGTAGGTGTGTGAATCGGTCAATTCTGTTAAGTATCAAGTAGTCACCTATGGTCAGTAGAGTCTAAAACATCAGTTCATTGGCAGGTTTTTCTTCCCTCATCTGGCTGCTTTTACCCTGTGCAGAGAGACCTTTTATCAACACTGTATGCTAGACAATATTTGGAGGATAACAACAAAAGAAGAAACCCTAGACTCTGGTTCCAAACAGATTGGCATTTCATGGAAGAGAGTATAATCTAAAGGCAATAAAACATTTTAGACTTTAAAAATATCTTATTCTATCATGCTAGAAAGTAAATTGTAATTAAAACTGCAACACTGGCTAGAGCCCTGAACAGGTTGAGGGTTTACTCCATAGGGTAGAGTTCATTGCTCCAGTGTCTATCAGAGAGAGGCACAGGGAGAGTGTTTTACATGTCTTCCACCTCTCAGAAGTGTACTGCTTATCAAAGAGGAGCCCAAATGAAAAAGTAGGGGTGGCTCAGCATACAACAATCCTCACAATCAGAGAAACAATTCAAAAGCCACAAAATCCTGAGTAGAGCCCACTGGTTCCTTTGAATGTGGGGGACCATTCAACTTCCAGCCCTTATGTGGGGACTTGCTGAGAACCCCTATTGCCAGGGACATCCCAAACTCAGATAAAGTCCCTAATCCTACTGCCTTCATAACCTTTCATTTTAGATCTTGTTTATAACCAAAGAGATTTCCAGTGGGCAAGAAGAGCTCTCTTTAGAGCAAGTTGATTATCAATATTTCGTTAAAATGTATGACGCATTTGCAGGCACCAGTCTCAAAGGTATTTCACTAGGTAATTATCATCAGAAAGGTTTTTGTTTAGAATGGTATGAAAGGATTTTTGGCCTATGAAGCTTTTCACAGATGCTCTTAGTACACAGAGTATCTCCTTTCTGCCTACCTTGTCTACCCTGACTTATGTTTATACCTTGATATATACCTAAGCTCTTAATGTGGGGTGGGAAGCAGGTCTCAGAGAGGGACACTGAATTCATGCAAAGGAGTTCATAGAACAGTAAGGTGTGTGAGGAGGCTGGTAGATCTGATCTCTATAAACTGTCCAGCCCTGTGGATTTGTTTTGAGGGGACCTATTAGGAGTCAAGAGCATGGGCTGTATAGTCAGACAGGCCAGGGCTTAAATCCTGGTTCTTCCCTCACTAACTCTGTGACTCTGAGTGAGCAACTTAATGACTTTAGGTCTATAAAATGAGAATCATAATAGTCCTTAAATGGCAAAGTAGTGGTTAAGGATAAGAATAAATCCTGTAAGGCACTTAAGCCTGTGTTATTTGGGTTATCATATCACTAGATTATAAGCTCCACAAAAGCCAAGGACTGCATCTGCCTTCTTCACCGTTGTATTGCTGACACCTGACACATTGTTGGGCACATAGTAGATTGAATGCATAATTGAATAGTTAGAGGAGACAGGGCTAGAAGTAGACAGACCTGTTAAAAAGAGCCTGTGTAAGATTCTGGCACAAAGAAGTAGTTTCAGGTGAAAACTTTGGCAGAGATTTGAGAAGAAGATGCTCTCAGCACCCAAAGTTTTGTGTGGCTCATTGCAAATGTTGGGAAGATCTGAAAGCAGCTGCCCTGGCACGTACATGGGATTTTCATGATGAGCAGTTGCAGTGGAGGAGCTTTATCAAGTGTACTAATGGACATAGGATGTTCACAGTGGATCCCAGAGAAAGGGAGGGATTAGAGCTGATATGTTCATTTATGGAACCTCCTAAAATCACTGGGGAAGTGTTTGAGAAGAGCTATATTGATACTGAACAGGACCCTGTGGGTGTCCTGGCCACAAAAGTCTTTATGTATCACCTATTTCTTGATTACAGGAAATAGGCTTTATTCAGCCTCCATGAACTTCCCTGAGTTCCAAGGAGCAGGTTCAAACAGTTGCTCATTAGAGAAGGGAGGGGATGCAGAGACAAGGGAGGAACCGTCAAAAGAAACAATAATGCAGCCTTGGGGCAGGGTCCTGGTTCCCCCTCAAGGGATAAACATAATATATTTGAGCTGTTGTGCAGATACTAAAACTCCACCAGGTGGGAGAATTTAAGGATATGCCCACAAGCACATAGACTCCAACCCAGCCAGAAGGTTGATGATGCTGACACCCACTTACCTCACCAGCAACCAATCAGAAGAATGCCCATGAGCTGATCACACCCTTTTTGAACTATTACTATAAAACTTCTCACTACCCCCTCCAGGTTGGGACACACAGTTTTGAGGACATTAGCCTGCTTGTGGCCCCTTTGCCTGGAAAAACAATAAAGCTCTTCTTTTCTACTTCACCCAAAACTCTGTCTTCAAGATTTAATTTGGTGTTGGGGTACAGAGGCCAAATTCAGCTTCAGTATTTCAGCAAATTGTTGGAGCTTTCATAATTTCATTCTTAAGGTAAATTTGACCTTATTTTGTAGCCACAGAATGGTGAAGATCTAGAACAAGCAGTGACTCTATTGTCAAGTTGGTCTACCATAACAAAGTTATTTTCCAATATTAACTAAATTGTTTTAAAATTAAACTTTCATTATTGTAAAGGCACTGGGAATCCCTTGACATGAATATTTGTATCACCAACCACCCTATCCTTTAAAACTCCCCACTATGGGTGCTTTAATAATTTCTGCTTTATGCCCCTTCTTTTTTTTCTTTTATCTTTTCTTCCACATTGTTACTTTTTCTTCATGTCTCCTTCTCATCTTTCTGGGTTTCCTATGCCTCATGACTTCCAATTAAGTATCTAGTAAAGCCCTTAGGAATTTCTTAGTTCCTCTACCCATCCTGTTACACTTAGGACTAAAGATGTTGCTGATCTTGTGTTAGACACTATTGTATGGTAAATAAGTTTCAAACAGAATTTGATACTTGTTTCATTTCATTATGAGGAGGGCAATTAGTAACTGCTTAAATATGCTAAATGAAGCTATATGGCCTGAGAGGAATAACAAATATTCATCTAGTTTTTTATTGATGTGGAGTTTACTTTTGTAGTTTATACATCCCTGTCCATATTCTAAAGCCGGAAGAAAAAACAAAGAGAAACAAAAAGAGAGGTTAAAATTGGAGTCATGATCCAGGGAAGGCCAAGACTAAAAGAGAAGATAACCTATATATTATAGTTTGAGATTGAAGAGGACATTACTCCAGGGCTTTGATAATCGTGTATGTGCTGTTAATTATCTGACACATATTTCTCCCCAAGGCTTCAGAATCACATCTCTTGCTCTAAATGAACATCTCCAGGTCACCTCAAATTTAGCATGTTCAAAATGAGTGTTTTGAACAAAATCCCCTCCTCCTGCCCCAATCTTCTCTCTCTTCAGAGGAAGCCCCATCAACCAAGCAAGTGGCCAAGGCAGAAATACCCTCTCCCCCCTTAGGCCTGAAGGATTTTTATTATGCAAATCTGATCTTATCACACTCTCTTTTTTAAAACCTTCAATGCTTTGCCATTGTCTGAGATAGCAAGGCTCTGTGATCTGTCCCTTGCCTACCTCTCTCCCCACTGTCAAATAAAAACCAAATTGGAACTCAGTAAGGAGAGATTTTATTCAAAACATTATTGCAAGGGACAAAGAACCTATTGTAATAGAGAGAACTATTGCATAAGATCTTCAAGTCTCAAGAATTAAGCAAAAAATTTTTCTTTTATATAAGACAAACAGCTGGAAGGAACCAAGTGTGGGGAAGTTGGATGAAAGAGTGCCCTGTGGGATAGTAAGTAGATCAGAGAATATTTTATCCTGAGGTCAGCCTGTTCTTGGAAGGCTGAGAAGGCTGTATTTCAGCTCAGGCTGCAGATGGGTCAAGTTCAGGGATCTGGGGGAAGAACAGAATCTTAACCAAAATTTGGTTAATAAGTATATTGTTCCCATTCACCAGTGGGGACAAAAGAGTTCAGCAAATTAGTTATGAGGCAAAGAAGGAGAATTTGGCAGGTCCACGTCTGGCCTCATTATATATAAATAAAGGGAGTCAGTGAGTCTTATCTAAGTCATATAGCAAAAGGAGATTCTTTGTACTAAACCATTTCCTGGAACACAAAGGGTGAGGTAGTTTCTTAGTCTTCCCTGTTCTTCAGGAGCACAGGGCTCAGGTAAAATTCACCATTGTCACCACATTACTCAGTTCTCTCACTTTTTTTACTCTTTTTGTTGCAAGAAGGATGAACTTGAAATTCCTCACACAGGCATTAATTTGTATCATCACAGGCTAATATTTTCTACCCAAGTACCATTTATCTGGCTTCTTCCAACCCATCACTTAGGAAGGAACTTATATATAACTGGACTGGGTGGTTTTTTCTAACGCTTGAACAAGGATTGGTGTTCTGCAGTGTCTTCCCACTAACGGTAGTGAATGTTACCTGAGCCGTGTGCTCCTGGAAGACAGCAACAATTAAGAAATCCCACCACCATTTTGTGAATTGGCTTATTGCAAAGGGCCATCCATCTTACATGAGTTAGATAAGACTCACAGACCTCCTTGTCATTTACCTAGGACAAAACAGAGGCCTTCCAAATTCACATTTTTTGTCTCATAAATGATTAGCTGAACTATTTGTCCCCACTAATTAATTGGAACAAAATGCCCATTCATCTGACCTGATCAAACTTTAGTTAATCTTCTCTCCTTTCTGCAGGCTCCTCAACTATGACTCACTCCCAGCCCAAGCCAGCATACAACCCTCTCTTAATGGACCCTCCTGAGAATAGGCTGACCTCAGGGTAAAACAGTCTCTGATTACTAAAGAAAAACAAAGCCAGACACTAATTAAAGGCAGTAAAGATAGATTTTATTTAACAGTCCCACTGAAGTAGGGGAGAGACCTCAGTGTAACCTGAGCTCAAATCTGATCTGTGCAGAAGTGACTGAGCATTTCAAAGGGAAATAGAAGAAGTAGGAAGGGGAAATGTGTGGGGTGCTTGAGCAGAGTCAGGGAAGTGAAAAATTGCAAGAAGCAGGTAAGGGCATTGATCACTTTAATGTGATTAGACCACCTGTGCCTGCTAAGTGGCACTTATCAAAGTTAGGCTCCTACCCTCCCACAGAGACTAGGAGACAGGGGCCCTAGTCTTCCTGATGATTACTTTCAAAGGAGAGGCCCTTAGGTCCTTGAGAAAGACACTCTTAGTTTGTAGGAGATACATATACAACTCAAAGGGAGAGGAGAAGGATTTATAAGTCTAAGTTTTTAAAGTAAATGCTTCTAAGGGAAAGTGGGGGTGGGGGCTGTAGTCAGGTTTTGGCCAGAACAAATAGTGCATATTTTTTGCACCAGTGACTTTTTCTCAGATAGGAACTTAAGGGGGTTGGGTCATCATCCTAGGGGTGCTGTCTTGAGCTGTTAGAAAAAAATGCTAGTGTTTGTTACAGTCTCTGAGTCTTGGAGGTAGCTGAAATCATTCGTGCAGAGAGTCTGCAGCTCTCATAGGCCAAAGTTGAAGCCTACTTGAAAAGAGGGCTCAGAGGAGTCTGACTAGAGTTTGATCAATGAGAACGTCTTTGTCATGAGCTACAGCCTGATCATGACAGTTCCATCCATTCTTCCCATTCCCCCACACTCACTTTTTTCTAGCTTTGTTCACCTCTCCCTATAGAAGCAAAGCTCTTTTCTGCTTGACCTTTGAGACACTTGCAGCATTCAGACCGGACTCCCTTATTGCAATTGCCCTCCTCCCCCATTGCAATAGTCCTTGTTGTCCCTCTTGCAATAATCCTTTTGAATACAGTCTCTTCTTCCCCAAGTCCAGGTTTGTTTTTTATTTGATACCATAGCACTCTGACACTTATCACCTTGTGATAAGTTGTTTCATGTCTGTCTTACTATAAATTCCATAAAGGCAAGTACTATGTCTGTAATTCAGCAGGTAGCATCAAATAGGAGCTCAATAAATATTTAATAACAGAAGAGTACATGAGTAGATGCTGTAGTAGGAATGTATGCATAATTACAAATACTTTGAACACAGTTGTAGGATTCAGTGCCATATAATGGCTCTGTTATCAACTAAAAGTTTTCAAGAGAGCAGGTAATAAGTAATGTTTCTAGTAATTTCCTTTGAGAAATTTTGGCTTTTTATGTAACTAAAGATGACCAGAGACTAACAATATTACCTACCCCCCGTTTCTTGTAGAAAGTTGAAGCTTGCCATTGTAGATTGTAGGAGAGGAAAGACCTTCTCTCTACCCTTTTAGGATAAATGGCTCAGGCCGGCAAATTAAACTGATGAAACACAGATTAACAGAATAAAAGGCATGCAATTTTGATTGATATTAATATTTTTATGTGCCTGGGGGTTTCACAGAAAAGAAGTAAAAACCCAAAGATGTGGCTACACTCAAGAGCTTATATACCATTTTAACAAAGGACAATAAATTGTGGAGGAGTGACTAGACAAGGAAGAGGGGATTTGGGCTTAAAGTGGTGATAATTTGTGGGAAAATTGCTAGGAAATACATAGGGTAACTGACAGAAGATAATGATTATTTTGGTAAGCACTGTTTATGCACACTTACATTGACATCAATTCCCATCTTTGGTGATGAGTTTCTCTCTCCTATTTGGCAAAATAATCCATTTGCCAAAGTGGCATATTTTGCAGTGGCATATTCTGATTTCCATCAAAATCCTTTCAAAACACAGAATTTGGACATTTATGTTTTGAGATCTAGTTTGCTATTGCTTCTTTTAATCAATGAGAAGATGTTTTCCAATTGTTTGTGGATTTAAAAAGTAAGCCAAAAAGATAAAATTAATTTTTTTTCCTATTGTTTCCTGGTAGAATAGACTCACACTTAACTGTATGCTTTGGTAAACTATTCAGATTAATCCCAAAGATTATATTTAAGGTAAAGAGCAAATTGCTGAGTATTTAAGAGCCCACTAAGCTCATTGATCTCATTGATATCATGACTCAGTTTCCAGAATGAGCTTGGTAATTAACAATGTAGATGACTTGCTACTGGCAAGACCTTTGTGTGTTGATATGCTGGCTTTCAGCTCCCTTTTTAAGAGAGCTAATCAGATTTGCATACTTTTTTCATTGTGAAGACCTTTATTACTGTCTGTAAACTTTTAGAATATCTTGAACATAGCAGCAACTTTGTTCAGTTGTTCCTAGTCTCAGTTCATCCACACTTTAATTGTTAAATGAAAGTAGTGTTGCTGAACAGAAAAGTAATATCTCAATTTGAGGTAAAAGAAGGACATTTCTATTTTGAAGGTAGTCAAAACTGAAATAATGTAAAAGATTTACAAGCAAATGGAATGACACTACTTTGTGATTTAAACAGTACAAAGGATAGGAACTAGAACTATTCAATATGACAGTCAAGTTCAAGAAGCATAGTGTTCAGTTTTTTAACTAGATTACTAGTGAATGAGGCAAATTTAAATGTAGCCAGATTAAAGGGCAGGGGGAGAGGAGATTCACAGAAAGCCCCACACTGTATTTATAATCACAACTGGGACTGTTGACCTAACCTCTAAACCAGTTACTCAGCCGCTATTTATTTCCACATGAACAAGATGATAAAGATTATTGAATTTATTTGATATGCACAGAACAAAGCCAATAAGTTCATGGCAGAGGAATAGTTTAGGCTATGTTTAACTGTTTTGGCAGAAAAATGAAAATGATAGCAGAATTTGAGTGGTAGTTTCAGACTTAGTTTTCCTACTAAAATGTGCCATTGAATATATTTTATTAGTACATCACAATAATTTCAATGTAATTTTTCATGACATAGCCAAGGATGGCTCAGGTAACTACAGTGGTTTAGGACAGACTGTGGGATGCCTAGACCTTCAGGCAACTGAGTCAGCTTCAGGTTCTGCCAGACCTCCTAGCAGAGCTGAAACTACAAAATATAGCATTGTATTCCTAGAAAAAGACTCAGTAATGGAGAAAGAGAGAGAGAAGGGGAGAGAGATTCAAACACGAGATAATGGGATATACCAACAGATGATCAAAACACACTGATGAGAGTTACATTGGAATATCAAACAAGCTAGAAGGTTGACAGCATTCCAGGAAATCTGCCAGAATGTATAAGGGTTCTAGCTACCAAGCTAGGGTTTAGGGGAAGCAGACAAATCCCAGGGATGGGCATTACTGGTAAGAAAAATAGGGCCCCAGTCCTATAGAGATCTAAGTATTAGGCATATTAACAAAACAGGAACTCAAAGTGTAAGCAGCTCCTTTGCCCCCTTTCTGTTTGTTCATCCCTGTTTTCCATAGACCTTAATCATAAAGATGAGATCATTAGGCAACATTTAACATAGCTCCTGATTTCTGCTTTTCTAAATGTACACAAAACCTTACTTAACCTGTTGATTCCTTTCCTGGATTAGAAGGAATAAGAAAGAAGAATGAAGTAGTTAAAGAATGATTGACTATCTACCTCTAGCTTTCCCTTAGTAAATGTGCGGGTGGGCCACGCAGGCAAGAGAACATCTAATAGCAGGCTGACCATGCAAGCAAGACAGCATCCCAAGGAAGATTGGGAGAAGTCAGCAGGCCTGCACGCAATGGAAAAAGGATGAAGAATCTGACCTTCTGCCTTAATGATTAACTGAGATTGTTTCCCTTTTTCCCTTTAAAAATTGTCATGGCTGAGCAGAATCTTTGGAGTTGGTCTCTGGACATAAGTCCACCTTCTCCCCAGATTGTTGGCTTTTCTGAATAAAATATGTTTTTTTCTCTACAAAAGTTTGCCCCTCAATTTATTGGCTGCTGAGTGGCGAGTGGCCGAACCTGCATTCGGTTACAAAGAAAGAGCAGAAGCTTGTTTTCAGAATAGGCTTAGGCTGCACAAGTGGAAAGATCACTCACAGCTAAGTGATGGGTTAGAAAATCTTAATTTCCTCTGTATTATGGACAAGGTTGGTCCTCTACTATAGGCTATAAGAGTCAATCAGTGCAGTTATGGGGAAATTAAGGCCAAAAAAAAGTGGGACAAGGCCAAGTCTGACATTCAGAGCCAGGAAACAAAAACTCATCAAAAATGCAGAGTAAAGTCAAGTAAAGGTGGCTTTAATTTGTTGGATTTCACCATCTGGTATTTCATGAAAGTGATGTGAACACAGTGAACATATGTAGAGGTCAGCCCCTTTCCTTGTACACTCACTTTCATTCCTCCTTATCAGCTCAAGGACTATGCAAGCATCTCTTTCCTTCCTTGTTTCATCTTTTTTTCATCATTACTCTATCATTCCCAACAGTATGTACATATGTGGCAATATTTCCCACCTTGACACAGTCTCTCTTGAGGCTATATCCCTTCAAGCTACTATTACCTTTCTTTGCTCCCCCCTTCAACAAAACTACACTAAAATTGTCAGTTGTCACTGTCTACTTCATCCTCTTCTGCTCTCTCTTGAACTCACTCCAGTCAGGTTTTTATCTCTACCACTCTTTTGAAGGAGCTCTTGACAAGTTTACCAATAATCTCCATGTTCCTAAATCCTACACTCAATTCTCAGTCCTCATATTACTCACCCATGAGCTGCATTTGACATAATTTGATTACTTCCTCCTTGGCTTTTGGGAAAATGTTCTCTCTTTTTTGTCTCTGAAGGGTAGCAGAATTTACCACACTAAAATATGCCACTTTGGCATAAAGATTATTTTGAGCTGACTGTAACTGAGAAGAAGTAGATACAGGAAAACCTCTCTGCCTTCCTGTATTTGCCTCAAAGGAGGGCACAAATTTACAAAGGTGTCCCTTCTCCCCTCTCTACCAGGGAGGACAAAATTTAATCACTGGAGAAAATTTTAGACCCTTAGCCTAAAGAATGTACCAGGGGAATACCAAACTTTACTAATTAGGCTTGATCTACCATTAGTTTCCCATATATTTGCCTTCCCACAATTTGCCTCCTTTAGGAGTCAAGGTTTTTTTCCTTTGTTTTGTCACTTCTCTAAAAACTTATCTTTCGTTAAGATACAATATAAACCCAAGCCCTAGCTATTTCTTTAAATTACTCAACCCTGAGTTTCTCCTCTATATATGAGCTATATATGTTAATAAACTTTTGTTTGTTTTTCTTTTGTTAATCTGTCTTTTGTTACAGAGACCCAGCCAAGAGCCTAGAAGGGTAGAAGGAAAAAACATTTTTCCTTCTTTATATCTCCCTATTTATTGACTGCTCTTTCTTGGCATACTTCGCTGGATCTTCCTTACCTTCCAGATATCTTAAGTGTTGGAATGCCCCGGGGCTCAGTTTTAGTATTTCTTAAGGCATGTGACTTTCTGTTTGAGGACTTTCTATGGCCACAGGTGTGTGTTCTACCTCTAACTTCAGCAGGTTGCCCCTGGAAGTTAGCACCCCCTACAACAGCCTTTAACAAATAACTGGTAGGAATGAGTGATTAAATACCCCCATTTCCTCACTTCTTGAACAGGACAGCATTAAGGCATGTTCTACAGTTTCTCAGAATTCTTCTTCAGCTGGATGGGCCTCAGCTGTGCTCAGGAGTAACCTGCTAAGGAATGTACCCTGCATTGGCTTTATTCTCTTCCCTGTCTCATTTCTCCACTTTCCAATTGGTGCTTCCTGGGCTCCTCAGTAAACAGACTGTGAGACAGAGATGTGTATACAGATTTCTTTTTTTTTTTTAATATTTATTTATTTATTTTTGGCTGTGTTGGGTCTTTGTTGCTATGCATGGACCTTCTCTGGTTACGGCGAGCGGGGGCTACTCGTGGTTGCAGTGCGTGGGCTTCTCATTGTGGTGGCTTCTCTCATTGTAGAACATGGGCTCTAGGCACATGGGCTTCGGTAGTTGCAGCATGTGGGCTCAGTAGTTGTGGCTCATGGGCTCTAGAGTGCAGGCTTAGGAGTTGTGGCGCATGGGCTTAGTTGCTCTGTGGCATGTGGGTTCTTCCTGACCAGGGCTCGAACCCATGTCCCCTGCACTGCAAGGCAGATTCTTAACCACTGCGCCACCAGGGAAGTCCTTGCAGATTTCTTGAGCATTGCTTTCAGGAATGACACCTGTAAGCCTGTGAGAATAGCAGAATTGGGCAGAGGGAGAAATTAAACTGTAATGCAGATTCTCCATAGCTAATTCTATGGGCAGTTCTATAACTAGGATGTCCTTCAGAGTTGTCTCCAATGGAGACAAAAGTGATCAGGATGTTGGACCCTGAAGAGACCAGTGATTATATGAAGGTTGCCTCTGGGGAGGGGCTATAACCCAGGCAAGATAGCTCTTGACTGAGGACAATCCTTATAGAGGGACTCAGCTGTGGGTCTTCAGTAACAACACTTCTGGCAGCTAGGGGGAAGGGATGTAAAGGCTCATCACAGAATCAACTACAGTCTATCCCTTGTGCTGCTTGAATTCACTTGTTTCATATGATTTTTGCCCATCTGGGAAAAGCTCCTCCAGGATTCCAGTTGGCTTTATTGGTATAATACAAAATATGTATGGTCTTTGTACCCAGTTCCTGTCACAGAGCTCCCCAAACTCTTAGAATTTCCTTAGTGACAGGGATATTCTTTGTTATTTATAATGAACCCCTTTCAACCACAGGCAACACCTGAGTTTATGTTAATGAATTGACTCTCGGTGGGGCACCAAGATAGCTTTAGTCTGGGAGCTGGCCATGAGAAAGATTAAACATGAGATTAGAGGGTTAGAACTTTTAGGCCCATGCCCTGAAATCTGGAGAGGTGAAGAGGGGCTGGAGATTTTCTATCAAAATTCTTGAACAATGAGATTCAGAGAGCTTCTGAATTATTGAACACATTGAAGTGCTGGGAAATGGCACACCTGGAGAGGGCGTGCAAGCTCTGTGCCCTCTCCTGCCATACCTTGCCCTATGGATTTCTTAAATTTGGCTGTTCCCAAATTGTATCCTTTATAATAAACTGATAACATTATTGAAGTGTTTTCCTGAGTTCTGCGAGTTGGTCTAGTGAATGATTAAACCTCAGGAAACGGTTGTGGGAACCCTAGAATTTATAGACAGAAGTATGGGTGGCCCCTGAGACTTGTGAATGACATCTGAAGTGGGGGCAGTCATGTAGGACTGAGCTCTTAACCTGTGGGGTCTGTGCTAACTTCCAATGTCAGTATCAGAACTTTTTTTTTTGAATTTTACTTATTTTTTTATACAGCAGGTTCTTATTAGTTATCTATTTTATACATATTAGTGTATACATGTCAATCCCAATCTCCCAGTTCATCACACCACCCACCCACCACAACTTTCTCCCCTTGGTATCCATACATTTGTTCTCTACATCTGTGTCTCTATTTCTGCCCTGCAAACTGGTTCAGTGTCAGAATTAAATTGAATTGTTGCACACCCAGGTAGTGTCAGAGCATTCACTTCGGTGTTGGAAAAAAACCCATGTAATTGTTGTCAGACGTGGAGTCAGAGAAAATACCACCACAATCTCTTTTCTTTGAAAAACTTAAAAAAGGAAGGTTAGTGGTACAAGCTCTTATTGCTGTAGCTATCTTGAAACCACAGCCGATACTTCTTATCTCCCTTCTCTTCAATATTTTCTAGAGCCCCTCACCCTCAGCTAGTTCGCTGCTTGTCCAGAGGGCATAACTGGTGAGATGACTCATAACCTCTACTATGAATTGAATTTTATTCCCCCCAAATTCATATGTTAAAGCCTGAACCCCCCAGTGTGACTATATTGGAGATTAGGGCCTTTAAGGAGGTAATTAAGGTTAAATGAGGTTATAGGATGGGGCCCTAATCTGGTAGGATTGGTGGCCTTATAAGAAGAGGAAGAGGGAGAGAGAGAGGTCTCTCTCTACCTCTCTATGTGCATGTGCCAAGCAAAGGCAAAATGAGGACAAAGTAGCTATCTATAAGCCAGGAAGAGAGCTCTCAGAAGAAACTGAACTCTGACAGACCTTGATATGGGACTTCTAACCTTCAGAACTGTGACAAATAAATCACTAGGCTGTTTAAGCTACCCAGTCTATGATATTTTGTTATGGCAGCCTGAGCAGAATAATACACTTTCATCCCCAAGAGATATGAGTTCTATGTCACTATGCCTTTCTCATTCTGTGACTTCTGCCCTTGTCTGTTCATTATCAAAATTATCAGGGGAGTACAATGAAACAGTAGATCAACAGGGTGCTCAAACGTATTATTTCCTGTCCCCATTAGTAATAGTAGTCCTACCTCCTCCAAATAATGAAGGTTGAATTCCCCTGCCAGTATGGTAACTAATTTTCTTGCCTGCTGGTTTCTTGGTGCACAGAGCCTAAAGTAACTGGAGGGCAGCTGTAGCTTAAAGTTCAATGAGGTTTTTACTATGTCCCTGGGAACCAGGGCTGCTAGACCCCTAAAAATATCCATGCTCTAATTCCTATTATCTGTGACTATGTTATTTAACATGACAAGTGGGACTTTGCAGGTGTAATTAAGGTTACTAATCAGTTACTCTTAAATAGAAAAATTATCCTGGATATCCAATTGGGCACAATCTAATCACATGAACCCTTAGAAGCAGGACAATATTCTTTAGGTGGTAGAAGAGGAAGTCAGAGGTTTGAAGCATGAGAAGGACTTATTGTGCTGTTGCTGGTTTTAAGATAGAGGAGGCAACATGACAAGGAATGTGGACAGCCTTAAGGAGTTGAAAATGGTTTCCAGCTGACAGCCAGCAATGAAATGAAGATTTCAACTCTACAACCATAAAGAACTGAATTCTGCCAACAACCTGAAAAGCTCATTTGTAGATTCTACCCCAGAGCCTCCAGATAAGACCTCAGGTTGGCTGGCACCATAATTTTTGTTTTGGGAGACCCTAAGCAGAGAAAGCCAAACAAGACTTCTTACCTACAAAACTATGAGATAATAATTTGTGTTGTTTTATGCTGCCATGTTTGTGATAATTTTTACAGCAGAAATAGAAAATGAATGTATCCACAGAGTCTGAAATTGTGGGGATAGGAGGCCATATTGCCCAAGTGGGTCATTGAGGTTAATGGTAAGCAAGACAGTTCTTACTTTCACCCTTGATTCTCAGAGACATATATATATATTATACTTATTGAGGGCTTAGTACCAGATAATGGTCATTGCCTTAGGTTATATACTATATCCTAAAAGATGGTATCACATCCTTGTAAGAAATGGTCTCAAGCTGGTGTTTCAATTGATTCATTGAGAGCTACTCCATCATCCTAAAGGCCAGCAGCATTTAGACTGTGCAGTATGTTATAGGATCAGTGGATAGCATGGACATGGCTGTACTACTGAACCTGCTTTTTTGTGAAGTTGTTCCCTTGATCTGCCACAATACCATGTGGGATCCTGCTGGTGCAGAAAACACTCTGTGAGTTCTCAGGTAGTGATGCTTACTAAGGTGAGAAAGGCAAGCCCATTCCGAGGATACATGTCAATGGTACTCATTAAGAATTGGTGTTCCTTCCAGGGTGGAGGGCATCCAGTGTAATCTCCTTGCCATCAAATGGCTGATTGGTCTTCTTGAGGGAAGGTGCCATAATAGTGACTCAAATTTGGTCTCTTCAGCTAACTGGTTATACATTCAGCAGCAGCAGTAACTAGATCAGCCATGGTTAGTGAGACTACACAATATTTAGCCCATACTTAGCCTCCATACTTGCATTCTGGGCTTCTCCATTCATGTGTCTATTGTACCAGACTGGAGTAGTCTAACTGGTCTAGCCATGCTTTTCTTTTTGTTATCTAGTGACTCTTCCATGTTGGATGCTCTCTGGCAGCTGTTAAACTGCAAAATAAATATCTTCCCATAGGTACATCCACTATGCTTCTTTCACCGAACTCTTTTTCTTGATCTTTTAATCTCTTTACTTCTAGGCCCTTGAACAATCAGCCAAGCTCTTTTCTACTGCCCAGGAATCTATGTATATTCTAACCTTGGGCCACTTCTCTTTTCTCATGAAGTGGATAATCTGGTACAACACATGAAATTCTGCACATTAAGAAGATTTTCTCTGATGACTGTCTTCTGAAACCACCCCTGCGTAGGGCTCTAGTGAAGCCAGAGTTTATTTAAGCTTCCACCCATATACTAAGCTGGTCCAACCATGAATTAAGCTCCTCCTTTTCCTTTCTTGATTAGCTGATCATAAGGTACCTCCCCCGTCTGACCAGAGGTATGAAGTTAGGGAGAGAGACTGGTGTAACAGTAGTGAATATTTTGGGGGTACCAAACACCTGCTCATGTAGCTTGCATGTGACTTCTTGCTCTGCTGATCCTGAATGTACCACCTCCAAATAGTGATGGGCTGATCTTGGTCCTGCCTGACCTTAAGATTTGGTTGATCTGAAAGAACCCAGGTTATCATGGGAAGTTTTTAATGCATATGCATGTTTCAAAAGCTATCCTCAGGTAAGGTACTGGGCTATGAGGTACTGGGCTGTGGGAAAGGCACAGCACCTGACCACAAACTTCATTAGTCTATTTTCTACATAGCTGCTAAGGATGTCAAATTAGGCCACTTCTCTGTTCAAAACACCTCAATGACTACCCATGCCACTTAAAATAAAATCCAAGGTCACTGCAATGACCTACAAGGCCCTTGTGTGATCTGGCACTTTCATACATCTCTGCCCTCATTTGAAACCACTCTCCTCTCTCTGTTCTAGCCACACAGGCCTCCTTGTTCTTTGAATTTACCAATAATGCTTCTATATCAGGGTGTTTGGACTTAGTGTATAATTTTTCCAGAACATTCTACCCCCAGACATCTGCATGGCTTACTCTATTACCTCATTCATATTTCTGGTCAAATGTCTCTATATCAGAGAGGAATTGCCTGACCGCCTTAGCTAAAAAGTTACTTCCCATCTGTGTTATGAAACGTTTCCTTAGTTCTGCCTTAGATTTCTTCAGAGCATTTAGCACCACTTTTGTATCATATAATTATTTGCTTATATACATTCTGTTTTCTCCTATTATGTTATAAGCTACAGGAACACAAGGATTTTTGTTTGTCTTGTTTAGTATTGCATTCTAGACCCTAAAAATGTGTCTGGAATATTAGGTATGCAATACATATTTGTGGAATGAATGAATAAATGAATGAATGCAGTTGTCGTTCTTTTGGGCTGCCTACATAGCAGCCAGAGTTACCTCATTAGAATATGTGAGATGAGGTCACTCCACTGCTCAAAACTCTCCAATCATTTTCCATCTTAGAGTGATAGCTGAAGTCTTGCTCTTAGTCTATAGGGACCTACATAATCTGATCTCATTTTTCTTGCTTACCTTCTTTTAGTCATATTTGCTTTTCTTTGAACATCTCAGTCTTCTCTGAATTCAGAGCCTTTGGACTTGATGTTATATCTCCCTGAAATGCTCTTGCCCAGATAGTTGGATACCTTTCTGCTGCCTTACCTTCTTTGGGTTTTTACTCAAATGTCACTTGTTAGGAAAATTTTTTTGGTCAACTTACTTAAAATTACAATTCCTCTCTAACTTTGACTATCCCTTTTACTCTGCTTTATTTTTCTCCCTAGTAATTATCATCTAATATACTATATATTTTATTAATCTGCTTATCATTTCTCTCCCTTCACTGCACTGTAAATTCCATAAGAGTGAGCATTTTTTTTCTCTTTAGACAGCTATGTTTTCAGCACTCAGAACATTGCCTCGCATATGGTAGATACTTATTACATATTTATGGCATGAAGGAATTCAATTTCTAGAGGCAACAGTGTCAATCTAGTGGCATAATCCAGTATCCCGGGTGTGTAAATTTCTGTATTTGTTTCCAGTGGCAGAGGCAATAACATTGACAGTAGTAGTGGGTTTGTCACTGGACCAATTCTGTGGCACAATTTTTTTTTCTACACATTCTTCATTACAGATTATCTAACTCTTTTGAGGATTCTGAGAGCTGCTCAATATTCTTGAATAAACTTCTTGTATGCTTAACTAGCCAAGTTGGTTTCTGTTGCTTGCATCTGAGAATGCTAACTGATATAGACATTAAGATTATTCCAGCAAAGATTAGTTGCAGCAAAATAACTTCTAAGAAATATGGGAAATCTGGAATTGGTTCTGTGTTTGGTTGCAATTGAAGGTAGTGAACATCCAGATAGTATTTAGAGATGGGCTCCATTGTTGGGTCCAAAGGTAAAATTATTCCTCCATTGGGTTTTAAGATCTCTATGTCAGCTGAGCCCAGAGCTGTAGGGCTGGGAGGAAAAAAAAATTATAAAGGGGTCCAGAGCAAATGAAGGGTGCAAGGCAAGTTGCTCTATCACTTGGAACATATGACCCAGAATAAAGGTACCCATGGCAAGTTGAGATGAGAGACGGATCCTGGGATAAGCCTTTTGTAGCAAGGAGAACCACAATGCAGACCCACCAGGTTTTAGAATAAAGCTATATTTTCTTTTTCAAATCACCTTTCTCCTTTGAGAAATAGCTCCTAGCTTGCTGATCTGGGCTCTGGTAGAGACTGAAAACCTGACCATGGACATCAAGCACCTTATATGACCTGAGCAAGCCATCATGAGATAGGTGTTATTTGATCCACTAAGTCATAAACTTGGGCATACAACAGCATTCCACTATTCAGAGGAGGTAGTATATACAATATTGGACTTGAATAGGTCCTGTAGGCATAAGGAATTTGTGTGAGTGACTGATTCACACTCCCAATATGCCTATTTTGATTGCACTGTCATCCTTCTTATAAATGACACTTTTGACTTCCTGGAGACTTGCTGATGACCAGCTAACTGAAGAAAAAAGAATGAGCCTGGGTTATAGATGGCTCTGAATGATGTGCTGACACTAGGCAAAAAGTCGACTACTGCAGTATTACAGGCTTACTTAGAGGTTACCCTGAAAGACACTGACAAAGGGAATTCCTTTCAATTGGCTGAAACTCAAGCTGTATATCTCACCGTCCACTTTGCCTGGAAGGATATATGACCTGAGGTGTGGATCATTACTTATTCATGGGTAGTGACTAATGGTTTGGCTGGATGATCAGAGAATTTGAAAGAAAAAGATTGGAGGATTAGTGATAAAGAAGTTTGAGTGAGAGGCTTCTGCATGAACCTCTCAGAATGGGCACCAAGTGTGAGAATGTTTGTGTCCCATGTGAACATCCACTAAAAGTCATCCTTGGAATAAAAGGTTTTCAATAATCATACAAAAGTAATCTTACCTTATAATAACAGTAAGGGTTTTTCCCTCCAGTCTCCCTAGTGCTTGCTTGCAGGTTATTATAAGGTGATAGCCATAGTGGCAGGAATGGAGTTTTGGCCTGATATCAATAGTATTAAATCTCTCTCACCAAGGTTGGCCTTACTGAGTGGCCAATTTGTCTACAGTAACGGCTGAGCCCAAATACAGTCAGCCACCTAGAGACACATGGTTACAGTGGACTCTGTCATGAAGAGGGCTGTGTTTCCCTTGCTGGCATAAAAAAATGTGATATGTTTTCCTTGCCCATCATGCTTCTCCTAGCACCATCATTTTTATACTGAATGCCATAAAAACATTCATAGTATCCCACACAATATGACCTTCAATCAAAGAACTCACCTTTTATAAAAAGAAGTAAGGGAATGAATTAGCTGATTCCCATATGATTCACTGTTTTTTCCATGAACTCCATCACCCAGAAATAGATTGATTTGTGGAGCAGTATGCCTTCTTGGAGGCACAGTCACTGTGCCAACTGAGAACTGATCATGTGAGATTCACATACTCTTCTATGGGATGCACAGAAGTATTTGATATGAACCAATGATCAAGGTATGGTACCACATCTCCCATACTCATATTGCACAGCTCTGGGAACTAATGGGAGAAAGTGGGAATGGTATTTCACCTAATAAAGTACTTATATAGCAACTCTAGGGTTTGTTGATCGAAAGATCTCAGTACTCAAAAGAGGAAAATTTCTACCAATAAAGGTTACACTGAATTGAAAAGTGAAAGAAATATTAACTGACCATAGAGTAAACAGGCAAAAAATGGGGTTACATTATTAACTCGAATAAGGTTGTCATTACACAACTGAGGTAGACAGAAGTAGCACCCATGAAGGAGGTTCTAATATTATTATGTCCAGTGGCCAGTGATAAAATAAAATATAAGGATCCTGATCAGTCAGAACCACTAAGCTTAGATATTTCACCTGACCTGGTAAAGAGCCCTAGCAAGTAGAGGTGCTATCTGAGAAAAAAGGGAAAATTAATGGCCAGTAGAGCAAGGAAGTAGTTAATACCATTTTTGGCTTTGTGATTAGATGCAGAAAAGAGGATTACAGCATTGATCCACCTCATTTTCCTTACTGTGCTATATGCTTTTGCATAGTTTAACTAACTTCTACCTCCCCAAATATTTTCCAGGTGTGTTAATAATCATTAAAATTATGAGGTATCTTGGTTATCATTAAATTTACCAATTATAATATTGAGAAAGTGTTGTGATGCAAAGGGAGGAACAAGGGCCATTACCAAGACATCATGGATTTAGAGCTGTATGAAGTAAGTGATAAGAACTTTTGGTTGTCCAAAAGTTTTGTCTTAGTCCACTCAGGTTGCTATAACAAAATATCACTAAACTGGGTTGCTTATAAACCACACAAATTTATTTCTCACGGTTCTGGAGGCTGGGAAGTCTAAGATCAAGGCAGTGGGAGATTTGGTGTCGGCTGAGAGCCAGCTTCCTCAGGATGCCTGTCTTCTCACTGTATCCTCATGATGGATAGGGGCGAGGGAGGTCTCTTGAGCCTCTTTTATAAGGGCTCTGCCCTCATGACCTAATCACCCCCGAAGACCCCATCTCCTAATACCATCACTTCGGGGGTTAGGATTTCAACGTATGAATTTGGAGGAGGGGCATAAACATTTAGTCCATTGCATATCTTTTGGAGAGATAAGGCAGTTTTGGTTGTATAAAGAACAATTATGTTGTATCACATAAGAATGTGGTATCATACAGTGGTTTGGGACCTTGAGAAAATTAATCTTTTTTGACCTCAGTTTTCTAACTCATAAAATGGGAAACATAGTACTTACCTGATATGGTTATAGTTAAAATTAAATGAGTAAGTATAGAGTCAGCCCTCTGTATCTGTGGGTTCCTCATCAAGTGCATATGAAGGGCTGACTGTACTAAGCCATTTTATATAAGGGACTTGAGCACCCACAGATTTTAGTGTCTGCAGGGGGTCTTGGAACAAATTTCCTGCAAATACTAAGGGATAACAGTGAAATGCTTAGACAAATACCTAGCACAAAGTCAGAGCTATGCAATCCTAAATAAAATAAGGTATGGAAAGAACAGTGTATGCTGATGTTAGGTAGTTGCAATAGTGTATCTTAGTCGTCATTTGTCATTGTGTTTTGGTCACTCAGGATCTAACCTTATCTTCTTATGTTTATGAAATCCTCCACCACAGGAGACAAAGCTAACATCCCACTTACAGAAGCTGAAAAGTCCAGGTACTTCCTTTCCTAGCCTCAGTGTAGCTAGGACTTGGGCACGTAACTTAGACATTGCTAATCAAATGACCCTCCCCCTAGATTTTGAATAGGAAACAAGTGATACAAAAAAGGAACTGGGTGGAAATCATCTTGGCAGGGGTAGAAGTGATGACAGCTTTGCTCAGTCATTAGAGGCCCAGAGGCAGTGAGTGCTTCTAAGAGTGACAACCCAATGCCTTCCTCAGTGGTCTGTCTGGGCCCTTTTGCACCAACAGTGATGTCTTCACTAAATCAACTCTGCAGTGTGATTAAGGGCATTTTTGTTCATTGCACAGTATGCGCACCTAGTTTTTAGGCTCCTTCAGAGATAGTGAACAAATAAAAAAATATATTTTTATTTCTCAATAGAAATAGTTTTATTTAAACAAAAAAAATTTGTTTCTTACAATTCAGATCATTGGTCTATAATATATTTCAGTTGTTCATCTTAATGACTATTTTAGAATTAATAATTTATTTTGCCTTTGAGTAAATATGATTGAAAAAACATACTGTTTGAGAAAATATTTACCTTTATTAAATTAAATTACAAAATTTTATTTCTCGTGTTTGAGAAAATTTGGATTTGCTTCATTACTGGCTGAATATGTGCCTAATAAATAAATGTGATATTCTTAACAGCATTCTTAAGATGTATTCATTTTATAGAATTATTTTCAGAACTACAGAAACACTGCTATAGTGTGAAGACTGGAAGATGTTTCAAATGTATTTAAAACACTTTTATAATGCCAAGATTTTCATAGCCGTGCTTGTGAATTTGGCTCTTGTCCAAATGTATTTTGATAAATAAAATATTCTCCATGGTCTAACTGATCTTCTTCTATTCCATTCTATCATGAAATCATGTCCAGAAACTGGGACATTGAAAGAAAGAGAGTATAATAAATGAAGGTTATTTTGACCTTATTGCAAAATCTAGAAGAAAGGGAATGTTACTGAGAGAGAAACATCAGAACAACAGAAAATTGTTGGTTAATTAATAGTTTCATCTTTAAACATTCTTTCTCCTCAGTTTTGCCTCATGTGAAAATCTCCCATTAAAATTTTACTAAAATGTTAATATCTCTTCCTGTGAAAATTCGTTTTAAACTGTCTTTAATGATTCTAATGTGAGAGCGAGAGCTCCTAATATATCTTGAAACAATTCAAGACAAGGACAGCTGCAAATGATAAATTTAACTTACTTTAAACTTTTCTTCTTATTTATTTAACTATTTTAATTAACATTTGACTTTTAGGTGCTTGAAAAACAGGACAAAACACTAAATAATTATTCTTATCAATGCTATTCAATTTTCCACTTTCCACTGATGACCTTTTATATTAGGCAAATTTATGAAAGGTTATGGTGTAGTTTTTCCATGAAAAAATATTGTATTAACCTTAATTTTGAAAAGAGCACATTTTTTTCTAGGAGGGAAATATGTAAGCATGTGAATTATTTTTCTTCGGTTATAACTAGCAATTTGTTTCTGTGGGATTTGTGTTGCTGTTGGAGTACTCAGTGCACCTACATTCATCTATTTTTTGTGCTGACACATGGTCATAGGCTGACTATAAATGGAAAATAGGCTCATGCATTCTTATTTTGCTAAAATGTAATGTTTACTGACTTGTTTTCCATCAATGCCATATAAGGGGCTTTTCACGTGGAAATATAAATACCCTTGCCCTCTTTCTTTCAGCTCTGCTCCAGTCTTAAAGTCAGTAAAACCCATGTTTACTATCTTCTCTAGTAAAAATAATGCAATGGTGAGAAAAAAATATAATTGCACACCATTCACTTTAATGCCATCATTACAATAAGAGTTTAATTTGCCATGTTTAGTAGCAAAATGAATATAGTTCACTTTGACACTGCCCTGATTGCAGATATCCTAATGAATAATTCTATGATTGATTGGCTTGATGATATCAGAACAATTATAGGCCTGTACAAACATTAAATAGCCAAATTGTTGGGAGGAAAAGCACACCAAGGCCTGGAGTAGAATGTAGATGGAGTTGGAATATAAGGAGTACAATAGAACCCTTCTTTATGGAAATGTGCTTGGAACAATTTCACAGGAAGCAGTTGCTGTTAGACACTATTGCTATAGCTGAAAGAACAATTTTCTCTTTTGTAACAACAACAACAAAATGCACTCCCCCAGCATCACACCCTCTTAGTTTAGGTTATCAAGGGAGGTTTTTCCCAACAAGATCAATTCTATAACACAATTTTTTTTCTGATATTATAAGTTAAAAATCAATGCATTGACAGTCACCACCTTTGAAAAATAAACAAAAACCCCAAAGCAGGAGTTACGTGTGCCTAACTGAATGAAATACAACTTGATTTCATCAATGAATTATGCTGTTCTTTATTCATCACTATTCCGGATGTGAGCTTGAAGAAAAGTTTACCGTGCTTCATTCGCAGTCTCTCTTCCCCTCTCTGTGTTTCTCCCCTGCTCTCCCTTCACACATACACACACACACACACACACGCTCACACGTGTGTGTGCACACACACACCCTACACAATTAGTTAAAACCAAACTAAATCATTTGGGTCAAAGCTTTCTTAACTTTCTGAAGTTCTCTCAAGATCATACTCAAATGTTCCTGCCATAGCTTGGATACACAACAGCTGGAGGTATGGACTAGTGGAGCTGTACTGAAGACTAGGTCATCATTTCCGTAATTCCAGCCCTTAATGGGTTTCTAATTCAGCTGTGCTAGAGCACAATATGTGCTGATTTACATGTCTTCAGTTGACACAGACATCTCATGAAAATAAAACACTGGGATATGTATTACAAGGCAGCTTCCAATGCAAAAGATGAATCTTCTGTAAAAAATGAGATCCACTCTTCAAAAGGCTACATATAACATTACATATCTTAAATCATTGTATGAAAGATCAGTAAAAGCACAGTAATGTTATTCAATTATTTTTTAATTTCCCAGAGAATGGCTCAACATGCTATGAGTTGGAGATATTGGAGACAGTACAGTGGAGGCTGAGTCCTGGAAAATAGCACATCATTACCCCTTACCATATTTTAGTTGACACCAATGATATACTATATCAATGGTTTCCCACACTTGGGTGCTCATCAGAATTAACATGAGAGCTCATTAAAAATCAGGATTTCTGGGCTTTACCCAGACTTACTGAATCAAAATCTTTGGTGTTATGTGCATGGAATCTGTATTTGCTCCAGCACCCTTAATCCCCAATGATTCTGACACAGCCAGAAAGACCCATGCTTGGGAATTTCTCTTCCTTAGATTGAACATCTAAGCCCAGATCCTATTCTTGGCAGCAAAACTGATTTTGTGTCCATGCTCATAATACTACTTCTCTTCTCCATATCTCAGTTTCACCATCCCAATGTGAAGAGATACTGCTAAATACAAATAATCACCTTAGTACTCTGGGCCTAAGAACATCAGAAAGAGTCTAAAAATTATAGTACATTTAGGCTATGTTTACCAAAATGAAAACTTCTGAATATAGGGACTTGATTATAGTTTTTAACATTATGAAATATACAGGTTGGTGAATTTGGGCTTTTTTTAAACAAATCCCATAAAAATTAGAGCCAAGAGCAATATTTCAGTTGAAGATGGCTAATTTAAGAGCAAATTAAGATCTTTTCATGAAGCAGGTAGTAAATCTATGAAAGTAATTAGAATGATAAATGACTAACTCCAAAACATAAATACGTTCAAGAAGAGTTTTAATAAATTGTGGAGGATAAATCCATAATGATTTGTTATGGAAGATAAGAAACCTTTGAGGTGACCCATATTAAAGCAAATATGGGCAACAATGGAAGTGAAAATGCATGTTTTTCAGTTCGATAAAAATTCTCAAGACCAAACCACAGGGGGATAAGATATAGTTAGACTACTTTTAAATCAATGAATTTAAAGAATTTTGAGATTACTGAATATTATTATCTTTTTTCTACTACAGAGTAGGTTGATACACAAATCAAACAGTCTCATTGATTTTTAGAACTCTTTTAATGATTTCAGTGTGGAAACTGAAGGGAATGCTAACAAATTTCAGAGGTATAAGTGCAAACTGAAATGAAGCAGCTCAATTTTACTTCTTGCATAATGCTGCATCATCAAAATCAGACATATGAATGTATCATTAGGTTATTAAAGTTGTGCCTTTTAATTTGTTCTGGTACCTGGTGTTCTGGTTAATTTATGATGATTGGTAAATGTACTGATAAAGTGCCTTGGGTCATCTGCATAAAACTTGGGGATGTAGATGATATTTAAGCTAGCATTTTTTTAAAAATATACTTATGCAGTCAATCTGACTTCTATTTAAATTTTGGACAGAAAGTAGATATATATTTTTTTATTAATTTTAAGCAGTTCAGTAATCCATATTGTGATCATGGGTACGTGTGGTAAATACATGGTATAATGTCTGCAATACTGACCCCACACCTGCCTCTTTAGCCTTCAGCATTTCTCTGCATCTATAATTCAAAGTAACAATAAATTTTTTGATGTATCTCAAATCAATAAATCTCATTTCATCTCTAAATTCCTGGAGTGCAATAGACTCGACTTTGGTTCTCCTGACCCCCAAATTGCTTCCAAATTTTGCTGAAAATTCCTTTCACATTTATTTAACACTGATGTTGACTTTTAGTTCTGGGATTATGAATATAACCTAAAATTAATAGAAAGAATTTATAAGAAAGACAAAATGAACTCTTTGGTGTCTCCCATCTTATACTTTTACCAAACTTTTTTTTCCTGAGGATAAGTCAAGTATAATTGGAGTTTTTTTTTTAATTAATTTATTTTATTTATTTATTTTTGGCTGTGTTGGGTCTTTGTTGCTGCGCAAGGGCTTTCCCTAGCTGCGGAGAGCAGGGGCTACTCTTCATTGCGGTGTGCGGGCTTTTCATTGCAGTGGCTTCTCTTATTGCAGAGTACGGGCTCTAGGCACATGGGCTTCAGTAGTTGTGGATTGCGGGCTCTAGAGTGCAGGCTCTGTAATTGTGGCGCACGGGCTTAGTTCTCCGCGGCATGTGGGATCTTCCTGACCAGGGCTCGAAGCTGTGTCCCCTACATTGGCAGGCAGATTCTTAACCACTGTGCCACCAGGAAAGCCCCTTTTATTTTTTAAAAATTTATTTATTTTATTTATTTATTTTTGTAATTGGAGTCTTAATGGTTGGTTATCTTTTTTTCTTTTCTGTGTGTGTCCTGAGAGTTAGAGCAAACTGAGAAAATTATTAAGTATTAAAATATTTTTCTAAATAGTTTTTCTTGATTTCCTATGGATCACTGTGAAGGTCAAGGCTGTATGTACCAGTAGAGTTAATCTGGCTCTGCAACTATACCGTAATATTCAACACAGGAAGCTTCTGTGCCTGGTGGATCTCTGACTCTGCCAGTTGCTGGGAAATGGTGGATTGAAGGACTTTCAGAGTGGTTCATAACTTTGAAAAATCAATTATCAGTTAAGGGCCTTTAGAATACCCTAGTTTCTAAGCATGGCATTCTGCCACAAAAACACTCAAAATCTTTTTGCTGTTATAGTTAAATTGTAGACAAAAATCCATTCTAACTCCTCCTGTTAATCAATGCTGGGACGAAGCCTAGGATTTTGTTCACTTAAAAGCAGACGCATTTGATCTGGAAATGCCTTGCTATAAATGTCCGGGTATGTACCAAACTTCAAATTTTTTTTTTTTTTTTTTAGGGCCAGGAATTTAAGCAGAGACCTGAAATGGAACCAACTGATTCACATTGTAGTAAATAAAAGTAAAGCAATGATCTTGGCTTGAGCTGTCTGGTTCAGTGATCGGGCGGAACGTCACACACAAGCTCAGTCACTGCAAACAATGGTTTTCTGGCTGTGACCCCTGGCTGTCATTCTAACATAGTAGAATCATGTTAGGGGGAATGGAAAAAGTGAGCACCACTTCTTACCATGTTCTCCCTAGTACTGCCAGTCTCCCTCTGCCCCTGTGTTGGATGCAGCAGAGATCACCCACCAATCAGCCCAAGGAAGGCCAACAGGGTGGGGCCAATCACTGTGTTCTCCAACTACAGCCAGACTCACCTCCACAGCAGTACCTGTGGCTCTAGCCTGGACTCTGGCTCTGGCAGTGGCAGCTGGAAGAGGGTAATAGGACCTTCTGCTGAATGAAGGAAGTTGGGTGAATGAATGGGTCAGCTGCAGGGGTCACTTGCAAAGGGACTGGAGTGATAAGAAAACAACTCATTCAGGCAGATACTTTTGATATCTCCCAAACCTGCCTGTGGCAGGAGGGGAAGCCATCTCCCATGAGAGAGAAGTCAATGGGGTGGAAGGCCATATTCTCACTACTGAGTCTTTCCAGGAGCCAGCGCTTCAAGGCACAAGGCTCCTGGTTCCTTCTCTCCACCACCCCCTCCACTCTTTCCACTCTCACTCCTTGTGCTCCTTCTTGTGCTTCTTCTTCTTTTTCTTCTTCTTTGCTGCCTTGCTGTCTTTTGACGTGTGCCTTGCCCTCTTGCCTGTATCACTCTCAGAGTCTGAGCTGTCAGAGTCAGATGACTTCCTGTCTCTATGTTTCTTTTTCTTCTTTTCCTTCTTTCTTTTTCTAGAAGAATTTCTCGTGGGGTCAGGCTTTTCAAACTCTGCTGCCTTTGCCTCTTCCTTCTCTTCCTCATCAGGTATCAGAGAGTACTTGGTCCCACCTGGCTGCATGAAACAATCCTTTGCAAAGTGGCCTTTACAGCCACACTTCTTGCAGGTAGTGTTCAGGACAGCCTCGAGGGTGATCTTCTGCCCAGTGTAATCCTGGAAGGACCGCCTCCGCCTCTCTTCTTGCTCAATGATAACGTTGTTGGGGTCAAGGTCCTTCCCAGCCCCTTGGTTGACAACTTTCATGGAGAGGGATACTTTTATCCTATCATTTTTCATCTCTCGTCCAATAAGCTTCACCCACACTTTGTCTCCGACATCTACTATCTCAGAGGGCTTATCCACGCGACAGGATGACATATGAGTTCGATGGACCAGACCTTGCTTCCGACAGCCTGGGATTTTGATAAAGGCTCCATAGTCTGTCACCATAGCAACCTCTCCTTGGAAAATAGTGTAGAGAGCAGGCAAGTTCTCCATGGTCTCAGGTCTTCCTGAATTCATCCTTAATGTTCTATGGTTCCTCCATTTCTCTTCTGCTAAAGCTAATTCAAGTGTCTCGGTATCAGCGTCCGGTCTCCTCGCCGCAGCATTGCGCGCAACACCGAAACCCAAACTTCAAATTTTGATTAGGTCTTTCACTTGGTGTAGTGAACAATGCTCATATTTTCTTTTACCCTATTTAGAAAAACAGGTGAAAATGTAAGGAAGAGTTGATTGATACTATAAATTAACATATAAATGAATATATACATATGATACATATATATATATATAACTGATCTTATATATATATATTATGGTTACACGTGTGTGTATGTGTGTGATTTATGAAGAATTAAAATAGATCCTAAATTGTTAAAATCAGGTTCTTTATGGCAAAACAAAACTTGTTAAAAAAAACATTTCAACTATAAATTTGTTGTGAACTGGCCTACATACAAGAATTGAAAAAAGAGTTCACAATGACTATAATGATGGTATGTGTACATAAGAAGAGAAACAAATTGATAAAGGTGATAAGAGCTGTTACAAAAATTATCAGAGTTAGATTGCCTCCCTCCCTCCTGCCATCCCGGCAAATGTAGTTAACTCACTAATGGTAAAAAGTGGTCCTAACCTGTGGAATCCTATCTCATACTCTGACAAAAATTTTTGTCAAGATAAGACTTAGTGGCATTTAATATCACTGACTGTCCTCTTCTTCCTAGGACTGAAAGGTTTCCCCTGTTGTGGGAGTTCCAGTGCTAAAATTGGGACAGGCCTGGGCAATCTGGGATGGTTGTTCACCATGGGTCTGAGGACGTCTTTTCTGTCTCTGAGCAGGAACACATCTAGAGGGATGGGTCTACAGATCTGTGGATATGTTTAAGACCATGTTACACTCCATAAAATGCATTATCTGTATTTGAAATCTTAAATGATTACTTCTCTCCCAGCCTCTGACTTGCCCAGGAGGCAAGTGAAAAGAAACAATAGAAGACCATGATTTTGGGTCAAACAATTTAGTACAATTGGAAAATGCTTACGTCATGTAGAAGTGACAACAGAGTTGGAAGGAATCTTTAACATCTTGTATACACCTGATTTGATATGAGTTTATTACAGGGCTGAAGGCATACTACTGGCTCAGCTAAAAGTATCAAGGATTATTCAGTCCCAAATAATTTTTTTAACATCTTCAGAGATAGCAATATCATATTAATGAGCCCAGTGGCTATCTTAGGGGTGAAATCTATAAATATATGATTTTTGTTCATGTTCTGGGTTTTTATTGCTTGAATAACAAACTAGAATTAATGCTACATAAAGATATTAGCAAAGTTCTGCAGCATCTAACATCAAAAAGGTGGAGAAAAATAATGAAGACAAGCCCCATTTCCTAATAGATACCTCTGGATCTCCAGCAGCTAAAATAGTTCTTGGCACATACTAAGGCCTCTCTAAATATGTGTGAAATGAATGAATGATCAACAGCTATGACACCAAAACACATAAATTAAATCTATCAACAGATGTTATTGAATTCCTGCTAAGTGCAAAATCTGAAAGTCCATTTGTTTTGCTTATCAATTCCTCTCTATTATTCTTTGATCATTTTTGTTTATGTATGTCAAAATTCTGACCTGTTTGGAAGTACAGGTATAATCTTTTAATTTCTAGCCTAACTAGTAATGATGGTGTTAAAAGTCTCAGAAGAGTCATTTTTCTAAAATTCTGAAGTGGAAGTTTTGAACCCCTAATTATTATATTTCCTGGATTTATGACACTTTCTAAACATGATGCTAGAGCCAACTGTGGTCCAGTTTAATAGCTATATAGTTCATACCACACTTTCCCATTTCACTGATGGTTATATGAGCAGGGTGGAATTGAAAACCTCAAAAAAAGAAAACAAAAAACAAAACCCTATTTTAGTCTATTGGATCTGCTGCAGAAAGAGGTAAGTTTACTCTGATAGGATTTGGTTTTCACAAAGCTATTATGGCTTTTAGTTCATTTCTTTTCCCATTTAATTTGCCTATAAATAGATTTGAGGACAAACTTTGAATTTTTAAAAATATATATACAGGTAAAGAAGCTAAACTTAGATGCCTATCATTTCTAGTATCATCACTTTCCTCTTGGAGAAAATGTATAAATATACTACTGGTATGGTCCCACAATAACTTTGACCTAATTTTTATAGAAACTTGGAATAAAAATCATCAGGGTCTGCAGATTTGAATACTATGTTTATGTCTGAAAACTGTAGCACAGTCAGCATAGTCATTTTGTTTCCTCTGACAGCTAATAGCATTCTACAACGTGACTGCTTCTTAAAAAGAAAAACAAGGTTTGCATTTGGTCGATCCATTTTTCTATAGAGTAGCTTTGTAGGAAATAGACTTAAATAACAATGAGCCAAACTTTCTAACCACTGGGTTAAACAATAGTTCTAGGTAGACCCCTGAAGCACTGGCAAAAGAAGATCCACTCCCTGCTGTTCTTGAAAAAAGAGTATGTGTTTCCTGTCATACAAAGGGAGACTCATGGTAATTTGTTTCCCAGCTTATCCTATCATCAATCCCAAAAGCACCCAAGAGAAACATTTTTTCTTTTCGCCAGTTCCTTACTAGATAATTCTCGCTACAAACCTTTTAACGTACCTTTGTCTTTGAATTGTGTATTAAGTATTCCAGCATTATGATTTTACATTCCTTAGATATTTACAACCCTATGTTTTTGCTTTGTATTATAGCTATTTGGATGCTAGTCTGTCAAATCTTTAATAAAGGGGAAACAAAAACGTGCTTTAACATCATCATTTCATTGTCCATGTTGCCTAGCACATGCAACCTAATCAAATGTGAAAGACCATTTGTCAGTCCAATATGCTGTGACACACTGGCCTAGTTCCAGAACAGGAAGGAACCAAACCAGTCACTTATATGACTATCTTTATATATCATGGTGGATTAGAATCATCATGTGTTCTATACAGGCTTGATTGACTTTAGAGAACCAGGAAACAAAGGGAGATAGGGTAGACAGTATAGAGCATCTAAGAGCTCAGGCTGTGTAATCAGAGCAACTTGGGTTTGCATCCCTTCTCTTCAACCTGCTTACTGAATGACCTTAGAATGACCTGGACTTATGTTAGACTTGATCACAGAACAAACGTTAACCAGCTTATCATTTGTCACACAATCTACTAGTCCAACAGCAGAAGAGGTTGAAGAGTGGGGATATAGACAGAGCTAAGCTAAGGCTATGTGTGAAAGGAGTCATTTAGTTTGTTACATGAGTTTTGACTCAGCTATATCCTTTCCCTCTGATTGAGTTGCACTAGGGAGAAACCAACCGAAAATACTAAGAATTAATTATTAAGTCATGTTCATATATTTATATCTTTCATATATATTCATCTATTTATTTAATATTTAGTGCTTTAATTATTAAACTGTTTTTGAACATTGTTTATGGGAGAATATTCTTTGGCAGCCAAAATATATTCTCATGTATAACCATCTGACCAAGAATCAGAGAGTCATAGAAACATGAGAGAGCCTCCATCTCCTGAATCACTCATGGTGTTTTTGAAGTCAAAGTCCTTAAAACCGATAAGAGGACAGAATACTTTGCCTACTTAAAATGTCAACATGGGGGCTTCCCTGGTGGCGCAGTGGTTGAGAGTCTGCCTGCCGATGCAGGGGACACGGGTTCGTGCCCCGGTCCAGGAGGATCCCACATGCCGCAAAGCGGCTGGGCCCATGAGCCATGGCCGCTGAGCCTGCGCGTCCGGAGCCTGTGCTCCACAACGGGAGAGACCACAGCAGTGAGAGGCCTGCGTACCGCAAAAAAAAAAAAAAAAAAAACGAGAGAGAGTGCATGGAATTATGAAAAGAAAAGAAAGAAGTGGAAAAATAAAATTCTTACAAAATGTCAACATGTAATTCATTCCCTGAGCAGTTCAGTAGATGATTCTATATCAGAAAGTCCTTCATTTCAGTACTGGAAGAAAAAATAATAAAAATTCTCCTGCTATTCGGAAAGGTATTGATAAACTATCAAAAGTTTTACAGATTTGAGATTAATTTCATATGAATAGTAATGTGAAGGACTGGATGAATTAAGAGGACTTGAGGTCCAAAGTATTTAGAAAGCTTTGTTATTGGACTGTCAGGAAGTATAATGATGTTCAGCAGGTTTACTGCTTGATTTTAATCATGAAAGGGGTAAGAAGGCCTTATTGACAAATTAAAATGGACTCAACTTTGGTCTCATCTAATTCCTTATCTAATTATTTGATATGGCCTGTGGTTGGAAAGAAAGTAGCATTGTGTCATTTACATTTTGCAAAACTGAACTATCACTGGGCTACTTTGGAAAGGCCTGCTGCAGAATTTCCTTTTCTCCACTTAAGATTGTCCACCACCCCATCAGCAGATTATGTTGAATTAATTTGTTAGGGACTAAAAGAAATAAGAAGAAAACACTGAAGGAACATGGAATTCAATCCCATTTCACATTTAATGAGCTTCTATAATGCTCCACCTGTGAGCACCCAGGAGATGTCATAGTAGATAAGTACTAAGGATCCAAAGTGAAGAAGACATAATTCCTGCCCACAAGAATCTTATAATCTCAAGTTAGAAGGAGAAAGCAGGCTACATAGTGCATATTTAAAGTATATTTAAGTAGATAAGTTGAGTGATAGAGTGAGAGAGAGAGAGAATTTGGCTGGTGCACTAATCCAATTTGGCTTGTCCCCTAATCCATTAAGTGAGCAAGGCCCTATAATTAGTATGATAATGAAAGACAGGAAACTGCAATTCCCTCAGTGTAGGTTCCCACTTACCTCTCACAGTGTGAACATCTCCCTGTGCTGTCTGTGATTCTCAAGTTTAAGGGTTATATTTTTTATACAACTTGGTCCCTACATGCAAGGCAACTAACTATTTCACTTAC
Organism: Leucopleurus acutus; assembly: GCF_964270905.1. NCBI lineage: Eukaryota > Metazoa > Chordata > Mammalia > Artiodactyla > Delphinidae > Leucopleurus > Leucopleurus acutus. Next base: position 84,920,580 of record NC_139148.1, read on the forward strand.
TATTCAGCCTGAAGGATAACCTTCCTAAGACATTTATTTTCAAGGTGAATTTGAAACTAATGTGAGGTTTTCTTTTTTCTTATATTTTTAGACTTCCACTCCCCACATAAGGTATGATTTCATTGTATAACTAAGTAGGAATATGATCATAAAGGTACACAAGGAGGGAGTAAATTCTTCCCAAGCATGGGGGCAATGAAGGCTTCAAAGAGGTTGTGGCCTATGAAGGAAAGATCTCAAGAGCATGATAAAAAGGAAGCCGATTATAGGTATAGGAAGGAAAAACTTTTCCTTGATCCTCTTAGGGTCTGGGGCTGGACCTGAAAATTAAAATGACAAAGACAGATTAACAGGAAAAAAGCATACAAATGTATTTAATATATTTAATATATGCTTTACATGACACAGGAGCCTTCATAAGGAAATGAAGACCCAAAGAAACAGTTAAACCTGACCATATTTATACTAAATTTGATGAAGGGTAGAAAGTCATGGGAAAATGCAGTAGGACAAAAGAATATTGAGGTAAGGGTAGTAAACTGGGGGAAACAGTAAGGTTTGTGTCTTCAGATTCTCATCTTCAGAGGTAAGGATGCTCCTTTCCTCTGGGTATGGAGAGGATACCTCTCACAAGAGGGTTTTATGGCCTGATTCAGCGAATAAGGGGAAGTTAGAGAGTCCCTGTACCTGCCATTTCTCAAATTCCTTCACCCTAAAATATTCCATATGCCAAGGTACCATATTTTGGAGTAGCATATTCTGAACCCCATCATAGGCAAAGTGAGTGGTTTACTATTATGCAAAAATATAAAGCACCCAATGCATGACAAGTTTGGGTACTATGAGTATACTGGGCTTGGTAGTGGATAAAGCAGTTGAGGAAAGTCATGAGAGACAAGGCTGAAAAGCCAGGTGGAGTTAGATTGTGATGGTCCTTAAATGCCATGTTTGAGAAGTATAGCCTCTGCCCTGAAGGTGATGACTGTCAGTAAGGACTTTTAAACAGTAGAGTGATATTATCATATTTGTATTTTAGAAAGGTAATCCTTACCTGCCACCTCACACCTCTGGCCTGGCAGAAGCTGCTTCTCACAAGTAAGAGAGAAAACCATGAGAAGAGAGCATCTTTTGGGAACAGTGAAAATACGGATACCTGAGTATTCAATGGCGAAAAAGGATGCAGGTGAGCACAGAACCATTTAGATATTTTCACCACACTTCCTGGGGCAGGGGATAACAGTGACATTGGCATTTGAATACTTCTGTGAAAGGATGAGACCTTCCTGGGCAGAGGCAGTAGGTATCAGCTGCTAAAGACAGAAGCCTAGACTCATAGATTAGCATAGCTAGAAGGGGTGCTAGTGATTATCCAGTTTAGAAGTAGACAAACTATGGCTTGCAGGCCAAATCTGGCTTGTAGTTTTTTATGACCTTTGAGCTTAGGATAATTTTTACATTTTATTTATTTATTTAATATTTATTTATTTTATTTAATTCATTTATTTGGCTGTCCCGGGTCTTAGTTGTGGCATGTGGGATATAGTTCCCTGACCAGGGATTGAACCCTGGCCCCCTGCATTGGGAGCACAGAGTAGTAACCACTGGAGCACCAGGGAAGTCCCCGGTTTTTACATTTAAAAGGGTTGTAAAAGGGGGAAAAAGAAGAAAAATGTGACTAAATATATGGCCCACAAAGCCTAACAAATTTTCTGTGTAGTCCTTTGCAGAAAAGTTTGTCATAGTCTAATTTAACTTCTTTGTTTTATAGGGAAAAACAGGCCTATTTATTCATCATATACCTACATACATATATATGAAATGGCCTTCTCTGAAAGATCAACCTTATGCCACTGACTAATTTTATTTTCAAAATATTTAAGTTCACTTTTTTTTTTTTGAGGGCATTAGGGAGAGCCAAATTTGAATGTCCTTGAAAGGCAGGCATGTTCTATGGTATATGGTACATAATTGTTACATTTTCTAACATACACCAACACCACCCTTACCCCTTTCCTATTCTTTGGTAGAAGTGTCTTTAAATACCCTGGGGGAATTATTGATTTTCTGAATAGTTTGTGTAGAGTTGATCCCACCCAAGCCCCAGGTACAGGAATATGCTATTGGCCTAAGCCAGAGACATCTCATGCCTCTGGTCATAGTTATTGAATTAGGGATGGACACATGATCTAGTTCAGAGTACTGATTATCAGACCCAGTACTTTATGTTAACAGTTTTAGAAAGAAGAACACTCATTTTCTTTTTTTCTATATTTGAACATGGAAGAAAAAGCCCTAGAAATATGAACAGCCATCTTAACACAATCAGGACATGAGAATCAAGTCAACATGAAGGAGAGGAAGATTGAGAAACTGAGAGACAGAGACTGATGACACTGTTTGGAACCCCTGGATCAAGCTATACCTGAAACATATATTCCTGGACTTTTGTTTAGGTGAACTAATAAATTCCTTTTTGATTAAGTTGGTTTGAGCTTGTTTTCCTGCCATTTACAACCAAGAGTCAAACTATGTGATTGGCAATCTAAAACCCATTGACAAAATCTAGCTTACTGCCTATTTTTGTACTGCTTATGAGATAAGAATGGTTTGATCCATTTTTAAATGATTGGGGGACTTCCCTGTTGGCACAGTGGATAAGACTCCACACTCCCAATGCAGGAGGCCCGGGTTCAATCCCTGGTCAGGAACCTAGATCCAACATGCATGCCTCAAATAATAGTTTGCATGCCACAACCAAGGAGCTGGTGATCCACAACTAAGACCCGGTGCAACCAAATAAATAAATTAATTTAAAAAAATGATTGTAAAAAAAGAATATTATTTTGTGACACATTCAAACTGTGTGAAATTCAAATTTCAGTGTCCATAAATGAAGTGTTATTAGAACGCAGCCATGCTTATTCATTTACGAATCATCTATGTCTGCTTGTGTGCTCTAACGGTAGAGTTGAGTAGTTGTAACAGAAACTGTATGACCTACAAAGCCTAAAATATTTACAATTTGGCTGTTTACAGAAAACGTTTGCTGACCTCTGGTTTAACTAAAATGGTGATGCCCAAGAGTTCTTTTTGTTTAAGCTTCCTATTGGTCTCCTAGGGAGATGGTAATGGGCTCATTGAAATTTATGTTTCTATCTAAGACTAAGAATTGAAGTATAGGCTGGAAGAGAGGGGTAAGGGGTCACTTCTAACCACTGAGGGAATAATTCAGTGGGTAAGGAATTTATTCACTATCCTGTAAGAGAAATTGTCTTACAGGAAGAGAGAAGAGAGAATTTTGAGTAAGTTGTTAAATATCATTAGGTGAATGTTTTCTGGCCTAAGCCCTGGAGAAGCTGTTTTACATTTCCATCTTTAGAGGGAGGGAGTGAAAAGTTGACATTTATTCATTCTCTACAATGTTAGATATTGTGCTCAGGTTTTAGTCTCATATTATGTTTGATTCATCCTCAAAATAATTATATGAGCTAAGTCATATTATTATTCTCACTTTTATGATGAGAAAACTGAGACTTTACCCTGCTCCACTTAGCTAGTAAGTACCAGAGCTGACATTTGAGCACAAATCAGTTGGGCTCCCAAATCTATGCTCTTTCTGCTGTATCATGGGGTGGACAAATCTGAATGAACAAGACAGGCAGAAGAATTCTAAAAGTCTGAGAACTGTAAGAAACTGAGTTAGACTGTTCTATTTGGAAGCCTTATTGCACAAGAATTACAGACTGATGGAAGAAAGTCCATCTCCAATAGAAGGTAGCACTTTTGAGAATGAAAGGGGACACTGTAAAAAATTTTGCTGGGTCAAGAGAATTAATCTGAGATTGTCTTGGGCTATCCAGGATGTATAGTGATCCTAATTAGTAGTTACAACAGCCATATGGTTGTGGGAGGAGTCCTGAAAATCAGACATTGATAAATTATACCAAGATTATTATAAGAATGGTTTTAACCATTTTTTTTTGCGGTACTCGGGCCTCTCACTGCTGTGGCCTCTCCCGTTGTGGAGTACAGGCTTCGGATGCGCAGGCTCAGCGGCCATGGCTCACGGGCCCAGCTGCTCCGCGGCATGTGGGATCCTCCTGGACCGGGGCACGAACCCGTGTCCCCTGCATCGGCAGGCGGACTCTCAACCACTCTGCCACCAGGGAAGCCCCCGTTTTTAAATGATTGATAAATTATACCAAGATATACCACGACCAGATTATACCATGGTCAACTGAGAGCATTGGAGTAGAGGCTACATTGGGATGGAGCAGATAAATGCACGCTAGCAGCTGCTCAGGACAATTACAGTGCTGATCCCCAAGAAGGCTTTGCTAAGTGGTAATGGAAGGATGCAAAGGGATGGGCTATTGTCAATTTTTATTGAGCTCAGAGTCAGAAATGACTGTCATTGTAACTCAAACCCACCTTCATTAGAGACCTCCAAGCTGGGGAAACGTGGATTAAATTTACCACGAGGAATACTCCCTTCCCTCTATTTTCAAGAATGATGATAAAGAGACCAGTGTAGGTTTCCAGCTTTTAGCTAGCTTGCAGGTAGCTATTGTGAGGATTCCTTTGAGACATACCTGGTAGGGCTTCTCTGAAGGAATAGCTGAACAATGATAGCAATTCTCAGCTTGCCATCCTTCTAGTCCCAGACCTACTTGCCAGGCTGTTCCAGTCCTGTGCTGTTAAACTGAATTACAGGCTCACCACCCTCTCACATGTTTTCCAAGACAAACAAAAACTGTTTTTATTTAGCTGTTTCGCCTTTCTTATATTTCTTTCCTCTTTTGATGGTATCAATTTTCTTTCATTCATTTTTAGCCTCTGCCCCCATTCTTGTCCTGCTGTCTGATATCTAATACAACTGCTTTACAAGGGGTGCCATTTTGAAGATGAGGAAATGAGCTTTTCTGTTTTTCTGATAATGTACTCATAACCAAATAAGGTAGCAACAGGAAGAAAGGCATTCTCTTCACCTGTGTGTTCCCTCCCCTTCAAGATTTTTTTTTAAATCCATCAACATTTCTTGTGCTGTCAAAACCCATAATAAATTGTAGAACTTGACAGCTGCACATTTATTGGCAAACACCACTTTGAAAGGATGTGTCCCTAGAGCATCAGTCTTGACAGTGTTTTTAACCAACATGCCTTGAAACACTGGTACAGACATCAGTCGATGAAAGCAAAGCTCTGTTCATGGATTGTGCTGATTCTGCACACCCATTTGCCCTCCATGCCAAACCATCATTTGGTTATTCATTGCAAGTCCCACCAGCCTGCACAATGCTTGCCTAATGGATTCGAGATAGCATCTTATATATGCCAACATCTTGTATAATACCCAGATTTGATATGCCTTTACTCCTAGACTCCACAGCTTGAGATTTAAATGTGACAATGCTATTATGTTACAGTTTATCTTGAAAAACCACATACCTCTGGCTAGGCAAGACAGGCAACCTGGTACCAAGGGTATTTGGGGGTTTCTTTCAAGCACATTATCAGGAGATACAGCAGGAAAAAAGTAAAGAGCCAGACCTGATGGGGTAGAAAGTCAATCCTCTAGGCAAACAAAATTGCTTGATCTTTACCACTGAATGGCGTTTTTCAAGAACACACAGAATAGCAGCCAGAGCAGACACATAGGAGACTTTTCATAGGCAACATAAAGGATAGCCAAGAGAAAATCATGATTCTGCAACTAACATACTACGTAAGATGGAAGGGAGTAAAATGCTGCTAAACTTTATAAAACTCATGTTGGTTGGCTTTCTTTTTCAAAGGAACCACAGAAGTTCCTCTTTCAGAAGCACTTCCTTTCCCTTTACTTTAGATGCCCTAGTAATGTTCAGTAAGGGAATTGTGTGCATTAATGATATTCCTACTTCCAATCAAATTGTGGTTTCTAGATTACTGATTCCTCCTCGATTTCTCTAATAAGTGGCATCTATGCTGCTTAGCAATTAGATCTAAGAGCCTCAGAATGGTTTGTAGGTTTGCCTGGCCTGAAGGGTGGAGAAAGGATAGTAGATAGAGTGCCTTATGCTATCTCCCAGTATTTTTGTCTACATGCCAAATTAAACGAAGTTGAAAGCTTTGTATTATTAATTTGAAGAAAATGGCTTTGTGATACAGTGTACTCAATGTCTGAAACATTTTAAATATATTAGTACCTACTATAAGCTATGCATGTTAAAGCCTAGTTATTGAAAAAAATGACCCAAAATGATTGAATTTAAATGATTTAAAGGGTCTAAGAAAGAATCCCATTTGGCTGTCCCTGAATTGATAGTTTAATAGGTGATGGCATCTTCCTATCTATTAAACATCTTATCAGATTTATTCGTGTTAGATGATAATTTCCCAAATATATTGAAACATCACCACTATTTTTAGTGATGCATACATAATTTAAGGAATCTTCTTAAAAGAAAGTCAATTAATCTTTTGATAGCCAGGAAATTATGTTGTGGTAAAAATTAACAATTTTAATGTAAGTAGAGAGCATAATTTTAACTACAACCTTTTACCACCACCTCTCTTAGCCTTTGCTTGTCACTTTCCGTGAGTATATATAAGTTGTTTGATATTCCAAAAGCATATATGTGAACGTGCAAGGGACCTATTAAATGTTGTTCTCAGTTAACCACAGTGATTTGTATAAATAATAACAAATATAGAAACAAAAGAGTAAAACCAAAAATGTGTTCTTATTTCTTAGAGTTTGTCTGGTAATGATGCTTTCAAAACTTCTAAAACTGTCAGAAATAGTTATGCTTTACTATACATGTGTGAAATTGCAGTCTAAAAATGTGGAATTGCTTTGATCTTTTTGATTTTTCCCAGTATAAAGAAATAAATACATTATTTGAATGAAGGTAATGATATTTGCAAAGTCATAGAGAAATAAACTTCTATAATGGGCATTTTTGCTTTCTATGGTTAAACTTTTATTATGTCAAGGCCCTACATGAAAACTTAAATGTTCTTTCTGCCAAGTTCAAAAAATTTTGTTATATGCCACCTATCAGTTTCAGGACATATCATTGGAAGTCAGATTTTCTATGGTTACACATCCAATTACTCTGTGTATATGGTAGCTGTTTTATGAATACATGAAAAATATCTAGATATTGTTCAGTATTTTCAGTTTTCATTGGGGTGTTTGGTATCACCTAGATCTAGCATGATTCTCCAAAGACGCCATTTTAGATATTTACTTAAATAGAAACTACTAAGATTTGAAAAATACAGAATCTTTTTTTTTATTTCATTTTATTGAAGTATAGTTGATTTACAATTCTGTGTTAATCTCTACTATACAGCAAAATGATTCAGTTATACATATGTATACATTCTTTTTCATATTCTTTTCCATTATGGTTTATCTCAGGATATTGAATATAGTTCCCTGTGCTATACAGTAGGGCCTTGCTGTTTATCCATTCTATATATGAGTTTGTATCTGCTAATCCCAAACTCCCACTCCTTCCCTCCCTCACCAACCCACTCTGCCTTGGCAACCACAAGTCTGTTCTCTATGTCTGTGAGTGTGTTTCTATTTTGTAAATAAGTTCACTTGTATTACTTTTTTTAGATTCCACATATAAGTGATATCATATAATATTGGTCTTTCTCCTTCTGACTTACTTCACTTAGTATGATGATCTCTAGGTCCATCCATGTTGCTGTGAATGGCATTATTTCAGTCATTTTTATGGCTGAGAAGTATTCCATTGTGTATTTGTATCATATCTTCTTTATCCATTCATCTGTTGATGGACATTTTGGTGGTTTACCTGTCTTGGCTATTCAAAAATACAGAATCCTAACTTAAAATATCACTGCATAACTTTACTTCCAAATAGTCATCGAATGTTATGGGTACAAATTATTTGACATTTGCATTTCTTATTTCTCAACAGTCCTGCAAAGAGGTTAGTGGATAATCCACTTTACATTTAACATCTGAGGAGGCAAAGGCCCAAAGAGATACAATTGCTGGATTCACCAGTCATTCAAGTAACTATTCTACAGAAAACAACATGAATAAAACTGTAATTCTTTCATTCACTCAACAGTTATCAATTGATTGCTTATTATGGATGAAGCACTATGATAACTGTGAATGATACAAGGAAGCAGAACATGTTCTTCATTCCTAGAGCTCTGTTTGAGAATGATTAACTCAAAGTTTCTTAGGGTGTCACAAACAGATATGTTTTATCATACTTGTGTAGAATTACTGTATCTAGAAGCATAGAGTAAATTTAAATTAAATACATTTACAGATTATAATGCATTAGCATTTTAAAGAAGAAGGTGATTAAGTGCAAATGGAAGGTACAGGCATTAAGTAAATAATAACATAGTCAAAGAGTATCCTCTAATTTCAGCTTCTAATCCATAGGCCTGTTATGAAGCTCCATCTCAAGAAATCTTAACTGAGATAACTTCCCATCTTCTCCATATGAAAAAGGTGTTCAACATTTCCAAACGTACTGGCTATAATAATAATAAATTATTTTATCTCCAATCTTGTAAATTTCCTGTGATTTTTTATTTATTTTATTTTATTTTAAAAATTAAATAATTTATTTATTTTTTACATCTTTATTGGAGTATAACTGCTTTACAAGGGTGTGTTAGTTTCCGCTTTATAACAAAGTGAATCAGTTATACATACACATATGTTCCCATATCTCTTCCCTCTTGCATTTCGCTCCCTCCCACCCTCCCTATCCCACCCCTCTAGGTGGTCACAAAGCACCAAGCTGATCTCCCTGTGGTATGCACCTGCTTCCCACTAGCTATCTATTTTACGTTTGGTAGTGTATATATGTCCATACCACTCTCTCGCTTTGTCACAGCTTACCCTTCCCCCTCCCCATATCCTTAAGTCCATTCTCTAGTAGTTCTGTGTCTTTATTCCTGTCTTACCCCTAGGTTCTTCATGACATTTTTTTTTCTTAAATTCCATATATGTGTGTTAGCATACAGTATTTGTCTTTCACTTTCTGACTTACTTCACTCTGTATGACAGACTCTAGGTCCTTCCACCTCAATAAAAATAGCTCAATTTCATTTCTTTTTACTGCTGAGTAATATTCCATTGTATATATTTGCCACATCTTCTTTATCCATTCATCCGATGAAGGACACTTAGGTTGTTTCCATCTCCGGGCTATTGTAAATAGAGCTGTAATGAACATTTTGGTGCATGACTCTTTTTGAATTATGGTTTTCTCAGGGTATATGCCCAGTAGTGGGATTGCTGGGTCATATGGTAGTTCTATTTGTAGTTTTTTAAGGAACCTCCATACTGTTCTCCATAGTGGCTGTATCAATTCACATTCCCACCAGCAGTGCAAGAGTGTTCCCTTTTCTCCACACCCTCTCCAGCATTTATTGTTTCTAGATTTTTTGATGATGGTTATTCTGACAGATGTGAGATGATATCTCATTGTAGTTTTGATTTGCATTTCTCTAATGATTAGTGATGTTGAGCATTCTTTCATGTGTTTGTTGGCAGTTTGTATATCTTTTTTGGAGAAATGTCTATTTAGGTCTTCTGCCCATTTTTGGATTAGGTTGTTTGTTTTTTTGTTATTAAGCTGCATGAGCTGCTTGTAAATTTTACAGATTAATGCTTTGTCAGTTGCTTCATTTGCAAATAATTTCTCCGAATCTGAGGGTTGTCTTTTGGTCTTGATTATGGTTTCCGTTGCTGTTCAAAACTTTTGAAGTTTCATTAGGTCCCATTTGTTTATTTTTGTTTTTATTTCCATTCTTCTAGGAGGTGGGTCAAAAAGGATCTTGCTGTGATTTACATTGTAGAGTGTTCTGCCTATGTTTTCCTCTAAGAGTTTGATAGCTTCTGGCCTTACATTTAGGTCTTTAATCCATTTTGAGCTTATTTTTGTGGATGGTGTTAGGGAGTGATCTAATCTCATACTTTTATATGAACCTGTCCAGTTTTCCCAGCACCACTTATTGAAGAGGCTGTTCTTTCTCCACTGTATATTCCTGCCTCCTTTATCAAAGATAAGATGACCATATGTGCGTGGGTTTATCTCTGGGCTTTCTATCCTGTTCCATTGATCTATCTTTCTGTTTTTGGGCCACTACAATACTGTCTTGATTACTGTAGCTTTGTAGTATAGTCTGAAGTCATGGAGACTAATTCCTCCAGCTCCGTTTTTTGTTCTCAAGATTGCTTTGGCTATTTGGGGGTCTTTTGTGTTTCCATACAAAATGTGAAATTCCTTGTTCTACTTCTGTGAAATATGCCAGTGGTGGTTTGATAGGGATTACATTGAACCTGTAGATTGCTTTGGGTAGTAGAGTCATTTTCACAATGTTGATTCTTCCAATCCAAGAACATGGTATATCTCTCCATCTATTTGTATCATCTTTAATTTCTTTCATCAGTGTCTTATAATTTTCTGCATACAGGTCTTTTAGCTCCTTAGGTAGGTTTATTCCTAGATATTTTATTCCTTTTGTTGCAATGGTAAATGGGAGTGTTTTCTTGATTTCACTGTCAGATTTTTCATCATTAGTATATAGGAATGCCAGATATTTCTGTGCATTACTTTTGTATCCTGCTACTTTACCAAATTCATTGATTAGCTCTAGTAGTTTTCTGGTAGCATCTTTAGGATTCTCTATGTATAGTATCATGTCATCTGCAAACAGTGACAGCTTTATTTCTTCTTTTCTGATTTGGATTCTTTTTCTTTCCTTTTCTTCTCTGATTGCTGTGGCTAAAACTTCCAAATCTATGTTGAATAAGAGTGGTGCGAGAGGGAAACCTTGTCTTGTTCCTGATCTTAGTGGAAATGCTTTTAGTTTTTCACCATTGAGGATGAAGTTAGCTGTGGGTATGTCATATATGGCCTTTATTATGTTGAGGAAATTTCCCTCTATGCCAACTTTCTGAACGCTTTCTTAATCATAAATGGGTGTTGAATTTTGTCAAAAGCTTTCTCTGCATCTATTGAGATGATCATATGGATTTTCTCCTTCAATTTGTTAATATGGTGTATCACGTTGATTGATTTACGTATATTGAAGATTCCTTGCATTCCTGGAATTAGCCCCACTTAATCTTGGTGTATGATCCTTTTAATGTGCTGTTGGATTCTGTTTGCTAGTATTTTGTTGAGGATTTTTGCATCTACGTTCATCAGTGATATTGGCCTGTAGTTTTCTTTCTTTGTGACATCCTTGTCTGGCTTTAGTATCAGGGTGATGGTGGCCTCGTAGCATGAGTTTGGGAATGGTCCTCCCTCTACTATATTTTGGAACAGTTTGAGAAGGGTAGGTGTTAGCTCTTCTCTAAATGTTTGATAGAATTCGCCTGTGAAGCCATCTGGTCCTGGGCTTTTGTTTGTTGGAAGATTTTTAATCACAGTTTCCATTTCAGTGCTTGTGATTGGTCTGTTCATATTTTCTATTTCTTCCTGATTCAGTCTTGGTAGGTAGTGCATTTCTAAGAATTTGTCCATTTCTTCCAAGTTGTCCATTTTATTGGAATAGAGTTGCTTGTAGTAATCTCTCATGATCTTTTGTATTTCTGCAGTGTCAGTTGTTACTTCTTTTTCATTTCTAATTCTATTGATTTGAGACTTCTCCCTTTTTTTCTTGATGGGTCTGTCTAAAGGTTTATCAATTTTGTTTATCTTCTCTAAGAGCCAGCTTTTAGTTTTATTGATATTTGCTATTGTTTCCTTCATTTCTTTTTCATTTATTTCTGATCTGTTCTTTATGATTTCTTTCCTTTTGTTGACTTTGGTTTTTTTGTTCTTCTTTCTCTAATTGCGTTAGGTGCAAAGTTATGTTGTTTATTCAAGATGTTTCCTGTTTCTTAAGGTAGGATTGTATTGCTATGAACTTCCCTCTTAGAACAGCTCTTGCTGCATCCCATAGGTTTTGGGTCATTGTGTCTCCATTGTCATTTGTTTCTAGGTATTTTTTAAATTTCCTCTTTGATTTCTTCAGTGATCTCTTCATTATTAAGTAGTGTATTGTTTAGCGTCCATGTGTTTGTATTTTTTACAGACCATTTCCTGTAATTTATATCTAGTCTCATAGCATTGTGGTTGGAAAAGATACTTGATACAATTTCAGTTTTCTTAAATTTACCAAGGCTTGATTTGTGACCCAAGATATGATCTATCCTGGAGAATGTTCCATGAACACTTGAGAAAAATGTGTATTCTGTTGTTTTTGGATGGAATGTCCTGTAAATATCAATTAAGCCCATCTTGTTTAATGTATCATTTAAAGCTTGTGTTTCCTTATTTATTTTCATTTTGGATGATCATTCCATTGGTGAAAGTGGGGTGTTAAAATCCTCTACTATGAATGTGTTACTGTCGATTTCCCCTTTTTTGGCTTTTAGTATTTGCCTTATGTGTTGAGGTGCTCCTATGTTGGGTGCCTAAATATTTACAATTGTTATATCTTCTTCTTGGATCGATCCCTTGGTCATTATGTAGTGACCTTCTTTGTCTCTTCTAATAGTCTTTATTTTAAAGTCTATTTTGTCTGATATGAGAATTGCTACTCTAGCTTTCTTTTGGTTTCCATTTTTATGGAATATCATTTTCCATCCCCTTACTTTCGGTCTGTATGTGTCTCTAGGTCTGAAGTGGGTCTCTTGTAGACAGCATATATATGGGTCTTGTTTTTGTATCCATTCAGCCAGTCTGTATCTTTTGGTGGGAGCATTTTGTCCACTTACATTTAAGGTAATTATCGATATGTATGTTCCTATTCCCATTTTCTTAATTGTTTTGGGTTTGTTATTGTAGGTCTTTTCCTTCTCTTGTGTTTCTTGCCTAGAGAAGTTCCTTTAGCATTTGTTGTAAAGCTGGTTTGGTGGTGCTGAACTCTCTCAGCTTTTGCTTTTCTGTAAATGTTTTAGTTTCTCCATCAAATCTGAATGAGATCCTTGCTGGGTAGAGTAATCTTGTTTGTATGTTTTTCTCCTTTATCACTTTAAATATATCCTGCCAGTCCGTTCTGCCTTGCAGAGTTTCTGCTGAAAGATCAGCTGTTAACCTTATGGGGATTCCCTTTGGTGTTATATGTTGTTTTTCCCTTGCTAATTTTAATATGTTTTCTTTGTATTTAATTTTTGACAGTTTGATTAATATGTGTCTTGGCATATTTCTCCTTGGATTTTTCTTGTTTGGGACTCTCTGTGCTTCCTGGACTTGATTACCTATTTCCTTTCCCATATTAGTGAAGTTTTCAACTATAATCTCTTCAAATATTTTCTCAGTCCCTTTCTTTTTCTCATCTCCTTCTGGAACCCCTATAATTCGAATGTTGGTGTGTTTAATGTTGTCCCAGAGGTCTCTGAGACTGTTCTTAGTTCTTTTCATTCCTTTTTCTTTATTCTGCCCTGCAGTAGTTATTTCCACTATTTTATCTTCCAGGTCATTTATCCGTTCTTCTGCCTCAGTTATTCTGTTATTGATCCCATCTAGAGTATTTTAAATTTCATTTAATGTGTTGTTCATCGTTGCTTGTTTCATCTTTAGTTCTTCTAGGTCCTTGTTAAATGTTTCTTGCATTTTGTCTATTCTATTTCCAAGATTTTGGATCATCTTTACTATCATTATTCTCAATTCTTTTTCAGGTAGACTGCCTATTCCTCTTCATTCGTTATCTTGCTCCTTCATCTGCTGTGTGTTTTTCTGTTTTCTCATTTTGATTATCTTACTGTGTTTGGGGTCTCCTTTTTGCAGGCTGGAGGTTTGTAATTCCCGTTGTTTTTGGTGCCTGTCCCCAGTGGGTAAAGTTGGTTCAGTGGGTTGTGTAGGCTTCCTTGTGGAGGAGACTAGTGCCTGTGTTCTGGTGGATGAGGCTGGATCTTGTCTTTCTGGTGGGCAGGTCCATGTCTGGTGGTGTGTTTTGGGGTGTCTGTGGCCTTATTATGATTTTAGGCAGCCTCTGTGCTAATGGGTGGTGTTGTGTTCTTGTCTTGCTAGTTGTTTGGCATAGGGTGTCCAGCACTGTAGCTTGCTGATTGTTGAGTGAAGCTGGGTGCTGCTGTTGAGATGGAGATCTCTGGGAGATTTTTGCCATTTGTTATTACGTAGAGCTGGTAGGTCTCTTGCGGGCCAGTGTCCTGAAGTTGTCTCTCCCACCTCAGAGGCACTGCAGTGACTCCTGGCTGTAGCACCAAGAGCATTTCATCCACGTGGCTCAGAATAAAAGGGAGAAAAAGTAGAAAAAAAGAAAGAAAGAAAGGAAGAAAGAAAGAAAGGAGGGAGGGAGGGAGGGAGGGATTGAGGGAGGGAGGAAGGAAGGAAGGAAGAAAGGAGGGAAGGAAGGGAAGAAAGAAAGAAAGAAAAAAATTATTAAGAAAAAAATTTTTTAAAGAAAAAGCAAAGCAAAAAAACAAACCAAAAAACCCTGATGGATTGAACCCTATGACAAATGTGGAAGAAAAGCTATACAGACAAAATCTCACGCAGAAGCATACACATTCACAAAAAGAGGAAAAGGGGAAAAAATCATAAATCTTGCTCTCAAAGTCCATCTCCTCAATTTGTGATATTTTGTTGTCTATTCATGTATTCCACAGATGCAGGGTACATCAAGTTGATTGTGGAGCTTTAATGCGCTGCTTCTGAGTCTGCTGGGAGATATTTCCCTTTTTCTTCTTTGTTCGAACTGCTCCCAGGGGCTCAGCTTTGGATTTGGCCCCGCCTCTGTGTGTAGGTCACTGGAGGGCGTCTGTTCTTCACTCATACAGGACAGGGTTAAAGGAACAGCTACTTCGGGGCCTCTGGTTCACTCAGGCCCGGGGAGGGAGGGATATGGAGTGCAGGGCGAGTCTGCGGCAGCAGAGGCCAGCGTGACGTTGCACCAGCCTGAGGCGTGCCGTGCTGCGTTCTCCTGGGGAAGTTCTCCCTGGGTCCCGGGACCCTGGCAGTGGGGGCTGCACAGGCTCCCCGGAAGTGAGGTGTGGATAGTGACCTGTGCTCGCACATAGGCTTCTTGGTGGCGGCAGCAGCAGCCTTAGCGTCTCATGTGCATCTCTGTGGTCCGCGCTTTTAGCCGCAGCTCGTGCCCGTCTCTGGAGCTCCTTTAAGCAGCGCTCTTAATCCCCTCTCCTCGCACACCAGGAAACAAAGAGGGAAGAAAAAGTCTCTTGCCTCTTTGGTAGGTCCAGACTTTTCCCTGGACTCCCTCCCGGCTAGCCGTGGTGCAGTAACCCCCTGCAGGCTGTGTTCACGCTGCCAACCCCAGTCCTCTCCCTGCACTACGACCGAAGCCCGAGCCTCTGCTCGCAGCCCCGCCCGCCCCGGCAGGTGAGCAGACAAGCCTCTCTGGCTGGTGAGTGCTGGTCGGCACCGATCCTCTGTGCGGGAATCTCTCGGCTTTGCCCCCTGCACCCCTGTTGCTGTGCTCTCCTCTGCGGCTCCGAAGCTTCCCCCCTCAGCCACCCACAGTCTCCGCCCGCGAAGGGGCTTCCTAGTGTGTGGAAACCTTTCCTCCTTCACAGCTCCTTCCCACTGGTGCAGGTCCCGTCCCTATCCTTTTGTCTCTGTTTATTCTTTTTTTCTTTTGCCCTACCTAGGTACGTGGGGACTTTCTTGCCTTTTGGGAGGTCTGAGGTCTTCTGCCAGCATTCAGTAGGTGTTCTGTAGGAGTTGTTCCACGTGTAGATGTATTTCTTGTGTATCTGTGGGGAGGAATGTGATCTCTGCATCTTACTCTTCCCCTCATCTCCTCCTGTGATTTTTGACTCTGCTGCTTTTTGTGTCCTTTACTAACTGAACTGCCAAATGCTGCTATTTCAGCTGTCTCTCTCTCTCTCTCTCTCTCTCTCTCTCTCTCTCTCTCACACACACACACACACACACACTCACAGACTCTTACCCTGTGTTTTCCTTTGTCTCTCCCTTCAGATCAACTTAGTTTCTGGACATCTCATTTAACTATCATACCTTCTTCTCAATCCTTAATCTCTTCTTTAACCTTTACCAACATTATATTAATAGGGACCTTGATGGCTCATTTCCTACTCAAACCTGAATGTATAATATGATCTTGGAGATCTATACCCATTCATTACATCTCATCTTCAATTTTGCCCAAGTAACCTCTTATTCACAAATTGTTTGCTTTTTTCCCTGTAGTGTACCTAAATTTACTTCCAGGTTTTAACCAACTTAGAACATTTTGTTGATGATTTCTGTCTCATAAAGAAAGGCCATAATCCATGTACCAGAGTAGACTGGATTCATCTATTCTTTCTTTGATCTTAGACCACAAAGTCCTGGTGTGGTAAATTGTATTTCTGTTGAGAATAAATTGATCCCAATCTGTAAGAACCATCCGTAAGGGAGTTCTTTGCTCTATTGATGCCAGCATTGACCATGTGACTTGCTTTGGCCAATGAAGTATAACTCTTTTCCAAGCAGATGCTTTATGAGCCAGCATGTGCTATTCTATGCTCACCTTCCCTCTCTACTGTGAGATCAGAACTATCCTAGAAAGGGACTTATTTATTAATCTGAGTCCCAGAGTAAATACATCATGGAGCATAGCTGCAGCTGACCATCAATAGACCTGTACTTTGAATGAAAAAATAAATTTTGGTTGTTTTAAGCCAGTAAGATTTTGTGATTGTTTGTTACTAAAACACAGAGTAACCTAAGCTGACTGATAATATGTGCTTATTATCTGTAATTTGCCTGTGGTAGTTAGAGTGGCATCATGAACCTGAAAGTAAACAACATGCATGCTGTAATACCTGCTCCTTTTCCTGATGTCCAACTTTTTGTGTCTTTAGTTATCCAGGTGGGAAATCTTGCTATAATTTTTTATTTTCTTCCTGTGTCCACCCACCATTCCTTCCTTAATTATGATCCTTGTACCAATAAACTTTCTAAAAGCCATATGTTCTAATTTTAAATAGTACTCAGGTCTCTTGCTCCTAACTCTTTCCAAGAAGCAGTAGCTCCTGACATGCGTTAAGAGTCACAATTAGAAAAACAACACCTCATATCAAGTAAGCATGGAAAGGGCTAAGTACCAACATTGCCTTGTTTAATGACAGCAATACACTAAGCTTGGTGTACTATTGATATTATAGTCCCTATTTTAAACATGGAGAAACTAAGTCAGAGAGAGCTGTAAGTATTTTGTCTAAAGTTACACATAAGTGTCAGAAATAGGATTTGAACCCAGTCAGCTGGCATCAATGTCCCATCATTTTCACCACTGCTCTAAACTCTTTAGTAGGATTTGTAAGGGATGGTGCTTCTTCTAGAAAGAGGAAAGTGTATAGTAAAAGCTTTGTCTTCTCTGGGAGCTTCTCTGTCTCTGTTTCTGTATATCTCTCTGTCTCTCTGTCTCTCTTTGAGAGAGGACCTTCTCCTCCCCAAACTGACCCACCTTGAAGGCCCACCTTCTGATTTTCCCTGGAACTTGGCCAATTTTCTGTGGTATAATGGGTTGACTCTGGTTTGGGTGGGGCGCAGAGGCAGAAGAGAAGGAAGTAGGTGGTTCTCCCCCAGGTTGAGAAAGGAGGGAATTTTTTTCAGCATTTTGTGCTTCTCACAGTGAAATGGTAGAATCTAGAGGGGTAGGGTCAGAGATTCTTTTAGGGACAAAATCAAGCTTTTTAAGATTCACATATGGCCCATTCCTGACCCCAGGGAAGGAGTTTTGGGGTCAAAACTCTGACCAGGAGATGTGCATGCATTTGGTTGCAGTGTTCCCTGTACATTTAATCTTCAGGAAACTGGCTCCAGCAGAAATCTAGTTGAGGAATTAGGGGCCTGAGGACCTTGCAAAATGTTCATCAGAGACAGGTTAATACAGTAGTCTTTTTCTGTTTTTTTTTCCTTTCCCATTTTCATTCTAGTCTGGGCCATTATCTCTCATCAGGTTATTGTGATAGTTTCTATTTTCTGGTCAGATAACTTCACCTGCTTCCTGCTGATGATTGAAAGCATTCTAAAGTACTTTGCTTGGCTGCAACCACCCCTTTCTGTTTTACTTCTTACTTTTTCTTTCAACACTTTACATTCCACACATATTCTGTATTTCCTGCTTCAGTTTCTTTGTAGAAACTGTTTCCTCTGCCCAAAATGTCTCCCCTCCCCCCTTCCACATATTCAAATTCTCCAAATGCAGATTCATCTCCTCCAGGAAGACTTTTCCGATTCTTTAGTCTAATGTAACCTCTCATGCCTCAGAAATCCAACAGAAATGGTCTCTTTTTCTCTCATGGTACCTATCAATTATTACTTTTCAGTTAATGAGCCAGGCTTTAGTAAGAATATACACTTCTTGAGGACGGGGGCTACTTGGCATTTATCTCTATATTTGCATGGCTCTTAGCCTTTGTTCCTTCACCCACTCATTTATTTATTCAACGGCAGCAAACAAAATAGAGATGGTGCCCGTGTTCATGTAGAGAATATGAAATGCATTAAGTACACATAGTAAGCCTTCAAATATTTGTTGAGTGAGTGTTAATCACAACTGATATATTTACTGGTCTCTGTTAAAATTAATAGGCTCTTAAGTAAAAAGAAATATCATGTTTATATTTAAAAGTACCTCAAGGTGAATACAAAGGTCTATAGGATTCATTTAATGTTTATAATCCACAAGGAAGTTTAAGACACCATAAATTCAATGAAAGTTGATAGTAACAAATACTTTAAAATATTGTTTTATTTATTAAACCTGTTTTTATAAAAATCCATGTATGAGGGATCTATTATGAATTCTGATCAAACATTTTCTCAAGAATTTGTATCTAATAGAATCAGGGTCTCAAGATTCAATCAGCCATACTCAGCACACAATATGCTCTTGATTAATTTTACTATTAAAGTGAAATGGTTTATTGGCCCAGGGATTTTGCCATTTAAACATTAATTCTAATGGCACAAAAGACACACCTAGCAGTCTGACAGAAATTAGTGGAGCTCTGGTGTGATATGCACAAATTATAAAAACAAGAACAACACAAAGGCAGCCAACTTAAAAAAAATAGTATTTTAAAGACAACTCCTGTCTTTTAGCCTAAACAATCTTGATTACTTTGAGAACTACTCTTCTAGGTTATCTGGGATAATCCCCACCACTCCTTCAAAATGAACCATAAAAAGCATCATAAAATGTAGTTTACTGATTTCAGGATCACTTGACCCACAGACCCTAGCAAATCCAGTTGGGAATCCTAGTGACAAGCAACTCTCATGTAGCCAGGAAGGAAGCAGGATTGTTACCAAAGTATTACTGCCATTGGCCTTCAAAGCATCCCACCTCTGATCACCTTGCCCACTGATTGTTTTTGTGAGCTAAATGTCTGTGTCTCCCCAAATTCATATGCTGAAACCCTATCCCCCAATGTGATAGTATTGTTACTGAATTGGTCAGCTGGACCCACACTGGGGTCCTAGCCTGGGCCAAGACATCTTTTCTTGGCCAGGGAGGTTCTTTTTCTGATCGGATTTGAGCAGCCAATAAAGAAACTGATGCTGGGACTGGAAAAGCGCAAGCTTTATTCAATGGCTAAAGGATGGATAAGTGGGAACCTAGTTTTCAAATTAACTTCTCAACCCAATTCGAGTGTAGATACCAAATATATAAGAGGATTGAGGTAAAAGGGAGGGAATTGGAAAGAGTGGGAAGAATATTCATGACTTATCTGAGAACAGGGATGTAGTTTGGACATGGAACTGATGTAACTCTCCTTTCAGTCCCTTATGGGTTTTTCTGGTTGTTGGCATGGCAACCGTCAACTGTTATGGTGCTGGTGGCTGTGTCATTTAGCATGCTAATGTATTACAATGAGTGCATAATGAGGTTCAAGGTTTACTGGAAGTCAAATGTTCTGCCATCTTGGGTCTATTTGGTTCTAACCAGTTCTTATTTTTTTCTCTTTGCAGCTTCCTCCTGAAACTTAGACAAGAGTAATTGGTTTTTATTCGAGGGAGGGACAAGTATTTGATTCTGAGGTGACAGCCTTGGTAACAGTGTTAGGAGGTGGGGCCTTTGGGAAGTAATTAGGATTAGATGAAGTCATGAGGATGAAGCCCTCATGAATGGGATTCATGCCCTTTTAAGAGTCACAGGACAGCTTGCTTCCCCTCTCTGCTCTCTACCATGTGACGATACAAGAAGCTGGCAGTCTGCAGTCTGAAAGAGGGTCCTCACCAAAACCCCACCATGCTGGTGCCCTGACCTTAGGCTCTCAGACTCCAGAACTGTGAGAAATAAATTTCTGCTGTTTATAAGCCACCCAGTCTATAGTAGTTTATAGCAGCCCAAACAGACTAAGACAGCTAGTAACTAAAATTTCTTAATTAAAAATTCAATTTTTTTCCCTTTTTAAAAATAATGTAAATATTCCTGATGTGGCTAACACATAAAAACCTATCTGTCGTTTATGGGAAAGTGGAATGGTTCTCAAACATCAGGGGACATTGAAATCCCCCGGAGGTCATGTTATCACCCAGAATGCTGGACTCCATCCCCAGAGTTTCTGATTCAGTCAGTCTAGGGTGGGGACTAAGAATGTGAATTCTTAACAAGTTCCCAGCAGATGCTGAAGTTACAGGAATCACCCTTTATTTGAGCACCCCTGGTTTAGTGTAAATGAGCTATCAGATAGTTTCCTGAGGGCAGATTTTGAAAGCTAAAGAGAGAGAAGGAGAGCACGAAAGGGGGAGGGAAGAAAGAAAAAGAGACAATAAGAATCACTCTAAGACAAGCTGCACTTTACACATTTCTGAAGGCCTGAACTAGTGACCAGAAATTTTTGAACTGCAATGTGTAGTTGTGGAATTGGCACAGTGCACTCACCTGTAGAAAAGAAAATACAGCTTCCTAAATACAATATGCTTTACACCTTAAAAGGGGAATTTCAATAAACGGGATAAATGTTTATTTAACGGTTTACAAATATAGCATGCTTTTCCAAGTCAATTGACCTTTGAAAAGTGTGATTGCTTTTTTTGTCCAACAATAAAAGACTATTTTGTGCTATTTCCCCCATGAGTACTGCTGTTATTACTTAATATTTATTAAGTAGCCACCATAGTGGCTTTATTCTTACAGAAGGGGTTTTTCTTCTTTACATTTGTGTGTTAAATAAGATTTTCCTACTGCCCATCAAACTGAAACCATATTAAACAATACAGAGCAACTTGAAGCAGACTGGGGTATAGGAATTAATGTCCACATTTCTGTATTTAGAAAAACTGAGAACAACAAACCAAACATTTCCTCCTTTTAGCTTGAGCCTATTGTATCTATTAGGAATGCAGTTGCAAATGCATCCAATCAATTAAACAGGTCACACACTGATGAGCCTTAAGATTTATTGGTTAGAAACAAAATGTAGGAACATATCATGTAAAAGGAAGTAAGAGCCATAGTTTAAAGGAAGATAAATTAGACCTCGAAGGTAATAATCTGCAGAAAAGTCATTTTAAAGAGATACTGTACATGTTGGATCTGATAACTTGAAGAGAACAAGAATTATAATAGTGCTAAAGGGTGAAGCTGAGAATTTAAGGACTACAGAAAATTTGATAAAAAAGAGTCATGCTTTATAATGTGGATTAGGAAACTGCAAGGATAGAATTCACAGTCCTTAATTCTAGTATTTGGAAAAAGAAAAAATCTATTTCATGATAAGACATAATAACAATTCTAGCATCTCAAAATAATTCATCATTTCTAGTTCAAATGTTGTAAAATGAATCCCAACACAAAATATGTCTTCAGACATATTGAGCTTTCTTTCCCCTTTCTCCTTGGATTTCTCTCTACCAAATATGTGAATGTAAAAAATATGGAAGAGACTAAGATAGAGAATCAGCACATAGAACAAGATGGAGAAAACATCCATTAGGTTCTGCTGCAGGTTAAATTGTGTCCTCCCAAAAGATATGTGGAAGTCCTAACCTCTGGTACTTTAGATCATGACCTTATTTGGAAATAGGTTCACTGCAGATGTAATTATTTAAGCTGAGGTCATACTGGATTAGAGTGGGCCTTTAATCCATATGATTTATGTCCTCATAAGAAGAGAAGAGACACAGATACATAAGGAGAAGCCATGTGAAGACAGAGGAAGAGATTGGAGTGATGGATCTACAAGGCAAGGAATGCCAGGGATCGGCCACTGTCACAAGAAGCTAGCAGAGAGGCATGGAACAGTTTCCCTCAGAGTGCTCAGAAGGAACCATTCCTGCTGACACCTTGATTTTGAACTTCTAGCCTCCAGAACTTTGAGTGAATAAGTCTCTGTTGTATTAAATCACCCAGTTGGTGGTACTGTGTCACAACAACCCTAAGGAACTAATACAGCGTCTTTCTCAAAATTTTGTGTTTCAAGATCTGGTCACAAAGGGCTAAGCCTTACACATTGACTCATATTGCACCACTTAAACCAGTCAAAATCTTTAATAAAAATAAAATCATGAATAGATTAGATGTGTATTTATGGGAACTGTTCTCAAGAATGTACACATAGTAGTGTAATAACAGTTTATGCACATTCTAATGCATATTTTACAAATAGAAATGGAAAAGGAGATAAAATTGAAATAAAAGTACCTGAAAATATTCTGTATTTAATCTTTAATGGTACATAAAGCATTTTTGCTCTCACTCATATGTTATTATAAATGTTATACATAATTATATTTTAGTGAGAGTTACCTACTCAAGACTGGATGTAGTTCATTACTTTAAATTCTTGGTTTAATAGTTTGTGATACAGTGATTTAATGGTCTGATTCTAAATTCAGTATATTTTCATACCTGGTTTTAATGGTTGTAATAGTTGAAAAGGTACTTCACAAAAATATATAGATCCAAATGAAAGGAGTGTACTGTTGGTTGCATTTCCTAAATACTGATGCTCAATAGTGAGTTCCAAGCACCAATTTTGTAACAGTTTTTGGTTAAATTAGGTGTTTTTGTTTTTAATCATTTGGAAGTAAATTGCAGACATCATAGTGCTTTGCTCTTATATATTCAGCTTGTATCTACCAAGTATAAAGACATTCTCTTACATAATCACTCTACTCTCACAACCAAGATAATGGCAATAATTCCCTAGTATCACCTAATACATAGTCCATATTAAAATTTCCTTAATTGTCCCACAAATATTTTTTACAGCTCTATTTTTTGAACCAATGTGCAATCTAAGTTCACACATTATAATTTTTGTGTTTCTTTAGACTCTTTTAGAAAAGAATACTTCTCGCTCACCTTGTGTATTTTTCATGATACTCATTTTTTTTAAGAACCCAGAACTGTCGTCCCATAGAATGCCCTGGATTCTGGATTTATCTGGTTGTTTCCTCCTGGTATTGTTTAACTGTAAAAATCTCATGTATTCCTTACATACTGAAAGTAAGGTCTCTAGAGGCTTATTAGATTAAGATGAAATACTTCAGCAGAATATTTCAAAGGTGATATTTGTTCAATTCAACTTGCATCATCTTGGTCGGCACATTAGGTCTGGCTGCACCTATACAAGTGACTAAGTTTGACCACTTGTTTAAGGTGGTGACCTCCAGACCCCTCCACTGTAAAGGTCCCTTCCCCTAGGTACATTTCCACATAGTGAATATTCTTTTCTGCACAATCTTTCACCTAATTGCTTTAGCATTCATCAGTGATCCTTGCCTTGATCCATTTTTGCTTTGAAGGTTACAACATCGTGGTTTTCTAAATCCATTATTCATTTTATATTTAAGTTGTTAACTGGCATTCTATAAAGAAGAGCTCTCCTTTTATCCACCTTTTTCCTTTTTTTTCTTTTTTGGAGGGAGTAAGTATCACTATGGATTAATGGGTTTTATTTATTCAGTGTGTTACAAATAATTATAGATATTATTCTTTGAATGATCAAAGTGTTTCAAATATGGCCAGTGGAAGCTTCTTATAGCCGGATCCTGTATTCTTCTGAAGTGACGTGTCCCTGTCCATCCCTGAGTACCTCTTTGCTCTTTATGGCACAAGATGTCTCAGTCTCACCCTGCCTCAGACATGGAATCACCATTTCTCAAAGGAACCTTGGTTCCTTTGATTAAGAAATTGAATTTAGAAGTGCACTAGGTGTGTTAATGCTTCTGGGGTGTCATTGCTTCTAGGATTATCTATGTCAGAGCTAGGGGAAATACTTTTTAAAATTATCAGTTCATACTGATATTTTTAGTTCATTTTATTTAAAAAAGTTTGTGATAAAAACACATAGGATAAAATTTACTCTCATACCCATTTTTAAGTGCACAGTTCAGTGTGTTAACTATATTCACATTGGTGTGTAACAGATCTCTTGAACTTTTTCATCTTGCAAACCTGAAATTTTTAAAAATTTTATTTTTATATAATTTTTAGAGGTTATTTTCCATTTATAGTTATTACAAAATATTGGCTACATTCCCCGTGTCATACAATACATCCTTGAGCCTATCTTACACCCAATAATTTGTACCTCCCACTCTCCTACCTCTGTTTTGCCCCTCCCCACTTCTCCCCACTGGTAACCACTAGTTTGTTCTTTTTTAAAAAATTTATTTATTTAATTTATTTATTTTTAGCTGCCTTGGGTCTTCGTTGTTTCATGCAGGCTTTCTCTAATTGTGGAGAGTGGAGGCTACTCTTCATTGTGGTGTGCAGGCTTCTCACTGCAGTGGCTTCTCTTGTTGTGGAGCATGGGCTCTAGGCACAAGGGCTTCAGTAGTTGTGACTCATGGGCTCTAGAGCTCAGGCTCAGTAGTTGTGGTGCACGGGTTTAGTTGCTCCGTGGCATGTGGGATCTTCCTGGACCAGGAATTGAACCCATGTCCCCTGAATTGGCAGGCAGATTCTTAACCACTGTGCCACCAGGGAAGTCCCAACCACTAGTTCTTTGTATCTATGAGTCTGCTTCTTTTTTGTTATATTCATTACTTTGTTGTATTTTTTAGATTCCATATATAAGTGACATCATTCAGTATTTGTCTTTCTCTGTCTGACTTACTTCACTTAGCATAATGCCCTCCAAGTCCATCCATGTTGCTGCAAATGGCAAAATTTCATTCTTTTTTATGGCTGAGTAGTATTCCACTGTGTATATATACCACATCTTCTTTACCCATTCATCCATTGATGTACACTTATGTTGCTTCCATATCTTGGCAATTGTAAACAATGCTGCTATGAACATTGGGGTGTGTGTATCTTTTTGAATTAGTGTTTTTGCTTTTGTTTTTGTTTTGGATATATCCCCAGGAGTAGAATTGCTGGGCCATATGGTAGTTCTACTTTTAGTTTTTTTGAGAAACCTACATATTGTTTTCCACAGTGGCTGTACCAACTTACATTCCCACCAACAGTGTAGGAGGGCTCCCATTTCTCCACATCCTTGCTAACATTTGTTATTCGTGTTCTTTTAATGATAGCTATTTTGACAGGTGTGAGGTGATATCTCACAGTGGTTTTGATTTGCATTTCCCTGATGATTAGTGATGTTGAGCATCTTTTCATGTGCCTGTTGGCTATCTGCATTTTCTCTTTGGACAAATTTCTATTCAGTTCTTCTGCTCATCTTTTAATTGGGTTGACAAACCTGAAATTCTATATCCATTGAACATTTCTCCATTGTTTCCTCTCTACAGCCCCTGGCAACCACTGTTCTACTTTCTATTTCTGTAATTTTGACTACTCTAGATATCTCATATAAGTGGAATCATACAGTACTTGCCTCTTTGTGTCTGGCTTATTTTACTCAGCACAATGTCCTCAAAGTTCATCCATCATGTAGTATGCGAGATTTCCTTCTTTATAAGAAAATAATACCCCATTGTATGGATATACCACATTTTCCTTTATTCACTCATATGTTCATGGACATTTGGGTTGTTTCCACATCTTGGTTACTGTGAATCTTGGCTGCAATGAATATGGGTGTGACATTCTGCTTTTAATTCTTTTAGCTATATACCCAAAAGTAGAATTGCTTGATCCTATGGTAATTCTATTTTTAGTTTTGAGAAACCTCCATGTTATTTTTCATATCAGGTTTCAGTTCACGTTTTTTTTAATTAGAGTTTTCTGATGCATCTCTTTTTCTTAACTCCGAAAATATAGATGCCTAACCATATATATTCATGTACATTTATTTACTTTATCCTATGACATAACTAGATTAGTTTCAAAATTATAATCAATATTACTAACAACAAGAAATCTACTGAGCTTTCTTTGCAGTTCTTTTGTCTTTGAAATATATCCAATTAAGGATGTACAGTCAGAATACTGTGTCAAAAAATACTTTAAGTAATCATTTTCTTTATATGGTTATGTTTGATACATATTTATGCTCATGTGTTTCTATTTGTGCTTAAAGGTTTAGACTTTTTAAAATTTATTTTGTTTTTTAAATAAAGTGTTTGCATAGTTCAAAAGTCAACACTATATTAAAAGATATACTCAAGGAGGAGACTTGCTTCTTTCTCTATGCCTTCCACTTCATTTTCCCATTTTTGTTAGTTTAGGATAATTTTCTAGTTAGTCCTTCCATCCTTCCTGTATTTCTTTTTGCAAGGATAAGCAAATCTTCCTCCTTTTCTTTACTTTGTTGATTGCATGTACCTCATTGTATGAAGGTATCATAGTTTATTCCATCAGTCCCCTATGAATGGATAGCTAGGTTGTTTCCAAGTTTTGTTATTGCAAATAATGCTTCAATGAATAACCTTGTGCATATATTTCATATTTTTTGGAGTTATATCTTTAGGGTAGATTCCTAGAAGTTGAATTACTGGGTCACAAAGTAAAAACATATAATTTTGTTAGATGTTGCAAATAACCCTCCATGGGGGTTTGACATTTTGCAGAGCCACTAGAAATTTAAGAGTCCCTATTTCTCCACATCAAGCTAATAAACTTAGTTGTCAGCATATTTGAGAAATACTATCTCAGTGTAGTTTCAATTTTAATACCTTATTAAATGTGAGAGCATTTTTCACATGTTTAAGGACCATTTGTTTTTCTTTATATGTAAATAGTTTATCTCTTGTCATTTTTTTTCTATTGTGTTTTCAATTTTTAAGGATTCACATATATGTGTATTATTTGCTTTTATAGGTGACACCCATAGTTTCAGCCATAAAGTCACATAATGTTGGAGATATTTCCAAATATTCCTTTTTAAGATGTTCTCTCCATTGTGTGACTTTCTTT
The DNA here is from genome assembly GCF_964270905.1 of Leucopleurus acutus. Lineage (NCBI taxonomy): Eukaryota > Metazoa > Chordata > Mammalia > Artiodactyla > Delphinidae > Leucopleurus > Leucopleurus acutus. Next base: position 84,947,832 of record NC_139148.1, read on the forward strand.
TGAAAATCAGATGTCCTTTTCATTATGGGTAAAATAACACTTTTCTTCTGAAGGTGTTGATGGAGTGTTCATTATTTTTAAAGTACATTCTAAGTAACACATTACTGAAAGTCTTTTGTCATCAGAATAAGGTTGGCACACTTGGAACACTTATCTTTCAGTAAAAGAAAAATGTCTAATATATATTTAAGCTCTACAATTCTCTAAGTACCTTACCACAGGATAATCAAAGAACCTCTACAATACAAAATAGTTTCGGGCCACTCACCATATCTATATTGAAGAGATTCTACTATTTAATGTTTTATGTAAAATTAACTATGTTGATGACATCCTGTAAATTATAAGCAAACTATTTTTCTTTTCATACCCCAAGGGGTTATTTTATATATACAAATTTGGAGACCACTTTTACTTAGAAAAGCCAATGACTGTTCAGTCCAAGCCAGAGATCATAGCAATGTCCCTAGAATTAGTCTAGATGGTCTTTGTCTTTTGTTAACCTCAAAACCTTTTCACATTCTACTTTGTAAGTCTCTACATCTTGAAAGTCACACCTTTGTATTTCACTTGGGTTTAAAATATCAATTTCAGTTAATCTTGCTGAGGGCCTCACATACAGTTTCAGAATATCTTCCTAAAGAAGGTACAAATTTTTAACTGCCCATGTTCTTTCTCCCTTTCTTCTGATAAAGAACCCCTTTTATGTTTATGAGTAAAAATTCATAAAAAGTTCACCTGGTAAACTTCCAGTTCAGTGATCCTCCACTTTCCTGCCATGGGGGTGGACACATGGGCCAGAAATTGTTAGTCAGAGCACTTCATCACTGTAGATAAAGTGATCAATTCAAGGTTGGTCATGTGATACAAACTAGACCAATCAGAGTTCTTTATAGTGATTGGTATCGATTTTGATAGAAAATGAGTCTCTAAAATGGATCTTTAGTCTTCTGAGAGAGTGAGTTCCAAAAACTATGTAAGTCAGGAACTGCAAGAGGATATTCTTGACATATTACAACCTATCTCAAAATGAATCTAATGCAGAGGTAATCAGAGATGAAAATACAGACATTGAATCTTGAGTTGATTGCTGGAACACCTGGGATCCAGCCATGCCTGAAGTGAGACTTATTCTCATAAATTATAGCTATGTAAGCCAGTAAATTCCCTTTTTAGTTTCAGCAGGATTAAACTTTTCCATTGCATACAGTTATCACTTGGGAGTGGCTGCCTGGCCAGAGACTATATTTCCAAGGTACTCTGGCATCTAAGTGGGACCTTGGGACCACTTATTGTCAATGGGAAGAACCAAGCAGGACTAAGGATGTAAAGAAGCAGGTGTTCCTTCTGTGCCTGCTCTCTCTTACCTTTGTCAGCTGGATACTGATGATTCTGGGGCCCTAGAGGATGCTATAGCTACAAAGTGAAGGGTACCAGAGTGCCTGAATCATCACCATATGGAAGGCCAACATCTGCACTGGATTATTATGTGAGTGGAAATAAATGTGTGAAGCCACTGAAATGTTGAGATTTATTTGTTAAAGGAGCTAGTATAATTGTAACTAGTATACCACATACTGTCTCATATTAAAGATATTTGTTGGCTTGTCTTGCCTCACTATTAGATTAAGATTACCCTGAGGGCAGAGACTGGGACTTCCTCATCTTTGCAGTCCCTGTGGCATAGTACTTGATACATTGAATTGAATTGAATTGAATGAAACCTTGGAGTGCCAAGAAAGTCTAGCTCAAAATAACTCAAGAATAGCTTACGCAAGTTAATTATGATTATATTCTTTTTAAAATAACAGTTTTATAGAGATATAATCCACATACCCTACAAGTCACCCATTTAAAGTGTATAGTTTTTAGTATATACACACATTTGTGCAACCATTACCACATCAATTTTAGGACATTTTCATCACCCCAAAAAGAAACTCCCTACACATTAAGAGTTATTCTGCATTTCCCTCTTATTCGCCTCTCCTCTCATACCTAGGCAACCATTAATCTATTTTTTGTCTTTATAGATTTGCCTATTCTGGAAATTTCCTATAAATGGAATCATGTAATATGTGATCTTTTGTGTCTGGCTTATTTAATTGAAATATGTTAATTGTCACAATGTTTTTGAGGCTTATCCATGTTCTAGCCTATATCAGTATTTCTTTTTCTTTTCATTTTTTGTTTTTGCAAAAGAGTTCTGTTGTATGAATATACTGCTTTTTGTTTATCTATTCATCCATTGATGGACATTTGAGTTGTTTCTACTTTTTGACTATTATGAATAATACCATTATGAACATTTGTATACGTGTTTTTGTGTAGAAGTATGTTTTTATTTCTTTTGGGTATATACCTAGGAGTGGAATTTCTGGGTTGAAAGGTAACTATATGTTTTATTTTTGAGGAACTGCAAAACTTTTTCCAAAGCCACTGTTCCATTTTATATTTTCAACAGCAATGTTTGATGGTTCTGATGTCTCTACATACTCACCAGCACTCATTACTGTCTTTTTTTATTATAGCTATTCTAGTTGGTGTAAAGTGGTATCTCATTGTAGCTTAGATTTGTGTTTCTCTGATGACTAATGATGTTGAGCATCTATTCATGTGCTTATTAGCCATTTGTATATCTTCTTTGGAGAAATATCTATGCAGCTCCTTTGCCTATTTTTAAATTGGGTTGTTCATCTTTATGTTATTGAGTTCCATGTGTTCTTATAATCTGAATACAATTCCCTTTTCAGATCTATAATTTGTGAATATTTTCTTCCATTCTTTGGACATCTTCTCATTTCTTTGATGCACAGAAGTATTTAATTTTGATGAAGTCCAATTTATCTATTTTTCCTTCTGGTGCTTGTGTTTTGTGTTCCATATCCAAAAAAAACATTGCCTGATCCAAGGTCTCAGTGGCTCACAGCTATGTTTCCTTCTAAGAATTTTATGATTTTGGTTCTTATATTTATGTCTTTGATCCATATTGAGTTAAGTTTTATATATGGTGTACAGCAAGGATTCACCTTCATTCTTTGGCATGTGACTATCTAATTGTCCTAGCACTATTTTGTTGAAAAGACTATTCTTTCCCTACTGAATTATCTTGGCTTTTTTGTCAAAAATCAATTAACCTTAAACATGAGAACTGTTTATTATATTCCATTGATTCCAAAGATATCAATATGTCTATCTTTATGCCAGTACCATAAGTCTTCATTACCATAGTGTTGTAGTATATTTTGAAATAAGGATGTGTGAGTTCTCCAACTTTGTTCTTTTTTATCAAAATTGCTTTGGCTCTTCTGTGGCTATTTCATTTCTATACGAATTTTAGGATAACCTTATCAATTTCTGCAAAAAAGGCAACTGGGAATTTTATAGAGAATCTGTAGATCAATTTAGGGGGGTATTGTTATCTTAAATTATTTAGTCTTCTAATCCATGAGCATGGGATATCTTCTCATTTATTTGGTCTTATATTTCTTTCAATGATGTTTTGTAGTTTTCCATGTAAAAATTTTGCACTCTTTTGGTGCAATTTACTCTTAAGTATTGTATTATTTTTGATGCTATTATAACTGGAATTGCTTTCTTAATTTTATTTTTGGATTTTTATTGCTAGTGTACAGAAATACATTTTTTTTTGGATACTGATCTTGTATTCTGCAACCTTGCTGAACCTGTTTATTAGTTCTAATAGTTTTTTTTTTTGAGAAGTCTTTAAAAATTTTCCGTATAGACTGTCATTTTATCTGAAAATAGAGTATAATTATATTCTTAACAGGCTGCAAGAAGAGTCCTTAGAAAGAACTTTCTGCTGGTTTAAGAATACCAATTGTATAAGTATGAAGTAAAGAAGGCTCTGAAAATTGTTGCCAGTTTCTAAGGCCAAGGGAGAGCTTTTCAGGATATTCTGTTTTCTCAAAAATATTATTTATGCAGAATGTTTTCTCTGGCAATCTATGAGAGAAACTTCTAAGTACTGAGTTGAAGTTAACTGGAAATCAAGATCAAATTGTTATATAGTGTAAATAGAATATTACTCCACCCATCTTATCTCATTAGAATAAGCATCCAGCAGGATATTCTGGCTGCATGAGATTTTTGATTATTTATACTTTCTCAGAAAACTTTCCCTACTGAAAACTTTCCCTTCTCAGAAAACTTACGAAGGAGAAAGACAACACTATTGGTAGACTACAGGAACCCATACCCTGAAAACCCTCCAGCCTTTAAACCACACATCACTGTCCTGATGAAGTGTCTACATTACTGTCCAAATAAATTATAGGATCACATTTGTGGGAGTTGCTCTGTAGAACACACCTCATTATGTGTAAATACTGTAAGAATGAGCTTATAGGAGCCAATCCCCCCTTAGCCCTGAAGGTTACAGGACAACATGGGAACAGGGAAGAACATAAATTGGAATCAGGGGAAACAACAAAAATGAGTTTGAATCCTGTCTTTATTACCTACTTAGCTCTCCAAGTCTCATTTCTTTATCTATAAAATTAAGATGCTAATATAATAATAATCTCACAGGATGACATAAGACAAACAATCTATAGATAGAATTTTATGGATGGTGATAGTCTACCTCTTAGAAAGTCTAAGAAAGCAATCAATAAAAGTTAGATCCTTATACTCACTAGGGGCAAAATAATGTTTAGGGTAACCCTAGAGTTCACTGACAAGCCTAAATCACCATAATCCCTTGTATATTTCAGAGATATAAATATTTCAGATCCATTGCATATACAGAGTTTTCCACATTTTATAGTGTACCTTGAGTAATTTGGTGTCATACAGTTGCTTTAGTGGAAGTCATTCACATACACTAGTTCATGGACATGTATTCGTCTTCTCAGCCTACCTTCCTTTGGAGAACCACTCCTCCCCATTGCATTGTAATATTTCTATGCTTATGTGGTTTTATTCACATTGGTCTCCCACATGGCCTTGGGACAGGAACAGTCCCAAAACTAGCCAAAAAATATATCATGACTCTGACTAGAGCGATTAATTCAGTGATAGTCATGTGACCCAACACAGCCCAATTAAAACATACTTTGGAATTTTTCAAGAGCTATTAGGAAATATGCTATCATTCTTCTGGAATTAGGAGCTGTAAGAATGACATGGGTTTGGGGCTACTGGCAACTATCTTGTTGCCACATAGAGAAAACCTCCTGGAAAAGAAGACAAATAGAAACAAGCAGAGTTGTAGTCAAGAGTTGGAGAAAGAAACAGTTAATGCTATTATTTGAACTGGATTAAAGTATGCATTAAACATTTCCAGCCCCCTTGGACTTCTTAGTTATGCAAATCAACTAATTCTTATACTCTCCTCCTACCCTCTTGACAATTTATTCAGCTAGTTTTAGTTTGGTTTCTGTCTCTTAGAATTGAAAATGTTCTGACTCACCCTGCATTCTTCGCAATACAAGCTTAGGATTCCTTCCACTACCCCATGCTGAGTCTAGTAGGTAATAATAGGGGCAAAATTACAAAATAGAGATGTAGAAGAAGAGAAAAAGAAAGGGAACAAGAAAAAGCAGTTAAAAAATAAAATATACAAGGCAAAATGCATAAATCTCCATGATAGTAAGGGATGGAGACAATGGTACCAACCAGTTCTTTTTTTTTTTTTTTTTGGCGGTACGCGGCCCTCTCACTGCCGCGGCCTCTCCTGCCGCGGAGCACAGGCTCCAGACGCGCAGGCCCAGCGGCCATGGCTTACGGGCCCAGCCGCTCCGCGGCATGTGGGATCCTCCCAGACCGGGGCACGAACCCGTGCCCCCTGCATTGGCAGGCGGACTCTCAACCACTGCGCCACCAGGGAAGCCCCCAACCAGTTCTTGCCATGTGTTACTCATGGCCCTTTTTCATAGCCTTTACCATGCAAATGGTCTGGGCTTAAGTCATTATTTATAAAAACAAGATTACTACCAATAAGATATGTGGACAGTATTCTTGAAACTTAATGTAAATCTCTCTATTGTGGCTCTAATGATATTGAGGAGCTCCAAAGAGAACTGATGGCAGATTGACTATGGGATGTTAGACACTGAAGCACGAAGTTGGAATTACTGTGCATCTGCCACAGAAAAGCATGCAAAATCTTTTTAAAAGTTCACTATCAAAACTTTTAGCTATTTCCTGATGTTATTTATGAGAGGGGAGAATATTAATTTAAGAAACTGAAGGATTATGTGTCAAAGAGAAGGTGAGATTGGTCAGGGAAGGAGCTTTGGGAAGTAAATGGCTTTAGAAGCCAACCCAAATGGCATCCTTGGCATAGGAATAAGAAAGGAGGTCTCAGGGCAGGTGAGGCACACACAGAATTACAAGTGTACGTTATGGAACTCACTTATGCGATTGGCTAAGTCAGGGGTCAAACAAACTACAGCCTTTGGATCACATTGGCCCCCTGCCTGTTTCTATAGGGCCCACAAGCTAATATGACTTTTACATTTTTAAATGGTTGAAAAAAGATAAAAAGAAAAATATGCTTTTTTATACAGAAAATTATATGAAATTCAAATTTCAGTGTCCATAAATAAAGTCTACTGGAATACTGGAGTGCCCATTTGTTTCAGTATTGTCTGTGGCTGAATTCAGTTTACCACAGCAGAGCTGGGTAGTTCCAAAGGAGACCATGTAGTTAAAAGTCTAAAGTATTTATTGCCTGGCATTTCACAGAGAAAAGAGTTTTCCAATTGCTGAACTAGGACAACAGGGCCAGAAAGCCAAGAAGGGATAGGAGGTAATAGTGTGGTTAAAAAGACAGGGTGTGGAGTCAAATTGTCCTGGTTCAGCTGGTTTAACCTGAACAAGTTACTTAATGTAGCTTAGATTCAGTTTTCTCAACTGTAAAATAGGGATGATAATACTACCTGTTTAATAGGGTTTTAATGAGGGGCAAGTGGCATAATCTCAACAAAGAATTTAGCACATGATAAGTGATAAAAATGTTGGCCATGGGGAGGACAGGGCATTGTAAATCTGGTAGGAAGGACTTGGGTGTCTTCTTGGCTTCCCATTGAATTATGAGTTATTTTGTTCCTTTACTGAAACATATAGTTCATGGGTGTGGTTTTATGAGTCACTATTAAGTTGCAAAAAAATAAGATTGGTGACCAGCAAAGAATAACCTCTATTTGTTGATTTTCATTTGTGAATTTGCCTATTACCTGCAGTGCATTGATTCAGTTGGCTGACTACTTATTTATATACAAGAATAAGATGTGTGTTCACTCTGACAATGAGGAAGGACACTTGAAAATAAGTGCCAAATATTCAGTGCCTTTGAACCTCACTCAAATAATATACCACAGACAGAAAGATTATAGTTTATTTTTTTATACTTGAGTCAGTGTATTTATTGATGGTTTTAGGAAAGAGAATATTTATTGCTAATTGTCACGACATTGTTCTTGGTCTCTATGATGAGCTCAAGGAGTGGAAAGTCATGGGGGATGAGAGAGTTACAGTGTCCTTATAGACTGGGTGAGGTGCTCTGTGGGGACCCAAAGACCTGGACTAGTCTTTGTTTTTAGATGTCCATGTTTGTCTCTAGTGACATAATTCATTTCCAATTTTTATCTTCTTTAGTTGGAAATCTCTTACGCCTGTACTTTGGTGACAGAGACTTCAGTGCATGAGCACATTGTAAATGAGAGTATAAAAGAATGTAAATGAGTTGTCTTAAGTGTCACAACCAGGAATGAAAATGGAAATAAATCTCAGGAGTTCCTATTCCCAGGTATGATTCTCTTTCAATTTTCAGACTCAATGAAAATTTAAGAGTTCAGAAAACATAATTTTATCCTTTCATTATAGAGAGAGGATGCCTTGAAAGATAGACAGTCAGAAGCAGTCAGAAAGTTAGAAGTAAATAAAATAAAAACACCCTTCAAAGCTAAGTTGTCTAGGAAATAAGGAGAATATCTGGTATCCTAAAAAAGATAAATCACAACTCACTACTGAGGGTTTATTGCTTAGTTCAAAGTTCCATTTTAAGTCGCCTTACTTTACCTTGTTCCTGACTGTTATGGATCTGAAGTTAGAAGTGAATAGCAAGATATTTATGTTTTAATTACCGTAAAGTGCTGCCCACCTTAAGTAACTGGTTAAAATGACTGGAGATTTTAGAAGATAAAGTATAAAGAGATAAAGTTTTCCCACTAAATGAATCAGTCTTCTGCCTGGGTTTGGCATGGTAACACCAATGTAGCCATGCTAAACCATCTCACGTTGAGTTGGAACAGGCATGGATTGTCACTTGTGGAAGACAGGGTCAATTAAGTTAAGGACTTTCTTCTTCTTGGCTAGGAAGAGCAGAAGCTGGTGTTCAGGAGGGATCCTCTTCATCCAGCCTGACAACTATGTTAAATCTCAAAGCCTGGCAAAGGCATATATGAGGTGGTTCTTTAAAAATGTAGATCCAAGCACTAAAATGCCTTGAATTGTTGAAGCTATTTTTTTTAAACTCTGCTTTAAAAAAAAAAAGATAATGCTTTTAAAGCACTCAAAGGTTATACATTTAATGTCAAGAGCCATTTGAATGTGAATATTGATATCTTAGTTATACCGTGTGATGCTTTAAAAACGAAATAATGAACAAAAGTGCGGTGCCACATCAACTTATCTAAATCAACTTCAGGCTGTTTACAAAAAAAAAAAACTGTTTGCCAGATTGATCATTATATTTTCAAAAATGCACCCCCTTGTATAATGAGTAAATTATATATCAGACATATTGGTATTTAATAGGATATATCTGTTGTCCATATAGGATTTGACATAAATCACCAGTTTTCTAGAGTTTAATCCATCACAATTTCAAGCTTTGTTGACTATTGTCACTATTTTAGCTTTGCTCTTCAAAGGTTAACCAAATAACTGCAATTTAACATAAACATATTTAGTGGAATTGGACCAATGATTAAATTAAAACAAACAAACAAAAAAATGATGGGCTGGTGAGCGGATTTTATTTTTTTTGTGGGGGGGTGCGGTATGCGGGCCTCTCGCTGTTGTGGCCTCTCCTGTTGCAGAGCACAGGCTCCGGATGCGCAGGCTCAGCAGCCATGGCTCACGGGCCCAGCAGCTCCGCGGCATGTGGGATCTTCCCAGACCGGGGCACGAACCCGTGTCCCCTGCATCGGCAGGCGGACTCTCAACCACTGCGCCACCAGGGAAGCCCACGTGAGCAGATTTTTATGTCACAATCTCCAGTACTTAATCATCTGGATCTCAGTTTACATTCATCTCATGTACATGTGTTTGCTGTTTGGGAAAACCATGCAGAAAGAGTAACATAGATCTATATTCTACCTTTTATAGATAACTATTTAGATATGATGGAGGAGTAGATTACTTTTCAAAATTAAGCAAGCTCAAATAATTTTTGATAATAGAGCCTGATGGGTCAAAATGGAAAATTAGCTATGTTGGCATATTAAGAAGAAATTTGAATTTCACTTTAAGGCATGATATAAATGATAAAATGAAGTCACACAAATTACCTATTGACAATTAGAAACAAAGACAACTGAATAGCTTAATTAGAAAATATGTGAGGATTTATTAACTGAAATATTTTTTCTTGAAATATTAATATTACATCCCTCAACATTAAAGGAAATACTTTTGACAATATATTAATGCTTCTATGTTTTGCTGAAAATCCCAGTGGGTGCCTGGAAAAGTTATTCATTTATTTTGGGTACATGAAAGTCTCCTTTTGTTGCTTATATGTCCACTATTTAAAGATTCTTCAGTTTTGTGTATGTTATTTACTTTAGCTTCACTAAGTAGAAAAAAGAGCTAACATTTTTGATCACTTATTAAATGCCAGCCATTTAACTTATTTATCTAATTTAATTTAATTTTCAAACCACCCTTTAAAAGATAAGCATTATCATCATCATCATCCCCATTTTGCTAATGAAGAATCAGGATTAGAGAAATGATGTGGCCAGGTGATATCAAATAGCTAGTAAATGACATAGGTTGGATCTGGACCCAGGAATAATTTTCTATAAGCCTAATGATTTATTTATTTTATAACACTTCCTTATCTTCCTGTCTACTGAGCACTTGCTACATCCATGTTATTGTAGTAGGTATTCGGATGTTTGACAAGCTGTATAATAACTTTGCTTATAAAGAAAAGACTCATTCTTTATTTGTACCTTGTTTTTGTCTGCATTTTCTTAGATTTGCCATCAAATTTGCTGATGTGTTTTCATGCACTATTTTTTTTTTTTTCGTGGTACGCGGGCCTCTCGCTGCCGTGGCCTCTCCCGTTGCGGAGCACAGGCTCCGGACGTGCAGGCTCAGCAGCCATGGCTCACAGGTCTAGCCACTCCGCAGCATGTGGGATCTTCCCAGACCGGGGCACGAACCCATGTCCCCTGCATTGGCAGGCAGACTCTCAACCACTGCGCCACCAGGGAAGCCCAAGATTTCTGATTTTATCTTGATTGGTGAATCTTTCCTGATTTCTGTTCATCAATACCTCTTTGAGAACTGACTTTCCTAGACTATTACTATGATTTAATATCTATTGAACTTGTCAAGCATTTGCAAAAGTAAAAGTAGACCTGGCTTGCTCACAATAAGCCTACTTATGTCTTATTTCTGCTTTGAAATAGACTTGAAAATGAGGAGAGGAATATTTCTAAAAATATTCGATGAAACTTCCAAATTTAATGAGGTTCTGATTTGGTTAAAGATTGTAGGTTTCAGACTGCTCATTCCAATTTTATCTGAACAGGTTTGTCCATCCTTGTTATGGATTTACGCTGATGTCTCGTACCTTTCTAACATTTATAATCCATTTGTGATTCTATATGAATTTGCCAAGAACTCAAAAGTCAATTCTGTGAAATTTTTAAGGAGTTCTTTCTTCCAGTTATCTCTTAAGAATAAGATTTCTTTAAGCTTTGCACAATTCAGAAGGGAGCCTAGATTCTATTTGAGTATACCAAGACAAGAGTAATTTTGTTCTGGTGCTTTCCATTCAGCCTCTACTAAACACTGGCATTTGTATATATAAAGCAAATATCATATGACCACATCTTACTAGACATTTCAACATGAATATTTATTCTTTAGACTGATGCTGATAAACGTATGGCTCCTAGAAACCAAGTTTTAGAATCAACACGAGTGTCAGAAGTCTGCAAAAATTTAAGTCACTACCTTCCGAGAATCATCAAAAAGTTAATTTAAATTCATCAACTTCCATTGATACTTTTTAAAGAAATTGATCTTTGTAAACATTTGTAATTTGAGTAACAAGGCAAAAGTTATTCTCGTCATCTTTCTTTTTGTGCACAAAGTTTTCCGAATTCTTTCTTTTTCCTTTAGACCACATTCCAAAGGGAGTGATCATCTATTCCTGGGAGCCATGTTTTCCAATGTGCTGTCTTTTTTTTTTTTTTTTTTTTTTTTTTTGCGGTACCCGGGCCTCTCACTATCGTGGCCTCTCCCGTTGCGGAGCACAGGCTCCGCTCAGCGTCCATGGCTCACAGGCCCAGCCGCTCCGCGGCATGTGGGATCTTCCCGGACCGGGGCACGAACCCGTGTCCCCTGCATCGGCAGGTGGACTCTCAACCGCTGTGCCACCAGGGAAGCCCTGTGCTGTCTTTTCTTGATATCTAGAGGGTAACATCCTTGGTCTTTTAGGATTCTGAGGTTCTCTCAGCTTTGAGGTCAGAAGGCAGCACAGAGCCACGTTTTATTGTACTGGCCCCTGGATCTGTGTCAGAGCATACCTGGGGTCAAGAGTCAGCCTGTAAACTGATGACCTCTGAAACCTGGCTGAGATGTCTGAAGCTGGTAGGGGTCATACAGTTGGAGAAGCCACTGAGGCATATAGACTGAATGGTGTGATAATAAAAAATGTGGGCTATAGTGGCAGACTTCCTGGGTTTGTAATATATTTTAACCATTTACTACCTGTATGGACATGGGTAAGTTGTTTAATTTCTCTAAGCCTGTTTTATCATCTGTAAAAGGGGGAAATTGATAGTATCTGCTTCATAGAATTATTATGGAGACTTAAAAGAGATAATGTATGGAAAGCACCAAGAATAGTACATGGAACATAGTGCATAATTATACTGATAATAATAATAATAGCATAGGTGTATAACTTTATAAAATATCTTTATAATAACCTTGGTGTCACTCATTTTTATTTTGCATGGCATACCACGGTGTGTCTCCTTAGTTAAATAATATATCCACTTAAGGACTTCCTGGATTGTGTTACTTTGAGACCTAGAAGAAGTTAATGCCAAGATAGGATTAGAAAAGCAAGAGATTAATTGCAGAAAACACCTGTGAAAGATAAAGGTAGAGGGAGCTAGAGTAGACAGGGAGAGCCTTCAGAATGCAGTGCCAGTCTGACACCTGTGAAATAAGAGAAGGAATAAAGGAAAATGGGGCAACAAGATAATTAGACTGCAGCTCCGTTTTGAGAAAGCCTTGGCCAGGCAATCTGGGAATCCCTGAACCACAGTTGCCTGCTAGAGGAATCCCCAGTTGGGCAGGAATGAGACTGCACTAGTACTCCTACCATGCTCCCCCGTTGACTGAGAGAAACAGGGCATATTTGTGGCCTTACCCTTCACAAGAGAACACATGTGGAGGCTGTCAGTTAAGTAGGCACTTCATGGCAGTTTCTCTTGAAGAACGTCTAAGTAGCACATCTCAGTGCTGGATACTGGATATTTTTGTATTACTATAAAACTATTGAGTTGTGTTCTGGGATGCAGATAAGTTAATTGGGAATAGTTTGATCCTTTCTGGCCTGGATTTTAAGACTTGTTAGGGAGGATCACAGCCACATTTAGTCTAAGGCCAGTTATTTCCCACTACTGAGGCAATATCTCTCCAAGTATTTGACCTATGAGCTAGGAGCTTTGCTAGTCTGGTTGGTGGGAACAGGCACTAACTGTTGGCCCTGTGACAGCGCTGGATACTATTTCCTCTAATCTTTTCATGTGGTTCTTTTTCTGAGTCTCCTCACATGCATGCACTGATCAGCACTCTGCAGAATACTCCAAGAGCGATCTCCTGTTAGATCTCTGGGCTTTCCTCTCTGGGCAGCTCTCTTCTCTCCAGTACTGTGTCCTATAAACTCAAGCTGCCGTGGCCTCTCTAGTTCCATCTTCTGATCTCAGGTTGTCTGCCAGACTCAGCCAAGTTTTTCCCTCATTGAACCATGGCCTATAAATGCTCTCAAACCAGCAATCTGGAACAATCCTAGGGCTCACTTTGTCTCTTTCCTGTCAATCAGGGATCACTCTCCTTTGCTATCTGATGCTGACTGTCTTACAAACTGTTATATCACATATACTTCGACTGGCTTTCTGATGTTTCAGGCAGGAAAGTAAATCTGGTCCTTGTTACTACATCTTGGCCAGAGGTTAAAATTCTGGTTTACAATTTGAACATGGTACAAAATTTATATTTCTGATTCAGTTCATCAAAAAGATGGCCCATATTTTGCCACTTTCTCTAAACCTAAAATATCATACTCCTCACCTAATGTAGCACACACTGTTCTATTAGTACAAATTAAAATACTTTTAATGGGAAGGAAAGCAATTGATAATGACCTGAACCACGAAAATTTTAAATTTGTTCCAGATACACTGGGAAATATTTATAATTTTCAAGGCAATTCAGTAGTTGGCTATATGCAGAAAATTAATTCAGGTTAACATTTCTTAAAGGCCCTGATATTACTTTTTTTTATTGAAGTATAGTTGATTTACAGTATCAACTATGGTTATATAGTTGATATATAGTTCTATATAGATATATATGTACACATATAGTGTTAGTGTCTGGTGTACTGCAAAGTCATTCAGTTATATGCATTTTTTTCAGATTATATTTCATTATAGGTTGTCAAAAGATATTGAAAAAATTCCCTGTGCTATATAGTAAATCCTTGTTGCTTATCTATTTTATGTATAGTAGCTTGTATCTATTAATTTTATACTCCTAATCTCTTCCCCCTTCCCTCCCTCTCCTTTTTGGTAAACATAAATTTGTTTTTTATGTCTGTGAGTCTGTTTCTATTTTGTACATAGGTTCATTTGCATTATTTTTTAGATTCCACATATAAGTGATATCATATAGTATTTGTCTTTGTCTGATTTACTTCACTAAATATAATATTCTCTACGTCTATCCATGTTGCTACAAATGGCAAAATTTCATTCTTTTTTATGGCTGAGTAATATTCCATTGTGAATATAGATAATACCACATCTTCTTAAGCCAATTGTCTGTTGATGTCACTTGGCTTGGTTCTATGTCTTGGCTATTATAAATAGTGCTGCTATGAATATTGGGGTGTCTGTATCTTTTCAAATTAGAGTTTTGTTTTTTTCCAGATATATGCCCAGTAGTGGGATTGTTGGGTCACATGGTAGCTCCATTTTTAGTTTTTTAAGGAACTTCCATACTGTTTTCCATAGGGGCTGCACCAATTTACATTCCTACCAATGGTGTAGGAGGGTTCCCTGTTCTCTACACCCTCTCCAACATTTGTTGTTTGTAAACTTTTTAATGATGGCCATTCTGACTGGTGTGAAGTGGTACCTCCATTGTAATTTTGATTTGCATTTTTCTAATAATTAGCAATGTTGAGCATCTTCTCATGTGCCTCTTGGCCACCTGTATGTCTTCTTTGGGAAAATGTGTATTTAGATCTTCTGTCCATTTTTTATTTTTTATATTGAGTTGTATGAACTCTTTGTACATTTTGGATATTAACCCCTTGTCTGTTGCATCATTTGCAAATATTTTCTCCCATTTAGTAGGTTGTTCTTTCATTTTGTTGATGGGTTTCTTTGCTGTGCAAAAGCTTTTAAGTCTGATTAGGTCCCATTTGTCTACTTTTTCTTTTATTTCTTCTACCATAGGAGACAGATCCAAAAAAATATTGCTACCACTTATGACAAACAGTGTTCTGCCTATGTTTTCTTCTAGGAGTTTTTTCATTTTGGGTCTCAGATTTAGGTCTTTAATCCATTTTGAGTTTATTTTTGTGTATGTTGTGAGGAAATGTTCTAATCACATTGTTTTACATGTGGCTGCCCAGTTTTCCCAGCACCATTTATTGAAGACACTGTGTTTTCTCCACTGTATATTCTTGCCTCCTTTGTCATAGATGAATTGACCATAGGTGCATGGGATTATTTCTGAGCTCTCTCTTCTGTTCCATTGATCTATTTGCATTTTTTTTTTGGTGCCAATACCATACTGCTTTTTTTAAACATCTTTATTGGAGTATAATTGCTTTACAATGGTTTGTAAGTTTCTGCTTTATAGCAAAGTGAATCAGTTATACATATACATATATCCCCATATCTCTTCCTTCTTGCATCTCCCTCCCTCCCTCCCTCCCTATCCCACCCCTCTATGTGGTCACAAAGCACCTAGCTGATCTCCCTGTGCTATGAGGCTGCTTCTCACTAGCTATCTATTTTACATTTTGTAGTGTATATATGTACATGCCACTCTCTCACTTTGTCCCAGCTTACCACTCCCCCTCCCCAATCCTCAAGTCCATTCTCTAGTAGGTCTGAGTCTTTATTCCATTCTTGCCCCTAGGTTTTTCATGACCTTTTTTTTTTTTTTTAGACTCCATATATACTTGTTAGCATACGGTATTTGTTTTTCTCTTTCTGGCTACTTCACTCTGTATGACAGATTCCAAGTCCAGGCACCTCACAACAAAAAATTTCATTTCTTTTTCTGGCTGAGTAATATTCCACTGTATATATGTGCCACATCTTCTTTATCCATTCATCTGTTGATGGACAGTTAGGTTGCTTCCATTTCCTGGTTATTGTAAATAGAGCTGCAATAAATATTTTGGTACATGACTCTTTTGGAATTATGGTTTTCTCAGGGTATATGCCAGTAGTGGCATTGCTGGGTCATATGGTAGTTCTATTTGTAGTCTTTTAAGGGACCTCCATACTGTTCTCCATAGTAGCTGTATCAATTTACACTCCCACCAACAGTACAAGAGGGTTCCCTTTTCTCCACACCCTCTCCAGCATTTACTGTTTCTAGATATTTTGATGATAGCCACTCTGACCGGTGTGAGATGATATCTCATTGTAGCTTTGATTTGCATTTCTCTAATTATAAATGATGTTGAGCATGCTTTCATGTGTTTGTTGGCAATCTGTATATCTGCTTTGGAGAAATGTCTATTTAGGTCTTCTGCCCATTTTTGGATTGGGTGGTTTGTTTTTTGATATTGAGCTGCATGAGCTGCTTGTAAATTTTGCACATTAATCCTTCGTCAGTTGTTTCATTTGCAAATATTTTCTCCCATTCTGAGGGTTGGCTTTTGGTCTTCTTTATGGTTTCCTTTGCTCTGCAAAAGCTTTGAAGTTTCATTAGGTCCTATTTGTTTTTTTTTTTGTTTTTATTTCCATTTCTCTAGGAGGTGGATCAAAAAGGATCTTGCTGTGATTTATGTCATAGAGTGTTCTGCCTATGTTTTCCTCTAAGAGTTTGATAGTGTCTGGCCTTACATTTAGGTCTTTAATCCATTTTGAGCTTATTTTTTGTGTATGGTGTCAGGGAGTGTTCTAATTTCATACTTTCACGTGTACCTGTCCAGTTTTACCAGCAGCACTTATTGAAGAGGCTGTCTTTTATCCACTGTATATTCTTGCCTCCTTTATCAAAGATAAGGTGACCATATGTGCATGGGTTTATCTCTTGGCTTTCTATCCTGTTCCATTGACCTATATTTCTGTTTTTGTGCCACTACCATACTGTCTTGATTACTGTAGCTTTGTAGTATAGTCTGAAGTCAGGGAGCCTGATTCCTCCAGCTCCATTTTTCGTTCTCAAGATTGCTTTGGCTATTCAGGGTCTTTTGTGTTTCCATACAAATTGTGAAATTTTTGTTCCAGTTCTGTGAAAAATGCCAGTGGTAGTTTGATAGAGATTGCATTGAATCTGTAGATTGCTTTGGGTAGTAGAGTCATTTTCACAATGTTGATTCTTCCAATCCAAGAACAATGTATATCTCTCCATCTATTTGTATCATCTTTAATTTGTTTCATCAATGTCTTATAAATTTCTGCATACAGGTCTTTTGTCTCCTTAGGTAGGTTTATTCCTAGATATTTTATTATTTTTGTTGCAATGGTAAATGGCAGTGTTTTCTTAATTTCACTTTCAGATTTTTCATCATTAGTGTATAGGAATGCCAGATTTCTGTGCATTAATTTTGTATCCTGTTACTTTACCAAATTCATTGATTAGGTCTAGTAGTTTTCTGGTAGCATCTTTAGTATTCTCTATGTATTGTATCATGTCATCTGCAAACAGTGACAGCTTTATTTCTTCTTTTCTGATTTGGATTCCTTTTATTTCTTTTCCTTCTCTGACTGCTGTGGCTAAAACTTCCAAAACTATGTTGAATAATAGTGGTGAGGGTGGGAAACCCTGTCTTTTTCCTGATCTTAGTGGAAATGCTTTCAGTTTTTCACCATAGAGGACAATGTTGGCTGTGGGTTTGTCATATATGGCCTTTATTATGTTGAGGAAAGTTCCCTCTATGCCTACTTTCTGCACGTTTTTTTAATCATAAATGGGTGTTGAATTTTGTCAAAAGCTTTCTCTGCATCTATTGAGATGATCATATGGATTTTCTCCTTCAATTTGTTAATATGGTGTATCACGTTGATTAATTTGTGTATATTGAAGAATCCTTGCATTCCTGGCATAAACCCCACTTGATCATGGTGTATGATCCTTTTAATGTGCTGTTGGATTCTGTTTGTTAATATTTTATTGAGGATTTGTGCATCTATGTTCATCAGTAATATTGGTCTGTAGTCATCTTTCTTTGTGTCATCTTTGTCTCGTTTTTGTATCAGGGGGATCGTGGCCCCGTAGAATAAGTTTGGTAGTGATCCACCCTCTGCTATATTTTGGAAGAGTTTGAGAAGGATAGGTGTTAGCTCTTCTCTAAATGTTTGATAGAATTTACCTGTGAGGCCATCTGGTCCTGGGCTTTTGTTTCTGGGAAGATTTTAAATCACAGTTTCAATTTCAGTGCTTGTGACTGGTCTGTTCGTATTTTCTATTTCTTCCTGGTTCATTCTCGGCAGGTTGTGCGCTCCGAAGAATTTGTCCATTTCTTCCAGGTTGTCCATTTTATTGGCATAGGGTTGCTTGTAGTAATCTCTCATGATCCTTTGTGTTTCTGCAGTGGCAGTTGTTTCTTCTCCTTTTTCATTTCTATTTCTATTGATTTGAGTCTTCTCCCTTTTTGTCTTGATGGGTCTGGCTAAAGGTTTATCAATTTTATGTATCTTCTCAAAGAACCAGCTTCTAGTTTTACTGATCTTTACTATCATTTCCTTCATTTCTTTTTCATTTATTTCTGATCTGACCTTTATGATTCTTTTCCTTCTGCTAACTTTGGAGTTTTTCTTTTCTTCTTTCTCTAATTGCTTTAGGTGCAAGGTTAGGTTGTTTATTTGAGATGTTTCCTGTTTCTTAAGGTAGGATTGTATTGCTATAAACTTCCCTCGTAGAACTGCTTTTGCTGCATCCCATAGGTTTTGGGTCATTGTGTTTTCATTGTCATTTGTTTCTAGGCATTTTTTGATTTCCTCTTTGATTTCTTCTGTGATCTCTTGGCTATTAAGTAGTGTATTGTTTAGCCTCCATGTATTTGTGTTTTATACAGATCTTTTCCTGTAATTGATATCTAGTCTCATAGCATTGTAGTCAGAAAAGATATGTGATACAATTTCAATTTTCTTAAATTTACCAAGGCTTGATTTGTGACCCAAGATATGATCTATCCTGGTGAATGTTACATGAGCACTTGAGAAAAATATGTATTCTGTTGGTTTTGGATGGAATGTCGTATAAATATCAATTAAGTCCATCTTATTTAATGTATCATTTAAAGCCTGTGTTTCCTTATTTATTTTCATTTTGAATGATCTGTCCATGGGTGAAAGGGGGGTGTTTAAGTCCCCTATTATGATTGTGTTACTGTTATTTCCCCTTTTACGGCTGTTAGTATTTGCCTTATGTATTGAGGTGCTCCTATGCTGGGTGCATAAATATTTACAATTGATATATCTTCTTCTTGGATCGATCCCTTTATCATTATGTAGTGTCCTTCTTTGTCTCTTGTAATAATCTTTGTTTTAAAGTCTATTTTCTCTGATATGAGAATTGGTACTCCAGCTTTATTTTGGTTTTCATTTGCATGGAATATCATTTTCCATCCCCTCACTTTCAGTCTGTATGTGTCCCTAGGTCTGAAGTGGGTCTCTTCTAGACAGCATATATATGGGTCTTGTCATTGTATACATTTTGCCAGTCAGTGTCTTTTGGTTGGAGCATTTAATCCATTTATATTTAAGGTAATTATCAATATGTATGTTCCTATTCCCATTTTCTTAACTGTTTTGGGTTTGTTATTGTAGATCTTTTCCTTCTCTTATGTTTGTTGCCTAGAGAAGTTCCTTTAGCATTTGTTGTAAAACTGGTTTGGTGGTGCTGAACTCTCTCAGCTTTTGCTTGTCTGTAAAGTTTGTAATTTCTCCATCAAATCTGAATGAGATCCTTGCTGGGTAGAGTAATCTTGGTTGCAGGTTTTTATCCTTCATCACTTTAAATATGTCCTTCTGCTCCCTTCTGGCTTGCAGAGTTTCTACTGAAAGATCAGCCGTTAACCTTATGAGGATTCTGTTGTGTGTTATTTGTTGTTTTTCCTTTGCTGATTTTAATATGCTTTCTTTGTATTTAATTTTTGTTAGTTTGAGTAATATGTGTCTTGGGGTGTTTCTTCTTGGAATTATACTGTATGGGACTCTCTGTGCTTCCTGGACTTGATTAACTATTTCCTTTCACATATTAGGTAAGTTTTCAACTATAATTTCTTCAAATATTTTCTCAGTCCCTTTCTTTTTCTCTTCTTCTTCTGCGACCCCTATAATTCAAATGTTGGTGTGTTTAATATTGTCCCAGAGGTCTCTGAGACTGTCCTCAGTTCTTTTCATTCTTTTTTCTTTATTCTGCTCTGCAATAGTTATTTCCAGTATTTTATCTTCCAGGTCACTTATCCGTTGTTCTGCCTCAGTTATTCTGCTATTGATCCCTTATAGAGTATTTTTAATTTCATTTACTGTATTGTTCATCATTGCTTGTTTCATCTTTAGTTCTTCTAGATCCTTGTGAATTGTTTCTTGCATTTTCTCTATTCTATTTCCAAGATTTTGGATCACCTTTACTATCATTATTCTGAATTCTTTTTCAGGTAGACTGCCTCTTTCCTCTTCATTCGTTAGGTCTGGTGGGTTTTACCTTGCTCCTTCATCTGCTGTGTGTTTTTCTGTCTTCTCATTTTGCTTATCTTACTATGTTTGGGGTCTCCTTTTCACACATTGCAGGTTTGTAGTTCCCATTGTTTTTGGTGTCTGTCCTCAGTGGCTAAAGTTGGTTCAGTGGGTTGTGTGTGCTTCCTGGTGGAGGGGACTAGTGCCTGTGTTCTGGTTGATGAGGCTGGATCTTGTCTTTCTGGTGGGCAGTTCCACATCTGGTGATGTGTTTTGGGGTGTCTGTGGCCATATTATGATTTTAGGCAGCCTCTGTGCTAATGAGTGGGGTTGTGTTCCTGTCTTGCTAGTTGTTTGGCATAGGGTGTCCAGCACTGTAGCTTGCTGGTCGTTGAGTGAAAGTGGGTTTTGGTGTTGAGATGGATATCTCTGGGAGATTTTCACTGTTTGATATTACGTGGAGCCAGGAGGTCTCTTGTGGACCAGTGTCCTGAAGTGGCTCTCCCACGTCAGTGGCACAGCACTGACTCCTGGGTGGAGCACCAGTAGCCTTTCATCCACACAGCTCAGAATAAAAGGGAGAAAGAATAGAGAGAATGAAAGAAAGAGGATTAAATAAAATATAATAAAGTAAGATAAAATAAAAATTAAAAAATAATTATTAAGAAAAGAAATTTAAAAAGTAAAAAGAAAAACAAAAAAACGGACAGACAGAACCCTAGACAAATGATGAAAGCAAAGCTATACAGACAAAATCTCGTACAGAAGCATACACATACACACTCACAAAAAGAGGAAAAGGGGAAAAAATAATATATGTTGCTCCCAGAGTCCACCTCCTCAATTTGGAATTATTCGTTGTCTACTCAGGTATTCCACAGATGCAGGGTAGATTAAGTTGATTGTGGAGCTTTAATCCACTGCTTCTGAGGTTGCTGGGAGAAATTTCCCTTTCTCTTATTTGTTTGTTCAGCTCCTGGGGTTCAGCTTTGGATTTCGCACTGCCTCTGTGTGTAGGTCGCCTGAGGGCATCTGTTCTTCGCTCAGACAGGACAAAGTTAAAGGAGCAGCTAATTTGGCGGCTCTGGCTCACTCAGGCCAGGGGGACGGAGGGCTATGGATGCGGGGCGAGCCTGCGGCAGCAGAGGCCAGTGTGATGTTGCACCAGCCTGATGTGTGCTGTGCGTTCTCCAGGGGAAGGTGTCCCTGGATCATGGGATCCTGGCAGTGGCAGTCAGTAGAGGATCCCAGGAGGGTGGTGTGGATAGTGACCTGTGCTCGCACACAGGCTTCTTGGTGGCTGCAGTAGCAACCTTAGCATCTCATGTGCATCTGTGTGGTCTGCGCTGATAGCCTGATTGCTTTTGCAATCCTGAGAAAAGCCCTTAAATGCAGGGTAAATTCTTACAAGGACCACAGAAATCAAGACAGACCTACCAGCTCTATAAAATACATACAAGAATAATTTCATTTTCAATAATAGTGGCAACTGACTTGATGTTTCCCTGAGTGCTTTTTCCATTTGAGACCTGTGAGCAAAGGAGCCAAGGAGGACATATAAGTATGCATAATAATCTGCAATGTTGTAAATGGACCACAAGAATTCCACTGTTTTGAAGTTTAATTTGTAAGTTACATCTTAATGATTTTGACCTCATGCAGGTTTACCACATTGATTGGTGTCTGCTTAGTACTATGAGTCTGATCATTTGGAGTAATTTTCTGAGAAGTGTGTTTATACATATACAATTATAAAATGAATGTTTCTTTGCTAAGGTTGTTATAGTTCTTATAAAGCTAGGACTTGCACATATTTGCAATGTTGAAGAGTTTTATTTCTGTCTTTGCCTAGTGTTTCCAATGTCTGAAGTGGATAGTTCTTGTTCATTTAAGAGCTGTTGTGATCTGACTTCAGAATTCAAGGATAGACACAGGAGTTTGTGTTTTATATTGACTTTTCACAAAATCTGCATTTTTCTGATGAAGAGAATGTATTCAGACCCTTGAGTTTCTCTACATGAGAGAAATGGTTATTTATTCACTGTATACAAGAAGAAGAATCCAATACTCTAGTGTTACTTATCTCCAGATTGCAGAGTCAAGTAATAACTACCATCTGTAGAATTTTACCATTTTAATGATGAATGAACAGCACAATATTCAATGTTTCAAAAATATTGTAAAGCTATGTCTTCAAGGTCAAAACCACGGTTGAAAAGTGAAAGTAAATTTATTTTAAAAATAACAAACTAACTCATTTTCAGTGAATTGATGACATATTTTGTCATCATATAGGCACTAACTCACCCATTTTATTTTTATAAGAAATAAAACTAAAATGTTCAATGACTTTTCTTGAATTCTAATCACCACTAGCATTCTGAACAAGATGCAGGCTGACCTCTCAGGCATTGTGACACAATCATTCACATCATCTTTGTGTCTTTCTTCCTCATTTTTAAGCGTTCTTTGGTAATTCCTTCTCAATAAACTTTTCCAACATAGTAGGTAAGTCCTCATTTGAAGTAGAAGTCTACAACAGCTAAAAGAAAACAAAATATTGCTCATAGGAATTTCAGGAAATTCAGCAATGAAGCACTGTAAATAGATTAATTCCTCAAATCATCTTCGGTAAGCCATTATCTCTACATTGACAATTAACATGGTTGTTTAAACAATATAATGATGGATTAATTTTCCTAATATTTGCAAAATTAGTATCTGGATGTTTTATGTCGTGTACAGTTCCATAAAGTCAGAACTCAATGCTTTAGGGTGGCAAATAATTTCAAACCATTTCTCAAGGAAATAGAGGTCCAAATATCAAAATCAAATAGAAACTTTTGCAGTTAATTTTATAGATTTTTTTTAAAAAATCTAAAACATTATAATTTATCTTTCCTAATTTCTTTAAGTTCAAATTCCTGAATCCCGGGTGTATCCTATCTGTCTCTGCCCCTCCTCAAGATCTAGTCCTAACCTATTTTTCCACCAGTCACCTAGTATTTGGCAACATAAATTGTGATCCAGTCTGATACTTTTCCCCTATGCTCCTGCCACTGTTCTCTCTATATTTCTTTACTTATGTATATCTTATCCTTCCTTCAAAATCCAGCTCAAGCCTCCCCTTCTCCTTAAACATCTTCTTAATTTTCTTAGCTCTTCTTTACTCCAAGTGTGATCTGTGGATAAACAAACCAACATCGCTAGGGAGCTTGTTAGAAATGCAGAACCCTGGGCTCACTCCCAGACCTTCTGAATCAGAATCTGCTTTTTCACAAGATCCCCAGGTTTTTGCATGTAATGAACATTTAAGACCTCTTCTTCAGCTCATAGTGATCTCTCATTTATTTCACATTTCCACAGTAGTTCTTGTCTATATTTTTACCAGATTAAACTAATTAGTTTTTCATGGGTGTGTCTTGTCTCTTCACTTAGAATACAAGCTTCCTAAAGGCAGTCACCAGGTCTTATCCCTCTTAATAAACCTGATGGAACTTAATGCTTTATTTCCCATGCTGTGTTTTCATTCTGCGTTTCAACTTGCAGGTACTTCTAGTGCACGATGTTGTTTTCCCTTCAGATGAGAGGAATGCAAATTCTACTGCTTAGCTTGGTACCTAGCACATAGTGAGGAGTCAAATAAATATTTGCTGAATGTTTAAATTGCTGAAATTAATTTTGACAAGATGAACCTGGTCTTCAATTTTGATTCAGTTGTGCTTCTTCCCAGTCATGTTCTTGGGAGAACAGTGCATAATGAGAATATTAACACAGTCTTCAGCCTATAAGGCTTCTGGGGACATTTACTTGAATTCTAATTGGGCTATTAAAACATTACTAATCATGTTCCTAGAATAGCTGTTTAATCTTCAGGGTCATTGAGCTTAAAAGCAATCTTTCACCCTTCTCTGCAAATCAGTATACTAAGATTTGTTCAACTGCTAATTCTGTCTCGCTATAATATGGTGTTTAAACATATAGGCGTTGGCATCAGGTTGCCAGGGTTTTCCTCTGGGCCTACCACTTCCTACCTATGTGACCTTGGGTGCATTACTTTACATCTCTGTGCCTCAGTTTCTGTGTCTAAGTGGTGAGGATAATAATATTCTTTACATCATAGGGTTGATGTAAATATTAAGTTAGGTAATACATTTTAGATGCCCAGCAGAGTGCTTGATGCATATTAAGTCCTAAAGAAGTAGCAGAACCTATTATTAAGAAAACACACGGCCAGGAACTCTGCATTCCTGAAATGCTATTCTAGAGTTTCAATCGTTTATATGTATGTAGTGTGGGAGCACTTTAGATAGGTTTCTATTCTGTCCTCTTTTCCTGACTCAGTATTTAATTTATGTTTGCTGGCTGGGATGGCTTTAGGTGATACATAACTCTGATACCTGCTGTAAGGATATGTGTTTCTATTCGTGTTTTCATTGTCCATTCCCTACGTACAGGTACAATAGTAAAACTGAGTGCTGACTCATCCCAGAAAAGACAGAAGACTCCTCTCCCGGTTCAGGTGCAACTGACTCAGTCAATTCAAATGACCTTCCAGTAAAGGGTTGAGTAAGCAGATGGGAATTGGGTTATGTCCAGAATGCTTAATACCTTGATCGTTGCCATACCACTAAAAAAAACAAATACGGAAGATGAGATTCTTTTTAAATGATGTGAATGATACCTAAATAATATCATAATGGTAAATAATGAGGCTTTATAATTGGGCATAATATAAATGATGCATTTCCGGGCAGTGAACATGTACATTACAGCTTGGCAAGTTAAATATTTTCTAAAATCTTTGTTGGAGATTTACAAAAATCATGCCTTTTCATCTACAAAAGAGCAAGTTTTAGAATGCTGTTGATTATGTAACAATGTTGCTGTCTAAAAACATAAAATACTTGCATACTCAATTAATCAAACAATACAGTTGATTCTTTATCATACTGTATTCAAAGCTGGAAACACTGGGACTTCTCACCCTTAAGCGGCAGCCTTGGGGTTTTGCAAGCTTAGGGTAAGTTTAATTAAAGTCAAGGGAGAAAACCAATTAAGCACTGAGAAGTGCTGGAATCTCTCCTGCACTCTAAAGACAAAAATACCATTTAGAATAAGATGATGCTGTAATCTCAGTATAAATGTCATTGTCTAGTTCAGCAATTCTGGTGGCCCAGGTGTTCTGAGCACTTTGAAGAGCAGCTAGCTTATGAGCTTTCAATTTATAACTACATTGAATAATTTCCACTCACTTTAAATCTCCTCTGATAGGAAGTGCTTAGAAGGGAGACTGCATAAGTACAAAGAGTGACCATACTTTAAGTCCTCAAATACACCTATATTAAAGTGTGTCTTCAAAAAGCATTTAGATTCAAATCCTATTTGAGTAGGTTTGGAAAGCAGAGGGTTAACATTTTCCATCACTGCTATATGCAAAAGTGATGCATGTAAATGGATAAAGGAATCCAGCTTAATGAAATGAAATTTGTGTCATATTTATATTTTAGTGACTTTTGATGCAGTGTCATTACAGTTCCCCATCACTATTGTGCAGTACCGCCCACTGGGAAAATGGTAGAGCAGAATAATGTGCTGCTATACAGCTTGCCAATCAATCATGAAACCATAGAAAGAAGCAACTACAAGCATTGCTTCAAATGCAGTCCTGGGAAGCTGTGAGGGATGGGAGGGACAAAGCAGTCAATGGCAACCAAAAAATGGAAGTTGATTAAATGTGATTTACTGGGATTTATTTTCTTATCTTCATTTCTCTTTCTTGCAAGTATTAATTGCAATGTAGAACATGAATATGGAGAGTACATTACAGAAAGTCAGGGCTATTGCTCTAATTTGTGACAAGCAAATCAGCTATATGGGGAATGTAGTACAACAGTGTGGGAACCCTCTGCACTTTGGTGTGACCTCTGATGGAGCCTTCAAGCTAGTGAGGTCAGTTGATTTCACCCCTGAGAAGTCTTGCAGATGTTCCTTTAGTGGTATCTAGCAGATCTTTCTGAAGACTGCTTAGGGAAAAACACATATAAATGCCTTACAATCAAGCAGCATTATTTTAATAGCCATTTTTAGCTCTTAGGTTAATATGTTATAAACCTTAGCAGTGGAGAAAATTTTCTATGGTTACTGTTTAGTACAAATAGAAGTTGCCCCATGTTTGGAAATTGTTAACAAATCCCACTGAGGATTTTAACTAATCCTATAGCATTGTGGTGATATCTAAAAATGATGCTGCAAGTGGCCGAATATCACAACTCAAATATACTTGCAAGGCTAGCTGATAACACATTTCCAGTTTCTGAAAAAGAAGGCTTTAAAATTATTAATAATTTCTAGGTCAGGCAATGTGGTGTAGAGGAAAACACAGTAGATGTGGGTCAGGACCTCTAGATTCTATTCTGTCTCCAATTTTGATGTATAGATTGGACAGGTCCTTCAAGTCTCTGTGCCTCAGTTTTCTATCTGTATACATCAGAGGGATGGGAAAAACAATTTCTGAACTCCATTTCAGTTCTAAGTATTCAGAAATTCTCTTTATCAAAGCTAGCTTCTCATGAAGCTGCAACTGCGATGTTAACAAAATGCCTGAAAAGTAACCATCAAATTTCCAGAGAGAGGCCGGGAATGGAACAATTAAAATTAGTTCTATCCTGTTTAAATTGCAGTGGGAAAAACAAATTTCAAGTTTGCCATTATCCTACTATTTGTTTGTAAACATGATACATCTTGATAGTTAGCCTAATGACTCAGGAAGCACTTCCTGTGTAGCTTTCTACAAGTGACTACCACCCACATCCAATGTGTCACCAAGTCCCAGTGATCTTCCAATTCCCTTGACTATTTTGCTGTTGCCTTTCCCACCCACATACCTCAGAGACTGAAAACTGAGCGAAATTCTTAATTGGTATCAGCAAAATGTGCATGTATAGGAATAAGAATGTTTTTGACTATCAATTCTAAACCCAAGTAATCTGGATTTGGGTTGTAGAACAGAGAGGGAATATCAGTTGGCAGAGGCCAACAGAGTCACTCAGGACTGACTGATGTACTAGACAAGAGTGGTGACTACAGTAAACTGACACAGGTTCAGTTTGGTCAGTTGTAGATTTTCGACAGAACCTTGCCAATACATAATGTTTTCATATGACTTCCATTCATATCAAGACAGTTAAGAAATTTAGAATGCTAACTCTACACTGCTTTCTGCAAATACATAGAAAATTTACATCACATCATAAATCACAAAAATTCAGAGTTTAACATAATACAAAAACCTACATCACCAGAATGCATTTGATTTTAATAATTTCCTTATACAAAGGAAAGCAAACATAAAAATTAACACATGCAAGCAGTCAGGAAAGAGACTTACAGCTTCAAAGCACGGTATGGCAGCAAGTGCATAAGTCTAAAGGACCCGTGCTGCCATTCCAAGCCTTGCAATTTAGGACATTTGTTCTGGGCTTGGCTCTATCATAGGCTATATAAGACCTCAAAAAGTCATTTAGCTTGTCAATTCTTAGGTTTACAGACCTCATTCACTTAACCATTGTGAAGAAATGACTGTGTATCTTTGTTTAAAATTTAGTATGTGCCATTGAGTTTTTACTTAAATCTTTAGAAGAGAAAAGCCAAAAAAATAGGCAAGGGAGTTGACACCTATACGAAGTATCTGGAAATGAGTCAGGTCAAAAATAAAATGCTCGGAGTTTTCCAGGTGACTAAATGAATTACCTTTAGTATTTGAGGCAAAATAAACATTAATGAGAAAAGAAGACAGGATGCAGACAAGTGAAAGGATTCAGTTGTCATCTCCCAAGATTCAAATGAAGCTGTCCATAGAAGTTGCTCAGTACCTAGAGTCATGAAATGTGCCTTCCAAGATTTTTTTTTTTGTTCTTAGCATAAGAGAGCGAGCAAAGTTTTTTCTATATTCTGATTAAGAGAAAGGAAACAGTATATTTCAAAGATACGTTTTGGAGAAAGCCAATTTCTTCTCTCTAAAAAAGTGAGGTGGGGGATGAGGGTGGGAGAGATATAGTAGAACTAGACCCAAAGTGTTGCTTCAAAACTAATAGGTGTGCAAATGAACTCAATTAGTGTAGTCTTTATGATAAACTGCAAGACAAATAGGAAATATCGATGCTTCTCAAACTTTAAAGCAGCTGGGAGTGAATAAAGAAGAACGAAGATGCATCCAAACCCAAGAGGAATAAAGTTGATGCCTGGAATCATCATACATAAGAGAAAATTAAATTTTGGTTTAAAATACAGACTTTTTGAACTTCTAATCACAATTCTTCTGAAAGACATAAGAAAACAAAATCTCAAAAATAAAGTTTCCACTGCCATCAAAAATTAATTTATTGTAAAAGCTAGTGGCAGAATCTGGTACCAAATCTCGCTTTAGTCAAAATTCATTAATTCAACAAATATTTTTTGGGCACATTTTGTGTGCCAGACATTCTTTTTTTTTTTTTTTTTTTTTTTTTTTTGCAGTACACGGGCCTCTCACTGTTGTGGCCTCTCCCATTGCGGAGTACATGCTCCAGATGCACAGGCTCAGTGGCCATGGCTCACAGGCCCAGCCGCTCGGCGGCATGTGGGATCTTCCTGGACCAGGGCACGAACCCGTGTCCCCTGCATTGGCAGGCAGACTCTCAACCACTGCGCCACCAGGGAAGCCCCAGACATTTTTATAGGCACTTGAGAGTATGGCAGTGAACAAAACAGACAATGATCCCTGCTCTCAGGGGAGAAGATAATAGACAATAAGTAATATGAAAACTATATAGTATGTTAGAAGGTGATAATCACACTGGAGGAAAAAATAAGACTGTGGTAAGAAGTATAGGGAGTGTACGTTGTGGTTGGAGTTATAAATAGGGTAATTTGGGTAAACTTCATTGAAAAAGTGACATTTGATCAAAGACTTGAAGGGTATGAGGTTGCAAGTATGTGGATATCTAAGGGACAGCATCACATTACCAAGGCCTTAAGGAAGAAATATGCCTGGTGGATTTGACGAACAGAAGGACATCAGTGCAACTGGAGCAGAATGAGTGAGGGGAAGAGTGGCAGGAGATGAGATCAGAGGGATAAAAAGGAAAGAGTTCACATAGGAACTTGTAGGCCATCATGAAGACTTTGAGTTTTACACTAAGCAAAATGGAGAGCCATTAGAAGGTTTTGAACACAGGAGTAACTTGATATGCCTTCTGAAAAGATCACTTTAGCTTCTATGTAAGAATATACTGCAGTAATAAAAACAGTAGACATGGAGAGACCAATTAGAACAATATTTCAGTTATTCAGAGGTGATGATTATATTCAGAGGTAAGAAGTGATGATGGGTTGGACCAGGGAAGCAAGAATTGAGACAGTAAAAAGTAGTCAGATTTTGATATAATGTGAAGGTAGACGGAGATGAGAGATTGGATGTAAGGTACAAGAGAAAAAAAGAAGTCAAGGATGACTATGATTTGGGGCCTAAGCCACTAGAAGAATTAGAGTTTCCATATTCCAAGATAGAGAAGACTGTGGGACTCTCTGCTCAGGTTTGCAAAGGAAGGTAAGAAATTTCATTTTGGACATATTAGGTTTTGGAATGCTTATTAGATATCAAGTGGAGGTGTGAGTAAGCAGTTGTACAGAAATCTGGAGAAAGGACTGATGGAAGTACAACTTTGGAAGTTAACAGCACATAGATGGCATTAAATCCATGAGAAGAGAGGAGGCCACCTAATGAGTGAGTATAAATAAAGAAGGAAAAAGTACAATGCCAAGCCCTAGGGCATCCAAACATTCGGAGGTTGGGGAGAAGAGGAGGAACTAGCAACAGATACGAGAAGGGGCACACAGTGAGGTAGGAGGAAAATCAGGAGAGTGTGGTACACTGAAATCCAAGTGCAGAAAATCTATTAAGTGTGTCAGATGATGCGGGTTGGGGTTTCTCAGCCTTAGCACTATTGACATTTGGGGCCAGAGAATTCTTTGGTGGTGGTGGTGGTGGGGAGAGGGGGTCCTTTGCATTGTAGGAAATTTAACAGAATCCCTGGACTCTACTTACTAGATGCTAGTTTGGTCCACCATCCCCTGGACCCCACTCCCACAATCCCTTGAATTGTGACAACAAAAATGTCTCCAGATATTTGGCACCAGGTGTGCAAAATCACCTCTGTTTGAGAACTGCTGTGTTAGATCAAGTAAACTGAAGACTGGGAAGAGACCACTGAAATTAACGACATGGAGGTCATTGATAACCTTCAGCACTTTCAGTGGAGTAGCAGGGGGTGAAAGCTGAAATACAGTGGGTTTAAGAGAGAATTGGAAGAGAGGAATTTGAAACAGTAATGTATAAACAAGTCTTCAAAGAGTTTTACTGAAAAGGGAACAAATAAATGGAGCATAATTTAGTGGAGAGATCAGGATTAAAGTTTTTTCCTTGAGATGGGAGAAATAATTACATGATTGTATTCTGATGGAAGGATCTCAGAGAGAGGAAAAAAATAAAAGAAGTGGAAGAGGATGTTGGATGGATCCCCTTGTATAGTGGAGAGGACATGGGATTTGGTACACAAGATGGGGGAGAGACTTTAGATGATAACATGGATATTTCATCTGTGGTAGCAAGTGGGAAGGCAAGGAATATGGTTGTGGATACTGGTAGGAGGGTTGTTATAGTTTGGGTGGGAACTGTGGGAATACTTTTCTGATTGCTTCAGTTTTCTCAATGATGAAGAAGCAGAGTCAGCAGCTCTCATGAGGGTGGGTAGTGAAGTGTCAGGAGTTTGAGGAATGAGAATAAGTATGATATATTCATCTAAGAGAATGGGACGATTAAATAAAGTTAGGAAGTTTATTATGATTCACAGGCATCACTGTGTACTTGAGATTCATGGTCATGAATTTAAAGTGAGCTAGTTAGTGTGAGTGGGTATTTTTCTTTAGCCAGGTTCAGCTGCAAAGGTATAGACACAGAGTAGGCAGAGAGCTAGTGTATTAGTCAGCTCAGGCTACCATAACAAAAAAAGAAAACATAACAAAAAAGTGTGTGAGAAAAGGCAGGGAATAGTACCCCATATTATATACAAGTCAATGATTATATTAATTGATCATGGATTTAAGATGGGTAGAGGGAGAGAGGAATTCAAGGGAGTGAAGAATGGAAAATATAGAGTAGGATGAGTGGATTGGAAGTCTCAGTTCAAAGATTGTTGGAGTTAAAGTATTTTAGGTTATAAAATTAAAAAAAAATAGAAGGTGTTGGTTGAAGAATAGGAAGTTGAAATTGAGATTTTGGGGGCAAGGCAGTTATTGTCAATGACAGGTTCTGAATTATGATCTTGCAGTGGATGCTTTAATGTGTTGCTACAAACCTCCTTTCAGAACAAGGACACTCATTTTCCCAGCTTCTGGGAGTGTTGTCTGCTAAGAGTTCAAACATTTGAGTCTCTTCCTGGGCAATGCCCTCCACTGAAGGTAGCTGCCTTGGCCAAGGTTATGCCCCTACATGGGGGCAGCCCACATTCAGTGAATGGTCAGTTTAAAACTCTGAGGGGGCATCTCAGCTCCAGAGCTCCCTGTGAGTTCAAATGAAGCCTTCATTACTACTAATCTGCAACTGACCTTTCTCTGCACAATATTGCTTCTTTCATTGCCTCATAGGTGTTTTTTCAGAGAGCAGCCCTGGATAAATTTCCTGCACTCAAATATTCATCTCAGAGTCTGTTTCATGGAGAGCCTGACATTGCGTCTCAGGTGGTAGGCATGCTTTGAAAAAGTAGACTTTAAAATGGGATATTGTATCTGGATCACTCATCAGGTGACTGGAAATAAGAATGCTGCCACTGGTGGGAGGTGGTGTATGAATAGCCTTTGGCATGTTATAGCAAAATAATTGTTAAAATTCGCAGGGTGCAGGGGAATGCATTGGCAGTGGCAATCGCTCAGGAGTTTGGGAGGAATGATAAGGACAATGGACAATGGACGGTTGTGGCTGAGTGTGACAGATGCATGGGAAAAACCATGAAAGGCTGAGGGTGATTAATGACCAACTTAAGGTGAAGTGTGAAAGTCAGAGGGCCTTGGAAGCATTTAAAGAGACTTTTACTTTCTGTACCCAGAGGATCAGACCCAGGACTTAATTATAACGACAGTGCAGGTCCAGGTAAGGGTTATGTTCCCATCTCTGGCATGTTTATTACAGAAAGGAGGAGCTCCTGGTTGAGAAGGAGAGGAGGCCTGAGATGTGGGATGGGGACATCTGGTAGACACCTTTGACTTCTACAACATGGTTGGACCTTGAAAACATGATGGTAAGTGAAAGAAGTCACAAAGACCATATATGGTCTCTATTCATGGCAGGGGGACAGGAGGATGGCTAAAGGGCACAGTGTTTCTTTTTGATTGATGAAGATATTCTAAAATAGACTGTGGTGATTGTGGCACATATCTGTCAATATACTAAAAAGCATTGTATTGTGCACTTTAAATGGGTAAATTGTATGGTATGTGAATTATACCTCAATAAAGCTGTTTTTGAGACATCTTGAATTCTCTGATTCCCCTGAATTCTCTGGACTTGCAGAAGTGATCTGTTTCTCCCTCTTAAAGGCAGTGTTCCCACCTTGCTTGATAATGATGCAGTCTTTTTTTTTTTTTGGTTGCGCCATGCAGCTTGTGGGATCTTAATTCCTTGACCAGGGATCAAACCCGGGCCCACAGCAGTGAAAGCCCTCATCTCAACCACTGGACCAACAGGGAATTCCCACAGAGGCCTTTATTGCAAGAAAAAGAAAGGCCCTTTATGGTCTTCCCTTAGCTCCCCTCCTAGCCATCAAACCAATATTTAGAGTTATGTCATATATAAGCTGGATGTGGAAGTGTGGAGCATGGGAAGGGAGGAAAAGGCCAAGGCAAAGTCTGAAGAACCTAACCAACAGGTGCTGGGATCTGATAAAGTATGTATGGGACTGTATCCCGAGGACGCTGGAGCAAGGGAGGGTGTGGACAAATATCTCAATTCTCAGTTAGAGAAGTGAGAATTTATCGATATTGACACATTCTCTTCTAATACAATTTAAACACCCTGGCAAGGATCCTGGATGATGGGGCTAATGTGCTACTAGGATGGCACTTGGGATTTTGGATAAAGTGATGGTCCAAAGTAAATGAAGTAAAACTTTCAGAACTGCCATGGAAGATGATGGAAAAAGATATCAAAATGCTTAGTGAAGTGGCCATGCTAGAGAGGATTGATTCTGAATGACCAGAAAATGCAGCAGCTGTCTATGTTCCTCCAGTAAGGTCTGGAGGATACCCCATGGATCAAAGTAATGAGGAATGTGTTGGTGAAACAGGCACCATGAGCACTGAGAAGTACAGTGGTTGCCATTCCCTGTAGGCAAGGATTGATAATAAGAGTTAGTCGTTGAACTGAGTCCCCTGAAAATAATAGTAGATCAAGGGATCCTGACATAATAGAGGTCAGGTTGTTGTCTTAACCAGAGACAAGGTGTGCACAATTATTATAACAAGAGGCAGGATTGGAGTGGTAGCCAGGGGGCCTTACCCATGGTGTCCTATAGAGAGGGTTAAGGAGAACAGTACTCCCCAGCAGTTGACTCTCCTTTTCTTTGTCTTGGGTTGGGTTCCCTGGAAGCAGAGTCTGAGGCCAGAATTCTTGTACAAGTGCTTCATTGAGGGAAGACTCTCTGGAGGGGTCTATAGGGAAGTGAGGGAACCAAGCCAGGGCAGAGGAAGTTGCTGAGAAAAAAATATAGCTTCCAATAGATATTTGTCAAGCCGTCACCCTGTGCTTGCCCTGCCCAACCAGTGCCTTATTCACCTACATTCTACTCACATGACTGACCTTCCTACATATATATTGCCCCAAGTCCCAGCTAGTGATTTTTCTTATCAAAGGGACAGTGAGCAGAGTGTCCCTCTACTGGTTTCCCTGGTAACTAATAGCCCACCTGACATCAATTACCCTGTAACTGGTAATCTCCCCTTCCTACTCACCCTCCGGCCCCCCAGCCCCAGGAGCAAAGATTACCTCTCTGTCCTGCCCACCATCCACTGCACAGGGTGGGGTGTCACTCCAGGACCTTGCTTCAGATGTGTAAGCTCCCCCATCCATTAAACCATTGATGTCTCTGTTGCTGACTCTGGGCTCTTTCTTCAGTCTTGAAGCTGGGCAAGCACAGGCCTTGTAGGCCTATGGGGTGCAACCCTACACACATATTGGTGGGGGAGATTTTGAGAAGGTCAAGAAGATAGGAAAGTGAGAACTCCATCCAAACAAGTACTACACATGAAGGTACCTCCAGCATCACTTCAAACCCTCTCAGCCTCACCTCTATTGCAGCCCCGACCAGAGCAGCCAGTTCACATGGAAACAGGTGCTCTCAGTTCCTCACATGTGTAGCCTGATGGTACATCAATTTGGGCCGGCACCTTGAGTCTTGGTCTTCCTACCCCAGAGCTTCTCTGAGGCTGAAGTGTGAAACACCCATTGAAACCTATTCACATTCAAGCTTGTAACACCCAGTTGTGTGGGGGAATTAGAGCCCCCTGTAGGCCAACTTTTGACTCATAAGGGATAAATGTATATCCCTTTCTTTCCCTAGGTAGATGATTCTGAGATGCATTTCAGAAGGCTCCTCAGAAGTCCTCTTCAAGATCAAGCATTCACCCTGTAATGATAGGAAGCTGTCAAATTTTCAAAAAATTTTCCAACACGAAAACTGTAAGGTACTTTATTCAAACAGTTGCAACAGACAGACAAATGAATTTGGAGGATGATAAGGGTTTTACAGGGAAAGGAGACAAAAACAGCAGAGTGCAGTTGCACGATTGGTGGCCTGATTTGGTCAGGCAGATGTTGCAATCTTGTTGAAAGAAGTTGTTTTTCTTTGTGATGTGGCCCATTTCAGACCATGAAGTCCTGGTCTCAGAATTGTTCTCTTCTCAGTATTCCTCAGAAGGAGGAATTTAGAGGGGGTGAGTGAGTCTGTTGGTCCCAGAGAGGAAAGGAGTGCATGAATGTTCAGATCAGATAATTTTAGTTCTCCAAATCACCTTATATAAGGCTCTCCCTCCTTCCTGTTTCCTTCTCTCTGTCCCTCACTCCTGCCCTCTGAGACTCAACTACCTCCATCAGCCTTTGTCTCTGTCTCAGCCTCTGATTTTAGGGAAAACCTGTGCTAAGACAAGGAATGAGAGTAATCCATTCTTACTTTATTTAAAGGGACTAGATAAATCACTGTTATATCCCACATCAGACTTCCAGCATGGCCAACCAAGGAAGTTACATTTTAACTCCCCTATTTATTGAACAAACAATTCTAATTAATCAATTTACCATCAGGGTTAAAATACAGCATAATTTGATGATTTGATGTACTGTATTACAAGATAAACTGTCATTCATGAAACTACTTCCTAGCTATAGCATGAGTTCTGTTTTAACATGGTAGATATTTATCTCTCATTTTCTCCTGCTTTTATAGAAGTTGTATGGATGAATTCAATTTTGTAAACCCTTCCACCTTCTCAGCTGAAAAAAGCAAGACATAAATATTTGTATTATTATTTTAATGGATTCAAGAAAAAAAAACAATCAAAACAAATAAACCAATCCTCTCAAATACCACCAGCTAAGGCTATTTAACAGCAAGAAGGTATCTGTTGCTTTCTGGTTGCTGAAACATATATTTCACTTCTTTCTTAATTACATATTTGGTTGGTTGGTTGATTGATGTGGAGGACAGGATGTAGAGGACATTGAAAGAAATTCTACAGCATTAATTAAAATAATATCCCTTTACAAATATCTTGATGATAAAGATTAATTGACTTTTTCACTTTATCAACTGCGAGTTGTCATGACTTCAATCAAATTGCATCAGAATAACATCCCATGTGGCAGTCCTGAAAACAAGCACAGGGTAAGTGCTCAACAAATGTCTGTTAGAAGAATAAAGATGAGATGGATGAGGGGAATAGGTTTAGGGCTTCACTTACATGTAGAAAAGAGTATTGTTTCCAGCTTGCTTACTGTTCCCTATCCTAAGTATGAATAAAAGCTGGTGATGGTAATGGTTGAAACAGCAGCACAATTAGCAAGTATCCTTAGACAATATCTACAGTTGTTGAAAGCTTTTTCAATGACAAAAAAGTGCCATTTGTGTAATTTTCAATTTTCACTTGATTTTTATTTTTACCCTTTAAAAACCTTTTAAACTATTACTAATTATTTAAGAAATGAGACATGGCTTGTGATTGTTTCTGTAGCATTGGCAATATTAATTTTCCTGCCAGAAAATCTGTCTAAATATCTTTTGTGAAATAAATGGTGTTTACTTATTAATCAAGTGGATTTTTTTTCTTTTATTGGTTCATTTGATTTTTTTTTCAATTAAAATGGTGATTTTGCTAGCAGAGGTATAGGTTTGTGAGGCAGGCCCATAGGAGCAGTTTTTTTAGTTCTTTTCACTGTGTAGTGCAGTACATTGCCATCAGGATCACACAGACCTGGGTTCCAAACCTGATTCTGCCTCTTCCTGGTGAATGATTTTGACCAAATGACCTCTCAAGGTCTCAGTTTTCTCATCCATAAAGTGGCTATCATATTGACCTTCTCGTCAAATTGCAAAAGTGAAGCACTAACCACAGTATCTGGCCTGTGGCTTAAAATGTGGTAGCTATTTTGATTAAGGAACAATTCAGCCCTATGCTTTTTCAATGGAAATATAATTTTACAACCATTTCTTTACATTTTCTATACTTCATAGTAGAATAAGTTATGCTGTTATCTTTTTTTTTTGCCATGTAAAAAATTATTTCTTATTAACAGTTTCTTTTTATTAAGGCAGTCCATATGACCCAGGAGCTAGATGTTAAAGGGAAGATACTAATTAATTTTTACATTATTTTATCACAGTAGCAAATTTTTCCCCAAGTTTTATTGAGATATAATTGACATATAGCACTGTGTAAATTTAAGGTTTACAGCATGATTTGACTTACATATATCGTGAAATTATTACCATAATAAGTTTAATTAACATCGATTATCTTATACAGATTTTAAAAAATGAAAAAAATATAACATTTTTTTTCTTGTGATGAGAACTCAGGATTTACTCTCTTAACAACTTTCGTATATAGCATACAATATGTTGTTATTTTGAAATAAAGTTAAAGCATTAGTTTATATCAATTTAACAACAATTATGGAGCATTTACAGTGAGCCAGGCACCCTAGGGCTACAGCATGGAAATTACAAACTACAAAAATGATACATACACACAGACAATATATGTATATCTCTCTACATATCTATATGTATATATAATATATATAGTTAGTATTTTGTAGCATATCTTTCTAGTCTTTTCTATTTTGTAAATATTCAGTTTATTTTTTTAATTGGGAGTATACCATGCATATTCTTTTGTAAACTGCTATTTTCATGTGCAACACATAGTAAATAGTTCCCTTTGATCTAAAATATTCTTCTACAACATGATTTTTAAATACTACCTACTAAAACAGTGTAACACATATCATAATCTATTTTACCAATCCCCGATGGTATTTGTATTGCTCTTAAAACTTCACTTTTATAAATAACACAGTGACAGATGTTGACACCATCACATCCCATTTCATTTTCAGCAGATGAGTTCACAGAGGAAATAGCAGCCATCAGAAGGGGATGTCCTTATCATCTCATCACCAACTTTATGACTTACTTGCAGCCCCACACATTATTTCCTTCTTTCCTAAGTCTTGTAGAATCTGCTTCCTTTTGCATTTTCAGAGAACACTGTCTTTGATTATTTCTTCTTTCTCCTGTATATGAATTTTCTTCCCTTTCTCTAGGTCAACATTTCATCATACTTATATGTTTGCCATCTTAAAAAACAAAAACAAATAGGAAAAATCTCCTTCACTAACCTCATGTCTATCCCCAGCTACTCTCTCTTCTCTCTCCAATTTCTCAGCCAAATTTTTCAGAAAATATGTTACAGTTGTCTTTGCTCAAAACAGAAACTTGGAAAGTGTTTTTCTATTTTTGTTTTGAACACCTCTCTCTTTCTCAAACTCATATCTAATCAATCAGAAATTACTACCCATTTTACCTTCTAAATAAACTCGAGTCCATTTACTTCTTTTCATTTCTACTATTTTAGTTCATACCATTGCTCTCTCTTGCATGGACCACTGTAGACTTGGATCCTAACAGTTTTCCCTGCATCTATGTTTCCTCTCTTTCAAATGCTTTTTACTAACAGAAGCCAGAAAAACCCTTTTAATGGCAAATCTGATCATGTCAACTCTGTCCCCTCCCCTCAAGACAGATGCCTACAATTAAACCCCTTCAATGGCTTCTCACTGCTCTTCAGATAAAAAACAAATCCTTAGCTGCATGATCTGCATGATCCCAACTCTCTTACCCTCATTTCTTACCATGCTCCCCCTTACTTTCTATACCTAGGCACACTTACCTTCTTTTAATTCCATAGATATGCCATGTTTCTTCCTGTCCCAGATTTTTGCAAATGCCCACTCCTTCACCCAAAGCACTAAACATCACAGTATCCTCACTCTACTATGCCTAGTTGATTTACACATATCCATCACGTTTTAGTTCATATCATTTCCACAGAGAAAACTTCCAGGTTACAGCCCCTCTATTTCATGTATACTCATATATAACTCTTTCCCTTGTCAGAGCAGCAACCTAGCATTTATTTACATGACTCTTTTATTAATATCTGTCTCCCTCACTAGATTGTAATCTCTATGAGAATGAGGATAATGCTCTTGCTTACCATTGCATCTGCAACATCTAATAGTACCAGCCTAAGAGCAGGTATCTCAATAATATACCAAAAGGACAAATGGATGCCAACCAGGATTATACTCCCATAACTGAAACTGTTCTTAAAGATGTTAATAACCTTGTTACTAAATCTGATAGATGTTTTAAAATTCTTATTTCACTTGGTTGCTCAACAGCATATGAGATTTTTTTTTAACCAGTGCTCCCTGAGAAATTTTCTCCCTTTGTTTTCCAAGACAATGATTGTCTTGGGCTTCTATGTTTCTTCATTTTTCATGGCCTTTACCTAGTTCCTCTTCCTCTGCTCATTACTTAAGCATTCATGGTGTACAGGATTCTTTTCTTCATCCTTTTCACTACTAATTTATATTCTTTCAATGGATGATATCATCTGCTCTCATTGCTGCAATTAACATGTATGTTCTGATGACTCTCAAATCTACATCTCCAACCAAGATATCTTCCCTGACCGTTGGACCTGTATATCCAATGGCCTACTATACAAATTTATGTGGCTGTCTTATAAGCACCTTAAATGGAACATGTCTAAAATTGATTGTTTTGCTTTCCACACTCAATTTCACTCTTTGGTGTTTCCCATCTTAACAAATGACACTGTTATCCACCTAGCTTATTAAGTTAGAAACCTGGTAGTCATATATGATTTCTTCCAACACATCAAGTCAATATCCATGCCCTACTGCATCTATCTGTTGAATTCCATATTGACCCTCATTCAGGCCACCAAGATTCTTGCCCAGATTATTGAACAAGCATCTTAAACTGTTCTCCCTGACTCCAGTTTTACACTCTTTAATTCATTCATTCTTCTTCTTCTTCTTCTTTTTTTTTTTTGGTAACTAGAATAAGTTAACCCTACTTTTTTATCATGCTACTCCTTTATTTGAAAGATTTCTTCATTGGTCTTAAGATAAAACCATAGCTCCTTTGTAGAATTTATAAAATCTTTCTTATTTCTTGAGCTGTATCTCTTGCCTTAATGTACTGGCATTTGATTTTCCAGCCATGTTAAGCCTCCTTTCCATCTGCTAGCATGTCATGTATTCTCTTACCTCAAGGCGTTCATGCATGATCTTCTCTTCCTCTCCCTGCAGTACCCTCAACCAACTCTTCACCCAGCTAAATCCTACTCATTGTTCATATCTCAATTTCAGATCACTTCTTCTAGAAAACTTTCCCTGATCCACACTGCCATCGAAGTCTAGGATATGTACTGCTCTTCTGTGCTCCCATAACTTGCTCTTTCTCTCCTGTATTGCTACTTATTATATTTAACTGTAATTATATCTATTTACTCATTTTTTCTCCAATATCTTGTAAGCTCTGTGATGACAGGAATTATGACTCTTAATAACATTTATATCCCTGGCTCCCTAGCACAGTCCCAAGCACAATTCAGATACATAATGTATATTGACTGACTGAATGAATTTTCCCAATGTAATATGTTTTATGACTATGTTTTAGAATAGTGAAGGAAATTAGGATTATAGTGATACATTTTACACATATTCTTATCTTTTTTTATTAACACATCTATTTTTTAGATAACAAGAGTTAAGGACCAGGTTTGCACAGGTTCTATTATAGAATTATATTCATGTAGGAAGTTAAATGCTTTGTGATTTTTCACAAGAGACTTATATTTTGGGGACATTAATTCCCTCATCTGAAAAACTAATGTCATTTAAATGGGTAAACTCTAATGTTCCATGCAATCTATGATTATATGAAATCACAGGTATGTTGATACTACCTCAAAACAGTTAAAACTACAAAAACAGCAACACTGAGTATTTCACAATAGTGTAATAGAGTTTTTTGGTAGGGAGGGGGAGGGGTTTGATTATTCTGGTAAGCTAAGAGTGCTCTATTTAAAAGTTCTCCTAGTAGTCTAACTTGACCGCATACAGAATGGCAAAAGAAGCCTAGTCAGGTGATACTGTAAGTCAGAGTTCTTCAGCATAAACTACAGGTGCTGAGAAGCAACTTTACTGAAGAGAATGTAGGAGGACACAAATTTAGCAGCCATGAAACTAAATAATGCAAAGATAGCTAAATTGGAGAATGATGAATGTCAAAGTGGTAAAAATCAAGAGATCAGGTATTGCTACACAGCTGTGGCTCCTGGTTAAAAATGGCTGACTGCTTCCAGAAGCCATTGAGGCATAGGAAATATAAAACTTCCCTCACTGAGGCAATGTATCAGCTGCCCAAACCTCCTCCTCATCCATCAAGCTTGTTGGCCTTTGACTCCACACAACATTGTTATCAATGATACTTCATAAACATCTGTTCTTGAGCTGTCCATTACTGCAATGGCAGACAGCAAATCTAATAGCACCAAAAAGGAATGACAGAAGACAATTTAACATGCAGTAGGGGTGGGAAACAACACAATAACCACCATCAGAGAACACCAAATCTTTCAGCATTTCAAAGCCTAGCTAAATTACTAGCACACAATTGGAAATTTCTTCTGTATTCATGATGTCATTGACAAATAAATCAATGAATGACTTAAATTATTGCCCTACACAAAGTATATGATGTTGCCTATAAGTCAAAATAAGATTAAGTTGAATATGATGGTGAGTCACTTGCAGTGCAATTTAATACTTTTTATTTGTACAGGATAGTTAGAGTGCAGGTTTAGATCTAGTGCTATTTTAGCCCAATATTAATTTCCTCATTCACTCATTTGTTCACTCATTCACTGTTTCATTTATTCAACAAATATTTGAGTTCCCACTCTTCTAGGTGCTGAGGATGTACCAATGAATAAAACAGATCAAAATCCTTACCTACTAACACACCATTGTAAAGCAATTGTACTCCAATAAAGATGTTAAAACAATCCTTACCTTCATGGGGCTTATATTCTAGTGATAACAGAAAAAGAAAATCAAACAAATAGTATATATAATGATAAGTGTTTTGAAGAGAGGTAAAAGCAGAGAATGGGAGTTGGAATGGAGGAGAGAGGTCTACAGTTTTAAATAAGGAGACAGAGAAACTTCTCTAATAAGTTGACAGGACTAGACAAGAGGTGAGATAAGAAAGAGAGGTTTGTGGGGGAACAACTTCTGAGGCAGGGTGAATGGTAATGCAAAGGCCCTGAGGCAGGAGTGAGCCTCCAGGTTAGAAGGAAAGCAGGGAGTCCAGTATGGCTGAGTTAGAATGAGATAGGGAAAATGAAACAGGATTCCATCCTAACTGTCATAAAACTAATTTTCTTCTCTACCTTGAGATCTTTGTAGCTGAAAATGGCCTGTAAAAGATAACATTCTCTTTTCCATATGCTTTTTGGCAAAGGCAAGTGTGTTCCAGGAAGCTGTTAGGGATGAACTTTACTCAAGAAGAGAGTTACTGTGTGCAGATGCAAGTTAAATTTACCATTAGTGAGACCATGTGTGAGCAAATTTCTTAAGTTTGGAGAGATTACATCAGTGAATATAGAGTTGTCCCAATTTCTTTTTTTTTTTTTCTTTCTCCCTGCTTCTGATGGAGATTTGAAAGAATCAATCTGGAAATGTTCTCAGCAGGAGGCTGGCATAGTAGGCCTCTCATAGGAAGAAGTCTTTAGGGTGGCAACCTTTTTTGAGAAAAGGAGCTGTGTTTTGGCTCCCCAAAATCAAGAGGCTTCTGGAGCAGACCCTATGTGTAGGGAATGGGGGAGTGGGAAATGAAGGGAGTAAAAGCAGGATGTGGTGAAACATGTTGACGTGGGGGGCGGGCATTGTGGAAGGAGTATGATGTTTCTATGGTGATCCATAGACTGCAAACATTCATACCTTCCCTTCCTCAAATTTATGTATGTATTGTATGTATGTATATATGTATTTTCCCTCTAATTGTATTGAGATATAACTGACATACAGCACTATATAAGTTAAAGGTGTACAGCAAAATGATTTGACTCACATACATCATGAAATGACTACTACAATTAGTTTAGTGAACATGCATCTTCTCATATATATACAGAACAAAAGACATTTTTTCCTTGTGATGAGCACTCTTAGGATTTACTCTCTCAACAACTTTCTTATATAGCATACAGCAGTGTTAATGTTATTTATCATGTTGCACCTTATGTCCCTGATACTTGTTTATCTAACAACTGGAAGTTTATACCTTTTGACTGACTTCATCCAATTCCCCCTCCTCCCACCCCTCACCTCTGGTAACCATGTATCTTCCTCAAATTGATTAACGATTGTGGGAACCCAAAAGTCAGTGTTGGGCTCTGTGTTCATTTGTTTCTTCTTCTCTATTTCTCTGAATTTTTATAGGCAGATAAAAATAACATGGCTAATCTTCATAATAATATTTACCTACTCTTTCTTTTTTCTTATTAGAAAAATGTATACCAAATGGACCTTCTAACAGAGTATATAAAAGAGTGATCCCAAAGAAGAAGAACAACAACTAAAAAGTTCAGCCATTTAAAGTTATGTGGACAAAATTTATATTCCTTTCAAGCACTTTAAGGTTAAGATTTTTCTACTCAATGTTCACTTTTCATTGTGAAAATTGCTCTTAGAAACAAGAACCATTTGGGAAACCAAAGTTGATTTTACCTCCTACTAACTGATATTCCCAGCCTTCTAGAATCCCTGCAGCCCTCTGCCCCCACACTCTTCAGCTTCTCTTAATGCTCCTTCTTGGAAATGGAAAAACATAACACCAAGTGTTCATTTTTCTGAAAATATATCTTCCTCATTTTAACTTCAAATCGTTTTTTGAAGGTCTGGAGGATGCTGCATCAGCAATCAAAAAATCAAGAGTGTTAGAAAAACATTTTGTGAAGTACAGGACGAAGTAAAGTGAACACTCAGCAGGCACATTCCTGCCTTTCTGTGTCACAGTTTGCCAGCGTGTTGTGCACAAATATGATCCATGTGACTCTTCCACAGTCTGCGTGTGTTTGAAGCAGTACTGCTGGCATTCAGAGATGGGTTGTGCTACCTATTTTAGGCATAGGAAAGAACTAAGACATTTGTGTTTGAAAATACATGGGAAAAGCTATGTACTCTAGTCAACACCTGTGGCTTTATTTCAACTTCATTAGTTTCAACTCTTCATTGGTTTCAAAAATATGCATCCTTGATGGGATATTTCTAGCCCCTCTTATTCCTTGTCTTCATAAGATATGAATGTTCAAGTAATTTGACAGTGAGCAAAGATATTTTTAGAATTGATGGTCATATCAACATTTTTATTCAAACAGCTATTAAAGAGACAAACCAGAAAGGAAAAATTATAGGTAAGTCAGCAGTAGCTAAGGAGATATGGAAACATTTACTCTCCAGCTCTTTCATTTTTAGCCTGCTAATTTTCAGGTGACTGTTTCTTATATATGACATTAATTCAAAAATTTTGGCTTACCAAGAATGTTGTGAGCATATTCTTGTGAGAAGTAACTGGTAAAAAAAGATGAAAAACAATTGACTGGAGATGGAGACACAGTGGCGTAATACTTGTAAAATGGGGACAAAACTACTTAATTGATAATTTAATTGGAAATTATATGCGTTTTAACACCGGGCACTGTGAAAAGTTACAGTAAAGGTCAGACTC
Organism: Leucopleurus acutus; assembly: GCF_964270905.1. Taxonomy (NCBI): domain Eukaryota; kingdom Metazoa; phylum Chordata; class Mammalia; order Artiodactyla; family Delphinidae; genus Leucopleurus; species Leucopleurus acutus. The sequence goes on from NC_139148.1 coordinate 84,992,686, forward strand.
ATATTTACAACTCTCTTCAGCATTTCCACTTGTATATTTCACAAACCACTCAAATTCAGCATGGACAAAGCTGAACAAATCATCACCTTCCTCAAACTTTGTCCTCATTCAGCACTTTATATATCCAATTATGCAAGCAAGAAACCTGGCAGTCATCCTTGACTCCTCTCTTTTCTCTCATACCCCACAACTAATTAGTCATAAAAGTCCTGCTGAAATATTATACAAAGAGTAATAGAATGGTTGCCAAGGAATAAGGAGAGGTGGAGGTGGGAAGAAATCACGGGAGGAGTACATGGAGCTATATAAAAGGGCCACATGAGGGATCCTTGTAGTGATGGAAGTGTTCTGTATCTTGATTGTACCAACATCAATATCCTAGTGGTAATGTTGTATTACAATTTTGCAACATGTTACCACTGAGGCAAATTGGGTGAAGTACACATAGAATTTTTCTGTATTATTTCTTATAATTGCATGTGAATATACAATTATCTCAAAATAAAAAGTTTAACTAAAAAAAATGTCCTGTCAATTTTTACACCTAAAACATCTCTCAAATCTTTCAAATATGTCTGCTTTTCTCATTCTCACTGCCACATCTTGGTCCTAGTTACCATGATTCCTTACCTAAACTGTGGAAATACTCATCTGACTTAGTTATCTCTAATCACAATAATCTTTAAAAACTGTCTTGGGGCTTCCCTGGTGGTACAGTGGTTAAGAATTCTCCTGCCAATGCAGGGGACACAGGTTCGAGCCCTGGTCCGGGAAGATCCCACATGCCGCGGAGCAACTAAGCCCATGCACCACAACTACTGAGCCTGTACTCTAGAGCCTGTGAGCCACAACTACTGAGCCTACGTGCCACAACTGCTGAAGCCCATGCACCTGGAGCCCATGCTCCACAATGAGAGAAGCCACTGCAATGAGAAGCCCACGCACTGCAACGAAGACTAGCCCCTGTTCGCTGCAACTAGAGAAAGCCCATGTGCAGCAACGAAGACCCAACACAGCCAAAATAAATAAATAAATAAATAAATAAATAAATTTATTAAAAAAAAAACTGCCTTTGGATTCTGACATTCTCTTTCTTAGAAATATGTAATTGCTTCCCATTGCTGTTAGGATGAAGATTAAAACCTTTCATATGGCCCTTATGTGCTCGTTTCATACCACTTTTCATCCACTCTGAATTGGACCCACATAGATTTTCAGTTCCTGCAATGAACTCTGTTCCTCCCCATCTCAGGACCTTCCCCCATGCTCTTCCCTCTGCTTGGAATTTTCTTTCTCCTTCTCCCCTTCTCAGATCCCAGTCTAGGGCAGATGCCCCTGTGATGCACTCTCTAAACATCTTTAGAGTATTGGTCAAAACTGTAATTAAATAGTTAATTTTGGAAGTAGTTTTTTTTGTTTGTTTGTTTTGTTTTTTTGCGGTACATGGGCCTCTCACTGTTGTGGCCTCTCCCATTGCGGAGCACAGGCTCCGGACGTGCAGGCTCAGCGGCCATGGCTCATCGGCCCAGCCGCTTCGTGGCATGTGGGATCTTCCCAGACTGGGGCACGAACCCGTGTCCCCTGCATCGGCAGGCGAACTCTCAACCACTGTGCCACCAGGGAAGCCCTGGAAGTAGTTTTAACTGTCTTTCCCACAAGAGTACAGGATGTCCCCTACATAGAAACAAGTTCTGTTCCGAGAGTGCATTCGTAAGTCCAATTTAAGTCCAACAAAGTTAGCCTAGGTACCCAACTAACACAATAGGCTATATAGTACTGTACTGTAATAGATTTATAATACTCTTCACACAAATAATACATAAAAAAACAAACACAAAAAATAAAGAAACCATTTTTAATCTTACAGTACAGTACCTTGAAAAGTACAGTACAACAGCTGGTGTACAGGCGCTGGCAGCGAGTGAACAGGCAAGAAGAGTTACTGACTGGAGGAGGGAGGGGAGGTGGGGGATGATAGAGCTGAAGGATCGTCAGCAATAGGAGATGGAGAGCAAGTTGCAATTTCACTGACACCTGACACTGATGGACACAAGTTCGCATCTTTGAAAGTTCACAGCTTGAAGGTTCGAATGTAGGGGAATCACTGCATAAGTTCCAGGAAGGCCAGTACCATTTGTTTGTTTTTCACCGTCATATTCCCAAGTGCTGATCAAACACCATGTACATAGCAAATTGCTTAATATATATTTTTATTGAATGAATGTTGAGTGCTTTACAGTGAGGTGGCATCATTTAACTTACCTCAGATATTGTATTTTGACAAGTGCCATATATATTTTTTTAGCTGCAATGTCTCAATAGTCAATCAGATATAGGTGACCAAAAGAATATAACCCAAGTGTATCCATTTGAAAAACACAGATATATCTATTTTCTAGATAATTTTCAAGGTTCTACCTTCATGTTTTTTGAAGGCATGACAGATATAGTAACTAAATCAGGGGGCAATTTTTAAATTTTCCCTTCCCCTCAAGACACAGGAGACACAGGAAAGTACAGATAAAGGCATGAAAGGCAGTTGTTTCCATGACCACCCATTAAAAGTATTTTTTTTGTTGTCCTTAGATCACTCAGATCATATTTAGTATATACTGAATCACATACATTGGTGCTATTATGTGAATTTCCTCTGATTTCCACTGAAAATTCCATGTAGCATCAACACATCACTGTAGGGCCACACTTTTAATGCATTTTTAAGTTGTATGATTTAGACCATGGACATAAGTGTGAAATTTGCATTTGCTGGTCTTTTCACCTCTCATGTCAGAGCCCTATTTTCTTTTGTCATTCCCATAGACAATTTCCATCAATGTAGCATCCTATGCTATAGTTCTATCTATATATTAACATACTAACTGATTTTTAAGGAGAAACTTCCTTCAATAGAATTTGCTTTTCAAATAGAACTCTTTTGGACGCAAAGGCTTCAAAATATAAAGAAATAAAATTGTAGGGATGAATGACTGCCATTAAAATTGATATTTTTGAGCTGTGGACTTTTATAAAACTTACTAATTCTCTAAAAATAACAAGAAGTGAAGTAGAAAGTAATATGCCAGAAATATTTGATGCTGGAACCTCAAAGCAACTCATGGAAGGCAATATTTTATCTGGCTTTTATATATTATGCATATCCATTTCCTTAAACTTTTTTTCAAGTCTTCCAAATATATTTTAAATGTAATATTCATTTTTAATACTAATTGTTGATATTTATATTATAGCAAAATGTATATTTGTTTGGGCAAATCTACATAACTTTGATCAGTGCTCATTATCAGTTCTTACTATAACATTTTATCAAGATTTATTGTTTTCTTTCTTCATAAAAAATAGAACAGCTTCAATTACTTTTCAGGAAGAACACTTAGAGAATATACATCTCAAGTCTTTGCATATATGAAAATATCTTTGTGGATATGATAAAGAGCCAATAATTAGAAGTCTAGAAATAAACACACAGTCATCAATTTGGGAATTTCAATAGATGGGATGATTTTATCTTTTAAAGGGTTAAAGAAATTAAAATAATAAATTTCAAGTTACACTAAGGAATTCACTAATAAACAGTTACACACAGCCACTGGTGCTCACATTTCTTTAGCCAAAGCAAGTCATATATGTCCATCCCTAACTTCATGGGAGGTGGGCAAATGATATCCTAACTTAAGCCCAGAAAGAGAGGGAAACATAACTATTTGCAAACAAGTAATCACCATGTATGATAGAGAGCGAGATAGAAAGATAGATAGCTTATAAAAAAACTATATATATATATACATATATACATATATATATATACGTATATATGTATATATATATATACACACACACACACATATATATATAAGAGAATTATTGCTAGGTTTATATCTATCTATCTATCTATCTATCTATCTATATATATATATGTATGTAAGAGATGCATTGTTAGGTTTATCCTAGTGAAACATTCAAATAAGTGACCCCATAAACTTCTAGAGGGAAAGACTTTACTTTCAAAAGAATAAAATCAACTTCTATACACACTTCTCTACAATACGACATATTATAAAACAATAGAGCAACATCCATCAGAATTAAGAGAAATGATTACTTAAATATTTTCACTGGATTAATCTGTAACATATTGTTTTGCACTTTGTCCCACATTTCCTGTTTTTCTTTTTTCCTCCTCATTTCCTTCTTTTAGATTTATTTTTTCTCCTTCCATTTTTTCCTCATCACCATCTTGAAATACATATTTCTATTTTATTATTTGTGTTTATCCTAGAGTTTTTATAAAACCTAGGATTTGAGATAATTGTAAGAAATAATACAAAGATTGTAGGAAATAATAGAAAGATATTCCATATTCACTTATCCATTTCCCCACAATGGTGGTGTCTTGAAGAACTATAATACAATATCAAGACCAAGATTCTGACAATGATACAGTCAAGGTGTAGAGCAGTTCATCACTGCAAAGATTCCTCCTGTTCTCCTTTTATAGCCACATCTACCTCCTTTCCCACTTGCTTCCATCCCTGGCAACCACCTACCTGTTATCTATGTCTATAACCTTATCATTTCAAAAATGTTATATACATGGAATTACAGTGTGTGACCTTTAAGGATTGACTTTTTATACTCAACATAATTCCCTGGAGATTCTTCCAGGTGGTTGAATGTATGAATTTCTTCATATTGCTGAGTAGAATTCCATGGCATAAATATACCACAGTTTGGTCATTAATCTGTTGAAGGACATCTGGGTTTTTTTCTAGTTTTTAATTGTTAGGAATAAGGCTATGATAAAAATTTGTGTACAGGTTTTTTTGTGTTAACCTAAATTTATATTTGTCTAGGATTAATGCATAAGGGGTACACTTGCTGAGTTGTATGGTAGTTGCATGTTTAGTTTCATAAGAAATAGCTGAACTGTTTTCCACAGTGCTTGCCCTATTTTATATTCCAAGTGTAGTTTCTTCATGTTCTAGCCATCTTTAAGTGTTATCATTATTATTTTACCCATTCTTACAAGTGTGTAATGATATATCATTGTGACTTTAATTTGCCTTTCCTTAATGGCTAATGATATTGAGCATTTTTTTTTATTAATAGAATTTATTTTTGTAGAGCAGTTTTAGATTCACAGCAAAATTGAGTGAAAGGATACAGGAACTTCCCATATATCCCTGCCTCTACACATACATAGCCTCCTCCACCATCAACATCCCCCATCAGAGTGGTACATTTATTACAATTGATGAATCTACATTGTATGGATTTTGACAAATGTATAATGATATGTATTCACCATTACAGTATCACACAGAGTAGTTTCATTGCCCTAAAAATCATTTGTGTTCCACCTATTTATCCCTTCCCTCCCTCCAGTCCTTGGAAACCACTGATCTTTTTACTGTCTCCATAGCTTTGACTTTTCCAGAATGTCATAGAGTTGGAATCATACAGTATATAGCCTTTTCAGATTGGCTTCTTTCACTAAGTAATACACACTTAAGTTTCCCCCATGTCTTTCATGGCTTCATAGCTCATTTCTTTTTAATGTTAAATAATATTCATCATCTGGATGTACCACAGTTCATTTATCCATTTACTTACTGAGGGACATTGTGTTTGCTTCCAAGTTTTGGCAATTAATAATAAAGCTGCTATAAACATCTGTGTGTTGGTTTTGTGTGGACATAGTTTTCAACTCCTTTGAGTAAATACCAAGGAGTATGATTGTTATACTGTATGGTAAGAGTATGTTTAGTTTTATAAGAAACTGCCAAACTGTCTTCCAAAGTGGCTGTATCATCTTGAATTCCCACCAGCAATGAATGAGAGTTCCTATTGCTTCAAATCCTCATCAGCATTTGGTGTTGTCAGTGTTCTGGATTTTGGCCATTGTTACACATGCGTAGTGGTATCTTATTGTTGTTTTAATTTACATTTCCCTTATGACATTTGAGGTGGAACATTTTTTTATATGCTTGTTTGCCATCTGTATATTCTTTTTTGGTGAAATGTCTGTTCATGTCTTTTGCCTATTTTCTAGTTGAATTGTTTGGTTTTTTATTGTTGAATTTTGAGAGTTCTTTATATAGTCTAGATAGTAGTCCTTTGTTGAAAACGTGGTTTGCAAGTATTTGCTCCCATTCTGTAACTTGTTTTTATGTGTTCTTAGTGAAGTCTTTTGCAGAGCAAACATTTTTTTTTAATTTCGATGAAGTCCAATTTATTGATTTTTAAAAAATGGATTCTACTTTTGATGTCAAGTCTAAGAACTTTTAGATTCATCCTGAATCCTAGAGATTTTTCTCCTATGATTTTTCTAAAAGTTTTATAGTTTGACATTTTACATATGTTTGTGATCAATTTTGTGTTCAATTTTGTGTAAGATGTGAGGTTTAGGTCAAGGTTCATCTTTTTTGCCTAAGGATGTCCAGTTGCTCTGTCACAATTTATCAAAAAGACCATCCTTCCTCCATTTCATTGCTTTTCACCTTTGTAAAAAGTCAGGTGGACATATTTGTGTAGTTCTGTTTCTAGTTCTCTATTCTGATCCATTGATCTCTGTGTTTATCTTTCTGCCAACACTGCATAGTCTTGATTACTATTTATATACATATATACATTATATCAACTTTCTCTTCCTCTCCCTTTCACACACTCTCTCTCTCTCTCTCTCTCTCTCTCTCTCTCTCTCATATATACATACATACATACACACACATATATATGTATATATATATATAAAGAACATGTAATGCTGGATGAAAGATAAATATGTATTATATATATATATATAATATATATATATATTGCTCTGATGTCAACTTTATCAGGTATAATATAGACATTCCTGCTTTCTTTTGATTAATTTTATATGGTATATCTTTTTTTATCCTTTTAAATTCAACCTACCTATGTCATATTTGAAGTGAGTTTCATATACAGTTGACACTTGAACAATGTGGAGGTTAGGGGTGCCTGTCTCCTGTGCAGTCAAAAAGCTGCATATAACTTTATAGTCTTCCCTCTGTATCTGAAATTCTGCATCCATGGATTCATCCATCTGCAGACTGTGTAGTACTATAGTATTGAAAAAAAATTGAGTAAAAGTCGATCTGTGCAGTTCAAACCTGTGTTGTTCAGGGGTCAACTGTATTCATCATATTGTGGTATCATGTTTTTTTAATCCACTTTGTCAATATCTCCTTTTCCTTGATGTATTTAGACCATTTATATTTAAGGTAATTATTGATATATTAGGGCTTAACTCTGCCATTTTATTTTATTTTATTTTATTTTATTTTTTATTTTTTTGCGGTATGTGGGCCTCTCACTGTTGCGGCCTCTCCCGCTGTGGAGCACAGGCTCCGGACGCGCAGGCTCAGCGGCCACGGCTCACGGGCCCAGCCACTCCGCGGCACGTGGGATCCTCCCAGACCGGGGCACGAACCCGCGTCCCCTGCATCGGCAGGCGGACTCTCAACCACTGTGCCACCAGGGAAGCCCACTGCGCCACCAGGGAAGCCCTTATTTTTTGTTTTATGTTTGGCTCCTTTGTTTCTTTATTCTTACCTTCCTTTTGGTTATTTGTTTATTTATCTTTTTTTTCCTTTGGGTTATTTGAACATTTGTTTTAGGATTCTATCTTGACTTATTAGTAGTTTTATTGAATATATCATCTTCTTAGTTATGATGATATAATTATCATCTATATTGCCTCCAAGTGAATATATAAGATCAGTTCCCTACTGGGCCACATTGCCATTAGGGAGTGTGGAAGTGGAGGGCTAACCTACACCATTTTGTTGCTGCAGGGTGGGTAGCAGACGCTCAGCTACCCACTAGACCTCAGTAACACCAGGGGAGGGGAGTAAGTGGAAGTAGAGTACCAACTAGCTACACTCCTCATAACTTCCAATGACTTGATGTCATATTGGGTGGAGACTTAACTCCCCATGGAGCCCCCTGACCCTAAGGCAAGGGGAGAGCAGAATGTCACCAAGCCAATCTCCTGTTATTGGACCAACTTGTTGGTGTAGGGTGGAACTGGAAGCTCATATTACCATTGGATCCTAGTGACAAATGAGGGGGGAGGCAGGTGGCATGTCAACTAGCCCTGTTTTACATCACCCCCTTCAGTCTTGTTGCTGCTGGGTAAGTGTGGTTGTTCAGCTTCCCAATGGACTTCATTGATCTCTGGGGTTGGGGCAAAGTGGAGTGCTTACTAGCATTGACTTGCACCACTTTGTTCAGTCTCATGACTTCTGGGTAGCAGTGGAGACTCAGCTCACCATTAGAGCACATGGACACTATGCTTGGGGGGTTTGGGAGCACTATCTGATTCTCCTGAGAAGGAATGGAAGATCATTCCTCTGTTTGACCTGCCAATACCACCTGTCAAGGTGCCAATACCACCTGTTTCCATTAACAGTGTAGGGAAGATTAGCTCCTTGTTAGGCTCCACCAACAACACCCAGCAGGGGAATCGAAGCATGCTGTCTGCTCCAACAGGGCTGAAAGATGGGATGAAGGTCAATTCCTCACTTGGCCCTGCTGAAACTACAGTAGGGGTGGGTGATGGGGGAGTACTTCCTATTGGTGTTTGACTGGAGTAGGGTGGTGTGATGGACTGAATTATATCCCCCTCCCCCTCCAAATTCATGTGTTGAAGCTCTAACCACCAATATGATTGTATTTGGAGATAGAGCTTTTAAGGAGGTAATTAATAATGAGGTCATAAGGATGAGGCCCTAATTGGTAGGACTGGTGTCTTTATAAGAAGAAGAAGAGAGACCAGAGATCTCTGGTCATGTGAGGATATAGCCAGAAGGCAGCTGTCAATCCAGGAGGAGAGGCCTCACGGGAAAACAATCCTGACCTATGATCTTGGACTTCTAGCCTCTAGACTGTGATAGAAAATATATTTCTCTTTTTTAAACCATGCAGTCTGTAGTATTTTGTTATGGTAGGGTGTTCTATATATTTCAATTAGATCCTGTTTACTGGTTATATTATTCAGTTCTATATGCTTGTTGATTTTCTGTCTGATAGTTCTATCAGTTAGGATGCTGAAGTCCCCAACTATAATTATAGATTTGTCTTTTCTTCCTGTCAGTGCTATCAGCTTTTGTTTCATGTGTTATGGCAGTCCAGGGCAGACTTTTATAGGCAGATACAGCCAAAATGTTTTCCAGTTGTTAGGCCACCATTTCCTAGTCCTTTGGTTACATAGAGCAGGTTTTTCTTGGAGCTTTTCTTTTCCTGTGCCTGTTGGTATTTCTGGGTTGGGGGCTTCTGTAGCACGCTGTCTGGTATATATGGGGGATAATAAAGAGACCCAGAGAACTTACCACTGTATCCTTTCTCATGTTCTGAGGTCCCTAGGCAGCTTGTCTTCTTTCCATCTGTCAGGGATTTCCTAGGCTGGTTTGTTGTGTTATGTCCAGTGTAATTTTAGTTATAAAGGGAAGGACCTGGAAGGAATATGGCTGCTCTATCTTGGTGATAGCTATAGTAGGTTTCACTAATGTTATCAAAATCTAAAATTAATAAGTATATTTATCCTTCTCCCAAACATTGCAAGGACATCGAAGACTTTAACTATGATCATTTTACTTTCAGTTCTTTATTTTATTGGTTTAGAAATATTAAACTTATAATCTCTGTCTTATAATTGCAATATCTAAACTTTTTGATGGTCTAAAGTCATTGTCATTGGTTATTGCCGACTGCCACTCAATTCATTGCTTTTGTGTGTGTGTATAGTCAGAGAAGTGTTTGTTTTATTTATGCAAAAATGTTAACAATGTTCATCTCTGAGTGATGAATTTATGGATAATTTTATACTACATTTTTATACATTTTATTATTTTCCAAATTTCCTACTATAAGTATAGATTACGTTTATAGTCATATAAAACCATAAATCTTTTTCTTTTGAAGCTAACATTTCTCATTAGAAAGCTAAGCTTATTGAATATGCCATATATCCACTCAATTAAGTGAAAATGATTTTAATTAAACAAATCATTAACTTGGAGAATAAATCTGTATATGAAAGTACAATTAATTAATTTGCTAATTTTTTAAGCTGTTGTGGTCATTACCCTGGGTTTTCCTTGGTGAGGTTGTCTATAATGAGCCAATATGCGAATATTTTCTCTCCCATAATTGTGGTTAAATCGGGACAACTAATGTCAATAAAATAAATGTTTAATTTAAAATGTATTTGAAAGAAGAGCCCCAGTCTGGCTGGATTTGTTAGTTTTGTGTCAGATGGTGAAGAGACCTGTAAACAGAAATGCTGGAGAGGTTTGAGGGAAGAACACAGGATATTGGTGGGAAGATGATAAGAATCTTTATGGTAGTTACTGGTAGAAATGTTAGAAACACTGCTGTGGAACAATATAGCCAGACAGAAAAGTACCATATCTTTAGAAATCCTCAAGGAGTGAGCTTTTTCTGCCTCCTTTAATATTATCGTTTGGAGTTGAACAACCTAATTAGGCCTTATCACATTTCTGTAGGGTGAGTATGGATTTGGTGTAAGCCATATCCACAAAGGCTTCCACATTAGTTGGCCAGTCAATAGCATGTGAACCTGAGGCAGCTTCTTTGATCTTTGCTTTTCTGCCTACTGCTAGTGATCCCTTAAGCTGGCGTGCTTAGTGGTCAGCTCTCTTGTTTTTTCCCCATCTTTCTATGGCACGATATTGAATCTCAAATTTTTTCTATTTTTTTTTAATTTTGGGGGGCTCTGTTAAAAGATAGATGGTGCCATTCCATTCTCCTCATACTATTATATCATTGAAATCTTTTTTAACATTTAAAATGAATTTAGGATTGCATCAAAGTAGCTAGACAGGGCAAAATAATCTGTGAATACATATAAAGTTCTTTACAGGGACTGGTATTTAGTAGATGTTCAACAAATACTCCCATCTGTCTTGATTAAACTTCTAGAGAGAAGAAATGTCCTCTAAGCTATTTAATTTACTTTTAAATTCAACAAATGTTTTAATTCAACAAATATTATATTGTCTGCATAGTTTATTTTCTGTTCATTATTTTTTCTGCTATTTTTATGATTAGCAGACTAGACGTGTCATTACCCATAATGTAGAAATATGATGATAGTGCACATATATCCATTGTGCAAAAAATGAAGCAGTGCGGTATAGGACAATAAATGCTTGTCTTTGAAGACCTATGTGATTATCTGGCCTGCTCCACTTTATAGTTGAATGACCATAAATCAATCACTTATTCCCTTTGAATCTCAGCTCATGTACAAAAATGGAGCCAATGATACAGACATTGACTGTCTAATAGAATTGTTACACATAGCAATTTACAAAACATTTAAAAAATATGTGCCAAGATTTTAAAGTGCTATACAAATGTGTTGTGTATCTAAATATATTAGCTACTCACTTAATTTTAAAGGTTTCATTTTATGCTGAGGTCAAAGTTCTTTGAAAATGTTCCACACAATATTTATAGTGTACAATAAGTGTAAATGATTACTTTTTTATAGGTGAGGAACTTTAGTCAGAGAAATTAAGCAGGAGGATAAACTGAGAATAGAATTTCAGTCTCGTTCTCAATCTGATATTTTTATGTGGTAGGTCATATCTTCCTCTTCACCTGTTTCTTAAAACTAAAATTAATGAAAATGTCTTAATGAATAATGAAATGAAAATAACAAGTTATAGAATGTTCAGCTGTAGAGTTTGTGAAACTGTATAGTAACCTCACTGATAGGCAAACACATCTTGTCCAAGAGTGTACGTTTCAGTTCAGAGTTCATAAATGAGAAAGCTTAATTTAAAATGTGGTCAAATATATAGTACAGTACAGAATCTTGTCCCCTTCTCAGATAGTAGGGTATAGATTATATGAAATTAAGAGTTCTTTCCTATTTTAAATTCAATCACCAAGCAATTTATAGAAGCTTAGTTTAATCTGGAAGTATCAAAAACCTAATACAGTTGAAGTACCTATTAAACAATTTAAGACATCTGTTATCATAAATGATATTAAAGTAATGAAGAGGTCAAAAAATCATTTGATAGTTGTTTCTTTGAGACCAAATCCACATACCACAAAGCTGATCAGTAAAGGAACAACCAAGAGGGTTGTCTGTGCTTTGTAGATGTTCTGACCACAGTATTCTTTTTTAGATTTAATCTCATTGGCAAAACACAATACAGTAGCTGCTTTAGTTACAATGAATTTTGGTTATGTCACTTTGAATCACACTCTAATCACAGAAAATGAGGACAATGAAAAAAAAAGCCTGTGTTCATTTCAAATATATTCATGAGCCATAGACCCAGGGCATTGTTTTCCTGATCATATCCCCAAAGATGTCAGTCAGGCCTTTTCAAATCCAGCCATCTCTTTTGTCAATAAGTCTGCTTAAGAGATGAGATTATTTTGATTCAAATTCAGTATCAAAATATCAAGCCCAACACAGTAATCTCAAACATTACCTCTGCATTACCTCTAACTCAATATGCAGAAAACACTTACCCTCTGACATTTCAGAGTAATAAATCAGCACCATCTGTCCCTGGGCTCTGCTTCTTCTCTCCTCCTTACACTCTGCTCAAGGGCATTCATCATGTTCCTTCCATTAGTGCACACCATAAAGATGTGTTGTTCTGACATCTGTATAGCAGCCAAAGTTACACTGCAGGGATGCCAAAATACCTTATCATATTGTCATGAATGCCAGCCCCTTTTTTCCCCATTGAAAAGCTCTTTTGCTGTCTGGAGAAAAATGGCTGCACATAAATTTACCATTATTGGTTGCATTTTGTTTGAGAAGAACCCAATGTCAATTACATTACTGCTTGATCTTAGAGTGATTTCAAACATCAGATAGTGAGCATGAGAATGGAGAAATATAATCCTGTCTTCAAATATGACAATGCCCCAAATTGTAACTAATTTGACAGCTTCTGAATATAGGGTTTATATACTGCAGATTAGTTTTGTTCCTCGCAGAAAAAAAGTGTAGTATGGTACACAGATTTAACAATTGTGACTCCACTAATCCTAAATGACCTTGAAAATTGTTGCTATGTGGTGATTTATATTTTATAATCATATTCAATAACTCTGCTTTAGAGGAGAGAGTTAACATAGCATGCAGCCTATGTTTCTCTAGTCACCATTCCATCTTCTATAACACTTCAGAGGTGAGACAAACTTTATTCCTCTGAGAAAATGCTTCCTCCCAGGATGTGATGCAATTGAAGAATAAGTAAATGGGACTAAAAGTGGTGATATACATGGTTTTCAGGATTCCCTTACAATACTTCTAGATAAGAACATTTGGGATGGTTTTATGGAAGGAGCAGAGGCAAATAGTTAGGAATCTTCACTTGTTATCCCATATTTAATTCTCCCAAAAGTTCTGTTTTATGGGAAGAAACAGTCTCAGAGAAGATGAGCAATTGAGTAACTTTTCTGAGCCACATATTCCCCATTTGGATAAAAGATTAGATACCTCTTAGACATCTAATAGTTATGGCAGTCTGTGATTCTTACTTATTCCCACCACACCCCCTTTCAGGATCTGCCACACCTCAGATTCCAGAATACTACAGAGGTTGTTGTTATGTGTGTTTAGGGGTAGTGGTTGTGCTGGGAAGGGGAGGGGTATATGAGACCCATGAATCTTGCTTTTTGTCTTCTTCTAACTTTGATGCTTTAGCTCATGCCTTGCACCTCAGTATCCCCAATCACTGGATTTACTGCCTGGAATACAAGTTCCCTAGTGTCTAGGTCTCCTGCCAGTGGACTTGTTGCCTTTTAAGTGCTTCTAAAATACTTAAACAATATTTTTTTCAATGTCATGTCTTCCTGAATTCCCATTACTTAGTTATCCTCTGCTTTCCATGCTGGCCTGATTTCCAGATTTCAAATCTTCCTTTAGATTTATAATCCAGTGTTCTGAACCATATGTTTGAAGTAAACAAACCCTAATATTACCGTGTTGTCTGGATTTTTTTCATCTTGCAGTTTTACCTCAACTTTTCCCAGTTTTGCCTTTCTTAACTGCAGTCTGATTCCCAACTTTGACAAAGTTAGTGATCGAAGTGCACATTTTTTCTGATCTTAATATTGATTGGTGCATGTATGAGTGTGTTGTTAACGAGGAAAAAAAACCCCACTCTTCCTAATGTCCACCCTTCTTTATCTTCTTTATTACATTATCCTAAAAGATCTGTTTTTTAGGAATGATTCTGTTTGGGTTGTTGGAACTATAGAGACCTATGAACCACTTCTGCAACGCTTAGGTGATTGTCTCATTAGAAACACAAAAGACCAGGTAAGGTAAAAGAGAAGAAAATGTACCATGCCAATATTTTTTTTAAAAATCACAAATAGAAAACCAAATATTTTACTTTTTCTGAAGGCTAAAACATAGTTATCATTAAGTTAGAATTTTTCTTGATTAGGTTATAAGTGGAACACTATAGAAGGATGAATGAGTTCACATTACAAGTCATTTTACTCTTGCAATTTGGATGTAAAATATAGTTTACATTTAAATTGTAAAATGAAAAATGTGTCAGGCAACTTAGAGAAGTATATGGCACTTATATTGCAAGTCCCTTAATATGACCATTTAGTTTATATGACCACCTGTAGTGCCTATTCAATGTGAGGATAAGTTTTAATTGAGGTATGACAAAAAAATGTTTTTGGGAGAAAATGAATTACATGGACAAAAATATGTTTAATCAAAATAACATCAATGGATTCCACCTAGGAACATTATCTTTACTTGTGATTATATTATTCTGGAAAATAAATGATAAAATTGAGAATTGTGACCAAAATTACAAAACACAAGATGTTTTAAGAATAAATGCATTCTTTTTCTTTAGGGGTTTACACAACCATTTTGTCTCATTATGCCTTATTGGTGTAAACCCCTGAAACAAAACTGCATGTATTATTAAAAATGGCCACCAGAAATCCCTGGCCAACCAGCATCCTCCTTGCAATTTCTGTATCACCCTTATTTAACTAACAGTTACAGTGGCATTTATCTTTTCCTAGTCTAGGAATGCAAGCATTGCTATCTACAATATTTTTATTTAAACTATTATAAAAAGCATATCTTTGTCATATTTAATATCTTTTGTGCTACCAACAAGAAAGACTATTTTCTTTTAGATCAAAGAGTCTTTATAATAATCTTCTATAAAAACAAAAAAGCAAAATCAATTCTGTGATGTGAGAGCATATTTTTTTCCATTATACTCCAACTCTAAAAACTGATCAAAATTATAGCAAAGAAGCCATTTTCCCAGGTTTGAGTTTATATTTTAGAAATACATACACACACACATACACACACACGTCTCCTAACTTGATTTTTTTTTTTTTTTTTTTTTTTGCTGGTACGCGGGCCTCTCACTGTTGTGGCCTCTCCCATTGCGGAGCACAGGCTCCGGACGTGCAGGCTCAGCGGCCATGGCTCACGGGCCCAGCCGCTCCGCGGCATGTGGGATCTTCCCGGACCGGGGCACGAACCCCTGTCCCCTGCATCAGCAGACGGACTCTCAACCACTGCGCCACCAGGGAAACCCTCCTAACTTGATTTTAAAATGAGGTTGAGTCTTCCAATATACACTATGTGGGTTTAGGCAATTGCCCATATCAAATTTGTGAAATGTATTGATTTTTAATGAAAATATATTGAAAGGGTGGGAATACCATAACATTTCAACTATCTTGCCTATAACCAAATAAAGTGAAGTGTGTTTGTTTTTAAATTTACTCTTAGCTTATCAGTGCTGTTGTCAAAAAGAAGGCATAGTCTCAGGCAGAATACAGGTGTCAACATTTCTGGATTTCATTTTCTCTAAATAGGCTTCTTTTTGAATAAGATTGCATTCAAAGGCTGTCTTTCAAGACAGTTCTATTTCTCTTTGAAGTGAGAATTTTCTGTTCCTACGTTTGCATTTTTAAAAGTATTTTAGAAGGAAAAGATGTCACCTCAAATCAGTGACGCAACACTTACTAACTTGAAAATTTAAAGTCAACCATGGTACTCTATAATTAATATACTTCAAAATTTCCTTCAACTACTCTTCAGCGTGGCATTCTGATAAACAAATCCTTTGAAAACTCACAGCCAAGAGTAAGAGTAGAATAATTATTTGGATCTTGTGAATAGAATTAGAGAAAAGGAAAAACACTTTTATCACTTTTCTGAAAATAACTGATCAGATAGGCCTGATTTTTTCTTCATAAGTACAAAAGGCCTGGGATTCCTGATATCCATTCCATTTCACAGTTCTGGCACCATGTTTATATTTAAGTTTCTCTGGTAAAATGTTTTCAAAATCACGGTAGCAAATAATTCTGCTTTTGTTTTTTTGTTTGTCTGTTTTTTGACGAGTCTTCCTGAAAAATCTGTTTTTACATACATATGTTTCAAGAGAAAAATAAAGACATTTTAAGGGCTTTGCAGGGAAATGTAGAAAAAATGTTAGTAGAGATGACAAGTCTATTAACATTACGACCTTTCTTTTGATGTTTTCTTAATTTCTGCCCATGAAGAAATTTAGAATATGTCACCTAAAAATATGCCACTATAGCATGTTGATCATTTTGAATTAATAGCAGATGCAAGAACAGCACTCTGACTCTACTTTTGATTCCTGAAAGCAGGGGATGAAATTCTTATATGAGACATATCCTCTCTATACTAGAAGGAAAGAAACATTCTTTTTTTTTAATTTTGTATTAATTTGTATTAGAGTATAGTTCCTTTCTTATCAAGGATGAAAAATAGAGACCAAGAGAATTCTATACAAAGAGACCTTGTTAAAATAAATCTTATCTTCCTTCAGCCTCCCCACATAATTTAACTACTTTTCCACAATTGCCTCTCGCACTTCAACCCACTACAGAAGCATGTAGGTTTGACATTTCTTTGGGTCTTCATTCCTTATAAGGGCCCCCGTCTCACATAAACTTAATATAAATGTATATGCTTTCCTCTTGTTGACCTGTCCTATGTCAGTTTATTTCTCAGGCTCAGCCAAAAAACTCTAAGAGGGCAGGGGTAAAAATTTGCCTCCCCTATACCCATGTAAGAATGTAAAGAGAAGAAGACTAATAATCATTAATTAAATATTGTCAAAGCATGTGAGGGGAAAATATCTGTGAAAAAACAGGCTCTTTTCTATTTTTTTCTTTAGTTTTCCAGTCTGGTGGCTCTATTACATCCCTGGCAATAATCAAGCCAGGGTTCCTGAAAAAAATGGGTCTCTTTGGGCCTGTAAGGCAAATGTATGTAACTGCTCACCTGTTCTAACAAGACTGCTACTTGGTAAGTTTAGTTTAATCTTTAATGGATAGTATTTATTATTTTTCCTTTTCTGCTAGCTCTTTGTGCAGCTATGTAGCCATTTACTTTCTCTTTGTGTGAGTTCATACGTTTATAAAATCTGATACCTTCCTCTCAGATGTCTTAACAAGTGGAATGCTTGTGAAATGCTTGGAAAGTTGTGAAAGCTACTTCCTATTTAGAACATGTAATAACCAGCATCTTTCTGCTTTGAGAAATTAAAATACTTAGTCAAGATTATAGTAAGAAAAATCCTCTTAGATTGTAGTACTATCACCTAAGTAAGGGTCAGCAAACTATGGCCCACATGCCAAATCTTCTCTGAAACCAGTTCTTGTAAATAAAGTTTTATTGGAACACAGTCCAATTGTTTATATACTATCTATTTGTTTATATACTATCATTTGTTTATATACTCATTTGTTTATATACTCATTTGTTTATATACTCATATTGTTTATATGAGTATATAAATATATACCCATTATATGAGTATATATTTTATATGAGTATTATATGAGTAAACAAATATAACTCATTTGTTTATATACTCATATTGTTTATATACTCATTTGTTTATATACTATCTATTGCTGCTTTCACACTGCAACAACAGAGTTGAGTAGTTGAAATAGACTGTAGGTTCTGTAAAGTCTAAAATATTTACTAATTGGCCCTTTATAGAAAAAAAATTGCTAACTGCTCACCTAATCAACATTATCTTGAGTTCTGTTGAGATTATTCATGTGTCAAGATTTGCATTAAGAAGTATTCATTTTATAACAGATAGGCCCGTATATACTGTTTACTATAAATAGATATACATTAATTCCCTTCTCTCAATCCTACATCTTCCCTTTAAGAACTGGGATTTTATGAAAATTTATCAGGAATTCCCTTGCGGTCTGGTGGTTAGGACTCAGTGCTTTCACTGCTGGGGCCTGGTTTCAATCCTTTTTTGGGAAACTAAGATCTCACAAGCCACATGGTGCAGTAAAAAAAAAAAAAAAAAATGAAAACCTATCATCTCTATTCCTACACTGGTGCTGTGAAAAATCTGTCTCATTAATTCATTCATTCATTTATTCATTCATGTTTACTTAGTAATTACTATGTTAGCCACTGTGCTAGATGCTTGTGCAATAGCGGTGAAAACCTCAGAGACAGTCCTTGCTTTCCCAAAACTGACCTGTAAGTTCTATGCATTCCTTCTCATGGCCAATCTTTCCTGCAACATCTCCCAATTATTTCCCTCCCTACCCCTTGTGGGTCAGACTGGACTATTCACTAACCTCCAAAGGCAATACTGTATTATTCTTTCCATCTGGAATACCTCTCTGTTCCACTGCCAGCTGTCAAAATCCTACCATGGGTTTCCTCGTAAGATGAAAGCCTGGCTTGTTTTATAGTTTTTCCTTTCAATCCTCAAATTTCAAGAAGTGGTATATAATTGATATAAACAAGTAGTAAAGCTATGATTATCCCCCCCAAAAAAACAAACAAACAAAGAAAACCAATAATGATGGACTAGACTTTGTGAGAAAACCTTGAAAGAAGGTGAAGGGCAATAGATAATCAGCTTGAAGAAAGAAAAACATAACCCAAAAACATATGAGGGACTATTCTACTATAAAACACAGGAGTAAACACCATGATTGTAGAAAGGTAATACCAGGAGTAAGAAGAAACTCAAGGGCAACCAACAGCAAGGATAATTGGAGTACCACAGAATGGGAAACTGGTCACTTTGACCACTGAAATTTACATCCCACCTGACATTTGGAGTAGATACTAGCTGTGTCAGTGTCTACTTTTAGGCAAAAACAGATTTGAGAGGTGAGGAGAAACTCCTCATGATATATGAGATGATTTTTTTTTTGGTAGTACACTGACATTTTTAAAAATTAATAGTTATATGTAACTGGCATAGTAACCTATGATTTCATGGATATAACTACCTAGAGTGAGGTTAAATTGAGTTAAAAGTGAATTAACTTAAAGTTATTAACAAAATAAAATTATAGTGGTGTTCAGATATAAAAATTGTGAAAGTGATAAACAAATGACTTAAGTTTGAGAAATACTGTACTAGAATATGTATTACAAGAAGAAAAAATAAATCTAAGATGAGAAAGTCAAATATAAGAAAAAACGATGAATAAAGGACCACAGGGTAACAGATTATGCCACCCCAACATATGCCACTTTTGGCATAAGCATTATTTTGAGCTGAAGGCAATTGAGAAGAAGCCAATGCAAGAGAAGATTTTTCCCCTTGTTTGTCTAAGAATAAGACATAAATTTACAAAGGCATTCCTCATCCTCTCTCTACCAGAGGACAAAAGTTTACCAGAGAAAACTTTAAAGTTTTACCAGAGAAAATTTTAGACCCTTAACAGCCTGGAGAATGCACCAGAGGAGTCTACATAACAAACTTTACTAATTAGCCTTTACCTCTGCCCTTGTAGATATAAAACTGCTTTCCTTTGTCCTGTCATTTCTCCACAAATTTATTGTTCTTTATTGAAAATGCCATGTAAACTGGAATTCTAAGCCAATTTGGGTACTTATTTCTCCCTGGGTATCTCCTACATATGCATGAGGTATACATGTTAATAAACTTCTGTTTGTTTTTCTCTTGTTAATCTTTTATTACAGAGGTCTCAGCTAAGAACTCAGAAGGGTAGAGGAAAAATTATTCTTTCTCCCCTACAGAAAGTAATACAAATTGTTAAAACTGATAACTGTTGATGGTAAGAAAAAAAAGTTAAATTCGAAACTGGAACTGAACTCCACATTTTAAAAGGGAAAGAGGAAGAGGGAAAGCAGGAAGAAAAGAGGTATGTAGGACTTTCCTGATGGTGCAGTGGTTAAGAATCCACCTGCCAATGCAGGGGACACGGGTTCGAGCCCTGGTCTGGGAAGATCCCACATGCCACAGAGCAACTAAGCCCATGCGCCACTACTGAGCCTGAGCTCTAGAGCCCACAAGCCACAACTACTGAGCCCACATGCCACAACTACTGAAGCCCGCACACCTAGAGCTTGTGCTCCGCAACAAGAGAAACCACTGCAATGAGAAGCCTGCACACCACCATAAAGAGTAGCCTTGGCTTGCAGCAACTGGTGAAAGCCCGCGTGCAGCAATGAAGACCTAACACAGCCAAAAATAAATAAATAAATAAAATTAAAAAAAAAAGAGGTATGTAAATATGTGCTGCATTTCTTGTTTTTGGTTGAGGGACAGAAAATAAATATCAATGAATACTTTTGAAAATCTAGGTTTAAATGTTTGTATTGTTGTTGAAACCAAGTTCCTGTGCCCCAGGCACAGTAAGGCCAAACAAACCTAATGTTGGCTTTTGGAGCAGAGAAAGATTTATTGTAGGGCTAAGCAAAAAGAATGGGTAGCTTGTGCTCAAAAGACCAGAATTTCCCAATGGGTTTCAGGGAAGAAGTTTTTATAGACAAAATTTGGGGGGAGGGCTGCAGGGTGTGTAACCCTCTTCTGATTGGTTGGTGGTGAGGTAACAAGGAGGTGTTCCAGGAATCTTAGTTATCAACCTTCTTTTTCCAACCAGTCTGGGGTCCATGTGCTGTGGTCAGTCTGAAGTTACCATCCTCTACCTGTGTGGGGGGCCTTAGCTCCTGTAGAAGAGCTCAGAGATATGTTTCAAATTGTTATGCACATCCCCAGAGGAGGAACCAGGACCAGGCCCCATGATGCACTATTGTTTCTTTCTGCATTTCCTCACTCTCCTAATTAGTAACTGTTGAATCTGCCCTTTGGAACTCAGGGAAGGGCTAGGAGGCTGAAACCGTTTTCCTACAAACAGAAATGGGGGACATGGAAAGGCTTTTGTACTTGGAAGGGCCCCACAGGGTCCTGCTCCGTTTCAATCCCCGCTTTTCTTTAATACTCCTCAATCTTGAGGGGAACAGATGTTGGACAAGAAAGGGAATAAAGTTTTGGTTAGAAAGGTTAATCATAAACTCAGCAGAGAAACTCGGTTTTAGGGGGACTCAGTTTCAGTATTAAAGTTTAAGGATAATCACTAGCAGAATACACATGTAGAGGGAAACACACATAAACTTAAATAGAAACATATACTCACACACATATTTCAAAAAATTAAGAAAAAACATGAATTAAAGAAAAAATACCTAAATGCATAGATAATAGAAAGGACAAAATTATACATTGGGAATAAGACCAAATATATATAGGAGTAATATAAGGAGGTTAAACTCTCTCAGATTGGCTAAAAACGTCCAACTGTTATTTACATGAGACACAAGAAGTTTGAGAATAAGAGATGAAAAATATACTAGGAAAATATTAATAAATAAATGCAGGTATGACATTATTAATATCAGAAAAACAGAATTCAAAGCAAAAAGTGTCAAAAGGGCACAGAGAGAATATTTTATACTGAAAGAATAATCCATCAAAATATATAGCAGTCATGAACTTTTATTACTTAATTATGTAGTTTCAAAATATATCAACAAAAACTGATAGAATTTCAATGAGAGCCAGGAGGAAACACTTAACTTTGCATAATAAGGTCAGGAAAAGCAAAAAATAATAATAATAATAATTTCAATGAGAAATCTGCAATCGTAGTGAGAATATAACATATTTCACTAAGTTTCTAGATCAAGTACATTAAAAAAGTGAGAAAGAATATAGAGTATTTGAATGTAACAATTAAAAAATTCAATTTAATAAACATATAAACACATACACACACACACTCAGTTGTACTGTTGCAGGAGAACAGGGTGTGAGAATCATCATGTCCCAGATCTCAGGTGAGTCCCTGGGATGGGCCACCAAGTGAGGGTCCTTAGCTTCATGCAGAAAAGAATATAAGAATGAACCATAGTAAAGTGAAAGCAGGTTTATTTAGAGAGATACTCCATAGGCAGAATGTGGTCTGTCTCAGAATGTGAGAGTGGCCCTGGGATGATTAGTTTTTATAGGCTAGGTAGTTTCATAAGCTAATAAGTGGGAGGATTATTCCAACTATTTGGGGGAAGGGGTGGGGATTTCTAGGAATTGGGCCACTGCCCACATTTTAGCCTTCTATGGTCAGCCTCAGAACTGTCATGGCACTTGTGGGTGTGTCATTTAGCATATGCTAATGTATTACAATGAGCATACAGTGAGGCTCAAGGTCTACAGAAAGCCGAATCTTCCTCCATCTTGGGCTTAGTATGTTCTAACCAGTGTGTTTTTGTATCCTCAATGGCTATGTTATTCTTTTAAAGGTTGTTCCCTGCCCTCTTTCCTCCTGTCTCAGTACCTGTAAAAAAATACAGATTATTTTCAAGCACATGTAAAATATTCTCAAAAACAGACCATATACTAAGCCTCTAGAAAAAAATCTCAACGAATAAAAGAATTAAAATCTTCTAGGCCACTTTACCCTTCTTGACCACCACACAATAAAATTAGAAAGGAATAACCAAAATGTAACAAGACAAAAGAAAGTCCTATATACCTGCAAATTTAAAAGCACACTTTGGAATATCTCTTGGGTTAAAAAGGAAATAAAAATGAAAATTACAATTTATGTAAAACTGAATGACACCACATATCAAATTGGTATAAAGGGACCAAAAGGAAATTTAGGGGAATATATATATAGCTCTAATAAAATGAATTTATTAGAAAACAAAAGTACAAAATAAACAAAACAAACTTTTGACTCATGAAGCTGATAGAAGAACCACAAAATATATTCCATTAAATTGAAGAAAGAAATTAGTAAAAATAAGTGCAGAAATAATAGAAAACAAAACAAAATACAGACTTGATCAATAAAACACAAACTAATACACTGCAAGGACCAAAAAATAGACAAAATGTTGTTGAATGTAATTAAGGAAAAAAGGAAGGGAAATTCAAATAAACAGCTTAAGGAATAAAAAGGGGACATATTTATTTATTTTTTAAATAAATTTATTTTTATTTATTTATTATTTTTGGCTGTGTTGGGTCTTCGTTGCTACACATGGGCTTTCTCTAATTGCAGCGAGCAAGGGCTACTCTTCATTGCAGTGCATGGGCTTCTCATTGCAGTGGCTTCTCTTGTTGCGGAGCATGGGCTCTAGGCCTGCGGGCTTCAGTAGATGTGGCTCACAGGCTCTAGAGCGCAGGCTCAGTAGTTGTGGTGCACAGGCTTAGTTGCTCCGTGGCATGTGGGATCTTCCTGGACCAGGGCTTGAACCCATGTCCCCTGCATTGGCAGGTGGATTCTTAACCACTGTGCCACCAGGGAAGCCCAGGACATATTTTAAGAAGAAATTAAAACTTCTTATTAACTCAGGCTATGGAAATACTATATTAGAACACTGATGTGGTAAAATCACCAAGATATTTGTTGAATAAAATAAATAAATTGCAGATCTCATGCAAAGTATGATTCCATTCAGGTTAAACACAAAGCAAAGCAACATTGTGTATGTAATTGTGTTAAAAAAAAACATCTGGAAGGACTCATTTCCTAACTGATAATAGCACTTACCACTGGGAGACAGGATAGGGCATTTGAGGTAGTGTGCAAATTGTGTCCTAGTTTTGTAATATTTTAATTATTTTACCAAGGGAACATATTCATTTATCACTTGTTTAATTAAACATTAGGCTAAAACAAAAAAGCAATCACAACAAAACAGTAATATTGACCAATTAACTTGTTATTATGATTGGATTATAGAGACAATGGAGAGAGTTTAAGGAAACAATGAGGCTAAGAGGGGCAGGCAGGAGTCAGATAAAAGGTCCTGCAAAATATTCAGTTGGCCAAAAAGTTTGTTCAGGTCTTTCCATAACATCTTACCAAAAACCCAGACAAACTTTTTGGTCAACCCAATATTATTGATTTTTGCCACAAAGGTGAAATGGGAGCAGTTGAAGAGTATTAAGAAAGATTTGTGCTTGAGAAAATTAATCAGATGCTAGAGAATATTTTTGCACATGAATGTATTTGTAATAAAGAAGTTATTTGTGAGCATACCTTATTTGCCTGTCTAAATTGTACATTTTTGAGAGCAGGGCATGTGTTTCATTATTTTGGAATTCTACCACAATGCCTATCCAAATGTTGTTTTGTAAGTCAGCATAAGAAAGTTTGTTAAATCAAATTTGAATTGTGGTGCTCTGATTCCATGGAAATGAGAGTATTCACAAAAGTCTATAATTCTCCTTAATTCCTAACATATTATCAGAATGGTTAGAAGGATTTTGTGATTCTTCGAGAAAAATATTTAAAGTGCAAAAATGATCAGTTATTAATGACAACCACTGCTGAATATTGTGGTAAGTGAAACTGAGCAGGACACTGTGGGGCTCCTGGGCATGGAAGCCTTTCCATGTACCCTGTTTCTTGTTTGTAGGGAACAGACTCCAGCCTCCATAACCTTCCCTGAATTCCAAAGGGAAGATTCGAACAATTGTTAATCAAGAGAGGAGCAGCCAATAGACCACCTGAGGCAAGATTAAAGGAAACAGAGAAGCTCATCAAGAAGATTACCTGAGACCAGATTAGAGGAGTGCAGGCCCTGCACACACCCTAATCTTATCAGCAACCCCACCCCTGAACCGATGCCATAAAACTCCTCACCAAATCCTCCTGGGTTGGGACACACAGTTCTTGAGGCAGGAGCCTGCTGTGTCCCCCTTTGCCTGGTAAAGCAATAAAGCTAGTCTTTTCTATTTCACCCAAACCTCTGTCTCTGAGATTTGATTTGGCACTGGTGCCCAGAGGCTGAGCTTTTGGCATCACAATTTTTCCTGTCATTCAACATTGCAATTTAGAAATGTAGTACTTACTAACAGAAAATGAAGATATAGTTAAAGTCCTATGCTTCACTATGGAATCTAAATACCTCATTTCAAGCTACATGAGAAAAAAAAATCTTCACAATGTTTCAATATGCTTCAAAAATGCTAATTGTTCTCTATGCTATTTGCTTGATTCAAGCAAGGGGCAATCCATATATTAACCATGTGAAGCAATGGGTACACAGGTTGAAATTATTGCCTACACTGTAGTTCCCCATGGCTAATTTAGGGTTCAAGCAGGTCTAAGGGACCAATGAGTCCTTGATGCATAACTGCAGTGATTTTTGTCTTTTAAAACATTCTGAATCAAAGAAGAATTTGCCCATCAGAATAAACTGCTATTACAAGCAAAGTTCTCTCACTGGTAATTGTTAATGAATAATCTGACAAGGAGCTTCTTACTGTTAGGCAGTCTGTCATCTACGAGGCTCTCACATCAACCATTTCTGGACTTATGCTACGGTAATGATAATTTAAAAAATGAGTCATTTTATTAAATATCATGTAATCTTGATATTTTGTGTTAACTTTCTTTCCTTTTAGTCATAGTCATGTTCTTTGCTCAAGACTTAAAACAATTCAAACAGGTCAGTGAGAGCTGAAGAGGAACCTATGCTCTAAGGCCCTGGCATCTTCCTTTAAGATCTTTTAAGTATGTTCTAGAATGTTCTAGTTTTAGTATTCACTTCATACTGCTAAAAGGTAGGAAAGCATTATTGTCAAACCCTTCTACTATCTTTTTTTTCCCAGCTTTATTGAGATATAATTGATGTATAATGTTGTGTAAGTTTAAGATATACAATGATTACTCCAATAGGGTTAGTTAATACTTCTATCATTCTACACCTCACATAATTACCTTTTTTTTTATGGCGAGACCACTTAAGATTTACTCTTTCAACAACTTTCAAGTACATAATACACTGTTACTAACTATAGTCACCATGCTGTACATTATATCCCTAGAACATAGTCATCTTATAACTGCAAGTTCGTACCCTTTGACCAACATCTCTCCATTTCCCCCACCTCCAGCCCCTGGCAAGCACCATTCTACTCTCTGTTTCTATAAATTTGGCTTTTTAAGATTGCACAGATAAGTGAGCTCATACAATATTTTTCTTTCTCTGCCTGAATTATTTCCCTTCTACTATCTTTTGAGAGATTTTGTTAATACTTATGACAAAGCAATTGCCTTATACTAGTAAGGTTCTCAAAATATTTTATAGAAAAGTTACAATGCTATTTTCCACACACTTATGGAAACATCTCCACATCATTCAAACTCTTTCAACTATTCAACTATTGAACACAGTTGTCTCTCCTGTATTGACATAATTTGTGGGGAGGAGAAAACAAACAAATAAATAGACAAATCTACCCCCCTCTCAAAAATAAAAGGAATAAATGCAATAACCCTTTCCTCTGATCCCCTCTTTTTTTAATTAAATTTATTTATCTATTAATTTATTTATTTTTGGCTGTGTTGGGTCCTTGTTGCTGCACGCAGGCTTTCTCTAGTTGTGGCGAGTGGGGGCTACTCTTCGTTGTGGTGCACGGGCTTCTCACTGCAGTGGCTTCTCTTGTTGTGAAGCATGGGCTCTAGGCATGCAGCCTTCAGTAGTTGTGGCTTGTGGGCTCAGTAGTTGTGGCTCACGTGCTCTAGAGCGCAGGCTCAGTAGTTGTGGTGCACAGGCTTAGTTGCTCCACGGCATGTGGGATCTTCTCGGACCAGGGCTTGAACCCATGTCCCTTGCATTGGCAGGCGGATTCTTAACCACTGTGCCACCAGGGATGCCCTGATCCCCTCTTATATCTTTGTTTGAACGCTGGTTTGTAAAAAGTGCAGAAAGTGAATTGTTAGATGATGTTCATCTTGTAGCTTTACTCTCTAACAAACTCTGAGGAGCTTTCCTGGAAAGGACAAAGGAGCAGTTACTTTGCTCTATAGAGAAAGTCCTCTTTAGACTTACAGCAAACCACATGACAGAAAATGAGCCAAGTACTCAAAAGTTAATGATAATGTGTAATACTTAAGAGTAAATGAACTATGTGCAAGTCTTTGTTTGCTTTGGATTTTCTCTTCTGCACTAGAATTACTATCCAAACAGAAGTCAAAGATATTTTTTTAAAAATCCCTTCTTCATTGGGTACCCTGAAATTTATATTCATTCTCCCAATTTATGTTGCAATTAAATTTGGGCAATATAACTCTACAAATAATCACACCAGTTTTTCCTTTTTCATGAAAACAAGTGCCATCTCCACAGGTAAATGTAGGGTGTTTATATACATATATGTATATACCTTGATTTTTAATTCAGAAGCAAGCTCATCAATAATGCATGCATTCTCTTGTCTTTATTGGTAGTTTGCCAAAGGTGTATGCCTCTGCATAGGCCACAGAGAAAGAGTTAAGTAGAGAAACAAAACAATTAGCCCTTTTTAGTGCCCCAAATAAGTGACAATAAGGTAAGGCAGAGTGGGTTACCTGCTGTTTGGTACTCATAATAAGTATTTTTAATTGCATTCATTAACTTATTATGTTATAAATAATTATGCAGATTTTAAACACAAAGTGTTAGTTTCCATGGAAGAAGATCCATTATTGTAGTGTAATTATCCAGATATTTTTTGTTTGTTTTGAACCTATGTAGCACTAAATTCTATCAAAAATGTCATTTGTTAATACAGATGAAATCATTTTAATGGCAGCACCTGTCTTTTTATAATGCTATTTAGGTAATTTTGAACCTATAATTGGTCTATGCTTAAGAAAAAAATGGAAATTATAATAAAATGATTGACTTTTTTAAGAGAGGAGAGGAGAAAGAAGAGGGGAACAAGTCATACAGGTACCCAAGACACTGATCAGGAGGATAGCCCAGGGATGGAATAGGGTTCCAGCTTGGGGGTAAGGGCACAGGGCTGACAGACAAACAGCTCCTTTCCTTCACTCTTGCCTCCCTGCTGCTCTGTTTCTCATTAATTATTCCTGTCTAATGGAGCAGGAATGAAAGCAGACTAGAGGACTAAAAAGGAGGCTGGAGGCCTGCTGTGATACCAGCCCAGATGTGGTTGTCCTGACCCTGACTTTGGGGGTCTATGGAAGGCCCCCTTGCCCACTTTGTCCTGGCTGACCAGGAAAAGGAGACAGGGAATGATTCTCCTTGAACCCATTCTTCCTTCTCTGGTCACTGAACTTTGGGCAGGTGAGAGAAGTGGTCCTTGTGTGAGGAGACCAGCACGATGTGAGCTCCAGGGGTTTTTCTGCTTGCTCTTTTTGGTTGGTTTTTTTCCTGACCTCAGTAGTTTCCTAATGTGCATGTGCAGATCAGTCTATAGCCAAAAAACTCAAGGGAAACCTTCATAGGTCTTCAGAACTCTTTTACTGGGCAGCTTTCTCCTGTATGATACTCTGCCCTATGAATTCTATCTGCCTGACTTCGCTGAATGCTGAAGTTTGTCTCAACTTTGGGAAACTGTCAGGCTCTGTTTGGGTCCTCCCCTCCCTGTTCTACAGCCTGGGCACTCTCCAGACATTAAGCCAGAATAATCATAGGGTTTACCTCATTTTCTCCCTTTCTTTTGGAAATAACTCTTCTGGACTCTCTCTTGTCTGATGTCTGAAAACCATTGTTTAAATATTTTTCTTGATTTTTAGTTAAGGCAAGAGGGTAAATCTTGTCCTTCTTATTCCATTATAGATTGAAGTGTAAATCTAGTTGTATATTTTGGTTTGACAAACAAGAAAACAAAATCCACAAATTGACTCAGATTTTGGTTTGAACTACCATTTTAAAATCATATATATATAGAGTGTACAAGAAATTATCCATATCCTTTGAGTTCTAATCACAGATTGCTTTGCATTCCTGTTGGGGACAGAACAAAATCTTACAGCAAATTCTGTTTCCTGAATCTTAAAGCTAAATTAGTTCTTCCAACCTATACATAGAGCTGGGAATGTGTGTGTCTATGTTTGTTTCTTTAGTGTTCCCTGTAATCAGTTCTCAAGACCTTTCCCCAGATCCAACTTTTTGTAAATGCGCCGTGGTACATTGTAGCTGCTATATTAAGTCTTTTTCTTGACTCATTTCACTCTTTACTATCACAGACTTAAATCAAGCACCTGTTTCATTCAAATATATATATTAAAATAGAATTTTGTTTGATTTAGTTGTATATATGTCTTTCTCTGTGTGTGTGTATATATACATATACACACAGAGGGAAAGACACAGACACACACACACAAAGTTAGACAGAAAATTAAGCACATGATCTTAGCCTACCTGTGTGAAAACTGTAATTTATTTGAATTGCAATAATTTCAGAGTGATCAAGGTGATGGAGTTGCCTACTTTCTATATGTGAATTTATTTTCTTCCTGAATTTTTACCTTTCTTCCTCAGGTTTTCCATAGCTTCAACACTACTGCTCTGCTCTGGCTATGCATGCTGATTCTTGGACTATCAACCACTTTTTACTCTCTCTAAACTACCAGAATGATGAAATCATGAATGCTGAGTGACATTTAATAAAATGGTACTTTATATTACAGTTTTCTTATTTGTGATTTATTACAAGGATATACTATGCAGAAAATCATTTTGGTTTCCACCTTCTTTTATTTTGTGTTTCCAAATGCTTTATTGAAAATACCTTGGCATAACTGGCCTATCAGATGACTTTTGAACCTAGACATAAATCTTTGTTTTTTTAATTAAATTTTATTGGAGTATGGTTGCTTTACAGTGTTGTGTTAGCCTCCACTGCACAACAAAATGTATCAGCCATACACATATAGATATCCCCTCCCTTTTGGACTTCCCTCCCATTTAGGTTACCACAGTGCACTAGGTGAGTTCCCTGTGCTATACAGTATGTTCCCATCAGTTGTCCATTTTATACGTAGTATCAATAATGTATATGTGTCAATCCCAGTCTCCCAATTCTTCCCACCCCACCCCTTTCCCCCTTGGTATCCATACATTTGTTCTCTTCTAGACATAAATACTTGAGTCTAGTGGCAGGGAGGGGGAGATGGGATTCTGTCACCCTGGCCGAGATGTTTACCTTTATGTAAATGTGCAAAGCTTTGTGTTCAGTTGGGGCCCCATGAGTGATGCTTTAAAATGACATTTCCCAAAGTCAAAGAGCATGTCCACACTGGGAATGGAATTAAAATATGTGGTCCCTGGCAGTGATTCCCTCTGATATTTGTGTTCCACATTTGAATATGCAGTTTAACAATATTACTGACTCACATGTTGAGAGCACAGGATTTATTTCTAAAAATAAGACATGAGACATCATTTATAATTTTAGCAAATGTTCTGTTTTTTTAAAAATTAGGGACATTTAGCCCTATATCATGCATCTGAAATCCACACTATGTATTTAATTTGGAAAACCCACAAGTTCAATTTATATTAAACCATATCTTATTTTACAAATTCATTTTACTTCCTATGCAATGTGGTTTGCAATGAAGAGTGAAAGTCATCTGTATAGACTTTTGGCTATATAACCAATCTTCTAGGAGCTGATTTTATTTATTGAAAATTAGCTGGATATTATAGTTGAACTTTTTTAGTCAAGTCCACTTGCCAAATGTGAATCAGGCCATAATTACTCACTATACAACATCCTTTTTATATATCCTTTTATATATCCTTTTATATATCCTTTTTATATATCACATAAGCTGATTGTTCCTGTCATTTGTTTATATTCAAAGCTTATTATATTCAAAGTTTATGAAAATCAAATTGAGAGCTACATGATGCCAACAACTTGAAATATGGAAGTCATTCAAGAGCACTTTTCATTTGGTCTTGAAGACTATAATTTTGGAAACAAACTGTGGAAACAAAATTATTTCTTAATTGGAAATAAACCAGAGCTACCTAATACAATCAGGTCCTAAGAAGCCATCAGGGAAAAAATAATTACATCTGGCTATGGGAAATGCTATTGAATCAATCAAAGCAGGAGTCGCGTTGTCTTTTTGGGACTTTTTTTTACTTACCAAGAGGGACATAATTTTGTTGATCAATAAACATTACTGATTGTCAGATACCGAGATAAAAATATAGTCAGGTTATGATCCTTCTTCAAAATTTTCTAAAATCTTTTTGGAGATATTACATACATATATGAAAAAAGAGGAACAATGATACAAAGTAAAATATACTACTACTACTAATATATCTAGGAAGACAAGATGTAATTCCCATGAATTACATGGTGAGGAAAGTCTTCATAAGTAAACTGGAATTAAAGCTGGATCTAGAAGAAAATGGTTATTAAATAAATGAAAATGAAGGAAAGCATTCAAAGCAAAAGAAATCAAATGAGCAAAAACACAGATAGATGAAGAGGTCACACCTCCAGGACAGAGGAATCATCTGGACAAGAAATGAGGAAGGTAGGAATTTTGAGTTTTTTCACTTTTGCATAAGTTATTTCTTCAGTATTTATAATCAGCAACAAAGCAAGTCTAAGTTGTGAAGAACCTCCAACTCCAGGAAGTATTTTGTGCAATATAGAGTCCTGAATATTTTTTGAGTAGTAGAATGACAATTGATGTTTTCATAAAGTTAGTTTGGCAACAGACGATAGTGTGACTTGGACCAGAAATAGATTTGCAATGAGAAGACAAATTTGAAGATTAAAAATTGATAGTTGCAGGTCTGTGGTTATTATGCCATGAGATATATTGTTATAAGTAGAATTTGAAAAGAAACGAAAGCTGCATAAAGATGGTAAGACTGGTTGATTTGTCTTAGTGAAGGCAGGAGAGGTAAGAGAAAATTTGGAAATGGGAGACAAATAATATAGTAGGAAAATAATTAAATTTAGAGTTGAATTGTTTTTAAAGCTCTGTGTGACTCCTGACAATCCATTTTGCCTTTCAGTATTTCTTGCTCCCTATGCAAAATGAGGAGATTTGGGTGAGAGGGTATCTTATGTCCCTTGCCAGTTCCCACATTCTATGATTCCAAGCATGTGAATAAATTGAATAAATGTAGGTGTAATTGAAAATGAGCAATAAATACCAAAATAAAAGATATACAAACTGTGAGACTTCAGAGGAGAGAGACATTGTTTTGATCTGGGGTTATCTGAAAGTCTTTACAGCATTTTGTAGCATTCTGACTGGGTCCTTAGAAGGACAGTGTAGGCATTGGGTGAAAGGAAATCCCAGGAGAATAACGTGATCATGTATGATTAATATGCTGTTATTATCAAACAGTGATCAGTACAAAGTTAAAAGAACACATTTAATGATGTACATCATTTATAAAGGTTAAAATGATTCTTTTTGAGTTCCACTTATGGGACTATGTGTGTTACATATCTTGTTCGTCTACAACTTGCAGATAATTATGCCTACCTTGTGAGGTTTCAAATAGGAAAACATGATGGTTAGAGAGATTGAATATCTTACTTGAGATCATTTAATTAGTAAGGGACAGAAATGGAGTTAAGAACCAGGGTTATATGACTACTAAATATATTCCCTTTCTGCTTGACTGTGGCATCTTCCATTGTGCTTCATGGTAATTAGGCCTAAAACATTTAGCATTTTATGTGCATGTCTAAAATTCATTTAATTTTTGCACAGATAAACCACCATTTTTGTTTTTCTTTTCTGACTTAGAAATACAATAAATCTCATCATAGATCAGCATTAACAAAATTTATAATCAATTTTAATTCTAGGGAATACTAACTTTGCACACTAAATGAAATGTTACCCCGTTCCCCAAAAGAAGAATTCCATTCTTCTCATTAGTTTTCCAGTAAGAAGTAAAAGCACAATTGCTAACAGTTTCTGCAGATAGCAGGGAAGATTCAAACATCTTATATCTTAATCACCATAGAAACACAATGATATTCATCTATTCACAATGAAAGATGACTATTCTCTTCTTCCATCCCCCAGAACTGTGGTTCCCTCTTTTCCTCTCATGTATGCCCATTGGTCTAGTCAGTTCCATATTCATGCTCATTGGCCTATACTTTCATTCACTGCTAATACAAACACATGCACACTTCTTATGAGAAGCCTATGGGTCATTTTTCAGGGCTCTTTGCTTGCCTGAGAGTGGACTCAGTAGGGTTTGAAACAATATAAATATTATATGATGAAGGAGTGAATTGCCTGCCATACAGTGATAGCATATTCACTACACTGCAGAGTGATAAGTATACCCAGTCAGGGGATAATGGCATAAGGAAAGGAGAGTAGGAATCTGGGAGCAGAAGTATGGGAATGGGGCAGTTAAGAGAGGGCCTAGTAGAAAGGAAAAACCTAGACCCCCTTTTCTATTTTCTGTCTCTTTGTCCCCCTGAACTTTCTGCCACCAACACCATCAAAAGTCAACTGTAATCCAGGGGTATACCATAGAGCGAGAGTCAGCAAACCATAGTAAAGGGCCAAATTCAGCCTGCTACCTGCTTTTGTTCAGTCCATGAGCTGAGAGTTATTTTTACATTTTTAATGGTTGAAAAAAATCAGAAGAAGCATAATATTTGGGGATGTGAAAATTCTATGAAATTCACATTTCAGTTCCAAAATAAAGTTTTACTTAAACACAGCCACACTCATTCATCCATTTTCTGTAGATGATTTTGTGTTACAACAGCAGAATTGAGTAGTTGTGACAGAAACTCTATAGGATGCTCTTATTTCTCAGTGCTACTATAAATCATAATGATATAGTTATCAGCATTCTGAATGCCACATATATTACCTATCTGTGTGAAAAGACATTTTCAAAAATGAAATTCTTAAAATCTCATTTACAGATCAGCATTAACAAATGAAATTTGCAGTTAATTTTAATGATTGGGAACACTAACTTTGAACCCCATGAAATGGGGTAAAATGAAATTTTACTGCTTCTTTCCCAAAAAAGAATTCCATTTTCTCATTAGTAGACTTACATTACCAAAAAATAGATGATGATTATTATATTTATAATATTATTATTATTACATTTTGAATTTTGTCAATAAAAAATTGAGGAAGTTTTCTCTTTTTTAATGTAAGTACTTTCATAATATCCTCAATTTTGCCTCTTGGCCTACAAAACCTAAAACATTTACTGTCTGCTCTTTACAGAAAAACATTTGCCAATCCCTGCTATAGAATGTTGGGGAACTTACTGGGAAAAGGAATCAAGAAATATTGGAAGTAATCCTGTAGTCTGCAAGCCATAACTAGAGATTTTTAAATTTGTTTTGTGCTTTTCCTGCTCTTCACTGTAGTATTAGGAATCATGTGCTGTAGATTTGAAATAACTTAAGTGGCTAAGCAGCAGCAAAAAGATGTGAAAGATTAAAATATCTATCTCATTAAAAGGTTGGAGCTGTTGCCCATAATTAACTCCTTCTATGGGAATACTAAAAAGAGGGAAAAAAGAACCTCAAAAATCAACAACCAACCAACCAAACGAAACCTCCTTTTCCTTCCATGCTCAGGTTTTGATGTGGATTTTGTCAGTATAAGGAAGTTCAGCTTTCATTTTACATGGTTTACTTTATATTTGCTTGTATGCTGTTTTTAAATGCCAAATTATATCTTATTTAGATAATGCTATGGATAAGAGTATCTGAGGCACATTTAAGACATTCTCTGGAGTGCCAGGGCAAACAGAGAGGTAGGGATGGGAGAAACACAACTACGTGCAAATCACAGAGAGATCACATAGTCAGTGATGGGTCACAATGGACACAGCACAGAGCTGTCCCCATCTGTCTCATATCTATATATCAAAGTAGGCTTAGCTGGAAGGGTATATTCATGCTTTCATTCATTTCTATGTAATAATTATGCAGCTGAAACTGTGCTGGGTACAGAGGGTGGGAAGAAGGTAAGAGCAATGCCTTGAATGAACTCACAGTCTAATGGGAGGAAAAGACATAAGAATTACAACAAAATGTAATAAGTGGTGGTATACCTATTCGGTAATTACTTGTACAAAATTAGTATACAATATAATGAGAAGAAAGAGGAGGTTCTACTGGCTCTGTCTTGGGGAGTTAGGAAAGGCTTCACAGCAAAAATGACCTTTCAGCTGAGTTCTATAGGTGAGAGGGAATTAATCAGAAGAAAAAGAGTTATATAGAAGATGGAAAAACATAGAAGTACAAAAAAACATTTTTTGGTGTGTGTTCTAGAAGAAAGTTTTGTATGGTTAGAGTACTTCCTACTTCCTGATTATGAGTGGTTAGGGAAGAATGAATGAAGGTGAGAATAGAAATGTTTCTATAATTTAGGGAAGGATTGAAAATACTTGGTTTTTTCTTCCTACTACTTATGAATATATTATTTCTCATTGGAAGAATAAATAGCACAAGAGAACTTAAAATGGAAAGACAATCTTATACCTATTTAAAGATCAACATTCATATCTAAGAGTGATGGCTGTTTCTAGAAATACTCAACTTTACAGTGCTTCTTTAGACCAGTAAATCCTATTTTAAAGCAGTTAAAAATTTCATATGTATGATGTACTTTCTAATACATTCTTCCATTTTGAAACTCGTGATATTTGTTGGAAGTGTTTATAGTCCCATTTTATTAGATGAGAAAACAGAAGTCCTAGAGTTTGATTGAATTACCTCAACAGCAGAGCTTAATGTAATTTAGAACAGAGATTCTTATCCCGCAGGACCAAAGCTCAGCTCATTTGCCATTGTCAACCACACCCCTCTGAATCACCTTTAAAATTGTTCACTTGTTCTTGGAAATAGTCTCAAAGACTTACACCATCTGGACAGGACAAATCAATTTAGATGGAATCAATTTGGTGATGTGTTTCTATTCAGTGGCATTGTTTTCCATTTGAAGCTTTTTCTTGCTAATGAATCTTCCCAGACCCTCTGCTAAAATCACATGTGAGTTTCCATTTGTGAATATCATTTTCCTAGATTTTGACAGCAGAGGAGAGAGAAGTTAGTAGAGCACTGAGTTCATGATTGTAACTGAATCTGGAAAAGACCTTGAATGTGTAGAGAGTGACACTGACAAACAGTCCCAGGTGACAATGGGAGACATTTATGGCCTCAGGTTATCAGCGAGTTCTATAGGACTTTTACCATTTTAGGTCCTGGTGAGGCCAATGGCTTGCTTGTCTCTGTAATCCCTACATCTCTAGTTAATCTTCTGTTAGAAGTCATCCTCCCCGCCTCAAGGAAAAAATGAAATGTAAAAGAAAGAAATGAAAATGTAAGCAATATTGCATCCTGAAACCTAGATCTGAAAGGCTACAGTGAATATAAGCATGAACACAAAACAGTTCAAAAAGATTCACAGCTGTTCACTTATGGCTTATTATACAAAACAAAATCATTGAATTATGATGAATTAAAAGATTCAGCAGCTATATAGTTTGTTTGAATCCCAAATAAGAGTCACTGTAGGGAGAGGTTCTACAACCGTTTGTCCTAAGTTACCATACAGCTCAAATTTATACAACTCTCTCTCTTCGCAATTGACTTATTCCCATTAGTATTTACACTCCACTGGTACAGGGACAAATATTAGCTAAATAGTTTCTGGAAATTTCTGTTTCATAGACCAATGTATCCTCAAAGCTTACCACAGTAATGAGAACATAGTAATTTCAATGTTAACACATATTGTAATCTCAATAACAGCACCAGTTATAATAACACCTTCCAATACTCGCCCCCACCTGCAATCCCCATCCCTTCTCCAAAAACTTCCTCCAAAGCCTAGAAAACAACTTCAGAAATATTTGCTATCTGTAGTCTGGCTTGCAGGAGAACAATCTGTATCAACAGAAATCAGGAAAAAAGGCTGAACAACGTAATTTCAAGTGAAGAAACCTTGTAGGAAGAGACTAATCTCAATAACACTCAATAAATCTCAGCTAAATAATTTTTGGAAATTTCCCTAAAACCCAATTATTATGGCACTGGCAGGTACCATATTTCTCTGTCATGGTTTTCTATCTCTCAAAGTGTGGTCTGCAAGATCCCTTCAGGGGATCCACAACATTCACACTATTTTGTTTTGTATTTGTTTTATAATTTTTATTTTATATTGGACTATAGTTGATTTACAATGTTGTGTTAGTTTCAGCTGTAGAGCAAAGTGATTCAGTTATACATATGCATATATCTATTCTTTTTCAAAAATTTTCCCCATTTAAGTTATTACAGAATATAGAGCAGAGTTCTCTATGCTATACAGTAGGTCCCTGTGGATTATCTATTTTATATATAGTATTGTGTATATGTCAATCCCAAACTCCCAATTTATCCCTCCTCCCCACCTTTCCCATTTGGTAACCATAAATTTGTTTTCTAAGTCTGTGAGTCTGTTTCTGCTTTGTAAATAAGTTCATTTGTATCATTTTTTTGTTTTAGATTCTGCATATAAGTGATATCATTTGACATTTGTCTTTCTCTGTCTGACTTACTTCACTTAGTATGATAATCTCCTGACACACTATTTTTTTAATAATCCTAAAATTCATTCATTGTGCTGAAATTCACGTTGATGATGCAAAAACAGTGATGGGTAAAACTGCAGGGGCTTTGGAATGAAATAGCACAGTGACAATGAACAGTAAGATTAGTCGTTGTATTCTTCACCACCATGCATTTGCAATTAAAATTAAAGCCAGTTTCAGTTAAGGATATCCTTGATGAAGTGTAAAATTTGTTAATTTTATTAAAGCTTGACACTTATGTACATGTCTTAATAGTCTTGATGAAATGGAAGTGCACGTAAATTACTTCAGTATACTGAAGTACTATTACTATCTCAAGGAAAAGCACTTGTGCAGTTGTTTGAGGTATGTGCTCGAAAGGCCAATTTTTTTCATAGAACATTATTTTTACTAGAAAGGATGAACATAGACTTTTGTTATTCAGACTTGGATATGAGGCAGATGTTCTCTCAAACATGAATGAAGTGAGCCTGTTTCTCTAAGGAAAATAACTGGCAGAATTTTTGGCCAATAATGATAATATTTAAGATTTCAAGCAGGAGTTAGAATTTTGGACAACTTGTTACTATTATTACTTCCATGAGATTGACAGCTTCCCAATACTTGAAGACTTTTCTGATAAGATTAGTGGTGATAAAAATAAAGGTGACTTTGTGATAGTGTATAATGAAATATATCAATATTTAGAAGATCCATATAACTTAGTGAATGAATATTTTCCAAATGACCAATAACTGATGGTATAAAATCATGTATAAAAGATCCATTGAAAATACAAGTTTATCAATAGCTTTTAATGTAACAGAGTACAAACAGTTCATTGACATAGTTTCAAATTTTACATCACGACTGTTTTAAGAAGCTACCTCCTGGTTGAGTTTTGGTAGAGCAGGGTTTTAGGGAATGACTAGTTTTCACTAGACAGCAAAGAAGAGAAAGAAGAATCCATGTCAAGGGCAGAGCTTATACAGACTCATAGAAACATGAAAGAGCATGGTGTGCTTGAGGAATTACATCTGGCTTCATGTTGCTGGGTCATAGAATAAGAAGTGAGGGGGAACAGGAAGTGAACTAGATCACCAAGTGTCATGAATGAAATAAGAATACAGATTTTATCATCTGGTCAATTTGAAGGACCTGGAATTTGTCTAATATTTCACCTGAGAAAGTATGGGCCATAGATTTTATTCTGGAAAGCAACTTAGAAGGCTGTTGCAATACTTCAATTAAAAAAAGTTTTGGTACTTGGAATAAGACAGTGGTAGTGGGTGTTGGAAAGTAGAAGACTGTTTCAAAATCTGTGTGTGTTGAAATAAAAATAAATGATTTAGATACTGAATACTGGTAATGCAAAAGAACAACAAATCTAGAATGGCTCCCAGCTTTCAGACTTTGTGACTAGAAGGATTGTAGGGTTAGTCCCTCTCTACCCACTAAGTCTGAAAGCATTTTAACTACAAAATCTATTTCTTTAATAGATATAGGGCTATTCAGGACATCTATTTATTTTTAAGTGAGATTTGGTAATTTATGTCTTTCAAGGACTTTTTCCATATCATCTAAGTTGTAGAATTTATTGACATAAAATTGTTCATATGATTCTCTTTTAGTATTTGTAGAGTCTCTGGGCAAGTTCAACCTTCTTATCCCTGATAATTGTAATATGTGTGTTCTCTCTTTATCCTACTCTGTCTTTCAGGGACTCTAATTACACATATATTAGGTCATCTAAAGTTGTCTCATGATTCACTGATGCTCTGTTCTTTTCTCCTTTCTTTCTCTTTTTCTCTCTCTCTTTCCTTCCTTCCTTTATTTTTCTTCTCCATATTTCATTTTGATTAGTTCTTATTGCTATATCTTAAAATTTTACTAACATTTTTCTTTTACAGCATTTGATCTCTGTCCATCCAGTGTATTTTTTATCTCATTCATTGTATTGTAGCCATCATTATTAGATATTTAATTTGGATCAATTTTTTATCTTTCATGTCTCTCCCTATGTAATAATTATAATAACTGTTTTAAGGACCTCGTCTGTTAATTTTAACATCTGTGTAAGTTTTGAGTCCATTATCATTGTTTGTTTTTTTCTCCTTATTGTTGGTTCTGTTTTCCTGCCTCTTTGCATGACTCAGTTTTTGATTGGATATTAGCTACTGTGAATTTTACCTTGTTGGGTGCTGCATATTTTTCTATTCCTAAAAATATTCTTGAGATATTTTTTTCTGGGATGTGGTTGAATTGTTTGGAAATAGATTGATCCTTTTGGGACTTACTGTTTAGATTTGTTGAGTGAGACTGAAAAAGTATTCAACCTAGTCCTAATATTTCCCACAAATAAGTCAAGACCCTCTACTCAATGACTTGTGAATCATAAGGTTTTCCAGTCTGGCTGGTGGAAACAGGCACTATTTCTGGCCCTGTTCCTTCCCAGGCCTTGGGTAATTTTCTCACACACATTTGCTGATCAGTAGTCAGTTTAATACTGAAGGGGACCCCTCTGAAGATCTCTAGAGTTTGCTCTCTGTGCAACAATTTCCTTTCTGGTACTTTGTTTTGTGAACTCTAATCCCCTTGTTCTCTCCAGACTCTCAACAATGTCTCCTCAGTTTTGGACACTCTTCCAGGCTCTGACTGGGTTCTCCCTTCCTGTGCCATGGCCTGGAAACTCTCTCGAGGCAGTGATAGGGAATAATCATAGGCCTCAATTTGTTCCCTGATTCTCAGGTGTCACTGTCCTTCATTGCTTGGTGTTCAGTGATTTGGAAACCATTATTTCATGTATTTTGTCTTGTTGCTTTGTTTGTTTGCAGGTGGAAGAGTATATCTTGTCCCCCTTATTCTATGTTGGTCAGAAGCAGAAGTCTTAGCTGCTATTTTTAATGTACCCTCACCCCTCTACTAGTCTACATCTATTCAGAGACAGCACATCTCATAATACAATTGAGTAGAAAGTAGGAATTGAAATGGAAATATCACATAGCATACTGGGAAATGTAATCCTGACAAATCATTTATATAGAAAGAGAAACAGAAAGACTCCATGTAGAAATACATGCTAGGAATTATGAGTTTTCATATATGTAATAGACTGAGTACTCAAAGAGAAATGGTGTGGACCCCAGATTAATGCATGACCTAGAATCTAAGACTGAGACATGAAATGAGATGGATGAAGCTATCCCACTTTGGTTGGGAAGAGTAATAAGGCTATGAAATTACTGCTTAGGAAAACAGAAGAAGGACCTCACAAAAGACAAGAAAAAGGATTTGTAGCAATGGTCAGTGATTACTTGTATTTACCATCTTATACAACAGGAAATCAAGTTATGGGTATTTCTCTTACCAGTGGAGCATATTACTTTCCCTTCATTGCTTCCTTCCTTCCTTAAGTAAAAATAACTAACGTTCCTTGAATATTTACTTATGTAACCAGCACTGCTCTAAAATATACTAATTCATTTAATACTCAAAACAAACCTTTAAGTACCTTACTGTCCCCATTTTACAGAGATGAAACTGAGGCACAGATG
The DNA here is from genome assembly GCF_964270905.1 of Leucopleurus acutus. NCBI lineage: Eukaryota > Metazoa > Chordata > Mammalia > Artiodactyla > Delphinidae > Leucopleurus > Leucopleurus acutus. The sequence continues at coordinate 85,033,975 of NC_139148.1, forward strand.
GTTCAAGTAACTTATCCAAGGTCATCCAGCAGTGGCAAAGCTGAATTTAATGCCAGTCAGTTTGGCTCTATAGTCCATGCCTTTAAGCACTATGCTATATAACTGTCTAGAACCAATGGAGAAACATGCTCCAAAAAGACTATTTTCCAGATAATAATATGTTATAGCAATTTTTCACAACTTTCCATTATGCACATGATTCTCACCCATGAACTGTTTCTAAAGATGCTTTCTAATTTCTTACTAATGGATACATCTGATATTTATCTTTCATAAGTTCTCAGTAGCAATTGACCATTCCCTCCTCCTTGAAAGACGTTATATTCTCCTGGTATCTGAGAAACTAGTTCCTTGACCTATCTCCCCTTCTCTGTCAATTCACGTAGCCAATAAATATTTACTGAGCCATTGAATTTGTGCCATTCTTCTAGGTACTGAAGGTAAAATGAGAGATTTGAAATCCCTGCCCTAAGGAGATTGAATTCTACTGGGAAAGAAAGCAATTTAAAAGTAAAGCATAATTGTGAAACTTTAAATACTGTGGAAAAGTAGGGGGATAACCAAAAACATTCCCTCACCCCGTCCCAATCCTGCTTTCAAGAAGTAACCATGTTAATAATTTGGTGTGCTTTCTTTCAGATATGTATGTAAGGACACACACACACACACACACACACACACACACACGTTGTATGCACACACATATATATATATACACATATATATATACAAATATACACATACACACATATACACTTAAATACATCTAGACACACAGAGAAATACATTTGGACTTAGTTTTCCACAAAAATGTCATTATACAACATATTTTTCTACCATGAACTTTATTCATTTAAGAGTGCATCATTAATATTGTTCACATACTTTTTCCTTATCCTTTAACCATTCTCAGTTGATGGGCATTTAGGTAATTTCCAAATTTTTGAACACAGATAATGTTGCAATGAATAAATTTGTACATGAATGTTTGGGTATTAATGCTAATATTTCCTTAGGCTAGATCCCAATAATTGGAACTGAGCTTTTGAAGAGTATGCATGCCTTTTATTTATTTATTTATTTTATTTATTTTTTATATCCCTAGTACTTATTTATCTTATACCTGGAAGTTTGTACATTTTGACTACCTTCATCCAATTTCCCTTCCCCTACCCCCACCTCTGGTAACCAAAAATGTGATCTCTTTTTCTATGAGGTTGTTTGTGTGCTTGTTCCTAGTATACAACATAGTGATTCAATATTTCTATACATTTCAAAATGACCACCATAATAAGTCTAGTTACCATCTGTCACCAAAGATACAATATAATTATTGACTATATTCTCCACATTCTGTATTTCACACCAGTGACTCATTTATTTTGCAATCATGCCTCTTAATATCTACATAAATAGATAAGATTTATTTTTTTTACTGGAGTATAGTTGCTTTACAATGTTGCATTAGTTTCTGCTGTACAGCAAAGTGAATCAGCCACATGTATACATATGTCCTCTCTTCTTTGGAGTTCCTTCCCAATTTGGTCACTACAGAGCATTGAGTAGAGTTCCCAGTGCTATACAGTCTGTTGTCATTAGTTATCTATTTTATACATAGTAGAGTATATATGTCAATCCCAATCATCCACTCCATCCCACTCCCTCTTCTCCCTTGGTATCCATACGTATGTTCTCTACCTCTGATTCTCTCCTTCTGCTTTGAAAATAAGCTCATCTATAATATTTTTTTAGATTCCACATTTATGCATTAATATACAATATATGTTTTCCTCTTTGTGACTTACTTCAACTGTATGACAGTCTCTAGGTCCATCCACATCTCTGCAAATAGCAAAAGTTTGTTCTTTTTATGGCTGAGTAATATTCTGTTGTTTATGTATACCACAAGTTCTTTATCCATTCATCTGTTGATGGACATTTAGGTTGCTTTCATGTCCTGGCTATTGTAAATAGTGCTGCAATGAACATTGGGGTGCATGTATATTTTTGAATTATGGTTTTCTCAGGGTATATGCCTAGGAGTGGGATTGCTGGGTCATATGGTAGCTTTACTTTTAGTTTTTTAAGGAACCTCCATACTGTTCTCCATAGTAGCTGTATCAGTTTACATTCCCACCAACAGTGTAAGAGGGTTCCTTTTTCTCCACACCCTCTCCAGCATTTACTGTGTGTAGATATTTTGATCATGGCCATTCTGACTGGTGTGACATGATACATCATTGTACTTTTGATTTGCAGAGACAGAGAAATATGTTACAGACAAAGGAGCAAGGTAAAAGTCCTCAAGATCAAATAAATGAAGAGGAAATAGGAAATCTACCTCAAAAAGAGCTCAGAGTAATGATACTTAAGATGATCCAAAATCTCAGAAACAGAATGGAGGCACTGATTGAGAAAACAAGAAATGTTTAACAAGATTTAGAAGAAGTAAAGAACAAAGAAATAGTAATGAGCAATACAATAACTGAAATGAAAAATACACTAGAAGGAATCAAGAGCAGAAAAACTGAAACAGAATAAAGAATAAGTGAGGTGGAAGATAGAATGGTGGAAATAACTGCCAAAGATCAGAATAAACAAAAAAGAGTGAAAAGAACACTCTCAGAGACCTCTGGGACAACTTTAAATGCACCAACATTCGAATTATAGGGGTTCTAGAAGAAGAAGAGAAAGAAGAAGGGTCTGAAAAAATATTTGAAGGGATTATACTCGAAAACTTCCCTAACATGGGAAAGGAAATAGTCAATCAAGTCTAGGAAACACAGAGTCCCATACAAGATAAAGTGATGATAGAGAAAAAACTACAGCCAAGATTAATCTACCCATCAAGGCTCTAATTCAGATCTGATGGAGAAATCAAAAGCTTTACAGACAAGCAAAAGCTAAGAGAATTCAGCACCACCAAACGAGCTTTACAACAAATGCTAAAGAAACTTCTCAAGGCATAAACACAAGAGAAGAATAAGAGAAAGGACTACAAAAACAAACCCAAAACAATAAAGAAAATGGTAACAGGAACATAAGTATCAATAATTACCTTAAAAGTAAATGGTTGAGAGTCCGCCTGCTGATGCAGGGGATATGGGTTTGTGCCCCGGTCTGGGAAGATCCCACATGCTATGGAGCGGCTAGGCCTGTGAGCCATGGCCACTGAGCCTGTGCATCCAGAGCCTGTGCTCCACAGCGGGAGAGGCCACAACAGTGAGAGGCCCACATACTGCAAAAAGTAAATGGATTAAATGCTCCAACCAAAAGACACAGACTGCTTGAGTAGATGCAAAAACTAGACCCGTATATATGCTGTCTACAAGAGACAAAATTCAGACCCAGGAACACATACAGACTAAGAGTGAGGTGGTGGAAAAAGATATTCCATACAATGGATATCAAAAGAAAGCTGGAATAGCAGTACTCGTATCAGATAAACTAGAATTTAAATAGAGACTGTAACAAGAGACAAGGGAGGACACTACATAATTGTCAAGGGATCAATCCAAGAAGAAGAACTAACAATTATAAACATTTACATACCCAGCATAGGAACACCTCCATACATATGGCAAATGCTAACTGCCATAAAAGTGGAAATTGGCAGTAACACAATAAAAATTGGGAACTTTAACACCCCAATGAAATCAATGGACAGACCATCCACACAGAAAATAAATAAGGAAACACAAGCTTTAAATGACACAATAGACCAGACAGACTCAATTGATATTTATAGGATATTCCATTCGAAAGCAGCAGAATACACTTTCCTCTCAAGTGCACATGGAACACTCTCCAGGATAGATAACATCTTGGGCCACAGATGAAGCCTTGGTTAAGTTAATAGAATTGAAATTGTATCAAGCATCTTTTCTGACCACATCACTCTGAGATTAGAAATCAATTACAGGAAAAAGAAACCGTAAAAAACATAAACACATGGAGGTTAAACAATATGCTACTAAATAACCAAGAGAACACTGAAGAAATCAAAGAGGAAATAAAAAAAATATCTAGAGACAAATGACAATGAAAACACGATGACTCAAAACTATGGGATGCAGTAAAAGCAGTCCTAAGAGGGAAGTTTATAGCAATGCAATCATACTTCAAGAAACAAGAAAAATCTCAAAAAACAACCTAAACTTACACCTAAAGCACCTAGAGAAAGAAGAACAAACAAAACACAAATTTAGTAGAAGGAAAGGAATCATAAAGTTCAGAGCAGAAATAAATTAAATAGAAAAAAAGAAAATAATAGCAAAAATCAATAAAACTAAAAGCTAGTTCTTTGAGAAGATACACAAAATTGATAAACCTTTAGCCAAACTTATCAAGAAAAAAAGGGAGACGATTCCAATCAATAAAATTAGAAATGAAAAAGGAGAAGTTACAACAGACACCACAGAAATGAAAAGCATCATAAGAGACTAGAACAAGCAACTGTGTGCCAATAAAATGGACAACCTGGAAGAAATGGACAAATTCTTAGAAAGGTACAACCTTCCAAGACTGAACCAGGAAGAAATAGAAAATATGAACAGACCAATCACAAGTAATGAAATTGAAACTACAGTTAAAAATCTTTCAACAAACAAAAGTTCAGTACCAGATGGCTTCAGAGACGAACTCTATCAAACATTAAGAGAAAAGCTAGCACCCGTCCTTCTCATAATCTTACAAAAAATTTCAGAGGGAGGAACACTCCCAAGCTCATTCTGTGAGGCCACCATCACCCTGATAGCAAAACCAGACAAAGATACTACAAAAAAAGAAAATTACAGACCAATATCACTGATGAATATAGGTGCAAAAATCCTCAACAAAATACTAGCAAACAGAATGCAACAGTACATTAAAAGGATCAATCAACATGATCAAGTGGGATTTATCCCAGGGATACAAGAATTCTTCAGTATACACAAGTCAATCAATGTGATACACCATATTAACAAATTAAAGAATGAAAACCATATGATCATCTCAATAGATGAAGGAAAACTTTTTGACAAAATCCAACACCCATTTATGATATAAATTCCCAGAAAGTGGGCATAGAGGGAAACTACCTCAACATAATAAAGGCCATATATGACAAACCCACAGCAAACATCATTCTCAATGGTGAAAAACTGAAAGCATTTCCTCTAAGATCAAGAACAAGAAAGGATGTCCACTCTCACCACTATTATTCAACATAGTTTTTGAAGTCCTAGCCATGGCAAACAGAGAAGAAAAAGAAATAAAAAGGATTTCAAATTGGAAAAGAAGTAAAATTGTCACTATTTGCAGGTGACATGATACTATACATAGAAAATCCTAAAGATGCTAGCAGAAAACAACTAGAGCTCATCAATTAATTGGGTAAAATTGCAAGATACAAAAGTAATACACAGAAATTTCTTGCATTCCTATACACTAACAATGAAAGATCTGAAAGAGAAGTTAAGGAAACAGCTCCATTTCCTATTGCATTAAAAAGAATAAAATACCCAGGAATAAACCTACCTAAGGAGGTTAAAGACCTGTAATCTGAAGACTACAAGATATTGATGAAACAAATCAAATATGACACAGACAGACAGACATATACCATATTCTTGGATTGGAAGAATCAATATTGTGAAAATGACTATACTACCCAAAGCAATCTACAGATTCAATGCAATCCCTATCAAATTACCAATGTCATTTTTCACAGAATTAGAACAAAACATTGTACAATTTGTATGAAAACACAAAAGACCCCGAATAGCAAAAGCAATCTTGAAAAAGAAAAATGGAGCTGGAGGAATCAGGCTTCCTGACTTCAGACTATACTACAAAGCTACAGTAATCAAAACAGTATGGTACTGGCACAAAAACAGAAATATAGATCAATGGAACAGGACAGAAAGCCCAGAGATAAACCCATGTATCTATGGTCACCTAATCTATGACCAAAGAGCCAAGAATATACAGTGGAGAAAAGACAGTCTCTTCAATTGGTGGGGCTGGGAAAACTGGACAGCTAAATGGAAAGAATGAAATTAGAACACTCCCTAACACCATCCACAAAAATAAACTCAAAATAGATTAAAGAGCTAAACGTAAGATTGGATACTATAAAGCTCTTAGAGGAAAACATAGGCATTACAGACTTTGACATAAATCACAGCAAGATCTTTTTTGACCCACCTCCTAGAGTAATGAAAATAAAAACAAAACGAGGGGGGACGAGGGGAAGATGGCAGAAGAGTAAGACGTGGAGATCACCTTCCTCCCCACTGATACACCAGAAATACATCTACACGTGGAACAACTCCTAAAGAACACCTACTGAACGCTGGCAGAAGACCTCACACCTCCCAAAAGGCAAGAAACTCCCCACGTACATGGGTAGGGCAAAAGAAAAAAAGAAAAAAACAGAGACAAAAGAATAGGGATGGGACCTGCACAAGTGGGAGGGAGCTGTGAAGGAGGAAAGGTTTCCACACATTAGGAAGCCCCTTGGTGGGTGGAGACTGCAGGTGGTGGTGTGGGGGAGCTTCAGTGCCGTGGAGGAGAGCACAGCAACAGGGGTGCGGAGGGCAAAGCGGGCAGATTCCCGCACAGAGGATCGGTGCCAACCGGCACTCACCAGCCTGAGAGGCTTGTCTGCTCACCTGCCGGGGCGGGTGGGGCTGCAAACTGAGGCTCGGGCTTTGGGGGCTTTGGTCGGAGCACAGGGAGAGGACTGGGGTTGGTGGCGTGAACACAGCCTGAAGGGGTTAGTGCACCACAGCTAGCCGGGAGGGAGTCCAGGAAAAGGTCTGGAGCTGGAGAAGAGGCAAGAGACTTTTTCTTCCCTCTTTGTTTCCTGGTGCGCCAGGAGAGGGGATTAAGAGCGCTGCTTAAAGGAACTCCAGAGACAGGCGCGAGTGCGGCTAAAGGCGCGGACCACAGAGACGGACAGGAGACGCTAAGGCTGCTGCTGCCACCACCAAGAAGCCTGTGTGCGAGCACAGGTCACTATCCACACCTCCCTTCCGGGGAGTCTGTGCAGCCCACCACTGCTGGGTTCCCGGGATCCAGGGACAACTTCCCAGGGAGAATGCATGGCGAGCCTCAGGCTGGTGCAATGTCACGACGGCCTCTGCCGCCTCAGACTCGCCCTGCACTCCGTGCCCCTCCCTCCTCCTGGCCTGAGTGAGCCAGAGCCCCTGAATCAGCGGCTCCTTCAACCCTGTCCTGTCTGAGCAAAAAACAGACGCCCTCCGGTGACCTACATGCAGAGGCGGGGCCAAATGCAAAGCTGAGCCCCTGGGAGCTGTGAGAACAAAGAAGAGAAAGGGACATCTCTCCCAGCAGCCTCAGAAGCAGCCGATTAAAGCTCCACAATCAACTTAATGTACCCTGCATCTATGGAATACATGAATAGACAACGAATCATCCCAAATTGAGGAGGTGGACTTTGAGAGCAAGATTTATGATTTTTTTCCCTTTTCCTCTTTTTGTGAGTGTGTATGTGTATGCTTCTGTATGAGATTTTGTCTGTATAGCTTTTCTTCCACCATTTCTCCTAGGGTTCTATCTGTTCGTTTTTTTGTTTTGTTTTGTTTTAATTTTTTTCTTTCTTAATAATTAATTTTAATAACTCTATTTTATTTTACTTTATCTTCTTTCTTTCCTGCCTTCCCTCCTTTAGACAACAAATCATCCCAAATTGAGGAAGTGCACTTTGAGAGCAAGATTTATGATTTTTTCCCCTTTTCCTCTTTTTGTGAGTGTGTATGTGTATCTTCTGTAGGAGATTTTGTCTGTATAGTTTTGCTTCCGCCATTTGTCCTAAGGTTCTATCCATCCTTTTTTTTTAAATTTTTTTTCTTAACACTTATTTTTTAATTTAATAACTTTATTATATTTTACTCTATTTTATTTTACTTTATCATCCTTCTTTCTCTTTTTTCCTCCTTCCCTCCTTTGTTCCTTCCTTCCTCCCACCATCCCTCCCTCCCTCCTTCCTTTCTTTCTTTCTTTCCTTCTATCTTCCTTCCTTCCTTCCTTCCTTCCTTTCTTTCTTTCTTTCTTTCTTTCTTCCTACTTCTGCTAATTCTTTCTCTCTAATTTTTCTCCCTTTTATTCTGAGCCTTGTGGAGGAAAGGCTCTTGGTGCTGCAGCCAGGAGTCAGTGCTCTGCCTCTGAGGTGGGAGAGCCAACTTCAGGACACTGGTCCACAAGAGAACTCCCAGATCCACATAATATCAAATGGTGAAAATCTCCCAGATATCTCCATCTCAACGCCAGAACCCAACTTCACTCAACGACCAGCAAGCTACAGTGTTGGACACCCTATGCCAAACAACCAGCAAAACAGGAACACAACCCCACCCATTAGCAGAGAGGCTCCCTAAAATCATAATAAATCCACAGACACCCTAAAACACACCACCAGACGTGGACCTGCCCAACAGAGAGAAAAGACCCAGCCTCATCCACCAGAACACAGGCTCTAGTACCCTCCACCAGGAAGCCTACACAACCTACTGAACAAACCTCAGCCACTGGGGACAGACACCAAAAACAATGGGAACTATGAACATGCAGCCTGCGAAAAGTAGACCCGAAACACAGTAAGTTAAGCAAAATGAGAAGACAGAAAATCACACAGCCGATGAAGGAGCAAGGCAAACACCCACCAGACCTAACAAAGGAGGAGGAAGTAGGCAGTCTACCTGAAAAAGAATTCAGAATAATGATAGTAAAGATGATCCAAAATCTTGGAAATAGAATAGAGAAAATACAAGAAACATTTAACAAGGACCTACAAGAACTAAAGAGGAAACATGCAATGATAAACACCACAATAAATGAAATTAAAATTACTCTAGATGGGATCAATAGCAGAATAACTGAGAGAGAAGAACGGATAAGTGACTTGGAAGATAAAATACTGGAAATAATTACTGCAGAGCAGAATAAAGAAAAAAAAATGAAAAGAACTGAGGACAGTCTCAGAGACATCTGGGACAACATTAAAAACACCAACATTGGAATTATAGGGGTTTCAGAAGAAGAGAAAAAGAGAGGGACTGAGAAAATATTTGAAGAGATTATAGTTGAAAACTTCCCTATTATGGGAAAGGAAATAGTTAATCACGTCCTGGAAGCAAAGAGAGTCCCATACAGGATAAATACAAGGAGAAATACGCAAGAGACATATTAATCAAACTGTCAAAAATTAAATACAAAGAAAGCATATTAAAAGCAGCAAGGGAAAAACAACAAATAAACACAAGGGAATCCCCATAAAGTTAACTACTGATCTTTCAGCAGAAACTCTGCAAGGCAGAAGGGAGTGGCAGCACATATTTAAAGTGATGAAGGAGAAAAACCTGCAACCAAGATTACTTTACACAGCAAGGATCTCATTCAGATTTGATGGAGAAATTAAAACCTTTACAGACAAGCAAAAGTTGAGAGAGTTCAGCACCACCAAACCAGCTTTACAACAAATGCTAAAGGAAGTTCTCTAGGCAAGAAACACAAGAGAAGGGAAAGACCTACAATAACGAAGCCAAAACATTTTAGAAAATGGGAATAGGAACATACATATTGATAATTACCTTAAATGTAAATGGACTAAATGCTCCCACCAAAAGACACAGATTGGCTGAATGGATACAAAAAAAAGACCCATATATATGCTGTATACAAGACACCCGCTTTAGACCTAGAGACACATACAGACTGAAAGTAAGGGGATGAAAAAATATATTCCATGCAAATGGAAACCAAAAGAGCGCTGGCGTAGTGATTCTCATATCAGACAAAATACACTTTAAAATAAAGACCATTACAAGGGGCAAAGAAGGATGCTACATAATGATCAAGGGATCAAACCAAGAAAAAGATATAACAATTGTAAATATTTAGGCACCCAACATAGGAGCACCTCAATACATAAGGCAGATACTAACAGCCATAAAAGGGAAATCGACAGTAACACATTCATAGTATGGGACTTTAACACTGCACTTTCACCAATGAACAGATCATCCAAAATGAAAATAAATAAGGAAACACAAGCTTTAAATGATACATTAAACAAGATGGACTTAATTGATATTTACAGGACACTCCATCCAAAAACAACAGAACACACATTTTTCTCAAGTGCTCATGGAACATTCTCCAGGATAGATCATATCTTGGGTCACAAATCATGTCTTGGTAAATTTAAGAAAATTGAAATTGTATCAAGTATCTTCTCCAACCACAATGCTATGAGATGAGATATCAATTACAGGAAAAGATCTGTGAAAAATACAAACACATGGAGGCTAAACAATACACTACTTAATAACAAAGTGATCACTGAAGAAATCAAAGAAGAAATCAAAAAGTACCTAGAAACAAATGACAATGGAGACATGATGACCCAAAACCTGTGGGATGCAGCAAAAGCAGTTCTAAGAGGGAAGTTTATAGCAATACAAGCCCACCTTAAGAAGCAGGAAACATCTTGAATAAACAACCTAACCTTGCACCTAAAGCAATTAGAGAAAGAAGAACAAAAAAAACCCAACCTTAGCAGAAGGAAAGAAATCATAAAAATCAGATCAGAAATAAATGAAAAAGAATTGAAGGAAACAATAGCAAAGATCAATAAAATTAAATGCTGGTTCTTTGAGAAGATAAACAAAATAGATAAACCATTATCCAGACTCTTCAAGAAAAAAAGGGAGAAGACTCAAATGAATAGAATTAGAAATGAAAAAGGAGAACTAACAACTGACACTGCCAAAATACAAAAGATCATGAGAGTTTACTACAAGCAACTCTATGCCAATAAAATGGACAACCTGAAAGAAGTGGACAAATTCTTAGAAATGCACAACCTGCCAAGGCTGACTCAGGAAGAAATAGAAAATATGAACAGACCAAGCACAATCACTGAAATTGAAACTGTGATTAAAAATCTTCCAACAAACAAAAGCCCAGGACCAGATGGCTTTACAGGCGAATTCTATCAAACATTTAGAGAAAAGCTAACACCTATCCTTCTCAAACTCTTCCAAAATATAGCAGAGGGAGGAACACTCCCAAATTCATTCTATGAGGCCACCATCACCCTGATACCAAAATCAGACAAGGATGTCACAAAGAAAGAAAACTACAGGCCAATATCACTGATGAATAGAGATGCAAAGATCCTCAACAAAATACTAGAAAACAGAATCCAACAGCACATTAAAAGGATCATACACCATGATCAAGTGGGGTTTATTCCAGGAATGCAAGGATTCTTCAATATACGCAAATCAAACAATGTGATAAACCATATTAACAAATTGAAGGAGAAAAACCATATGATCATCTCAATAGATGCAGAGAAAGCTTTCGACAAAATTCAACACCCATTTATGATAAAAACCCTGCAGAAAGTAGGCATAGAGGGAACTTTCCTCAACATAATAAAGGCCATATATGACACACCCACAGCCAACATCATCCTAAATAGGGAAAAACTAAAAACATTTCCACTAAGATCAGGAAAAAGACAAGGTTGCCCACTCTCACCGCTCTTATTCAACATAGTTTTGGAAGTTTTAGCCACAGCAATCAGAGAAGAAAATGAAATAAAAGGAATCCAAATCAGAAAAGAAGAAGTAAAGCTGTCACTGTTTGCAGATGACATGATCCTATACATAGAGAACCCTAAAGATGCTACCAGAAAACTACTAGAGCTAATCAATGAATTTGGTAAAGTTGTAGGGTACAAAATTAATGCACAGAAATCTCTGGCATTCCTATACCCTAATGATGAAAAATCTGAAAGTGAAATAAGAAAACACTCCCATTTACATTGCAACAAAAAGAATAAAATATCTAGGAATAAACCTACCTAAGGAGACAAAAGACCTGTATGCAGAAAATTATAAGACACTGATGAAAGAAATTAAAGATGATACAAATAGATGGAGAGATATACCATGTTCTTGGATTGGAAGAATCAACCCTGTGAAAATGACTCTACTACCCAAAGCAATCTACAGATTCAATGCAATCCCTATCAAACTAACACTGGCATTTTTCACAGAACTAGAACAAAAAAATTCACAATTTGTATGGAAGCACAAAAGACCCTGAATAGCCAAAGCAATCTTGAGAACGAAAAATGGAGCTGGAGGAATAAGGCTCCCTGACTTCAGACTATACTACAAAGCTACAGTAATCAAGACAGTATGGTACTGGCACAAAAACAGAAAGATAGATCAATGGAACAGGATATAAAACCCAGAGATAAACCCACGCACATATGGTCACCTTATCTTTGATAAAGGAGGCAGGAATGTACAGTGTAGAAAGGACAGCCTCTTCAATAAGTGGTGCTGGGAAAACTGGACAGGTACATGTAAAAGTATGAGATTCGATCACTCCCTAACACCATACACAAAAATAAGCTCAAAATGGACTAAAGACGTAAATGTAAGCCAGAAACTAGCAAACTTTTAGAGGAAAACTTAGGCAGAACACTCTATGACAAAAATCACAGCAAGATCCTTTTTGACCCACCTCCTAGACAAATGGAAATAAAAGCAAAAATATACAAATGGGACCTAATGAAACTTCAAAGCTTTTGCACAGAAAAGGAAGCCATAATCAAGACCAAAAGATAACCCTCAGAATGGGAGAAAGTATTTGCAAATGAAGCAACGGACAAAGCATAAATTTCCAAAATTTATAAACAGCTCATGCAGCTCAATAACAAAAAAACAAACAGCCGAATCCAAAAATGGGCAGAAGACCTAAATAGACATTTCTCCAAAGAAGATATACAGATTGCCAACCAACACATGAAAGAATGCTCAACATCATTAATCATTAGAGAAATGCAAATCAAAACTACAATGAGATATCATCTCACACTGGTCAGGATGGCCATCATCAAAAAATCTAGAAACAATAAATGCTGGAGAGGGTGTGGAGAAAAGGGAACACTCTTGCACTGCTGGTGGGAATGTGAATTGGTACATCCACTATGGAGAACAGTATGGAGGTTCCTTCAAAAACTACAAATAGAACTACCATATGACCCAGCAATTCCACTACTGGGAAAACCATAATTCAAAAAGAGTCATGTATCAAACTGTTCATTGCAGCTCTATTTACAATAGCCCGGAGATGGAAACAACCTAAGTGCCCATCTTTGGATGAATGGATAAAGAAGATGTGGTGCATATATACAATGTAATATTACTCAGCCATAAAAGAAATGAAATTGAGCTATTTGTAATGAGGTGGATAGACCTAGAGTCTGTCATACAGAGTGAAATAATTCAGAAAGAGAAAGACAAATACCGTATGCTAACACATATATATAGAATTTAAGGAAAAAAATGTCACGAAGAACCTAAGGGTAAGACAGGAATTAAGCCACAGTTTTACTAGAGAGCAGACTTGAGGATATGGGGAGGGGGAAGGGTTTGCTGTGACAAAACGAGAGAGAGGTATGGCCATATATACACTACCAAACGTAAGGTAGATACCTAGTGGGAAGCAGCCGCATAGCACAGGGAGATCAGCTCGGTGCTTTGTGACTGCCTGGAGGGGTGCGATAGGGAGGGTGGGAGGGAGGGAGTTGCAAGAGGGAAGAGATATGGGAACATATGTATATGTATAACTGATTCACTTTGTTATAAAGCAGAAACTAACACACCATTGTAAATCAATTATACCCCAATAAAGATGTTAAAAAATAAAATTAAATTAAATAAAAACAAAATGAAACAAATGGGACCCAATGAAATTTAAAATCATTTGAACAGCAAAGGAAACAATAAAAAAAAAAGACACCCATATAAGGGGAGAAAATATTTGCAAACAAAGCAATTGACAAGGGATTAATCTCCAAAATATGCAAACAGATCATGTAGCTCAATATCAAAAAAAACACACAACCCAATCAAAAAATGGGCAGAAGACCTAAGTACTCATTTCTCCAAAGAAGACATACAGATGGCCAAGAGGTACATGAAAAGATGTTCAACATCACTATTTATTAGAGATGTGCAGATCAAAGCTACAATGAAATATCACCTCACACTGGTCAGATGGGCATCTTCAAAAAAATCTACAAACAATAAATGCCAGAGAGGGTGTGGAGAAAAAGAAACCCTCTTGCACTGTTGGTGCGAATGTAAATTGATAGAGCCACTATGCAGAACACTATGTAGGTTCTTTAAAATCTAAAAGTAGAACTACCATATGACCCAACAATTCTCCTTCTGGGTGTATACCCTGAGAAACCCATAACTCAAAAAGACACATGCACCCCAAAGCTCATTACAGCACTATTTACAATAGCCAGGACATGAAAGCAACCTAAATGTCCATAGACAGATGAATGGATAAAGAAGTTGTGGTACATATATACAATGGAATATTACTCAGCCATAAAGAAGAACGAAATTGGGTCATTTGTACAGTTGTGGATGGACCTAGAGTCTGTCATACAGAGTGAAGTAAGTCAGAAAGAGAAAAACAAATATGTATATTAACACACATATGTGGAATCTAGAAAAATGATACAGATTACCCTATTTGCAGGGCAGGATTATAGACGCAGATGTAGAGAATGGACTTGTGGACTTTGGTGGGGGGAAGGGGTGGTGGGTTGAATTGGGAGATTAGGATTGACATATATACACTACCATGTATAAAACAGATAGCCAGTGGGAACCTGCTATATACTGCAGAGCGCTCAGCTCAGTACTCTCTGGTAACCTAGATAGGTGGGATGGAGGGGTAAGAGGGGGGTCCACGAGGGAGGGGATATATGTGTACGTATAGCTGATTCTTTTCATTGTACAGCAGAAACTAACACAGCATTGTAAAGCAAGTATAACCCAGTTGAAAAATAAGATAAACTTGAAATTAACATATCTTCCATTTTTCTTATTTTCAGTAAATACATTTAAGGTTATACATATTCCTTTCAGAACCACTTTGTTTCCAGACTGAGACTTTGAGATGCAGTAACTTCATTTCTTAATTTTCTGTATTTGTTTTGATTTCTTCATAAAGCAAGTTAATTAGAATAGTTTTCAAATATTTGTCTAGTAATCTTTGTGTTTTTTAGGTAATATTTTGATTTATTTCTAGTTGATGACAGTGAGGTTGAAGAAAGTAAAGTAAAGTAACCTCTATGTTTTCTGCTTTTGTACTTTATTGAATCTTTCTTTGTGACTTAGTAGTGGTAAATACTGTAAGTATTTTGTTAGAATTTTGTGGCGTTTTGCAGAATTAATTTTGTGAGAAATATATGTCATCAGCTTTTACAGAGTAGCTTGCAGCAGACCAATACTCCTGCTGAGAACAAACAGAAAACCTGGATAAAATTCAAGATTTATTTTGAAGTTCTCAGGATAATTTCAAAACAACTAGGATATGGTGGTCCAAATAGAAAAGAGATTGGAAGTTATTGAGGTAAGCCTAACCTTTTATTTGCTGCTTTTCCTCTTGGTCCATTTGTTGGTGCCAAGAAAGAAGCAGAGAATCCAGGATAGCTTTGGTCAATATCACAGAATAGGGGGACAGATACTGGATTTCTGGTATTTTAAAGCATCACAGCATGAGAGACTAATATACCAGAGAGGAAGAAGGCACAAATACATGAGCTAGACACCTGGCACCAATTTCCTCCTCAAGGCCTTTTCTCACTGAGCTGCACAGGGCAAGATGGTAAGATACCAAGCAGAAAACTGCTGAAAAGCAAAGTGGAGTTTCCATGGTTTCACGTCCTAGCAGCAAAAAATTGAAGTTAAGTGTCCCTCATTATGTAGTATCACTAAGAGACACTACAGGCTTTCAGTTGGAATACATGAAGGATTCAACTCCAGGAATGTGGGAAAAACAGAAGGAGAGGGAGTTTATAGAGACTGCAAAGTAGGAATGGACCACTTCAGTCCAGGACCAGATTCAGGTGATCTGCCCCTTTGCAGCATAGATAGGAAATAGAGTAAATCTTCTCTGGAAGAAGATAACCTCATGTAGATCTTCCATAAGTTTTCATAGACAATTTCTAACACTCAGTAAACAGAAATAACCAACTTCACAAAATCAATTTCAAGAGAAAAGTATGGACAACAGAAGCGGACCTTCTGGGAATTCAGCCATTCATTTGACAGACTTTGACTTTAAAATTATTGTGAGCAATATCTTCAAGAAAATAGATGGCAAGAGAGTAGTTTTGAATTTTTCCAAATGAATGAAAGACATTAAACCACAATCCAAGAATTGTGATGAACCCCAAGCAGAATAATACAAAAAGAAAACCATATATAGACAAATCACAGTGAAACTGAAGAAAGCTAATGTCAAGGAGAAAATCTTGAAAAAATCTAGAAAAAAAGACTCACCAACAGCAGCAAATATACAGAAAACTACAAAGCACTGCTGTGAGTAATTAAAGAAAACTAAATAATTGAAGGAATAAACCAGGCTAATGAATTGGAAGACTTTATATTGGAATTATATCAGTTTTCCCCAAATTTGTCTGTAGGTTTTGTGCAATTCCAATAACAATATCAACCAGTTTGTGTGGGTGTGGGTGTGGGTGCGTGATTTCAAGAGCCCATTCCAAAATTTATAAGGAACTGTAAAGGCCCAAAATAGCCAAGACAATCTTGAAGAACAAGAACAAAGCTGAAAGATGTACACTACCAGATATTGGGGTTTATTTTTAGAGGTATAGTAATTAAGACACCGTTAATTGTGCAAGAATAGATGAATAGGAGAAACAAGAGAGTTCAGAAATAGAGTTGCATTATCAAGTCTGCATTAAAATTCAATGAGGGAAAGAATAACATTTTCATTAAATGGTGTTGGATTAATTGGATATCCAAATTAAACCTTGATTTCTCCCTCCTACCATATTAAAAAATTAATTCCAGATGTATTGTGACCTAAATATAAAAGATAAAGCATAAATCTCGAATAAGAAAATAGTTTAATCTTGGAATACACAAATATCTCTTAAACAGGACACAAAGAAAAATATCCATAAAGAATATATAATAAATTGGACTACATTAAAATTAAAAATACATTTTCATCAGAAGACATAATTAAAAGAGTAAAATGGAAAGC
Organism: Leucopleurus acutus; assembly: GCF_964270905.1. Lineage (NCBI taxonomy): Eukaryota > Metazoa > Chordata > Mammalia > Artiodactyla > Delphinidae > Leucopleurus > Leucopleurus acutus. The sequence goes on from NC_139148.1 coordinate 85,051,099, forward strand.
CATAGAGTAAGAAAAGATATTTGCAGTTTTTTATATATAAAAAAGGACATGCATCCAGAGCAATGAGCAAAGTAAAAGACCCAAGAGAAATAAAATGGAAAAAAGACTTGAATAGGCTCTTCAAAAATATATATCCAAATGGCCAATACACATATTAAAAAAATTAAGACAATGCAAATTAAAACTACCATGAAGTACTGCTAGACATTCACTAGAATGAATGCTTTAAAAGACTGGCAATACTACATACTGGAAAGGATATAGAGCAATTGGATCTTTCATACACTATTGATGGAAGCGTAAATAAGTATAAACACTTTGGAAAAAGTTTTCAGTATCTTTAAAAGCCTATACTAATTAGCTTATACTAATCATGTAACCCAACAACACTCCTAGGTATATGCCCATGAGAGATGAGTGTGTATATCTACCAACATAATATAGAAAAATGTACGTAGCAACTTTGTACAGAATAGCCCCAAATTGAAAACAATCCACATATTTATCAACAGTAGAATGGATAAATAATGTGTTAATATACTGTATTACTACACAGCAATAAAAATGAAAGAAAATCATTATTACATGTAACATTAAGAATGAATCTCAGAAACAATATTGATTGAAAGATGCTAGGTACAAAGAATAATTACTGCAAGTTTACATTTCTATAAAATTAAAAAAATCAGCCTAACAAAACTACTTTGTGGCATTAGAAATCTGGATAATGATTACTTTTGGTGGGGGATAGTAACTAGTTGGAAACATAAAGAAGGCCACTGTTGTGCTGGTGATGTTTGTCAAAGAGGTGAAAGGATCAAAGAGCACCTACATTACCACAACTGAATTTTTGAAGGTGAGGGTATTGGTCAGTGCCAGAACCTTAATATGATATGCTGATAGGAGAATATTTGAAAATTTATGAAAAAGATAAAAAGATATCCAACTAAGAAAATCTTATTCTGAAAGATATATGGTCTAACTGATGCAATATTTGACGATTCAAATTATTGTGAGGAGTTTTGGCTCATTGTTAGTAAATTCTATCAAAATATATGTAAAGTAGTAAATATTCTTTATATACTTGATGGAAGTAAACATGTTAATATCTCTTTAAGGATCTAAGCTGCATATCTGAGCTATATATATATATATTCTCTCATGGAGACAAAAATCTCCCGTTTTGCTGATTTTTGCTTCACTCTTTTGTCCAGAGCTAACCTAGGGTAGCTTTGATATTTTGAGATATATATATATATATATATATATATATATATATATTTTTTTTTTTTTTTTTTTTTTTGCCGTATGTGGGCCTCTCACTGTTGTGGCCTCTCCCGCCGCAGAGCACAGGCTCCGGACACGCAGGCCCAGTGGCCATGGCTCACGGGCCCAGCTGCTCTGCAGCATGTCGGATCCTCCCGTACCGGGGCACAAACCCGTGTCCCCTGCATCGGCAGGCGGACTCCCAACCACTGCACCACCAGGGAAGCCCCTGAGCTATATTTTTAAATGATGTTTATTCATTCATAGATATTTTTAAAAAATTTGTGAGTGCAGAATGTAAAAGTTATAGGCTATATTTTCATTTTCTGAAATAAATTATTTGAACTCCACATGGAGCGGTAATCTGAACTTCACTTCATGTTATTCATTTATTCATACGGAAAATTTATTTAGCAGCTCCAATGCATTATATACCATGGTAGCAATGGGAAGAATATGCAATACTTGCCCCTAAGAATTTTCTGACAGTTTGGTATCAGAAACAGAAACAAACATGGGAGAAGTATAGTATACTGGCTAATAGAATGATGTTTGGAATCAAATTGCCTGGGTTAAAAACCAAGCTTCTCAGTTGCTAACTGGGTGACTTTGGACAATGTGCTTAACCTCTTTACGCCCATTTCTTCCTCTTAAAATGGAATAATAGTACTAGACTTACGGGGTATTGTGAGGGCTAAATGAAAGGAGAGAGTATGTATAACTTGCTTAACACAATGTCTAAATGCCTAATAAATCCTAATTATTATTGTAAAGTCACCACACATTGTGATATATTTTATGATAAAGGTCAGTACAGGGTATTATGTGAACCCAGAATAGAGGTAACACACTAAACTTGGTTTAGGGAAGAGCTTCTGTAGGTGACATATTCTAAGGTCACAATTCAAATATTCTTATTGATTGCCTACTAGTGCTAGGTATTATGCTAAATCTTGAGAACATAATGTGAACAAATAATAATTTGTTCCCTCAAGTTGTTTGCTGTCTATTGGGGAGGCAGACAACTATAATGTAGTATGATACATGCTGTGATTGGGTAAAGTACAAGGTATCCTAGGTACATAAAGGCAAGGTATCTCACTCAATATTGGGAGACCAGGAAAGACTTTTTAAGGGAAATGTTACTTAAGCTTAGATGTAAAAATGAATAGTAGTAGTACAGAAGAAGTAAAGGAGACTCAGTATTCCAAAAGAAGCAATGAGTACATAGAGCTGAAAGGAAGAGAGAGAACAACACAATTTTCTAGAACAAACTGGATATTTGCATAGTACACCCCTCTCCAGTTTTAGATATGAAAGGATTTCATTAGCATTTGAATAGACAGTAAGGAGGGCTAAAACATCAAGGCCTGAACTTCTGTACTTTGGCAAATTAAAAAGTATATATATATAAGGTTTATGAAAAAAATGCTATAGCCTAGAGAAGGCTAAGAAGAAAAGTACATCTCTGAAAAAAAAAATTACTAAAGGAAAGAGAAGAACAATATAGAAACTACCTGTTTCAGTTTCTCATTATATAAGAATGCATTTTTCTATGCTATAAAACATGACTACTGCAAAGCAAAACTAGTTTGAGATTTAAAAAAAAGGACAACAGATTAAAAACAAGATATATGGGAATAGACTAATGTAAGATAATGCAATGGTAAAATTAAAACTCACCAAGTAAGAATTAGAATTGATCCTCCAAAATAAATCAGACATGTAGGCTGTATTAAGCTAAAAATTGAGCCCCCCCAACAAAATATCCACATCAAATCCTTGGAACTTACAAATGTTACCTTACATGCCAAAAGACATGATTAAAGATCTTGAGATGTGGAGCTTATCCTGGATTATCCAAGTGGGTTCTAAATTCAATCACATGTATCCCTATAAGAGAGAGGTACAGGGAGTTCTGAGAGAGATAAACAGAACAAGAGAAGGTGATATGGAGATGGAGGCAGAGATTAGAGCAATGAAGCCAAGAAATGTCAAGTCACCAGTAGATGGAAGGGGCAAGAGACAGAATCTCCTGCAGAGCCTCTGTAGAGAGCACTACAGACACATTGATTTCAGACTTAATGGCCTTCACAACTGTGACGGAATAAATTTCTATTTTTTTAGGCTACTAAGTTTGTGGCATTTTTTTACAACTTCAGGGACTAATACATTGATTAATACTAATAATACAACTATTTTCATATATGCAAGGGTTTAAAAAAGAGCTTACCCTGGTGCCCGTTCTGAAAAAAATGTTACTTCAACAAGTATTAAGGGTTATAGACAACTGAGAGGGAAATAAAGATCATGAACTCTGGAATGTTAATATCATGGTATAGAAACATTGGAAATGCATTTTGAAATTAAATATATATTAAGTAGAAATAATCATTAATAGGTCACATAGATAGCTAAAAGTATAGATAGCTAGAAAATTCAAGACAAAAGCCAAAAGTACTCTTGGAGTTTTATGTTTAAAAATATTAATAATATGATAACACAAAGTAAACAAACTAGTAAAACTTGCCAAATCACCAAATCCACAAAACCTTCTACTGAAATCAACATGTAGTCTCCCTAGTGCTTTCCAGTCAGAGAATAAGAATAAAAGGGAGAGGGTGCTCTTTTGGCTGCTATTTGACAGAGCAATTATTGCATTTCACACAAATGACTAGCAAGAAATAGGGGCAGTGACTAGATTTTTCAGAATTTTTTTTTGTCACACAGATAAAATTATTATGAGAAATGCTTTGAAAATTTGGAATCTTGTACATGTGAATTTTTATACATTTCTACTTTTTAGGCTTTTGAATTTCAAAATGCCCAAATGATGGAATTTCTTTTCCTTCTTCCTTGAAAATACATGATACATAATAAAATGCTAAATTGAAATTAGGAATCTAAGATTATAATTTTGGTTCTACCATTTACTAAACATATATTATTAGGCAAATAAATTAATATAATTATCTAGATTATGCTTAAGTTCTTTGATGACCTAAAGTCAACCTGTATTTTAAGATTTAGATAAAATTGAGTTCCTTATATATTTTGGATATTAGCTCCTTATCAGATATATGGTTTGCAAATGTTTCTCACATTTTGTAGGTTGCTTTATACATACAACTTAATAGCAAAAAAAACAAAAGCTGATTAAAAAATGAGCAAAGGACCTGAATGCATCCCTTTTTCAAAGAAAACATGCAAATGGCCAACAGGTATATGAAAAGGTGCTCAACATCACTAATCATCATGAAAATTCGAGTCAAAACTACAATGAGATATCACCTCATACCTGTTATCCGAAAGATGAGATATAAAAAAATGTTGGCAATAATGTGGAGAAAAGTGAACACTCGTGCATTGTTGGTAGGAGTGTAATTGGTACAGCCATTATGGAAAACAGTATGGAGGTTTCTCAAAATAAATAGAACTACCATATAGCCCAGAAATCCCACTACTGGTTATATATCCAAAGGACATGAAATAAGTACCTCAAAGATACATCTGCACTCCCATGTTCACTGCAGCATTATTCAAAAGAGCCAAGACATGAAAACAACCTAAGTATCCATTGGCAGATGAATAGATAAGGAAGTAGTGCTCTATATACAATGGAATATTATTTAGGTGCAAAAAGACGGAAATCCCATTGTTTTTGACAACATAGATGAAACTGGAGGACATTATGCTAAGTGAAATAAGCCAGACAGAGAAAGACAAGTACTTTATGATCTCAGTTATATGTTGGAATTTTAAAAAGTTGAACTCATAGAGCCAGAGACTAGAATGGTAGTTACCAGAGGGGTGGGGTGGGTGGGGAAAATGGGAAGATGTTGGCCAAATGGTACAAACTTTCAGTATAAGAGGAACAAATTCTGAGGATCTAATGTACAACATGGTGACTATAGTTAATAATGATGTATTGTACACTTGAAATTTGCTAGGAGAGTAGCTCTTAAGTGTTCTCACCACACCAAAAAAAAAAAAATGTAATAATGTGAGATGCTGAATGTGCTAGTTAACTTGGTTGTGGTAATCATCTCACAATGTATATGTATACCAACTCATTACATTGTGCATTTTATACATAAATACAATTTTGTCATTTATACTTAAAGCTGGAAAAAATAGTAAATGACTTGACAATACATTTGGAAAAGTATTTAAATAAAATAGACTTAAATCTTCACCCATATGTGGTGGGAGGTGCAGGGTCCTTTCCAATATCTCTAATCTACATTTCTCTTGGTCACCTCTGTCTTTGATTTTCCTGATACTGCTTTATTCTTGATTCCCATTATGCTTCTCACATATTCCAAATGTGCAGTCACCATAAAACTCTATACAAAACACTGCACTTACTCTAGCATTCCCTCAATGTAGCACTGATGCAAAACTTGGTTGTAGCAGCCTTTTACTGAAGCTTTAAACACAGTGGGAGATGGCAAAATATAGGGAAGAACAGGGTACTTAAAATTAAATACCAGGCATTCTTTGCTTATTCTTGCCACTAGAAATTTCTCACTTGTCTATTGCCATTTACCCAGCCATTCTGTTTTATTCTCTCTCATAGTTACCCCATGCATCCCTCCCCTCTTGACAAGTTCTGTCCAAAGAAATTCAGCTATTTGTTTGCCTCTGCCCCTGCTTTCCCACCAAGACAGGCCATGCCCTGGGGATCAAATTCTTAATATACAACAATCTATTAAGATATTTTGCTAAATAAAAAAGAATTCTCTCCCTGAAGTAATCTGCTGCCAAATTTTAAAGTAACAATAACTCACGACTTTAAAAATATTTACCTCAATTACCTCCAAAACAGAGATGAGAGGTTTCAAAATAAAAGATGGATATATAATAGAATCATTCAAATACAAATATATATGTATGGAGCAATAAGTTTAACACAATCTGGGTTAACATAATTAATGAATTTGAATATTAAATTCAAATTCTGGAAGCCAAGGCCAAAAATTGAAAGCATGGTAGAATATCTAATCCTCATTATTTGATAGAAACATTAGGCTTTAATGATACTATCAAACTCTTCCTCATATTAGAGTCCCAAATTAATTTATTATATTTGTAATTTTATAAGGGCCATCACATAGTGGGTGACATCTTTATATTTTATAGAACATACAGAAACTTCTTTTTAAAGACCCTTTCTTAACTTTTCTATATGGCCAATAAAGATAAAATGTAACTCAGTAAGACATTTTCCAGAATTTAAGTTAATGATATTAAGGTACAAAAATTTCTGGTGACTAAGTAGTTACTAAGTTAAAATTTAAAATAGCTAGTGTAGATTGATAACAAATCTCTTAGGCAGGGGTCAACAAACCACAAGTCAAAGGCCAAATCCAGCCTACTGCTTGCTTTTGTATGGCCCATGAGCCATGAATGAGTTTTCCATTTTTAAATGGTTGAAAAATATCAAATGAAGAGTACTATTTTATGACATATGAAAATTATATGAAATTAGAATTTCACTATCAATAAGTAAAGTTTGATTTGATACAGCCATGTTCATTTATTTACATATTGTCATTGCTTGTTTTCACGCTTTGAGTGAAGAGCTGAGCCCTCCCAACAGAGACCATATGACCCACAAAGCCTAAGACATTTACGATGTGATCCTTTACTGAAAAAGTTTGTCAATCCTGCCTTAGACTGACAGACTTAATTAACAAATGGCTTCAGTAGGCTCTTGACAGAAACTGGGTATCATTAGTTTAATCCTGAGAGTTCTGAAGAACAGTTGAGCAGGAAGCATGTGCTATGAAACTCTAAGAATCTGACTTACATTCTCTCCCTATAGGAGGGCTACCCCACCTCCAAAGTGAATTGGGTCACAGGTGTAACTGGGAGTGAGCCAAATATTTTCTAAGCAAGAGCTATGATTGCTACCACCCCTATGCCTGAGAAAGCACTTGACTGAGACTCAGAGGTTTTTCTGACATAATTAAGAGGATCAGCACCTGCCCACCCTAATATTAAAAAATTCCTGTGAGCATTTTAGCAACTTCATTGAGATATAATTAATTCACATACCATACATTCACCCACTTAAAGTGTACAGTTTAATGTTTTTAGTGTATTTAGATATGTGCAACCATCACCACAGTCAAGTTTAGAACATCTTTATCACCTCAGAAAGAAACCCTGTACCCTTTAACAATCACCCTCTATCCCTTGTCCCTCCCCTAGGCCTAAGCAACCACTAATTTACTTTCTGGACATTTCATATGACTGAAATGATATAACATGTAGTCTTTTGTAACTGGTTTCTTTCATTTATCATAATGTTTTTAAGGTTCATTCATGTTGTCATATGTATCTGTACATTATTCCCTTTAATGGCTGAATAATATTTCATTCCATCAATATAGTATATTTTGCTTATCCATTCATCAGTTGATGAATATATTGAATTATTTCCAATTTTTCGGTATTATGAATGCTTTTATGAAGAGTGATGTACAAGGTTTTGTGTGGTCATATGTTCTCGTTTCTCTTGGGTAAATACCTAGGAATTGGAATCACTGGGCCATATGATACCTCCATGGTTAATCATTTGAGGATCTGCTACACTGCTTTCCAAAGCAGCTGCCCCATTTTACATCCTTAACAGCAGTGTATGAAGGTTCTTATTTCTGCACATCCTCACAAACAATTGTTTCTGACGTTTTGATTCTAGCCATACTAGTGGGTGTGAAATATGTCATTGTGGTTTAGATTTGCATTTTCTTGATGACTAAAGGTGTTAAAGATCCTTTCATATGTTTACTTCTCTTTTACTTCTCTTTTTCCAGAGTTTACTTCACAGAGTTTCTCTTTTTCAAGTGTTTTAAGGTAGAAAATTAGGCTATTAATTTTGAATCTTTCTTCTAACTTTTAAAAAAAAATTTGTTGGAGTATAGTTGATTTACAATATTGTGTTGGTTTCTGCTGTACAACAAAGTGAATCAGTTATACATATATATATATCTCCAATCTTTTTAGATTCTTTTCCCATATAAGTCATAATACAGTATTGAGAAGAGTTTGCTGTGCTATACAATAGGTCCTTATTAGTTACTTATTTTATATATAGTAGTGTGTATATACCAATCACAATCTCCTAATTTATCCCTTTCCCTCCTGGCAACCATAAGATTGTTTTTTACATCTGTGACTCTATTTCTGTTTTGTACATAAGTTCATTTGTACCATTTTTTTAGATGACACATATAAGCAATATCATATGATATTTCTCTTTCTCTGACTGACTTACTTCATTCAGTATGACAGTCTCTAGGTCCATCCATGTCTCTACAAATTGCACAATTTCATTCCTCTTTATGGCTGAGTAATATTCCATTGTATATATGTACCACATCTTCTTTATCCATTCCTCTGTTGATGGACATTTAAGTTGCTATCATGTCCTGGCTACTGTAAATAGTGCTGCAATGAATATTGGGATGCATGCATCTTTTCTATTATGCTTTTCTCAGGGTATATGCTCAGTAGTGGGAGTGCTGGGTCATAAGGTAGTTCTATTTTTAGTTTCTCAAAGACCCTCCATACTGTTCTCCATAGTGGCTGTACCAATTTACATTCCCACCAACAGTGTAGGAGGGTTCCCTTTTCTCCACATCCTCTCCAGCATTTGTTTGTAGATTTTTTGATGATGGCCATTCTGACCTGTGTGAAGTGATACCTCATTGTAGTTTTGAACTGCATTTCTCTAATAATTACTGATACTGAACACCTTTTCATGTGCTTTTTGGCCATCTATATGTCTTCTTTGGACAAAGGTCTATTTAGGTCTTCTGCCCATTTTCTGATTGGGTTGTTTGTTTCTTTTAGATATGGAGCTGCATGAGCTGTATGTATATTTTGGAAATTAATCCCTTGTCAATCGCTTTTTTGGCAAATATTTTCTCCCATTATGTGGGTTGTCTGTTCATTTTGTTTATGGTTTCCCTTGCTGTGCAAAAACTTTTAAGTTTCATTAGGTCCCATTTGTTTATTTTTATTTTCATTACTCGAGGAGGTGGGTCAAAAAAGATCTGCGATTTATGTCAAAGAGTGTTCTGCTTATGTTTTCCTCTAAGAGTTTAATAGTGTCCAGCCTTACATTTAGGTCTTTAATCCATTTTGAGTTTATTTTTTTGTATGGTGTTAGGGAGTGTTCTAATTTCATTCTTTTACATGTAGCTGTCCAGTTTTCCCAGCACCACTTATTGAAGAGACTGTCTTTTCTCCACTGTATATTCTTGCCTCCTTTTACATAGATTAGGTGACCATGGGTACATGGCTTTATCTCTGGGCTTTCCATCCTGTTCCCTTGACCTATATTTCTGTCTTTGTGCCAGTGCCATACTATCTTGATTAGTGTAGCTTTGTAGTATAGTCTGAAGTCAGGGAGCCTGATTCCTCCAGCTCCGTGTTTCTTTCTCAAGATTGCTTTGGCTATTTGGGGTCTTTTGTGTTTCCATACAAATTCTACATTTTTTGTTCTAATTCTGTGAAAAATGCCCTTGATAATTTGATAGAGATTACATTGAATCTGTAGATCGCTTTGTTTAGCATAGTCATTTTGATAGTTTTGATTCTTGTAATCCAATAACATGTTATGTCTGTGTGTGTGTGTCATATTTGATTCCTTTCATCAATATCTTATAGTTTTCTGGGTACAGGTCTTTAATGTCCTTAGGTAGGTTTATTCCTGGGTATTTTATTCTTTTTGATGTGATAGGAAATGAGATTGTTTCCCTAATTTCTCTTTCTGATCTTTCATTGCTAGTGTATAGGAATGCAAGAAATTTCTGTGTATTAATTTTGTATCTTGCAACTTTACCAAATTAATTGATGAGCTCTAGTCGTTTTCTGGTAGCATCTTTAGGATTTTCTATGTATAGTGTCATGTCATCTGCAAACAGTGACAGTTTTACTTCTTTTCCAATTTGAAATCCTTTTTATTATTTTTTCTTCTCTGATTGCCATGGTTAGGACTTCCAAATTTATGTTGAATAATAGTGGTGAGAGTGGACATCCTTGTCTTGTTCCTGACCCTAGAGGAAATGCTTTCAGTTTTTACCATTGAGAATGATGTTTGCTGTGGGTTTGTTGTATATGACCTTTATTATGTTGAGGTAGCTTCCCTGTATGTATGCCCACTTTCTGGGGAATTTATATCATAAATGGGTGTTGGATTTTGTTAAAAGCTTTGCCTGCCTCTATTGAGATGATCATACAGTTTTTACTCTTCACTTTGTTAATATGGTGTATCACATTGATTGATTTGTGTATATTGAAGAATCCTTGCATCCCTGGGATAAATCCCACTTGATCATGGTGATTGATCCTTTTAATGTATTATTGCATTCTATTTGCTAGTATTTTGTTGAGGATTTTTATGCCTATATTCATCAGTGATATTGGTCTGTAATTTTCTTTTTTTGTGGTATCTTTGTCTGGTTTTGGTATCAGGGTGATGGTGGCCTCATAGAATAAGCTTGGGCGTGCTCCTTCCTCAATAATTTTTTGGACGAGTTTCAGAAGAATAGGTGTTAACTGTTTTCTAAGTGTTTGGTATAACTTGCCTGTGAAGCTATCTGGTCCTGGACTTTTGTTTGTTACAAGTTTTAAAATCAGTTTCAATTTCATTACTTGTGATTGATCTCTTCATATTTTCTATTTCTTCCTGGTTCAGTCTTGGAAGGTTGTACCTTTCTATGAATTCGTCCATTTTTTCTAGGTTGTCCATTGTTTTGGCAGAGTTGCTTGTAGTAGTCTCTTATGATCCTTTGTATTTCTGTGGTGTTAGTTGTAACTTCTCCTTTTTTACTTCTAATTTTGTTGATTTGAGCCCTCTCCCTTTTTTTCTTCATGAGTCTGGCTAAAGCTTTATCAATTTTATTTGTCTTTTCAAAGAACCAGCTTTTCGTTTCATTGAATTTTTTACTATTTTTTTTCTTCATCTCTATTTCATTTATTTCTGCTCTGATCTTTATGATTTCTTTCCTTCCATTAATTTGGGTTTTCCTTGTTCTTCTTTCTCTAGTTTCTTTAGGTGTAAGTTTAGGTTGTTTATTTGAGACTTTTCTTGTTTCCTGAGGTAAGATTATATTGCTATAAATTTCCCTCTTAGAACAGCTTTTGCTGCATCCCATTGTTTTTAATTGTCTTGTTTTTGTTGTCATTTGTCTTTAGGTATCTTTTAATTTCCTCTTTGATTTCTTCGGTGGTCCATTGGTTGTTCAGTAACATGTTGCTTAGTTTCCATATGTTTGTTTGTGTTTTTTACTGGTTTTTTTCCCTGTAATTTATTTCTAATCTTCTCTATATTGGTGCTTATATCTATAAATCTGTAAGTACTGTGTTAGCTGCATCCCATTTTTTTTTTAGGTTGTATCTTCATTTTCATTTAAGCAAAGTACATCTTAACTTCCCTTTTGATTTCTTCTTTAACCCATTGGCTATAACAGAATATGTTGTTTAATTGCCACATCTGTGAATTTTACAGAAGTTTTTTTTTTCATTATTCCTTTCTAATTCCATTCCATGTGGTCAGGGAACATACTTTGTATTATTTATAACCTTTTAATTTTATTGAGGTTTGTTTAATAGTCTAGTATATACTCTATCCTCAAGAATGTTCTGTGTGAATTTAGGAATAATATATTCTGTCACTGTTGTTGGATAGAGTATTCTATATATATACATGGTTAGGTACTGGTCGATTTATAGTGTTGTTAAAGTCTTCTCTTTCCCTGCTGATCTTCTATTTAGTTGTTCTGTCTATTATTGGAAGTTGGGTATTGAAGTCCGCAACCATTATATTTCAATTGCCTATCCCTTCATTTCTTTTAGTTTTTCCTTCTTATATTGTGGTGCTCTGTTATTAGGTGCATATATGCTCATAATTTTTATATCTTTCTCATGAATTGTCTTACTTGTTATATCTTTTTTGTCCTTTTACTCTCAGTCTATTTGTATCTTTGAATCTAAAGTTTGTCTCCTATAGAGAGCATGTAGTTGAGTCATATTTTGGGGAGTTTTTTAACCCTATTTAACAAGCTCTACCTTTTGATTGAATCATTTAGTTCATTAACATTTATTATTATGATTGATATATTGTTTTATGTTTCCCATCAAAATTTTTGTTTTTTATATGTCTCATGTGTTGTTTGTTCTTTTATTCCTTTTACTTATTTATTTTGCATTAAGTGAATATGTTCTAATATATCATTTTCTTTAATAGGTTTTTATTGTATTTATTTTATTTATTTTTGAGGAGTAGTTTAAGGTTTACCACATACATCTTATTGTATCTGATTCAGCTTCCAATTTGTGCTAGCTTAATTCTAGTGCTAGAGAAATGTTACTCCTATATAGCTCTATTCCTTCCCCTCCCTTTCTGTTGTATTTTTGTTATATAATTTCATCTATTAATGTTACAAACCTAATGATACCTTGTCATAATTATTACTTTAACATTTTTGGTCATTTCCTTAGCCTAATTCAGCTTTGCTCCCACCAATCTCCTAGTGTTATTATCAGTGAATATATTATACATATATTACATTTTTATGTTATAAGCCCAACAACAAACACATTATATACATATTATCTTATACAAGTACTTTTTAAATCTGTTAAGAGGAAGGAGAAAAAATGCATTTCTACTGTCTTTCATAGTTGCAATTACCTTTACTGGTGTTGTTTGGTTTTTCATGTGGATTTGAATACTGTCTGAGGTTGCTTGCTTTCAGTCTGAAGACCTTCCTTTAGTATTTCTTGTAAGGTAGTTCTGCCAGAAACATATTCTCTTAGTTTTTTTTAATATCTGGAAAAGTCTATTTAATATTTATTTTTGAAAGATAGCATTGCTGGATATAGGATTCTTGGTTGAAAGTTTTATTTTTTTGAGCAGTTTGCCTTCTGGCCTCCATTGTTTCTACTGAAAAGTCAGTTATTCAACTTATTGACACTCCCTTGTAAGTAATGAGTAATTTTTCTCTTGCTCCTTTCAGCATTTCCTCCTTGTCTTTGACTTTTAGCATCTTTTACTCTGTGCCTTTTTGTGAATCTTTTTGTGTTTATACCACTTAGAGTTTTTTGACTTTTTTTCCGAATATGTAGGTTATTGTTTTTCAGCAAATGTGTTAGGTTTTCAGCCATACTTTCTTCAAATATTTTTCTTCTCCTTTCTTTCCCTTCTCTCCTTTTGGTAACCCCATACTGAATAATTTTGTTCACTTGATGGTATACACATTTCTCATTTTTCTTCATCCTCTTTTCTGTTTTTTTGGCTTCTATGATCTTTATTCCTGTATCTTCAAGTTTGCTTATTCTTTCTTCTGCCAGTTCAAATCTACTGTTGAGCCCCTCTAGTGAATTTTTTTATTTCAGTTATTGTGCTTTTCAACTCTTTCATTTCCATTTGGTTCTTTTTTTGTAATTTGTATCTCTTTATTGATATGTCTCTATTTGATGCAACATTGTTGTCATACCTTCCTTTGCTTCTTTAATCATGGTTTCTTTTAGTTTTGTGAAGATGGTTAAAATGGCTACTTTAAAGTCTTTTTCTGATAAATCTGACATCTTTTCACTGTCATAGGCACTTTCTGTTGCCTGTTTTATCTCCCAGTTGGTGGGGCATATTCTTCTGTTTCTTTGCATGCCTCATAATTTATTATTGTAAACTGTATTTTAGATAATATATTGTAGCAACTTTGGGTAGTATCCCCCCAGGAGCTTATTATTGTTTTGTGTTTATTTATTTAGTGGTTGACTTTTTATTTTAGTGAAATCTACCCCCCTTAGTGTTCAGCCTCTGATATTGTTGTTCATAGAGGCACAGCTTTGGTTATAATCTCAGTTATGCTGAAATGACAGTGGTTTTTGAAGGGCTCTTTTCTTCTTTCCCTGACCACACCCAATTGCTAAACTCCAATAATTGGCAAATGATTGCTCAATTGTTTGCAGCAATGCTCTGGGGCAAAAATTGTTCTGCAAATGAACAATTCTGGCTCCTCTGAAGAAATACTTTCTGACACCAGTATTTGATTTTTGTTCTGATCCCAGGAGAGCTTCTCCCAGCTGTTTCATTCCTGGTTTTCTCCTTCAAACTAGCTGGTTTACATTTTAACCTCTATCTTAAATATCCTCCCAACTGCCTTTCATTACACTTATTGGATGAGCACTCACTGAATAAGCACACATTGCAGTGGGCAGCAGACTAGATACTCTCTGTTTGGATCTCCTGGCATAAAATCACTACCCTCCAAGCTGGAGCAAGAGTGAAAAGAGTTCACTATTCTCAGAGGTGCTACACTAAAGGTATAGCCTCCATTCCATAAGTCAGGGCTGAGTAGAAGAAAGAAGGCCTTCTCTCGATTGTACTCAACCATGACTTAGCTTCAGCAACCAGTAGCTGGGGGCAGGGTGAGAAATGCTGACACCCTGTTTCTCTGGGAGGAAAATTTTCCATCTTGGTGTTATTGGGAGAAAGAACTCTATATTCTTGGCTACAGGAGTTTGGAGTAGTCTCTGGCCTTGTTTGAGCTAGGAGGTGGGAAAGGGACATAGTAATCTTGGTTCAAATAGATGTTTCTTTATTTTCTATTCACCCTTAGGATCATTTCCAGAGGCTTTAAATGGTTAGATATTTTTAAAATAGTTTTCACCTGTTTCATTAAAGTCAACTTCTATGTGATATTGATTAAAATTGATTTATTGATTGAAAGTTCCTTTTTATAAAAAAACAATTTTAATATCTTTGGACCTTAGCTTCCACCACTATAGAATGATGAGTTTGGAGTAAAGTAAGGCTTTTTTTCACTGAAAATTCCTATATTTTTCTATTTTAATACTGCAACAAAATACATAAGTTTAAATAGCTTATGCCACAAATTCAATGAAGGAAAAAATGGTGAAAAGAGGTTTTGATTTATGTCAAACAATATGAAATAACTAGTTATGCATAAGTAATCCAGATTTTAAATAATAGAATACAGAAAAATTGCCTATTGATTCTTCCAACCAAGATCTTTTATCATGGGAGGGGTATCCAGTTACACATAATGCCATAGTTAATCAATTGTTGAAAGAAAGAAAACAAATTCTCCATAGGGTATTTCCTGGTGATTTTATTTTATTTTTTATTAAGTAAACATTGCTGATTTTGGCTTTCTAAAATATATTGACTCTCCCAAGTTTTAACAATCAGCAACGTGCTTTTGTTAAACCAAATTCAAGTTAATTTTATCCTCTATGACAGTTTGTGAGTTAAAAAATACCCTCTTGTGGTTGCTATCAAAACCATACATAGCTTGTTTAGCAAAGGAGGTTAATGAGGGAAAAACTTACCTTAATGATTAAAATATGTCTCAGACTGGGTCACAGTGTTCCCTAAAGTAATTCATTCTATGAAATTTAATGTGGGAATGGAACTCTAAAGAGAAATGTAAAGTTTAAGTATTATTCTGTTTGGAATGTAAAGGCATTACTTATCTACAATTGACTTTGTGTCTCACTACATAGAAGCCTAGAAAATAAATTGTTTTGCTTACCAGTTCTATAATGCTAAAATGGTAGAATTCATTCTTATGATTTCCAGAACTGTGGCTGTAAAAATATTCAATATTTTATCTGATATTTTGAAATAAAAACAGCATTCTTTCTAGTAGGAAGAGATTTGCTATTGGGTTTGAACATGTCTTCATTTGTACGTAAGCCTCTTTTTTAATTTAGATTTGTAAAATAAAAACAATTGGTAAAATCTATCCCAAGGACAACTTCTAGTTTCAACTCCAACATGTAAAGAGCTTGAAAGTCATCACTCTTGTCCTTACAATAAAAGAAAGCTGGACAAAGACTTTTCTTGGACATATCATAGAACTAAGTAGCAGGGCAAACTACAACTTCCAAATATGAAGAGAGAGGTAAGTCCAGAGAATCAGAACTAAGATCTGTTTACCTAGAACAGAAGCCACTACAGCTGTAAACTTGTGATCACTGAAACAGTAATTTTGATAAATTGCTGGAAGCTGAATATTGACTATCATGAGAGTGAGAAAGTTCTTAGAGCAGTAGTCTTACATATTTGGAGGTTATACCTCCAGATATCCTATCAGGTTCTCACAGTAAAGAAATGAGAAAGATTACGTGTTGGCTCTGACAGTGGGAGGGGAAGGTACTCCCTGTGAAATGCACCAGACCTTCTCCACAGCAAAAGACTACCCTCCAGGGGAATGAATTTACTAGAGTATTATCTCAAAGCCATGGGGGAAGGACATTCTTCTCACTGCAGCCCCCTCTATTCTTTCTTACTTAATCAGTAGGAAAAAAAAAACTATACAAGAAGAAACACTTATAAAGGTCACAGCCAGAGACACTGCTCACTAAAAGACTAAGATTTAATTGAAAGAACACAGAATACTCTTTCTCTCACACCTCTTACCACCTCACCAGCAGGGCTTCAACATTATAACAGTAGATTAAAAATGAAAGAGCTGTCAGATATAGAATCTCTCTGAGGAGGAATAACTAAGGAAACCCAAAGTCAAGAGGAGAGAAAAAAATAAGGACACTAGATAATTTGAAGTCTCTGGCACTTATAGATTATAGCAAACATTTAAGAAAGGCCAACTCCTAGGCAGATTAACATAAATTCTCACACCAGATGCCTATTTACTTCAGTTCCTATTACCTAATACGTGTCTGGCTTTCAACAAAAAATTACAAGGCACAACAAAAGATAAGACAAAAACACAGACTGAGAAGACAAAGCAAGCAGAACAAGATTTAGATATGACACAGATATTGAAACTATCAGAGAAGAAATTTAAACTAACTATGATTAATAAGTTAGCAACTCTAGTGAAAACTATAGACAGCATGCAAGAAGAAGTGGATAATGTAAACAGAGAGACAGAAACTCTAACAAAAAAAGATTTTTTTTTAATGGTAGAAATCAAATCACCATAGATATGTAGAATACCTTTGCTGGGATTAAAGATAGACTTAATGTGGCTAAGAAAAGAATCAGTGAGCTTGAATATAGATCAATAGAAACTTCCCAAACTGAAAAGCACAGAGAAAAAGAACAACAACAAAAAAAGTAAATAGAATATTTGAAGTAATAATGGCTGGGA
Source organism: Leucopleurus acutus (assembly GCF_964270905.1). Classification (NCBI taxonomy): domain Eukaryota; kingdom Metazoa; phylum Chordata; class Mammalia; order Artiodactyla; family Delphinidae; genus Leucopleurus; species Leucopleurus acutus. The sequence goes on from NC_139148.1 coordinate 85,068,522, forward strand.
ACTATATGACAGACATCAAATCACAGATTCAGGAATCTCAGTGAACACCAAGCAGGAGAAATACTCCAAATTACTACATGTAAGCATACAATATTCAAACTTCAGAAAAGCAAGGAAAAAGAAAAAAAATCTTGGAAGGAGCCAGAGGAAAAATGTCTTGCCTATAGAAAAACAAGGATAAGAATTATAGTGGCCTACTCCTCAGAAACCATGTCAGCAAAAAGAAAGTGAGTGAAATATTTAAAGTGTTGAAAGAAAAAAAATCCACTAACCTAGAAATGTATATGCAGAAATTTTTCTTCATAATTAAAGGAGAAATAAAAACTTTCTCAAACAAACAAAAGTTAAGGGGATTCATTGCCAGTAGTCCAGCTCTGCAAAAAATAGTAAAAGCTTTTCTTCAGGCATAAAGAAACTGATATAGGTCATTGTAATATTGTGATTTATAAGAAATATATATTTGGTCATTTGGATGAACAAAATATATTTAACATATATTTGGTATTTTCCCACAGTTCCTGGTTCACAGCTTCCCAAACCCTTGGAATTTTCTATGTATCGAGAATGGTAAAGGTGTTTCTAGTTATGTGAATGAGGTAACTTTTAGAAGCACCTAAGGATGGGGGCTATTGGTCAGGAGAATGATCCAATGAGTTAATGGGTTGGAACTTTTAGTTCCACTCCCGTATTTCCTTGGAGGGGAGAGAGGCTTAAGATTGAATCAGTCTCCTTTGGCCAATGATTTAGTCAATCATGACTATGTACTGAAGTCTCCACAAAACGCGGAGGGAGAGCTTTTTGGTCCCTTTTTCAGAGAACTTCCACATTTTGGAAGCAGAACGCTTTTGCATGTCACTGTGCCAAACCCCAAGCTTCAAAGACATAAGGCCCTTTGTTTGGGACCTTGCCCTATGTATCTCTTCATCTGGCTATTGATTCATCTCCTTTAACATCCTATAATAAATAAGTAATATAGTGCGTAAATAAGTTCCCTGTGTTCTGTAAGCTGTTCTAGAAAATTAATTAAACCCAAGGAGGTGGTTATCAAAACCTCTATTTTGTAGGCAGTCAGTCAAAAGCACAGGAAATAATATGGGCTTGTGACTGGTGTCTAAAGTGGGGATGGGGGTGAGTGAGTGTGTAGTCTTGAAGGACTGAGCCCTCAACCTGTGAAATCTGTGTTACTTCCAGTTAAATAGTGTAAAAATTGAGTTGAATTCTTGGACATTATGCTGGTGTTCAAGAATTGCTTGTTAGTGTGGGAAGCCTCTAAATACAGAGGTTGGAATTTGGTCTAGGAACCTTTTTGCTGTTGGATACTTGTATGTACATTAAAAAAGGAAGAGTATTGGAGGAATAATTGAAGACAATATAAAATACTTAGTTTATCTAAGAAATAACTCTTTAAAGTAATAATAGTAACAATGTATTGGGTGATTATAGCATGTAGATAAGTGAAACAAATGACAGCAAATGTTATAAGGGACAGGAGAATTGATAATACCATATTATAAGGCATTTGCACTACCTGTAAGGTAGAATAGTGTTATTTGAAGGTGGACTTATATTAGTTAAAATTGTGCATTATAAATACTGGGGAAACCATTAAAATAATTTTCAAAAGAAATATAATTTAAATATATGTTAAGAGAGGAGAGAAAATAAAATTATATAATATGATCAACTAATATTGGAGAAGGTGGTTTCTGGCAACAAATAGAAAACTGTTACAAACAGTAGATATTAATCCAAGTATATCAGTCATCACTTTAAATGTCAGCGGTATAAACACATTAATTGAAAGAGATTGTAAGAGTGACTGAAAAAACAAAACTAACTATATTTTGTCTATAAGAATCCCACTTTACATATAAAGACTCTGATAGGTTAAAAAATAAAGGGAGGGAGAAAAATATTCTATGCTAACATAATTCAAAAGAAAACTGTAGTAGCCATATTAGTTTTGGACAAAGCAGACTTCAGAACAAGGAGATTTATCAGGGAAAAAGAGGGGCATTACATAAACATTTTCTCTAAGAAAAAATAACATTATTAATGTGTTTAAGCCTAAGAAAACTTGAGACAAAAATGGAGAGAATTGTAAGGAGAAAGAAAGAAATCCACTATTATAGTTAAATTCAACATCTTTCTTTCAGTAATTGAGAGATCAAGCAGGGAGAAAATTGGTAAAGACATAGTTTACCTGAATAGCACTATCATTAAGCTATTAATAGCACTATCAAAAATCTATCTGATATTTATAAAATACTCCATCCAACAACAGAATGCAGATTCTTCTTGAATTAGCATAGAACATTCACCAAGATAGACCACATTTTGGATCATAAAACACACCTTAACAAAGTTTAAAAGAGTAGAAATAATACAAAATATGATATCAGACCACACTGGAATTGAACTAGAAATCAATAACAGAAAGATAGTGGGAAAATCCTTAAATATTTGGAACTTAAACAGTACACTTCTATGTTACATATGGGGCAAAAAAGAAATCTCAAGAAATTGAAAAACTTTTTAAACTGAATGAAAATTAAAATATACCTTATCAAACTTGGAGGGATACAGCAAAATCAGTATTTAGAGGGAAGTTTATAACATTAAATTCATATACTAGAAAAGAACAAATATTTAAAATTAATTATGTAATTTCTACTAGAGTTAATCAATAATTTTGGTAAAGTTGCAGGATACAAAATTAATAGACAAGAATGTCTTGCATTTATATACATTAACAATAAAAGATCAGAAAGAGAAATTAAGGAAACAATCCCATTTAGCGTTAAAACAAAAAGAACAAAATACCTAGGAATAAACCTACCTAAGGAGGTAAAAGCCTGTACTCAGAAAACTATAATATACTGATGAAAGAAATCAAAGATGACACAAACAAATGGAGAGGTATACCATGTTCTTGGGCTGGAAGAATCAATATTGTGAAAATGACTATGCTACACAAAGCAATCTACAGATTCAATGCAAACCTTATCAAATTACCAATGATATTTTTCACAGAATTAGAACAAAAAAAATTTACAATTTGTATGGAAACACAAAAGACCCCAAATATCCATAGCAATTTTGAGAAAGAAAAGTGGAGCTGTAGGAATCAGGTGCCCTGACTTCAGACTATACTACAAAGCTACACTAATCAAGACAGTATGGCACTGGCACAAAAATAGAAATATAGGTTAATGGAACAGGTTGGAAAGCCCAGAGAAAAACCCATGCACCCACAGTCACCTAATCTATGACAAAGGAGGAAAGAATAAACATTAGAGAAAAGACAGTCTCTTCAATAAGTGGTGCTGGGAAAACTGGACAGCTACATGTAAAAGAATGAAATTAGAACACTCCCTAACACCATACAAAAAAATAAACTCAAAATGGATTAAAGACCTAAATGTAAGGCTGGACACTATAAAACTCTCAGAGGAAAACATAGGCAGAACACTCTTTGACATAAATCAAAGCAAGATCTTTTTTGACCACCTCTTAGAGTAATGAAAATAAAAATAAACAAATGGGACCTAATTAAACTTAAAAGCTTTGGGACAGCAAAGGAAACCATAAACAAAATGAAAAGACAACCCTCAGAATGAGAGAAAATATTTTCAAATGAAGCAACTGACAAAGGATTAATCTCCAAAATATACAAACAGCTCATGTAACTCAATATCAAAATAAGCAAACAACCCAATCAAAAAATGGACAGAAGAACTAAATAGACATTTCTCCAAAGAAGACATACAGGTGGCCAAAAAGCACATGAAAATATGCTTAGTATCAGTAATTATTAGAGAAATGCAAATGAAAACTACAATGAGGTATCACCTCACACAGGTCAGAATGGCCATCATCAAAAAATCTACAAACAATAAATGCTGGAGAGGGTGTGGAGAAAAAGGAACCCTCTTACACTGTTAGTGGGAATGTAAATTCATACAGTCACTATGGAGAACAGTATGGAAGTTCCTTAAAAAACTAAAAATAGAGCTACCATATGACCTAGCAGTCCCACTCCTGGGCATATATCCAGAGAAAACCATAATTTGAAACCATACATGAACCCCAATGTTCACTGCAGCAATATTTACAATAGCTGGGACATGAAAGCAACCTAAATGTCCATCAACAGAAGAATGGATAAAGAAGATGTGGTACATATATACAATGGAATATTACTTAGTCATAAAAGGGAATGAAATTGTGCAATTTGCAGAGATATGGATGGGCCTAGAGACTGTCATACATAGTGACGTAAGTCAGAAAGAGAAAAACAAATATTGTGTAATATTGCTTATATGTGGAATATAGAAAAGTGATACAGATGAACTTATTTTCAAAGCAGAAATACAGACACAGACTTAGAGAACAAATATATGGATACCAAGGGGGAAGGGGAGGTGGGATGAATTGGGAGATTGGGATTGACATATATACGCTACTATATATAAAATAGATAACTAATGAGAACCTACTGCATAGCACAGGGAACTCTCCTTAGTGCTCTGTGGTGACCCAAATGGAAGGAAATCCAAAAAAGAGGGGATATATATATACATATAGCTGATTCACTTTACTGTACAGCAGAAACTAACACAGCATTGTAAAGCAACTATACTCCAATAAAAATTAATTTTAAAAAAATCAAACCACAAAGAGTAAAGACATTCATTTTAATGATACTTTAGGGCAATTGTTTTCACCCTGGCTCTTCCTGAGCCCTCAGATCCCACACAGAGGCCTCCTCCAGGGCAACCTTGGGAGATGAGACAGAGATAAGACCTTGATCCCCTTGTTATCCGGTTTCCATTTAGGATTTTAAAACAAACAAATAAATCCCTGTCGCAAAGAAAAAAAAATCTATAATCACAGATATACAACACTGTGAATGTACTTCATGCCACAGAACTGTACACTTTAAAATGGCTAAAATCATAAATTTTATGCTATGTATATTTTACTGCAAAAAATCTATCATGTAAAAGAGGAAAACTGTTCTGACTGCTTTAAAATGAAAATAAATAGATTACACAAATTAAATATACAGCAGGCCCCATGTACTAGAAAAATACTAACACATAAAAATACAATTTTACTGTGTCAAATTTGCTGTGTCCATAATTCATAGGTTATTATAATAAATACTAAATATTTCATTATCAAAAATAAAAAACTAAAATTAATTATGTAATTTTCTACCTTAGAAAATCTAGAGAAAGAAGAGCATTTTAAGCCTAAAGCAGGAAGAAAAAAAGAAATAATAAAATTCAGAGCAGAAATCAATGAAATTGAAAAATAGGAAAATGATAGAGAAAATTGGTCATACAAAAGCCAGTTCTTTGAAAATATCAATAAAGTTGGTAAACCTCTAGCCCAACTAACCAAGAGAAAAAAAGAGAAGACTTAAATGGACTTTAAAAGTAATAAATGAATACTATAATTTTGACTTATGTTTACACATTTGATAATTTAGACGAAAAGGACAAATTTCTCAAAAGGCACAAAGGAGACTCACACAAGGAGAAATAGATAATTTGTATAGCTCTATATCTAATAAAGAAAGTAAATCAATAATAACCTTCCAAAAACATAATCATCAGAGGCAGATGATTTTACTGGTGAATTCTGTCAAACATTTAACAAAGAAATGATACCAATTTTCCACAATATATTTCAGAAAATTGTGGCAGTGGGAACATTTCTTAACTCATTCTATGGGATCACCATTATTGTAATACCAAATCCACATAAAGACACTACAAGAAATGGAGATATGCAAATGGAAAATAAACATGTGAAAAGATGAGCCACATCATTTGTCATGAAGGAGTTGCAAATTAAAATAACAAGATATCACTATGAGCCTATTAGAATGGTTAAAATTTTTAAAGACTGACAATAACAGCTGCTGGTGAGAATGCAGAGCAACAAGAATTCTCATTCATTGCTAGTGGAAATGAAAAATAATACAGGTACTTTGGAAGACAATTGATATTTTCTTCCAAAATTAAACATAACATTATCATATGGTCCAGCAATTGCACTCCCATGTATTTATCAAATTGATTTGAAAACTTATGTCCACAAAAAACCTGCACATGAATGCTTATGGTAGCTTTATTCATAATTACCAGACCTGGAAAGTAACAAAGAAGTCCTTCAGTAGGTGAATGGACAACAAACTCTGATATACCCATACATGGGAGTACTTTATAGTGATAAAAAGAAAATCCTCAGGACATGAAAAAAAATCACTATTAAATGCATATTGCTAAGTGAAAAAAGACAGTCTGAAAAAGCTACATACTGTACAATTACATTTTATGACATTCTGGAAAAGACAAAACTATAAAAAAGTCCCTGGTTGCTAGGGGTTTGGGGATGTTGATTAGGTGAGGCATAGGGGATTTTTTTTAGGTCAGTGAAACTATTTTGTATGATACTATAAGGGGTGAAAACAAGATATTAAACGTTTGTCAAAACCAATTAATTTTTATAGCACAAAGAGTAATCCTTAACATATGCATTCCAGGAAGGACTGCAAAGTGTGGCAAAAGAATCTAAATATGTTACAAATGTATTTTAAAACCTCACTGAAAGGGATGGGGGAATAAATTGCTGACCTAAGTAACTATGGAAATGAATTCAGTCTGTAAGACTGAAGGCAAATGGAACTTCATGTAAACACTGTACTATACTTGATAAAGAGTTCCCACCAGGATATCAATTCTGATACTGCAGTATATGTATACTGAAATTTAAAAATTCAGTAAATATATGATTGATGGTGGGAATCAGATTTCTCACTGTTTGAGTGAGAATTTACAGATAAGGAAGAGAGGAGTATAAAATGATCCAAGTGGTAATGGATTAGAATTTGGAGACATCAGTATGATGATGGAGACATCAGTAGCTTTATATAGACATAGATGGAAACATATATAAATATGTATAGATATGTGTATTATTTATAATATAATTAGTATAAACACATATATTTCCTTGTTATGTCAGCTAAGAGAACCTATAACTAACAACACCCCAGTAGCAATGAGCACATACAGATTTTGTTTCTAAGACCAATCTCCAATAAAAGTGACACAGCTTCTTGGAGAAATGGCTGATCATAGGACTGGGGCAGAAAATATATAGATAAACATGGAGTATATTTTAGTACCTAAAACTAAGGAAGTTCTCAAAGAAAGAAAGAAGAGAAAAGAAAAGGAAAGGAAAGAAGAAAAGAATAAGAAAAACACATTGATGGGGGTAGGGAATACTCAAAGGTACACAGGAGCCAATTGAAAGATCTCCCAATGGATAAAACTGGAAGATTTTTAAGCAATAAAATACCTCAAAGTATAAAATAAAGATCCATGAATCCATACTGGTATAAATAAATGGCTGAATAAATAAATAAATGGGGAGAATAGACATATGTCCCATGCAAAATAATTCCAAATAATATATGTATACTCCACTTTTAATGACATAGAGCATAAGTCCCCACTCAAGTGTGGGCTGTGCATAGTGACTTTCTTACAAAAAGTACAGTATGGAAAGGGAGGGAAAAAAAGGTTAACTGTACAGTGAAGTAGCCTGAAAAACACTGTTAAGCCAGGTGATCAAGTTAACATCAACAGTTGACTTTGATGTTAACTGTCACTTTACCTCTGTAGTCTTTCAACCCAAAACACATAACTCCAGTCTAATAACAATAATAAAAAATCAGACAAATCCCCATTTATGGATATTCTACAAAGTAACTTGAACAGTATTCCTCAAAACTGTCAAAGTCAGCAGAAACAACAACAAAAACAAAGGAAAATCTGAGACATTGTCACAGCCAAGAGGAGTCTAAGTAGACATGAGAATTAATTGTAATGTAGAATCCTGGATGGGATCTTCAAACAGAAAAAAAACAGTAGAAGAAAACTAAGGGAATCTGAATAAAGGTTGAATATCAATTGATAAAGAATGTTTGATATTGGTTCATAAATTTTAATAAATGTACCATTCTAATGTAAGATGTTAGTAATAGGGGATTCTATTACTAGAATGTGTGTGGGGGTATATAGAAACTCTCTGTACTGTCTGCCATAATTGTGTAAATCAAAAACTTATTGTGTAAATCAAAAAATTTATTCTAAAATAAATTTTATTAAAAAAAATCTGTTCCGGGCTTCCCTGGTGGCGCAGTGGTTGAGAGTCCGCCTGCCGATGCAGGGGACACGGGTTCGTGCCCCGGTCCGGGAAGATCCCACATGCCGCGGAGCGGCTGGGCCCGTGAGCCATGGCCGCTGAGCCTGCGCGTCCGGAGCCTGTTCTCCGCAACGGGAGAGGCCGCAACAGTGAGAGGCCCGCGTACCGCAAAAAAAAAAAAAAAAAAAAATCTGTTCCTAGGAGCTAAGAACCTCTAAGGATATATAGGAATAGTCAGATTTAGAAAACCAGAATAACAATAATCAAGTCACTAAATGTATTTTACATTGGTTTGTCATGGATTTGAGGAAGTTTTGAGTACATGTTTTAGGACAAGTGATAGCAATCACAGATGTTCATAAAGTTGTCAATATTTCTCCAATTCACTAACTGCTATTGGCAGGTGCTGACATAGTCTAGCAGCTGCCAACATCAGAAGGTGTCATATCCCATGAGTAAAAATAATGAGTCCTTATTCCCTAACAAATAAAATTAGATCATCTTCATTAAATAAGTTGGTAATTCTCTTTATATTAGGAGCAATAGATATTGCCAAGTGGAAAGGGATTTTTATTCTTCTTTCTTTATCTGGAACCTCAGTCAATAGTGTGCAAGGCTTCCTGGAATAGGAAACGAGAGTAGACATTTATTTATATAAACGATTTATGTAACTATTCTCTTTATGTAAGATTCTTTGAGGGCTTTTGTCATGTTTGTGTGGTTAAGAGGCTGATGAATCTCTTTTTCCTTATATGTGTACTTTGCTACAGGAAGAGGATGTATATAAGAGATAAAAGTTCAAGGCTGAATAAAGGTTTAAAGAAGTTCTTTAGGTTAAGCCTCAATTTGTCTGTTTTTTCTTCTTTGAAAAATAATTCTAGAGAAGAACTAAGGCTGTTAATATTTTTTTGTATTTCCCTTGGGGAAGTTCACTGTTTATGAAATGGAGGTTTACTTCCTTTTCTTTTCATATCATTATAAGTAATCTTTCACATGTGTAAAGATGTGTAGCTTTCAGTGCAATAAAATCATTGTCTTCCAGAAAGCCTTTGGTGTTCTCTTATACATATTTTACAGGGTTTGAGCATATGACTCTCATGGTCTATATCAGCCTTTTATTAAATATTGTTTTATGCTAAAAGCCAATATAGCATTATTACTCCACAGTATTTTTCAAAAAAACAAATGTCCAGAAACTTTTTCTTTAAAATAATTTAACATTTTTATAAAAAAAATACTTTTTAACTTGCTACCCGTATTTTAAAAATAGAATAAAATAATGTTTGGGGGAAAAAGTAAAATTCATAAGGTGAATAAAATATTAGTAAGTTATCATCAGTCATACTTCATTTTACACCCTGAAGAGCAATCTAGGGAAGAAAAGTGTCTTTATTGGATAAACCAAGAACCAGAAGTATCTCCAGTATCTCCAAACAATTGTTGTGGTTTATATTTAATAAAATTTAAAAAATATATGACAAAGCAGCTTGAAATAGCAGGAAAGAATAGTGTCAGACTGAACTAGCCACCATTTATTTTTTGGCACGTTATTTGGGAGGTTTAACCAGAAATTTTAAACATCACCTAATTTTTGTTCTGCCTTCATGAAAATTTTGAAAGAGAAAATTTATAGCCAGTCTATCAAAATATTAATAAAAACATAGGCCAACCAGGTTTACCCATACTTACTTACGTCTATAATTTCTCCAGTACAGCAGCTACCTACCTAATAATTATAGTCTCCTGTTGACACCAGTGGCCTAAGGCTGTGTATACGAGCCAATGTATCTACCGCCATTTTTTTCTGAGGTTCTCTGACATATTTTGTTAAATTTTGTTCCACTGGATACAAGTTGGAAACTTGGTTATGACTGAGTGTTGATATAAACTGTAAGTAACAAAAGACTTGTTAACTTTCAGGCAAGAGGAAGAAAGATCTGAGATCCTAGTTGGCTAAGGAAAGCTGAGTGAGGAGAAAAATGGTTTGAAGGAGCAATGCTGCCATTGCCTGCCTCCTTGGTCAAGAAGAGTCAATCCTGACTACAACCTTCTACAATACAGTCTTTTTCTTTTTTGCTTTTTTTTTGCGGTACACAGGCCTCTCACTGTTGTGGTCTCTCCTGTTGCAGAGCACAGGCTCCGGACGCGCAGGCTCAGCAGCGCTGGCTCACGGGCCCAGCCGCTCCGCGGCATGTGGGATCTTCCCGGACCGGGGCACGAACCCGTGTCCCCTGCATCAGCAGGCAGACTCACAACCACTGCGCCACCAGGGAAGTCCTGTTTTTTTTTTTGTTTGTTTTTTTAACATCTTTATTAGAGTGTAACTGCTTTACAATGGTGTGTTAGTTTCTGTTTAAAACAAAGTGAATAAGTTATACATATACATATGTTCCCATATCTCTTCGCTCTTGCATCTCCCTCCCTCTCACCCTCCTTATCCCACCCCTCTAGGTGGTCACGAAGCACCAAGTTGATTTCCTTGTGTTATGCAGCTGCTTCCCACTAGCTATCTATTTTACATTTGATAGTGTATATATGTCCATGCCACTCTCTCACTTTGTCCCAGCTTACCCTTCCCCCTCCCCATATCCTCAAGTCCATTCTCTAGTAAGCCTGCATCTTTATTCCTGTCTTGCCCCTAGGTTCTTCTGACTTTTTTTTTCTTTTTTTAAATTCCATATATATGTGTTAGCATACGGTATTTGTTTTTCTCTTTCTGACTTACTTCACTCTGTATGACAGTCTCTAAGTCCATCCACCTCACTACAAATAACTCAGTTTCATTCCTTTTTATGGCTGAGTAATATTCCATTGTATATATGTGCCACATCTTCTTTTTTTTTTTTTTTTTTTGCCCAATCTTCTTTATCCATTCATCTGTGGATGGACACTTAGGTTGCTTCCATGTCCTGGCTATTGTAAATATAGCTGCAATGAATATTTTGGTACAGGACTTTTGGAATTATGGTTTTCTCAGGGTATATGCCCAAGAGAGGGATTGCTGGTTCTTATGGTAGTCCTATTTTCAGTTTTTCAAGAAACCTCCATACTATTCTCCATAGTGGCTGTATCCATTTACATTCCCACCAACAGTGCAAGAGGGTTCCCTTTTCTCCACACCCTCTCCAGCATTTATTGTTTCTAGATTTTTTGATGATGGCCATTCTGACCGGTGTGAGATGATATCTCATTGTAGTTTTGATTTGCATTTCTCTAATGATTAATGATGTTGAGCATTCTTTCATGTTTTGCTGGCAATCTGTATATCTTCTTTGGAGAAATGTCTATTTAGGTCTTCTGCCCATTTCTGGATTGGGTTGTTTGTTTTTTTGATATTGAGCTGCATGAGTTGCTTCTATGTTTTGGAGATTAATCATTTGTAAGTGGCTTCATTTGCAAATATTTTCTCCCATTTTAAGGGTTATCTTTTTGTCTTTTTTATGGTTTCCTTAGGTGTGCAAAAGCATTGAAGTCTCATTAGGTCCCATTTGTTTATTTTTGTTTTTATTTCCATTTCTCTAGGAGGTGGGTCAAAATGGATCTTGCTGTGATTTATGTCATAGAGTGCTCTGGCTAAGTTTTTCTCTAAGAGTTTGATGGTGTCTGGCCTCACATTTAGGTCTTTAATCCATTTTGAGTTTACTTTTTTGTATGGTGTTAGGGAGTGTTCTAATTTCATTCTTTTACATGTAGCTGTCCAGATTTCCCATCACCACTTATTGAAGAGGCTGTCTTTTCTCCACTGTATATTCTTGCCTCCTTTATCAAAGATAAAGTGACCATATGTGCGTGGGTTTATCACTGGGCTTTCTATACTGTTCCATTGAGCTATATATCTATTTTTGTGCCAGTATCATATTTTCTTGATTACTGTAGTTTTGTGGTATAGTCTGAAGTCAGGGAGCCTGATTCCTCCAGCTCCGTTTTTCATTCTCAATTTTGCTTTGGATATTCAGGGTCTTTTGTGTTTCCATACAAATTGTGAAATTTTGTGTTCTAGTTCTGTTAAAAATGCCAGTGGTAGTTTGATAGGGATTGCATTGAATCTGTAGATTGCTTTGGGTAGTAGAGTCATTTTCACAGTGTTGATTCTTCCAAACCAAGAACATGGTATATCTCTCCATCTATTTGTATCATCTTTAATTTGTTTCATCAGTGTCTTATAATTTTCTGCATACAGGTCTTTTGTCTCCTTAGGTAGGTTTATTCCTAGATATTTTATTCCTTTTGTTGCAATGGTAAATGGGAGTGTTTTCTTGATTTCACTTTCAGATGTTTCATCATTAGTGTATAGGAAAGCTGGAGATTTCTGTGAATTAATTTTGTATCCTGCTACTTTACCAAATTCATTGATTAGCTCTAGTAGTTTTCTGGTAGCATCTTTAGGATTCTCTACGTATAGTATCATGTCATCTGCAAACAGTGACAGGTTTACTTCTTTTTTTCCGATTTGGATTCTTTTTTTTTTCTTTTTCTTCTCTGATTGCTGTGGCTAAAAATTCCAAAATTATGTTGAATAATAGTGGTGAGAATGGCAACCTTGTCTGGTTCCTGATCTTAGTGGAAATGTTTTCACTTTTTCACCATTGAGGATGATGTTGACTGTGGGTTTGTCATATATGGCCTTTTTTATGTTGAGGAAAGTTCCCTCTATGCCTACTTTCTGCAGGGTTTTTATCATAAATGGGTGTTGAATTTCGTTGAAAGTGTTCTCTGCATCTATTGAGATGATCATATGGTTTTTCTCCTTCAATTTGTTAATATGGTGTATCACATTGATTGATTTGCATATATTGAAGAATCCTTGCATTCCTGGGGTAAACCACACTTGATCATGGTGTATGCTCCTTTTAATGTGCTGTTGGCTTCTGTTTGTTACTATTTTGTTGAGGATTTGTGCATCTATGTTCATCAGTGATATTGGCCTGTAGTGTTCTTTCTTTGTGACATCTTTGTCTCGTTTCGGTATCAGAATGATGGTGGCCTTGTAGAATGAGTTTGGGATTGTTTCTCCCTGTGTTATATTTTGGAAGAGTTTGAGATGTTTCTTGTTTCTTAAGGTAGGCTTGTATAGCTATAAACTTCCCTCTTAGAACTGCTTTTGCTGCATCCCATAGGTTTTGGGATATTGTGTTTTCATTGTCATTTGTTTCTAGGTATTTTTTGATATCCTCTTTGATTTCTTCAGTGATATCTTGGTTATTAAGTAGAGTGTTGTTTAGCCTCCATGTGTTTGTATTTCTTACAGATTATTTCCTGTAATTGAAATCTAGCCTCATAGCACTGTGGTCAGAAAAGATACTTGATATGATTTCAATTTGCTTAAATTTACCAAGGCTTTATTGCTGAACCAAGATATGATCTATCCTGGAGAATGTTCCATCAGCACTTGAGAAGAATGTGTATTCTGTTGTTTTTGCATGGGATGTCCTATTAATATCAATTAAGTTCTACTTGTTTAATGTATCATTTAAAGCTTGTGTTTCCTTATTTATTTCCATTTTGGAGTATCTGTCCATTGGTGAAAGTGGGGTGTTAAAGTCTACTATGATTGTGTTACTGTCGATTTCCCTCTTTATGGCTGTTAGCATATGCCTTATGTATTGAGGTGCTCCTATGTTGGGTGCATAAATATTTACAATTGTTATATCTTCTTCCTGGATTGATCCCTTGATCATTATGTAGTGTCCTCCTTTGTCTCTTCTAATAGTCTTTGTTTTAAAGTCTATTTTGTCTGATATGAGAATTGCTACTCCAGTTTTCTTTTGATTTCCATTTGCATGAAATATCTTTTTCCATCCCCTCAATTTCAGTCTCTATGTGTCCGTAGGTCTGAAGTGGGTCTCTTGTAGACAGCATATATACAGGTCTTGTTTTTGTATCTATTCAGCCAGTCTTTGTCTTTTGGTTGGAGCATTTAATCCATATACGTTTAAGGTAATTATCGATATGTATGTTCCTATTACATTTTTCTTAATTGTTTTGGGTTTATTATTGTAGGTCTTTTCCTTCTTTTGTGTTTCCTGGCTAGAGAGGTTCCTATAGCATTTGCTATAAAGCTAGTTTGATGATGCTGAATTCTCTTAGATTTGCTTATCTGTGAAGCTTTTAATTTCTCCATCAAATCTGAATGAGATCCTTGCTGGGTAGAGTAATCTTGGTTGTAGATTTTTCCCTTTCATCACTTTAGATATGTCCTACTATTCCCTTCTGGCTTGCAGAGTTTCTGCTGAAAGATCAGCTGTTAACCTTATGGGACTCCCTAGTATGTTATTTGTTGTTTTTCCCTTTCTGCTTTTAATATATTTTCTTTGTTTTTAATTTTTAATAGTTTGATTAATATGTGTCTTGTGTTTCTCCTTGGATTTATCCTTCATGGGACTCTCTGTGCTTCCTGGACTTGATTAAATATTTCCTTTCCCATATTAGGAAAGTTTTCAACTATAATGTCTTCAAATATTTTCTCAGTGCTTTTCTTTTTCTTTCCTTCTTCTTAGACCCCTATAATTCGAATGTTGGTGCATTTAATGTTGTCCCAGAGGTCTCTGAGACTGTCTTCAATTCTTTTCATTCTTTTTTCTTTATTCTGCTCTGAAGTAGTTATTTCCACTATTTTATCTTCCAGGTCACTTATCCATTCTTCTGCCTCAGGTATTCTGCTGTTGATTCTTTCTACAGAATTTTTTGTTTCATTTATTGTGTTGTTCATCACTGTTTGTTTGATCTTTAGTTCTTCTAGGTCCTTGTTAATCGTTTCTTGTATTTTGTCCATTCTATTTCCAAGATTTTGGATTATCTTTACTCTCATTCTGAATTCTTTTTCAGGTAGACTGCCTATTTCCACTTCATTTGTTAGGTCTGGTGGGTTTTTACCTTGCTGCTTTGTCTGCTGTGAGTTTCTATGTTCCTCATTTTGCTTAACTTACTGTGTTTGGTGTCTCCTTTTTGCAGGCTGCAGGTTCGTAGTTTCCATTGTTTTTTCTGTCTGTCCCCAGTGGCTAAGGTTGGTTCAGTGTGTTGTGTAGGCTTCCTGGTTGAGGGGACTGGTGACTGTGTTCTGGTGGATGAGGCTGGATCTTGTCTTTCTGGTGGGCAGGTCCACGTCTGGTGGTATGTTTTGGGTTGCCTGTGGCCTTATTTCGATTTGAGGCACCCTCTGTGCTAATGGATGGGGTTGTGTTCCTGTCTTGCTAGTTGTTTGGCATGGGGCGTCCTGCACTGTAGCTTGCTGGTCGCTGAGTGGAGCTGGGTTTTGGTGTTGAGATGGAGATCTCTTGGAGATTTTCACTGTTTGATAGTATGTGGAGCTGGGAGGTCTCTTGTGGACCAGTGTCCTGAACTTGGCTGTCCCACCTCAGTGGCATAGCCCTGATGCCTGGCTGGAGCACCAAGTTTCTATCCTCCACATGGCTCAGAATAAAAGGAAGAAAAAAAAGAAAGAAAGAAGAATATAAAATAAAATAAAAGTTGTGAAAATAGAAAATAATTATTAAGAAAAACATTTTTTTAATATAAAAGAAAAAACAAAAAAACGGACAGATAGCACCCTAGGTCAAATGGTAAAAGCAGAGCTATACAGACAAAATCACACACAGAAGCATTCACATACACACTCACAAAAAGAGAAAAAGAGAAATAAATAAATATATATATAGCATTGCTCCCAAAGCCCACCTCCTCCATTTTGGATGATTTGTTGTCTATTCAGGTATTCCACAGATGCAGGGTACATCAAGTTGATTGTGGAGATTTAATCCACTGCTCCTGAGGCTGCTGGGAGAAATTTCCCTTTCTCTTCTTTGTTTGCACAGCTCCCAGGTTTCAGCTTTGGATTTGGCCCTGCCTCTGCATGTAGGTCGCCTGAGGGCATTTGTTCTTTGCTCAGACAGAATGGGATTAAGGGAGAAGTTGATTCCGGGGCTCTGGCTCACTCAGGCCGGGGGGAG
Source organism: Leucopleurus acutus (assembly GCF_964270905.1). Lineage (NCBI taxonomy): Eukaryota > Metazoa > Chordata > Mammalia > Artiodactyla > Delphinidae > Leucopleurus > Leucopleurus acutus. The sequence continues at coordinate 85,084,691 of NC_139148.1, forward strand.
GGAGGGTACGGATGTGGGGCAAGCCTGCAGTGGCAGAGGTCAGTGTGATGTTGCACCAGCCTGAGGCATGCCATGCTTTCTCCTGGGGAGGCTGTCCCTGGGTCACGAGACCCTGGCAGTGGCGGGCTGCACAGGCTCCCGGGAGGGACAGTGTGGATAGTGACCTGTGCTTGCACACAGGCTTCTTGGTGGCTGCAGTAGCAGCCTTAGCGTCTCATGCCCGTCTCTGTGGTTTGTGCTGATAGCCCTGGCTCACGCCCATCTCTGGAGTTCCTTTAAGTGGCGCTCTTAATCCCCTCTCCTAGTGCACCAGGAGACAAAGAGGCAAGAAAAAGTCTCTTGCCTCTTCGGCAGCTCAAGACTTTCCTGGACTCCCTCCCGGCTAGTGGTGGCGCACTAGTCCCTTCAGGCTGTGTTCACACAGCCAAACACATTTCTCTCCCTGGGATCGGACCGAAGCCCAAGCCTCAGCTCCCAGCCCCCACCCGTCCTGGTGGGTGAGCAGACAAGTCTCTTGGGCTGGTGATTGCTGATCCGCACTGATCCTCTGTGGGGGAATCTCTCCCCTTTGCCCTCCGCACCCCTGTTGCTGTGCTCTCCTCTGTGGCTCCGAAGCTTCCCCCCTCTGCCACCCACAGTCTCCCACCCATGAATGGGCTTCCTAGTGTGTGGAAACCTTTCCTCCTTCACAGCTCCCTCCCATTGGTGCAGGTCCCATCCCTATTCTTTTGTCTCTGTTTTTTCTTTTGCCCTACCCAGGTATGTGGGGAGTTTCTTGCCTTTTGGGAGGTCTGAGGTCTTCTGCCCGTGTTCAGTAGGTGTTCTGTAGTGGTTGTTCCACATGTAGATGTATTTCTTATGTATTTGTGGGGAGGAAGGTGATCTCTGTGTCTTACTCTTCTGCCATCTTGAAGCTCCTCCTGGGCCTTTTGCTTTTTTTTTCCTTTTAGTTGATTGGAGAATCCAACTATACTTAGGAGCTAAAAAGAAGTAGATATGGCTGTTTAAAGCATAATTGTTCAAATGAGTGTTTTTCATTCAAACTGTTGATCACAACCCATTAGTGGGTTAAGAAATCAATTTCATACGTTATGGCCATCATTATTTTTTTTAGGTGATAAAATAGCATATAAGGTACCAGAGTGCATTACATGTGATAAAGTAAATATTGTTTCATAAAATTTTTGTTTAAGTCATATAAATAAAATCATATGTGTTTACTGGGTCATGGTGTAAAATGTATTTTTTCCTGTGGGTCATATTTAAATAGTTTGAAAGGGTTATGTATATTGACTTGATTTACTTTTGTATGTCATTAACATTAAATAAACATCAATACTGAAGATAAAAAGTATTTTTTTGTTAAAATATCCATGCTTTTATTCTAAACCTATTTATATGAGGAAATTTACCTTAGAAAATAGTGGCATAACTTGAAATTTTGCCATAATGCTTTGTTTTGACAAGTAGCATGACACGAGAAATTTTAGAGAAAACTTGCCTGGGTTCCACTTGCAGATGAATCATTCATTTATAAGGTTTGTGACCTTGCAAAAGTTGCTTGGCACCCCAATTTCTTCAGCTGTAAAATGAGACTTTCTATATATTTGAATATTGTGAGGAATAAATGAGATAAGCTATCGAAAGTATGGCACAAGACTAATATTTATTGAACACTAAGTGCTAGATAGTGCATTAAGTTCTTTAATCAACTCAATACTTTCTGGGTCATATCATGGTTTTTCTGGCTCACTGAGAAATCTCTATTCTGTTTCCAGTTCTTGTTTGCTTCCATTCACAGATTTTGCCTGAACGTACTCTAAGAATCACCAGTCAGCCCCTTAAATATTCTAGCAGTTGTAAAGTAATTTCACAGTGTTTTTGTATTGGACAATGTTAGGTATTTCAAAATGAAAATGAAAGATTTCTGGTTAATCAAAATGTCATATATATAGTATATTTATTGCACATGGTATATTATATATAATATATAAATATAATATATATAAAACTAGTATCTTTGACTCTGTTTCTAAACCCTAAAGTCCTGGTTTCTGTGGTTCCTCCACCCATTTTTAGTTTCTCCAGCATCCTTCTAAGCTATATGAGTTAATTATCTTCTTAGATTTGATTTAACCTAATTTGAGTTGATTCTTGTCACTTGGAACTAAATGGGTCCTGATGAGTCACTTCTGTAAACATATGCAAATAAATCCAGCCTTCCTATCTCTTGACTTTTTATAGTGATTTCCCCTTGGGTTTCTTGAAGAATTTATTGATTAAGAAATTTATTGTTTATTGTTTTCTGTATTACTCTTATCACATAATAAAGTCTACTTTTTTTTTTTTTAGTACCAGAACAATTTCACTGGCCTAAAGGGTATAGCAGGTGTTACTGGCTGTATGTTGCTTAGAATGATCATAAGTATTTCTGTAGACTAGAAATGGCACTCCTGATGCAGATACAATACATGACTGAAGATTGTACATGTATATATGATTGTGTGTGGGGGTGTGGGGGTGTGTGTATGTTTAGATGGGTAAGAGTGTCTAGATAAAGAGAGCTAAGGAGTTTTCAGTTGGTCACCCAATGAAATAGTGCTTATCAAAAGCAGTAAAAATATTGTTATTTTTTCTTTTATAAATTTGTTCCTAGCATATTTTAGGAACTATTTTGACCAATTCTTTTCAGGGAACTTTGATCATCCACCTTGGGAGTCATATATCTGGGAACACCTGGAAGTGGGAAGAGGTGCCAAAAGTACAAAATTACAAAGTTCTTTTTAATGGTTGAAAACTGATATTGATACAACTTTACTCCAAAATAATCTGAAAGTATAATTTCTTACCCTTTTTGCATATACTCATTTCCAAAAAGTATATCTGCTCTGGAATCCAGTGAGGTTTTCTTTCTCAATGCAAATCCAGTCATTCATGTCAGAGGTTCATACACTATCACACTTATCAAGAAAGACTTTCCAAAGATTAGAATTGCAATTTGCAAACGAGGTAAACTCCACAAAATCATCTCCATGCAAACTGTAGATACAAATGCTTCAGCTCCATAAATGCTATAGGCTGTTAGTAGACTTCTTGGTCTACACTTGGTCATCAAATACATCTTCACTTCATTCCAGGGCAGTCTATCCACCATCTGATGCTTCATACTGTGACTCAGACTCTGTCAAAACCATGCCAATGCAATGCAGCCACTTCACCCAGAAAGCAAGTTAAATGAATGTTTGGGAAATCACTGACTTGATTATTTGTAATTATGTAGAGTGAGCAAACAACTGATCAGCTGAAGACTTATTTTTTAACCCATTGTTTTAGCATCATGCAAAATAAATTTAAGGTGTGAAAGAGCTTCCTTTTTTATAGTGTTGTTGTGGTTGCTGCTGTCATTATTTTCTCTCCTATTATAGATAAAAGTGTTCCATTTGGGGTCCCTATAACACTACTTCTGAATGTGATCTTCCCAAAATGCTATTATAGATTACTAGCAGATACTAAATGATTGCTGTGGTATTGCACAGATGTATTTTCCCATAAGATGTTCAACATAGCATAGCAAAGCATAAGTAAGAGTAGTTTCAGAATGATTACACTGCAGATATTAACACTAGGGTACTGAGAATTCTACCTTAGAATTTGAAGTGAAAAATATATTTTCACTTACAGTATTATGAAAGGAAACTATTAGACACCTGTAGGGAACATACTTTCTCATCAGTCAATGAACAAGCATATTTTTCTTATAGTAACAGGGGCCTAATTGATTTAACATGCATAAAGTGAGGACAGGAGGGAAAAGATAGTGAGTTACATATTTACCATGGAAAGCCTGGTAATTTCCTTTCAATCATTTTTGAAATGAAATACATTCTTTTCCACGAATGAGACCCTAAGTCTTTTTTTTTAATTAAATTAAATTTTTTTATATAGCAGGGTCTTATTAGTTATCTATTTAATGCATATTAGTGTATATATGTCAGTCCCAATCTCCAATTCATGCCACCACCACCACCACCACCGCACTTTCCCCCCTTGGTGTCCATATGTTGGTTCTCTACATCTGTGTCTCTATTTCTGCTTGCAACCTGGTTCATCTGTACCATTTTTCTAGATTCCACATACATGTGTTAATATACGATATTTGTTTTCCTCTTTCTTACTTACTTCACTCTGTATGACAGTCTCTAGGTCCATCCACGTCTCTACAAATGACCCAATTTCATTCTTTTTATAGCTGAGTATATCCATTGTATATATGTGCCACATCTTCTTTATCCATTCATCTGTCGATAGGCATTTAGGTTGCATCCATGACCTGGCTATTGTAAAGAGCACTGCAAAGAACATTGGGATGCATGTGTCTTTTTGAATTATGGTTTTCTCTAGGTATATGACCACTAGTGGGATTGCATACATATATCCCCATATCCCCTCCCTCTTGCATCTCCCTCCTACCCTCCCTATCCCACCCCTCTATGTGGTTACAAAGCACTGAGCTGATCTCCCTGTGCTATGCGCTGCTTCCCACTAGCTATCTATTATACATTTAGTAGTGTATATATGTCCATGCCTCTCTCACTTTGTCCCAGCTTACCCTTCCCCCTTCATGTGTCCTCAAGTCCATTCTCTACATCTGCATCTATTACTGTCCTGCCCCTAGGTTCTTCAGAAACATTTTTTTTTAGATTCCGTACGTATTTTAGCATATGGTATTGTTTTTTCTCTTTCTGACTTACTTCACTCTGTATGACAGACTCTAGGTCCATCCACCTCACTACAAATACCTCAATTTCATTTCTTTTGATGGGTGAGTAAAATTCCATTGTATATATGTGCCACATCTTCTTTATCCATCCATCTGTCGATGGGCATTTAGGCTGCTTCCATGACCTGGCTATTGTAAATAGTGCTGCAATGAACATTGGGATGCATGTGTCTTTTTGAATTATGGTTTTGTCTGGGTATACACCCAGTAGTGGGATTGCTGGGTCATATCATAGTTCTATTTTTAGTTTTTTTTAAAAAAAACCATACTGCTCTCCATAGTGGCTGTATCAATTTACATTCCCACCAACAGTGCAAGAGGGTTCAGTTTTCTCCACACGTACTCCAGCATTTGTTGTTTGTAGATTTTCTCATGATACCCATTCTAACTGGTGTGAGGTGATAACTCATTGTAGTTTTGATTTGCATTTCTCTAATAATTAGTGATGTTGAGAAGCTTTTCATATGCCTCTTGGCCACCTGTATGTCTTCTTTGGAGAGATGTCTATTTAGGTCTTCTGCCCATTTTTTTATTGGGTTGTTTGTATTTTTAATATTGAACTGAATGAGCTGTTTATATATTTTGGAGATTAATCCTTTGTCCGTTGACTCATTTGCAAATATATATTTTTTCCCATTCTGAGGGTTTTTTCATCTTGTTGACAGTTTCCTTTGCTGTGCAAAAGCTTTTAAGTTTCATTAGGTCCCATTTGTTTGCTTTTGATTTTATTTCCATTACTCTAGGAGGTGGGTCAAAAACTATGTTGCTGTGATTTATGTCGTATGTTTTCCTCTAAGAGTTTTGGAGTGTCTGGTCTTACATTTAGGTCTTTAATCCACTTTGAGTTTATTTTTGTGTATGGTGTTAGGGAGTGTTCTAATTTCATTCTTTTACCTGTAGTTGTCCAGTTTTCCCAGCACCACTTATTGAAGAGACTGTCTTTCTCCATTGTATATCCTTGCCTCCTTTGTCATAGATTAGTTGACCATAGGTGTGTGGTTTTCTCTGGGCTTTCTATCCTGTTCCATTGATCGATATTTCTGTCTGTGCCAGTACTAAATTGTCTTGATTACTGTAGCTTTGTAGTATGGTCTGAAGTCAGAGAGTCTGATTCCTCCCACTCCATTTTTCTTTCCTCAAGATTGCTTTGGCTGTTCAGGGTCTTTTGTGTCTTCATACAAATTAAAATTTTTTTGTTCTATCTAGTTCTATAAAAAATACTATTGGTAATTTGATAGGGATTGCATTGAATCTGTAGATTGCTTTGGGTAGTATGATCATTTTCACAATATGGATTCTTCCAGTCCAAGAACATGGTATATCTCTTCATCTGTTTGTGTCATTTTTGATTTCTTTCATCAATATATTATAGTTTTCAGTGTAGAGGTCTTTTACCTCCTTAGCTAGGTTTATCCCTAGGTATCATATTCTTTTTCTTGCAATGGTGAATGGGATTGTTTCCTTAATTTCTCTTTCTGATCTTTCATTGTTAGTGTGTAGGAATGCAAGAGTTTTCTGTGCATTAATTATGTATCCTGCAAATTTACCAAATTCATTGATCAACTGTAGTAGTTTTCTGGTAGCATCTTTAGGATTATCTATGTATAGTATCATGTCATCCACAAACAGTGACAGTTTTACTTCTTCTTTTCCAATTTGGGTTCCTTTTATTTCTTTTCCTTATCTGATTGCTGTGGCCAGGACTTCCAAAACTATGTTGAATAATAGTGGTGAAAGTGGACATCCTTGTCTTGTTCCTGATCTTAGAGGAAATGCTTTCATTTTCTCATCAATGAGAATGATGTTTGCTGTGGGTTTGTCACATATGGCCTTTATTATGTTGAGGTAGGTTCCCTCTATTCCCACTTTCTGGAGAGTTTTTATCATAAGTCGGTGTTGGATTTTGTCAAAAGCTTTTTCTGCATCTATTCTATTGAATAGATGCATCTATTGAGATGATCATATGGTTTTTATTCTTCAATTTGTTAATATGCTGTATCACATTGATTGATTTGCATATATTGAAAAATCCTTGCATTCCTGGAATAAACCCTACTTGATCATGGTGTATGATCCTTTTAATGTGGTGTTGGATTCTGTTTGCTAGTATTTTGTTGATGATTTTTGCATCTATATTCATCCATGATATTGGTCTGTAATTTTCCTTTTTTGTAGTATCTCTGTCTGGTTTTGGTATCAGGGTGATGCAGGCCTCATAGAATGAGTTTGGGAGTGTTCTTTCCTCTGCAGTTTTTGGAAAAGTTTGTGTTAGCTCTTCTGTAAATGTTTGATAGAATTCACCTGTGAAGCCATCTGGTCCTGAACTTCTGTTTGTTGGAAGATTTTTAATCACAGTTTCAATTTCAGTGCTTGTGATTGGTCTGTTCATATTTTCTATTTCTTCCTGATTCAGTCTTGGAAGCTTATACCGTTCTAAGAATTTGTCCATTTCTTCCAGGTTGTCCATTTATTGGCATAGAGTTGCTTGAAGTAGTCTCTTAGGATGCTTTTTATTTCTGCAGTGTATGTTGTAACTTCTCCTTTTTCATTTCTAATTTTATTGATTTGAGTCCTCTCCCTCTTTTTCTTGATGAGTCTGGCTAAAAGTTTATCAATTTTATTTACTTTCTCAAAGAACCAGCTTTTAGTTTTATTGATCTTTGCTATTGTTTCTGTGTTTCTATTTCATTTATTTCTGCTCTGATCTTTATGGTTTCTTTCCTTCTACTAACTTTGGGTTTTGTTTGTTGTTCTTTCTCTAGTTCTTTTGGGTACGATTAGATTGTTTATTTGAGATTTTTCTTGTTTCTTGAGATAGGATTGTATTGTTATAAACTTCCCTCTTAGAACTTGTTTTGCTGTATCCTATAAGTTTTGGATCGTCGTGTTTTTGTTGTCATTTGTCTCTAGGTATTTTTTGATTTCCTCTTTGATTTCTTCAGTGATCTCTTGGTTATTTAGTAATGTATTGTTTGCTTCCATGTGTTTGTGTTTTTCACGTTTTTTCCTTATGTTTGATTTCCAATCTCATAGCATTGTGGTCGGAAAAGATGCTTGATATGATTTCAATTTTCTTAAATTTACCAAGGCTTGATTTGTGACCTGAGACATGATCTATCCTGGGGAATGTTCCGTGTGCCCTGAGAAGAAAGTTTAATGTGCTGTTTTCAGATGGAATGTCCTATAAATATCAATCAAATCTATCTGATCTATTGTGTCATTTAAAGCTTGTGTTTCCTTATTAATTTTCTGTCTGGATGATCTGTCCATTGGTGTGAGGTGTTAAAACCCCTCACTATTATTGTGTTAGTGTTGATTTCCTCTTTTATGGTTTTTAGTATTTCCCTTATATACTGAGGTGCTTCTATGTTGGGCACATATATATTTATAATTGCTATATCTTCTTCTTGGATTGATCCCTTGATCATTATGTAGTGTCCTTCATTGTCTCTTGTAACATTCTTTATTTTAAAGTCTATTTTATCTGATATGAGTATTGCTACTCCAGGTTTCTTTTGATTTCCATTTGTACGGAATATCTTTTTCCATCCCCTCAATTTCAGTCTGTATGTGTCTCTAGGTCTGAATTTGGTCTCTTGTAGACAGCATATATATGGTTCTTGTTTTTTTAACCATTCAGTGAACCTGTGTCTTTTGGTTGGAGCATTTAATCCATTCACATTTAAGGTGAATATCGATATGTATGTTCCTATTACCATTTTCTGTTCTGTTTCTTTTTTTTAACATCTTTATTGGAGTATAATTGCTTTACAATGTTGTGTTAGTTTCTGATTTATAACAAAGTGAATCAGCTATACATATACTTATACCCCATATCTCCTCCCACTTATGTCTCCCTCCCACCCTCCCTATCCCACCCCTCTAGGTGGTCACAAAGCACTGAGCTTATCTCCCTGTGCTATGCAGCTGCTTCCCACTAGCTATCTATTTTACATTTGGTCTATTACCATTTTATTAATTGTTTTGGGTTTGTCTTCATAGGTCCTTTTCTTCTCTTGTGTTTCCCACTTTGAGTAATACCTTTATCATTTTGTGTCGAGCTTGTTTGGTGATGCTGAATTCTCTTAGCTTTTGCTTGTCTGTAAAGCTTTTGATTTCACCATTGAATCTGAATGAGATACTTGCCAAGTAGAGTAATCTTGGTTGTACATTCTTCCCTTTCATTACTTTAAATATATCATGACACTCTTTTCTGGCTTGTAGAGTTTCTGCTGAGAAATCAACTGTTAACCTTTTGGGTATTCCCTTGTGTGTTATTTGCCGTTTTTCCCTTGTTGCTTTTGATAATTTTTCTTTGTCTTTAAATTTTGTCAATTTGATTACTGTGTATCTTGGTGTGCTTCTCCTTGTGTTTATCCTGCCTGGGACTCTCTGTGATTCCTGTACTTGGGTGGCTATTTCCTTTCCCATGTTAGGTAAGTTTTTGACTATAATCTCTTCAAATATTTTCTCGGGTCCTTTCTCTCTCTCTTCTTGTTCCAGGACCCCTATGATGAAAATGTTCGTGTGTTTAATGTTGTCCTAGAGGTCTCTTAGGCTGACTTCATTTCTTTTCATTCTTTTTTCTTTATTTTGTTCCACAGCAGTGAATTCCACCATTCTGTCCTCCAGGTCACTAATCTGTTCTTCTGCCTCGGTTATTCTGCCATTGATTCCTTCTAGTGTATTTTTCATTTCAGTTATTGTATTGTTCATCTCTGCTTGTTCTTTAATTCTTCTAAGTGTTTCTTCTTTAATTCTTCTAGATTTTTATTAAACATTTCTTGCATCTTCTCAATCTTTGCCTCCATTCTTTTTCCGAGGTCTTGGATCATCTTCACTATCATTATTCTGAATTCTTTTTCTGGAAGGTTGCCTATCTCCACTTCATTTAGTTGCTTTTCTGGGGTTTTATCTTGTCCCTTCATCTAGTAGATAGTCCTCTGCCTTTTCATTTTGCTTATCTTTCTGTGAATGTTGTTTTCATTCCACAGGCTGCAGGATTGTAGTTCTTGTTTCTGCTATCTGCCCTCTGGTGGATGAGGCTATAAGTGACTTATGCAAGCTTCCTGATGGGAAGGACTGGTGGTGGATAGAGCTGTGTATTGCTCTCATGGGAAGAGCTCAGTAAAACTTTAATCTGCTTGTCTGGTGATGGGTGGGGCTGAGCTCCCTCTGTGTTCATTGTTTGGCTTGAGGTGACCTAGCACTGGAGCCTACCTGGCTCTTTGGTGGGGCTAATGACAGACTCCTCAAGGGCTCACACCAAGGAGTACTTCCCAGAACTGCTGCCAATGTTCTTGTCCCTGAGTGAGCCACAGCTACTCACACCTTTGTAACAGACCCTCCAACACTAGCATGTAGATCTGGTTCAGTCTCCTATGGGGTCACTGCTCCTTCCCCTGGGTCCTCATGCATGTACTCCTTTGTGTGTGCCCTCCAAGAGTGGAGTCTCTGTTTTCCTCAGTCCTGTCAAAGTCCTGCAATCAAATCCCGCTAGCCTTCAAAGTTTGATTCTCTAGGACTTCCTCCTCCTGTTGCTGGACCCCCAGGTTGGGAAACCTGACATGGGGCTCAGAACGTTCACTCCAGTGGTTGGGCTTCTGTGGTATAATTGTTCTCCAGTTTGTGAGTCACCCACCCAGTGATTATGGGATTTGATTTTATTGTGATTGCACCCCTCCTACCATCTCACTGCAGCTTCCCCTTTGTCTTTGGAGGTGGGGTATCTTTTTTGGTGAGTTCCAGTGTCTTCCTTTCAATGATTGTTCAGCAGTTAATTGTGATTCTGCTGCTCTCGCAAGAGGTAGTGAGTGCACGTCCTTCTACTCTGCCATCTTGAACCAACCTGAGACCCTAAGTCTTTATCTTTTATTTTAAACAACTATCTTCTTGAATCTCAGATTACTTCTTGAGTCTCAGATTACTGTCATCAATGACCTCTTTATTTTCCAGAGAGATATTATATTATCACAAGACAGGATAGCTACTTAATTTCTGGGCCACCTAACTTCTCCATGTGTACAGATTACATTTAATACACCATGTGGTGCAGTAACTGATAATAAAAGAAATGTATGTTCAGATCAAAATAAATTCTGTGAGACATTTCATATGAAAGAGAGGTTAATGGATTTCAGGAAAGAAATGGACAATAGTGTTTTGTCATTCAGTTCTAGTGAGTTTTAATGATTGTTGGTACTTGCCCTTTCCTTACCATAATAGTTTATAATAAATGGAAACACAGGAGACATTTCCCATTAGCTGAGAAAGAGCAGGTTGACCAGTGACTTGTACATGCTTGACCTGTCCCTCCACAACTTATTTAAAAACAAAATGAAGGTGATATGAAAGATAGCTTTGTTCTGAAGAAACAAGTTTGATTAGGAATTCATTTACTGGTTTGACTAGTAACTGTGCACAGCACATACATAAGGCCTTTTCTAGATTAACTTTGGAATTAATGGCATGAGTGGTGCAGAGTGTCTTATGAAAAACCTTGAGGGAGGCAAGTCTTTCCTAAGAGCACTCAACACATCAGGACTTGGTATCACATTACAAAGTAACCAGTGAATTAGTCAATCTCTCTGAGCAATCTAAGTGTTACCTAAAAAATTATCATGAGCAACTTTGTGAACAAGAAATAATTTCACAAAAGGGTTAAAAGATGACCAATAAATGTCATTGGTGCTAGATTTTAAAGGGACCCCTTCTGAACCAAACAAATTTCCATAGGCTGAATCATTCTCTCCTTAATTCATCTCCCATACTGTGTCATTTTTCTCTCCTTTGAGGTCATGTAGCACTTTTCTGTATCTCCATTAGGAGGCCTGTGACTTTCTTTCTTTTTTTTTAACATATTTATTGGGGTACAATTGCTTTACAATGGTGTGTTAGTTTCTGCTTTATAACAAAGTGAATCAGTTATACATGGGCCTGTGACTTTCTACTGTCTTATCTTCCTCTACAAAATGGAAACTCTTTTAGGGATCTGAGTTTTTCATCTTTGTATCCTGCACAGTTACCTGCATGTAGGAGTGGCTCAATAGTTGTTGAGTAAGTAAATAACTCAGATGACCAGAGATCCATTCACAAATTCCTGGAATGATGGGAGGTAGCTTCTGGAACAATAATGAGACAGTTTTAAGCTGAATTAAAGGAAGTACTATTACAAAGTTGATAATATATATTTCTTTGTTTCAAGAAATTATAAACACTTTAAAAAACTGAGAAACAATTTTTTATTCAGCAAGTTTTTAATTGAGCTTCTGCAGTATACTACTTTACATGGAGCAGTGGCTATAATGATGAATAAGACATGGTATCTTTCCTAAAGGAACATAAATGTGCTAATCTCATGCAAGGTATACTTTTTTGGGGAGGTGGGTATTAAATCTACAAAGAGTTATTAAGAGAAGCCAAGAATTTCTTTTTTGTGATTATAGTGTTAATCTTAAAAGAATTTGTCACAGAGGGAAACTATGTCTATCTAAAACCCATCCCATAGTGCTGTCTCACTACTAGATTCAGAGCATGGATGATTAGACATGACCACCTCTCAATCCTTGCCTCCCTGAGGATCTTGTGTACTTACTGTGATAATGCAACTTAAATAGAATTAACATGGATTCCATTCACATGCAACTTGCTTACTAGGAGTTGTCTCAACCTCTGCAACCATCAGAATAGCTGACATGACCTGCACAATCTCTATACACAAAATTAATTACACATCTCATATTTATAGACTCAAATCATTTATATATAAACTCACAATACTATTTATAGTTTCTTAATTTTGGGAATGTGACCATTAAAAGATGAATTATAATAGATCAGTGTTCTAGTGCAGTTGTTAAATTTCATCTCTAATTAAATGTGACTTTTTGTACTTGGTCTTTTGGAGAGAAGGACACTCCTCAGAATATTTAATAGGAGACATCTGCTGAAAACTTTTATTTTCGTAAGTGAGGAGGTATGGATAGCTCACAAGATGAATTCCCATTAACTTTCCCTTTCATCACTAGTGATTATTTCATCCAATAGACTACTCAAGATTTTAAATATTATTTCCAATGTTCTTTAAAATAGACTTCAGGTTACTTTCCCCCTTTCCCCTTTACCACCCTACACTGTATAAAATCTTGAATCAGAATGAGTTTAAAATTATTTTCTGCTAACAGATATGCATTTATTAAGAACTTGGGAAGTACTTGCCTAATATGAATTGGTTTTCAGGCAAAAATTTGGTTTAGTTTGGGCTACAATAATAAAATGCCATAAAATGGGTGGTTTATGAACAACAGAACTTAATTTTTCACAGTTCTGGAGGCTGGAAGTTCAAGATCAGGGTGCCAGCCTGGTCTGGTTCTTGTGAGGGCCATCTTCTGGATTTCAGACTGCCAACTCACATGGCAGAAAGAGGGCAAGAACTCTCTGGGGCCCCTTTTATAAGGGCACTAATCCCATTGATGAGAGCTCCATCCATATGACCTAATTATCTTCAAAAGGCCCCACCTCCTAAGATAATCACATTAGGGGTCAGGATTTCAACACATGAATTTTGGGGGGACACAAGCATTTGGCCTATGACAAATTTTTCTAACAAAAATCTCTGAGATGCATCTTACAACATTGTCATTTACCTCCAAATTACTAATGCAATAATCTATGAAGAGAGTTGTCACTGATAATATATAATAATAAGCAATAACAATACCATTTACATAGCTCCTTTCATCTTGAATGTTCTGAAAACATCCTGTAAAAGAATCATTTCTGATGTGTTACCATCTCTGGGGAAAACTTGGAAGTTATTTAACAGATGGCCATCAATTAGAGACAGGAAGTGAAGAACTTGTTTCGCAGCAGAAACTGCTGGATATACAACATAATTACCTAATTTAGAATTGGTTTAGGACAGTGGAACTAATTAATGTCCATATCCTTGAAAAAGTGGTACTGGGATAGTTAGTGAGTATAAAGTGATCAGGACTTCAATTGTGCATCTTAACTAAAAAACAAAGCTTCCAACAACAGTGTCTTTACAAATGCTGATTCAGTGCTGCTTGAGCACTGAGTCACAGTGTGAAGCAATCAAGAGATGTGATCATTTCTTAGCTGGAAATATAATGTACACGCACAAACACACACAGGAATAGAAAAAGTCTGTGGATTTATTGAGTGAATTTGCAAATGTAGTCATGTGTCCTAACATCAAATGCCAACTGTTAATTTTACTATGAAGCTTCCCTCCTTCTTGATTCAAAAGTGCAGGTGTACCCCATTACATGGGATTCACCAACGAGAAATTCACCATAACAGAAAAGTAGGAAATAAATTCAATATATGCTTCCAGAAACCTCACATGAACAGAAACTTGCCAGCAGACAAATAGCTTCCAGGAGCATATACAAAATGAGATCTCCAGTTATCTGTACCTTGCCACAGAAACAGCAGGATGTGACCAGCTGCTACTCGTATCTCCCACAGCCTGATCTTGGATAAGCCATCAAATCTAGGCTGTGGCAGTAGGGGATAAGAAGTTGCCTGCATGAAGCAAGCATTTGAAATTAAGCAAGGTGGAAAGAGCAGGGCTTCCTGCATCCTATGCCTGAATTGAGCCATGGCTTCAGGCAGGTGGCAGATGGTCTGAGTTAGTGGAGTAACTATACCCCTCTTTGTGCTATAATCACCCAGAGGCAGGAACAGCAAATTAAAAAAAAAATTCGGGAACACATTCCTTACATTATTAGAAAGATCAATGGAAAAAGATAATTTGTTTTATAGAAATTTGCTTTACGAGCAATTTTTCTGGGTGGTAATTATTATTATTATCATTTTTATTTTTATTTTATTTTTGCGGTACGCAGGCCTCTCACTGTTGTGGCCGCTTCCGTTGCGGAGCACAGGCTCCAGACGCGCAGGCTCAGCAGCCATGGCTCACGGACCCAGCCACTCCGCAGCATGTGGGATCTTCCCGGACTGGGGCAGGAACCCGTGTCCCCTGCATCGGCAGGTGGAGTCTCAACCACTGAGCCACCAGAGAAGCCCTCTGGGTGGTAATTATTAGTTAAATCAAGTAGTGCTCAAACATGGTGTGATCTGCTATTAATTAAATGGTTAAATATTGGAAAGACAACAATAATAAAAATTTTTTTTGAACATTTAATAAAATAGTTCAGGGGAAAAATAGACCCCTTGAATAAATCAGCTGGATATTTGGTACAGAGCTCTCATGTCTTTATTTCCAGGGATATTTTGAGGCTAACATTGGGGTGTGAGGCTATTCCTATCTTCCCAACTCCCACCCCATCACATTAATTAGTAACAATTGTAAATCCTTAGGATAGGAAGTGGAGTAAGACCAATTTCCTAGACTCAACTCACGTTGCTATGTAAGTTCAAATTAGGCAATGTCAAAGAGTGAAATCTAGGATGAAGTGCAGTAAAGTTTATCTGACATCTTTAGGCACGGGGGGTGGGGGGTAGGGGCGGGGGGGCCCTTTACATAAGTGCTTTTCCATATAATGATGTGAATCTCTATTGGCCTGATTTTTAAAATTTGATCTATGTTTAAGAAAAAAAATTCTAAAATGAATAAGACATTCCTCTAACTCCCTAAAGAAAATATCCATTAGATAGTTCAATAGGATTATTTTTTAATAACTTCTGATTATTATAAATAATGATCATTTTGTGTTGAAAAAGAGTGATGCTCTCAGATGTTATGGAGTTTGTGGGTTGTTTGCCTAATTGGTCAGCAAAGCCATATTTTTTATGCTTCAGTCTGCTATTTATGGCTGTCCTGTCTCTAAGGATTGTCAGCTATCCCATCAATGTGCCTACAATGTATGCCTTCTTTCACCAAATTTCAAATTTACCATTATTGCTGTATTTTGCATTAAGACACAAAGTAATAAAGCCTATAATAATATGACACCAATAGAAATGGGACATTGTATCATGGGCTTGATAACAAATATTTCAGTTTCTTGTCTGATTCTTGGTAATGTTCTGGATGGCTGAAAATTTCAAAGTCCAGTCTTCAAATAAAAAGTAACTTACAGTTCACAGTACTTCATTAGAAAAAAAGGAATCAGGAAAGAAACAGAGTCATAGTGGCCAGGATGGGTACAAAGAATTTTCAGAGAGAAAGACTTTAATGCCAAACCTAAGAAAGAAATTCAGTCTCAACCCTCAGTAGAATTGTTCTAAATTTGATTTCTTTATAAATAACCTAATGATATAAATCTTAACATTAAGGTTATAAGTAACAACCTGCAAGAACAATCTTAATAATATAATTCCAAGGCAGCCATTTACAATGTTTAAAGTTGCAATTGACCAAACCTTCTTTCATACTTTCAGTCCTGATTGGTATCTTTGTACAATCAATTTTATTTATTCTAGATTGGATCATTGAAGCTAATGGAATAAGTGTAATGAATATTTTCAAGTACGTAAGGTCAGATATCATGTCCAACATGTATCTTTTTTTTCCTCCATTGAAATCATCTCGAGTTGCCTCACCTCCTTCTAAAATGGTATTGTTTCAAGTCTTCCAGTAATCCTTATTACTCCTCTGTCAACGTGCTGCATTTTCTCAGTGGGCATTCAGAACTGGGTACAATGGTTTGATTGTAATTTTGTCAATGTAGACAAAGATTATGTGCTACTTTATCTAAACTACAATGCTTTTCTGAGCACTTTTTCAGTCATAGCACCCTGTATTTTATTTTACCATCTTTTTGGTATTTTTAGATATTTAAAATCCAATATGTTAGGGAGTATTTTTGACATAATTTCATATTTTATGCTGCATACTATGAATGATGGGATGGTTTGCTTTCTTAATGGGTGCTTTTCCTACTGTGTCTACTAAGGAACTTTTTGGACTGTTGGTCTAAAGTCCCTTTCTTTTAATTTTAATATAATTATATTTTATTTCTAGGATCCCTGAACCAATGCCAAAATACTTAAAAAGAAGTTCCATTTTAGGCAAGCTATAATTGGATAACTGGATCATTAGTAAAACTGATTTTTGCCAGTGTGGATGTCCTGGAAACTAGAATAGGAGTTCAACTACTGTTGACCCTTGAACAACATGGGTTTGAACTGTGTGGATCCACTCATGTGCATATTTTTTTCAATAGTAAATGGTGCAGTATTACACGATCCACAGTTGGTTGAATCTCTGGATGCAGAACCGAGGATACAAAGGAATCTTAGATACAGAGGGCCAGCTATATACTATATGTGGATTTTCAACTGCATGGAGGATTGGTGCCCCTAACCCTTGCATTGTTCAAGGGTCAACTAAGCTCAGGACACCATTCTTCTTTTACCCCAACCTAAGCTTACATTAGCTTTATTGGCAACCCTATTATGCTCTTATCATATTTTGAGCTCCCTGTCAATTAATAACCTTAGAATCTTAAAAATATTTTAAATTTATTTTTCACTGCAGCAGGAACACAACATGAGATCTACCTTTTTAATGAAATTTGAAGTCTGCAATACAGTCTTGTTAACTATCAGCACAATATTGTACAGTATATAGTACTATAGGCACAGCAGATCTTTAGAACTTACTTATCTTGCATAACTGAAATTTTATATTCATTGAACAGCAACTTCCCCCTCCTTCTTGTACCTGGCAACCACCTTTCTACTCTCTGTTTTTATGAGCTTGATCATTTTAGATACCTAATGTAAGTGAAATCATGCAATACCTGTCCATCTGTGACTGGCTTATTTCATGTAACATAATGTCCTCAAGGTTCATCCATGTTGTCACATATGGCAGGGTTTCCTTCTTTTTTAAGGCTGAATAATATTTTATTGTATTTATACACCCCATCTTCTTTATCCATTCATCCATCAACGGACATTTAGATTATTTCCATAACTTAGCTATTGTAAATAATGCCGCAATGATATGCAAATGCAGGTATCTCTTTGAGATCCTAATTTCAATTATTTTGGATATATGCCTCAAAGTGGGATTTCTGGGTCATATAGTGGTTCTAGTTTTAATTTTTTGAGGAACTGCCATACAATTTTCCATAGTGGTGTCACCGTTTTACATTCCCACCAACAGTGTACAATTTTTCCACATCTTCACCAACACTTGTTATCTTTTGTCTTTTTGAGTAAAGACATCCTAATAGGTGTAAGGTGACATCCCACTTACTTCTAGGTGATCCAATTTGTTTTCTCATAATTGTTCATAATAGTCTCTCATTATCCTTTATATTTCTATGGTATTGGTTTTAATGTCTCCTCTTGTATTTCTGATATTATTTATTTGAGTCGGCTCTCTTTCTTAGTTTATCTAGAAGTGTGTCAATTTTCTTTATCTTTTCAAAACACCAACTCAAGTTTTATTGATCTCTTTTATTGTTTATCTATCTCTATTCCATTTATTTCTGCCTGCTAACATTTTTTCCATTTCTTCTGCTAACTTTGGGCCTAGTTTATTTCTCTCTTTATAGTTCCTGTATAAAGTTAGGTTGTTTATTTGAGATCTTTCTTTTTATTTAATGCAGACATTTATAGTCTCTAGGTATCAAGTCTGGCTAGCAGGTGCCCTCACAGTGGTGGTGGTACTGGTGTCTGATACATGAACACCCCTGGGCAGTGATGGAGCTGGGGTCCCTAGTGCAGGTGTACATGGTGAGTTAGTAACTCTGGCATCTGGAATGCTGGCTAGTTCATAGCAGTGGTGGCTCCAGTGTGTGAGATGTGGGCACATAGAGTGGCCTCAGGGCTGGAGTCTGGAGTGCAGGTGCATGTGCAGCAGCTATAGCTCTGGGGTATGGATCCTGTGAGGGGTTGCGGGTGGCAACCCTTGTCCCAGTATGGTGTAACAATATTTCCTTCTGTGGGGGTGGGCAGTGCATCTCCCTTCCCAGGGTGATCCATGGTGGCAATCGCTGTTGGTTAACTTGGTGGTTAAATTTGCCAGTGTTCTCTGCAGAGCAGTCTGCTGGGATCCATGCCAATGAACACTATGATGTCCTCCACTTTGAAAGCTGCAAGGAATCTGCAGCTGTCACAGGAGCTGTTGAGGTCTTCAGCAGCAAAGGATGCTGGGGTCCTCCACAGAGCAGGCAACTGGGGAGTGTAATAGCACCCACCATGTGGCTGATACTGATAACTCTCACATTCTTTGCTCCTAGCTGTTTCCAAACATCTTAGCTAAGCTGATCTCCCCAGTAATCCTTTATGTGCAATTATTCTCCACTTTTTGCTCCACTGTGTTACTATAGGTTATTCATTGGACTTTTGAGCACTCCCAGGGCTATTTTCTTTGTGGATAGCTAATTGTTTTCATTGTTGTTATTGTCGTTGTTGGAAATGAAGGCTGGTATCTCTTATTCTGCCATCTTGTTGACATCTCCAGAGTATTTTTTAATATGTTAAACTCATTCTGCTCTTAAACCAAACTTACTCTTTGTTATATTTGACAAATTATGGTATGTCTGTAGCCAAGTACTCATTAGATCTTGTTTGTTATCCTGGCCATCAATAATGTGTTGAGATTGCTTTCTTAGATCCTTGATCCTGTGAATTTGATGTGTATATTATCAATATGCTCATCTTGGTAATTGATTCTTAAACAAACATTTATTGACTAACTAATTTATGCCAAACATGGGAATGGTGAATATGAAATGTCTGGCCTCATAGTGTTCATAGGCTGGTGGGGCCTTTCCTAAATATAGAAAGCAGAGCAGGACCAAGGACAGGTTCCTGTGGTGTTTCACTAGAGAGCTTTCTGTAAGTTGACTTTTGCTCACTTGATTGGAACCTTTTGGGTATTGTTTTTTAGCCAGCTATGGATCAACATCACTATCCTTATACCAGTCCCACATTTTGGTACATCTTATGCACAAGATAATGTGAGAACCTGTCATATTCCTTGGAAAAATCCACATACACTATCTGTAGCATTCTCCTGATTAGTAAACTTTGAGGGGAATGGGAGATAGAACAAATGGCAAGGAGGGTCCAAGTGATGTGTTGTTTGTTTTCATTTGAGAGCTAGCATGGGATGGAGTGGCAGAATAGGTAGTTTGGAAAAGATGACTAGAATGTAAGGAGATAATAAGGTGAGGAAGAACAAGAGAAAGATCCACAGTTATATGAATAGCAAAATGCATGGTTGTGAACTGTTTTGGCCTCTGGATAAATGCTGCCAAATAGAAAACATTTTCCATGTGCCTGACCAGAAGACCCAGCTACATGCTGCTCTTCATTTTAGTTATATTCTAAAAGCTATGGTTTGTTTTTCAGAAAAGCTGTCCTTTTACATTTTCTGCATGATGCAGTGAATTGCAATGTTCATGTCAGATAGCATTAATCTGAGAAGAAAAGAGGACAGTGCACCTTCAAGAAATGGAGTCATTTTCTTCTGCTTGCTTTCCTTTTCTATTTATCAGCATGAGAATATATGTAACTCTGTGAGTGGAGTTAAACATTTTGATCACAGGCAATCTTCTTTAAAAAGAAAAACAAAAAATTAATGCAAATTAAAAAAATAAAAGGAGGGTTGCCTTCAAAAACACAGTCCTGAGGTATTTTTGACAGAGTTACTCAAAGAATCCAGAAAGGAAAATTGCCTATTTGGTGCTGCTTTAATGAGTCTCAGAATATTTAAAATCTGCAGTGTGAGGGGCTCGGCGGAAGATGGCGGAAGAGTAAGACGCGGAGATCACCTTCCTCCCCACAGATACACCAGAAATACAGCTACACGTGGAACAACTCCTACAGAACACCTACTGAAGGCTGGCAGAAGACCTCAGACCTCCCAAAAGGCAAGAAACTCACCACGTACCTGGGTAGGGCAAAAGAAAAAACAGAGACAAAAGAATAGGGACGGCACCTGCACCAGTGGGAGGGAGCTGTGAAGGAGGAAAAGTTTCCACACACTAGGAAGCCCCTTCGCGGGCGGAGACTGCGGGAGGCGGAGGGGGGAGCTTCGAAGCCGCGGAGGAGAGCACAGCAACGGGTGCGGAGGGCAAAGCGGGGAGATTCCCGCACAGAGGATCGGTGCTCACCAGCCCGAGAGGCTTGTCTGCTCACCCGCCGGGCCGGGCGGGGCTGCGAGCTGAGGCTCTGAGGCTCGGGTTTCGGTTTCGGACGGAGCGCCGGGAGAGGACTGGGGTTGGCGGCTTGAACATAGCCTGAAGGGGTTAGTGCACTACAGCTAGCCGGGAGGGAGTCCGGGGAAAAGCCTGCACCTGCCGAAGAGGCAGGAGACTTTTCCTTCCCTCTTTGTTTCCTGGGGCGTGAGGAGAGGGGTTTAAGAACGCTGCTTAAAGGAACTCCAGAGACGGGCGCGAGCCGCGGCTGAAAGCGCGGACCCCAGAGACGGGCGCGAGCCGTGGCTGAAAGCGCGGAATCCAGAGACGGGCGCGAGCCGCGGCTGAAAGCGCGGAATCCAGAGACGGGCGCAAGCCGCGGCTAAAAGCGCGGACCCCAGAGGCGGGCGGGAGACGTTAAGGCTGCTGCTGCCGCCACCAAGGGGCCTGTGTGCGAGCACAGGTCACTCTCCACACCCCTCTTCCGCGGAGCCTGTGCAGCCCGCCACTGCCAGGTTCCCGGGATCCAGGGACAACTTCCCTGGGAGAACGCACAGCGTGCCTCAGGCTGGTGCAAAGTCACGCCGGCCTTTGCCACCGCAGGCCCGCCCCGCACTCCGTGCCCCTCCCTCCCCGCCGGCCTGAGTGCGCCAGAGCCCCCGAATCAGCGGCTCTTTTAACCCCATCCTGTCTGAGCAAAAAACAGACGCCCTCCAGCGACCTACACGCAGTGGCAGGGCCAAATCCAAAGCTGAGCCCTGGGAGCTGTGAGAACAAAGAAGAGAAAGGGAAATCTCTCCCAGCAGCCTCAGAAGCAGCGGATTAAAGCTCCACAATCAACTTGATGTACCCTGCATCTGTGGAATACCTGAATAGACAACCAATCATCCCAAATTAAGGAAGTGGACTTTAGGAGCAAGATCTACGATTTTTTCCCTTTTCCTCTTTTTGTGAATGTGTATGTGTATGCTTCTGTGTGAGATCTTGTCTGTATAGTCTTGCTTCCACCATTTGTCCTAGGGTTCTATCCGTCCATGTTTTTTTTAAATTTTTTTTCTTAATAATTAATTTTAATAACGTTATTATACTTTACCTTCTTTCTTTCTTTCTTTCTTTCTTTCTTTCTTTCTTTCTTTCTTTCTTTCTTTCTTTCTTTCTTTCTTTCCTTCCTTCCCTCCTTTAGACAACGAATCATCCCAAATTGAGGAGGTGGTCTCTGACAGCAAGATTTATGATTTTTCCCCCTTTACCTCTTTTAGTGAGGGTGTATGTGTATGCTTCTGTGTAAGATTTTGTCTGTATAGCTTTGCTTCCAACATTTGTCCTAAGGTTCTATCTGTCCCTTTTTTTTTTCTAAATAAGAATTTTTTAATTCAATAACTTTATTATACTTTATTTTTACTGTATCTTCTTTCTTTCTTTCTGTCTTTTTTCCTTCTTTCCCTCCTTCCTTCCTTCCTCCCTCCCTCCCTCCTTTCTATCCTTCTTGCCTTCTTTCCTTCTTTGCTTCTTTCTTTCTTTCTTCCTTCTTCCTACCCTCCTTTCCTTCTTTCTTTCCTCATACTTCTACTAATTCCCTCTACTTTTTCTCCCTTTTATGCTGAGCTGTGTGGATGAAAAGCTCTTGGTGCTCCAGCCAGGAGGCAGGGCTCTGCCTCTGAGGTAGGAGAGCCAACTTCAGGACACTGGTCAACAAGAGACCTCCCAGCTCCACATAATATCAAATGGCGAAAATCTCCCAGAGACCTCCATCTTAACACCAGCACCCAGCTTCACTCAACGACCAGCAAGCCACAGTGCTGGAAAACCTATACCAAACAACTAGCAAAACAGGAACACAACCCCACCCATTAGCAGAGAGGCTGCCTGAAACCATAATAAGGCCACAGACACGCCAAAACACACCACCAGACGTGAACCTGCCCACTAGAGAGACAAGATCTAGCCTCATCCACCACAACACAGGCACTAGTCCCCTCCACCAGGAAGCCTACACAACCCACTGAACCAACCTTAGCCACTGGAGACAGACATCAAAAACAGGAGGAACTACGAACCTGCAGCCTGCAAAAAGGAGACCCCAAACACAGTAAGATAAGCAAAATGAGAAGACAGAAAAACACACAGCAGATAAAGGAGCAAGATAAAAATGCACCAGACCTAACAAATGAAGAGGAAATAGGCAGTCTACCTGAAAAAGAATTCAGAATAATGATAGTAAGGTTGATCTGAAATCTTGGAGATAGAATGGACAATAGAATGGACAAAATGCAAGAATCAGTTAACAAGGACCTAGAAGAACTAAAGATGAAACAAGCAACGATGAACAACACAATAAATGAAATTAAAAGTACTCTAGATGGGATCAATAGCAGAATAACTGAGGCAGAAGAACGGATAAGTGACCTGGAAGATAAAATAGTGGAAATAACTACTGCAGAGCAGAATACAGAAAAAAGAATGAAAAGAACTGAGGACAGTCTCAGAGACCTCTGGGACAACATTAAATACACCAACATTCGAATTATAGGGGGTCCAGAAGAAGAAGAGAAAAAGAAAGGGACTGAGAAAATATTTGAAGAGATTATAGTTGAAAACTTCCCTAATATGGGAAAGGAAATAGTTAATCAAGTCCAGGAAGCACAGAGAGTCCCATACAGGATAAATACAAGGAGAAATACGCCAAGACACATATTAATCAAACTGTCAAAAATTAAATACAAAGAAAGCATATTGGGCTTCCCTGGTGGCGCAGTGGTTGAGAGTCCGCCTGCCGATGCAGGGGACGTGGGTTCGTGCCCCGGTCCAGGAGGATCCCACATGCCACGGAGCAGCTGGGCCCGTGAGCCATGGCCGCTGGGCCTGCGCATCCGGAGCCTGTGCTCCGCAGCGGGAGAGGCCACAACAGTGAGAGGTCTGCATACCGAAAAAAAAAAAAAAAAAGAAAGCATATTAAAAGCAGCAAGGGAAAAACAACAAATAACACATAAGGGAATCCCCATAAGGTTAACAGCTGATCTCTCAGCAGAAACCCTACAAGCCAGAAGGGAGTGGCAGGACATACTGAAAGTGATGAAGGAGAAAAACCTGCAGCCAAGACTACTCTACCCAGCAAGGATCTCATTCAGATTTGATGGAGAAATTAAAACCTCTACAGACAAGCAAAAGCTGAGAGAGTTCAGCACCACCAAACCAGCTTTACAACAAATGCTAAAGGATCTTCTCTAGGCAAGAAACACAAGAGAAGGAAAAGGCCTATAATAACGAACCCAAAACAATTTAGAAAATAGGAATAGGAACATACATATCGATAATTACCTTAAATGTAAATGAACTAAATGCTCCCACCAAAAGACACAGATTAGCTGAATGGATACAAAAACAAGACCCTTATATATGCTGTCTACAAGAGACCCACTTCAGACCTAGAGACACATACAGACTGAAAGTAAGGGGATGGAAAAAGATATTCCATGCAAATGGAAACCAAAAGAAAGCTGGAGTATCAATTCTCATATCAGACAAAATAGACTTTAAAATAAGGACTATTAAAAGAGACAAAGAAGGACACTACATAATGATCAAGGGATCGATCCAAGAAGAAGATATAACCATTGTAAATATTTATGCACCCAACATAGGAGCACCTCAATACATAAGGCAAATACTAACAGCCATAAAAGGGGAAATCGACAGTAACACATTCATAGTAGGGGACTTAAACACCCCACTTTCACCCATGGACAGATCATCCAAAATGAAAATAAATAAGGAAACACAAGCTTTAAATGATACATTAAACAAGATGGACTTAATTGATATTTATAGGACACTCCATCCAAAAACAACAGAATACACATATTTCTCAAGTGCTCATGGAACATTCTCCAGGATAGATCATATCTTAGGTCACAAATCAAGCCTTGGTAAATTTAAGAAAATTGAAATTGTATCAAGTATCTTTTCTGACCACAACGCCATGAGACTAGATATCAATTACAGGAAAAGATCTGTAAAAAATACAAACACATGGAGGCTAAACAATACACTACTTAATAATGAAGTGATCACTGAAGAAATCAAAGAGGAAATCAAAAAATACCTAGAAACAAATGACAATGGAGACACAACGACCCAAAACCTGTGGGATGCAGCAAAAGCAGTTCTAAGGGGGAAGTTTATAGCAATACAAGCCCACCTTAAGGAGCAGGAAACATCTCGAATAAACAACCTAACCTTACACCTCAAGCAATTAGAGAAAGAAGAACAAAAAAACCCCAAAGCTAGCAGAAGGAAAGAAATCATAAAAATCAGATCAGAAATAAATGAAAAAGAAATGAAGGAAACAATAGCAAAGATCAATAAAACTAAAAGCTGGTTCTTTGAGAAGATAAACAAAATAGATAAAGTATTAGCCAGACTCATCAAGAATAAAAGGGAGAAGACTCAAATCAATAGAATTAGAAATGAAAAAGGAGAGGTAACAACTGACACTGCAGAAATAAAAGAGATCATGCGAGATTACTACAAGCAACTCTATGCCAATAAAATGGACAATCTGGAAGAAATGGACAAATTCTTAGAAATGCACAACCTGCCAAGACTGAATCAGGAAGAAATAGAAAATATGAACAGACCAATCACAAGCACTGAAATTGAAACTGTGATTAAAAATCTTCCAACAAACAAAGCCCAGGACCAGATGGCTTCACAGGCGAATTCTATCAAACATTTAGAGAAGGGCTAACACCTATCCTTCTCAAACTCTTCCAAAATATAGCAGAGGGAGGAACACTCCCAAACTCCTTCTACGAGGCCACCATCACCTTGATACCAAAACCAGACAAGGATGTCACAAAGAAAGAAAACTACAGGCCAATATCACTGATGAACATAGATGCAAAAATCCTCAACAAAATACTAGCAAACAGAATCCAACAGCACATTAAACGGATCATACACCATGATCAAGTGGGGTTTATGCCAGGAATGCAAGGATTCTTCAATATACATAAATCAATCAAGGTGATACACCATATGAACAAATTGAAGGAGAAAAAACATATGATCATATCAATAGATGCAGAGAAAGCTTTTGACAAAATTCAACACCCATTTATGATAAAAAACCCGCAGAAAGTAGGCATAGAGGGAACTTTCCTCAACATAATAAAGGCCATATATGACAAGCCCACAGCAAACATCATCCTCAATGGTGAAAAACTGAAAGCATTTCCACTAAGATCAGGAAAAGACAAGGTTGCCCACTCTCACCACTCTTATTCAACATAGTTTTGGAAGTTTTAGCCACAGCAATCAGAGAAGAAAAGGAAATAAAAGGAATCCAAATTGGAAAAGAAGAAGTAAAGCTGTCACTGTTTGCAGATGACATGATCCTATACATAGAGAATCCTAAAGATGCTACCAGAAAACTACTAGAACTAATCAGTGAATTTGGTAAAGTGGCAGGATACAAAATTAATGCACAGAAATCTCTGGCATTCCTGTATACTAAGGATGAAAAATCTGAAAGTGAAATCAAGAAAACACTCCCATTTACCATTGCAACAAAAAGAATAAAATATCTAGGAATAAACCTACCTAAGGAGACAAAAGACCTGTATGCAGAAAATTATAAGACACTAATGAAAGAAATTAAAGATGATACAAATAGATGGAGAGATATACCATGTTCTTGGATTGGAAGAATCAACATTGTGTATATGACTCTACTACCCAAAGCAATCTATAGATTCAATGCAATCCCTATCAAACTACCACTGGCATTTTTCACAGAACTAGAACAAAAAATTTTGCAATTTGTATGGAAACACAAAAGACCCCGAATAGCCAAAGCAATCTTGAGAACGAAAGAAGGAACTGGAGGAATCAGGCTCCCTGACTTCAGACTATACTACAAAGCAACAGTTATCAAGATGGTATGGTACTGCCACAAAAACAGAAAGATAGATCAATGGAACAGGATAGAAAGCCCAGAGATAGACCCATGCACATATGGACACCTTATCTTTGATAAAGGTGGCAGGAATGTACAGTGGAGAAAGGACAGCCTCTTCAATAAGTGGTGCTGGGAAAACTGGACAGGTACATGTAAAAGTATGAGACTAGATCACTCCCTGACACCATACACAAAAATAAGCTCAAAATGGATTAAAGACCTAAATGTAAGGCCAGAAACTATCAAACTCTTAGAGGAAAACATAGGCAGAACACTCTATGACATAAATCACAGCAAGATCCTTTCTGACCCACCTCCTAGAGTAATGGAAATAAAAACAAAAATAAACAAATGGGACCTAATGAAACTTCAAAGCTTTTGCACAGCAAAGGAAACCATAAACAAGACCAAAAGACAACCCTCAGAATGGGAGAAAATATTTGCAAATGAAGCAACCGACAAAGGATTAATCCCCAAAATTTACAAGCAGCTCATGCAGCTCAATAACGAGAAAACAAACAACCCAATCCAAAAATGGGCAGAAGACCTAAATAGACATTTCTCCAAAGAAGATATACAGACTGCCAACAAACACATGAAAGAATGCTCAACATCATTAATCATTAGAGAAATGTAAATCAAAACTACAATGAGATATCATCTCACACCAGTCAGAATGGCCATCATAAAAAATCTAGAAACAATAAATGCTGGAGAGGGTGTGGAGAAAAGGGAACACTCTTGCACTGCTGGTGGGAATGTGAATTGGTTCAGCCACTATGGAGAACAGTATGGAGGTTCCTTAAAAAACTACAAGTAGAACTACCATATGACCCAGCAATCCCACTACTGGGCATATACCCTGAGAAAACCAAAATTCAAAAAGAGTCATGTACCAAAATGTTCATTGCAGCTCTATTTACAATAGCCCGGAGATGGAAACAACCTAAGTGCCCATCATCGGATGAATGGATAAAGAAGATGTGGCACATATATACAATGGAATATTACTCCGCCATAAAAAGAAACGAAATTGAGCTATTTGTAATGAGGTGGATAGACCTAGAGTCTGTCATACAGAGTGAAGTAAGTCAGAAAGAAAAAGACAAATACCGTATGCTAACACATATATATGGAATTTAAGAAAAAAATGTCATGAAGAACCTAGGGGTAAAGCAGGAATAAAGACGCAGACCTCCTAGAGAACGGACTTGAGGTTATGGGGAGGGGGAAGGGTGAGCTGTGACAGGGCGAGAAAGAGTCATGGGCATATACACACTAACAAACGTAGTAAGGTAGATAGCTAGTGGGAAGCAGCCGCATGGCACAGGGATATTTGCTCGGTGCTTTGTGACAGCCTGGAGGGGTGGGATAGGGAGGGTGGGAGGGAGGGAAGACATATGGGAACATATGTTTATGTATGACTGATTCACTTTGTTATGGGGCAGAAACTAGCACACCATTGTAAAGCAATTATACCCCAATAAAGATGTTAAAAAAAAAATAAAGCTAGAGCAGCTTTCTAAGTGGACTGTCACAAAGATGGCTTGTTTAACAATGCAGTTTCCAACTGGTGTCCACTTGGAAGTAAGGGAGAGCTACAGGTTCTTTACTAAAAGAATACGTGCGTAATAGTGCCACTTAAATGGGTTTTTCCCAGATTTTTAAGAAATGCATAGGCTCAAAACCTAAGGACTGCATGTAAAAGTAAACCATTATAGGGCATGTCTCGAGGGGTTCTATCTGTAAAATCAGTGAAATTTCAGAAAAATAGAAATTCTTGTAAAGCAAATTTACTCTATTAAAGAATTGCTTCTCATTTCCCAAAAAAAAAAAAAAAAAATCTGCAGTGTGATGAAAAAAAAACAACACATAAAATCACTGGAATATGAGCAGGACACTTGGATTCCAGTCCTGGTTTCCTGTATATTATGGGCAACTCACTTCTCTTTTCTAAGTAAGGTCATCCTTCTGATAATTAAGAGGGTTAGACATCATTTCAAAGGTACTTTTAGCTCTGATTCTATTCCTTACAAAGGAAGCAAAATGCTATGAAAGCTCATAATGACTTTCCTGTGTATTCTTGAAACGGGATGGCATAAAGTTGAGTCTGTCTTACAAAACTTTTCTAAAAAAATCTATTATTAAACCTTCTTGAAAGGCGGTCAAGACTGTGGGGTCTTCCACTGAACTTCAAATAGGCTGAGGCTCTGGTCTTACTATGGTTCTCTGAAACTTTAGGTCTGGCCCTTCAGACCATGGAAGAATTTGGCTTACTCCACCCTCCCCTGTGATAGTTCCCTCATCTGCAGTGAGAAAAAAAGCCTTGTCCCTCTCTTATGCAGGCCACACTCAAAGTTCTCTCCTCTGTTGGCTGGAGAGGAAGTGCAGAAGCAAGCACTGTTAGGCCTGAAGTAAGAGCCTTATCAGAGAAGGTTCAAACAGGACTAACTTTGGGGTTGTTTATTTTTGGATGGCTGCTGGGAACTAGGCTGAAGCTAAGCTCATGATAGGGTTGCAAAGGGAAGGAACTGACAGTCAGGAATGGGTCATGGGAAGTAAGGTGCTCTGGAAGCAAGGTCATCTGAGCCTTAGTCTTAGCCCTTCAAAAACCCTAAGAATTTGGATAAGACACTTTTACAATTGTGGGTTTCAGTTTCTTCATCTATAAACTGAGTGGGTAGCTTAAGAGAGGAATCTCATACTCAGATACTTTCAGGGACAAAACTGAGTGTAAGACAACAGGGAATGGTGAGTACCTAGGGGAACTGAAGGATTTATGCTTTGCCTAAAGGAATTCTAACTAAAAATTATTTTAGAACTCTGAAACAAAAGTATCTGCTCTGTATCATGCAGCATTCTCCAGAGAAACAGAACCAATAGGATGTTTTTGTAGTTTGTAAAAAAGGCTGGCTCATGTGATTGTGGACCTGTCAAGTCTGATTTCTGTAGGGCAGGCCAGCAGGCTGGAACTCCAGATAAGAATTGATGTTGTAGTCTTGAGCCTGAAGTCCTTAGGGCAGGCTACCAGTTGAAAACTCAGGCAGAATTTCTGTGTTATGGTCTTGAGTAAAAGAATTCCTAGTCTCCAGGAAACTTCAGTTTTTACTCTTAAGTCTTTCAACTGATTGGATGATGCCTACCCGCATTATTGAGGGCAATCTCTTTTATGTAAAGTCAACTGATTGTAGTTATTTACCACATCTGCAATACTTTCATGGTGACATCTAGACTAGTGTTTGACCAAACAACCATAGCCTAGCCAAGCTGACACACAAAATTAACCATCGCATGTTCTCATATAGACTCCTAGACTATACCATTTCTAAGGGTCTTTCAAGCACTGATCTCTTATTATTTGGTGGTAGTACTTTTAAAATCTAAACCAAAAGTCCAAGTCCTACTCCAACTAAAGCACATAAAAGCATTTCTATATAGAAATGTTATTGTTTTGGGGTAAAAATAAGAGGAAGCAAGACTGGACATCCACTCCTGTTCCAGTGTAGGCCCATGGCCCTTGTAACACTTTTTCTGAACATTGCCCGCAAAATAATCCTAAACTTTTATCATCTTTCAATCCTTATACAGTAGTTGTTCATACTTTGCTCATTGCTTTTATGTCAGTCAACTGGAAGGTTTGGCATATTTGGACGGATTTGTTGGCAATGCCTGATTTGACTTTTCTAGCATTAAAAAATAATTTTTAATAGGCATGGGTATAAAGAGAGTGGGGGCAGTGTTGTTTCTTAGACTTTGAGAGCTCACTTGTATCTGTTGAAAATCTATACCCTTTGGACAAGATTATTCCCCTCTGGGCTTCATAGTATTAACTGTACATTTCATTTCTCAGAGGCTATGCATATTTGTTTTGGTTAGTCTTCTTAAAAATAAAGATAATAGGAAACAAAACAAATCATCGATTGTACTTACCGTTATATGTTGGCATGCTTGGAACCTCACTTCCATAATGAGTGAGGCTAAGGTTCTAGATGAGCCTGCCTCCTGTCAGTGACATTTGGCAAAATTGGGATTATTGCATTCTAGCCTCAGGGGGCTCACTGATTTTCCTTATAAATGTTGGGACCATATTTTACAGCCCCAATCCACACATTTCTCTTGAAAAAAAAAAGTAAAATAATTAAATATCAGGATTGAGTATGCAGATTTTAGAAATTTGGGGATGAACATCATAATTTTGTGCTTTTCAAAGAGGGGCATTAAATACCAATGTGTAAAGAGAAGCTATAACAGCTATAAGTTATTTTATTTAAAACTGAGTAGAAATATTGCCTTCTAGAACGCTTTCTAACAAATAGACAGTTTTGAGGCTCTCTTCAATACAAATTGGGCTTTCTTATGGAGAATTACACTGAAAATTCCCTCAATCAAAACAGAGATCCATATTGTCCAAGAAGCAGTTGGTCTGCCAAAAAGGCAATTTCTAAAATTTGAAGGAGAAAAATCTGTTGTATTTCTTTTAAAGTGATTCTAGCAACTTTTAACATCTCTATTCAGGCTAGGAACAAGGTTAATTTTAGGTGCTATCCTATGTGACTATATGGCAGATTCCAGGTGATAGGTGTCTTTGAGAGACCTTGGAATAAAGCCATCATCCCTGCAAAGAAGGCCCAGGAAAAACAACCTATGCAAGAAGGGTAAAATTCTGCAGAATTGGTAAAGCTACCCTTAGCTCCATATTCTATTTCTCAACCTCTGCAGTTTCAGGCATCCTGTTCTCT
This sequence comes from Leucopleurus acutus, assembly GCF_964270905.1. Classification (NCBI taxonomy): domain Eukaryota; kingdom Metazoa; phylum Chordata; class Mammalia; order Artiodactyla; family Delphinidae; genus Leucopleurus; species Leucopleurus acutus. The sequence continues at coordinate 85,116,257 of NC_139148.1, forward strand.
TCCTGAATTATAACTTCAGAACTGTCTTAAGAGCCTATTTTTCACTTACTAAATTACCCCCCATCTTTGCCAGTGTCTTTCAGCTAAATTCCCCACTGTAGGTGCTTAATACTAACTCAGCACAATCTTGGTATCTACCTAGCCCCAAACCCTATATGATACCAGGTAAAGCATTCTAAAAGATGTGAAAGAAATTCTTCTCTTATATTAGCTGATGCCTGTGAAATTCATATGTCATTAACTTTATTATTATTTTTTACAATTACACGAATGACATTTCTTTTAAAAGAGCATGATTGACACAAATCATAAGAATAACATTTACACCAGGCTGATAGGAAATGTTTCTTTGAGGAAAATACTGTCTTGAAGTCTTTCCAAAGTAGCTTATTTCTTCTTGAGTAATTCAATAAATGGAACAACCACTCAGAAACTACTCTCTTATTGGTCATAATGCTCTTCTCAATTGAATATCACATAAGTCAAGATAAAAGCTTGGAAGAAATATTTAAGTATCTCAATCTGATTTCACTTTAATTAATACTAAGTGAGACAGAAATGCACAGTAATAACTGACAACTAGATATTTCAATTGCTGAGACTTTAGAGTGTCTAGAGACAGAAGAAAATAAATTAGGCCCCACAGATAACTTTATATTACATGGGACTATTCAAGTTTCTTTCATTCTTAGAGTGAACGTAAAATTTATCATTCAAACCAGAACACTTTTGAGAGTAAATGAAGCAGTATTAAACATTACACCAAGATAAAATGAGTTACCCAGAGCCTTTCCCAACAAACAAGAGCACAGAGTAACCCTAGGGGTATAGATTTTGTTAGTCTGTTTGACCTCATGCCCAAATCAGAAAATGACAAAATGTAAAGGATGGGCATTAAGCACAAAAATTACAGTGATTCTAAGAGTTACGATCTAGATTCTTCTAACATTGTTACAAGAGACCATTTTTTGTATCTATATACACAGATATTTTCTTCAGTATTCACATCCCTTTGAAATTGTCTTCCTTTTAACTCTTAATTTCTTAAGTGTGTTTTTGGTACAAGCCTGAAATCATCATTAAATTGCCACAGATAGTTCTGCCTTGATCACATTTTTCTTCAGTCTTTCCCTTCATGTATCTAGGAGCTAGCTCTCTACTTTGATTTGCCTGAGATTTTGAAAACTAGAAATGCAAACATCATTTTACACCATAAACTGGACTAAATTTCTTTTCCTCCTCAGAATTCTTTGGAGGATCTTTGTTAACATTAGTTGAAGTTGTGTGGCTCTTCCTAGCCATGTGGCATGTGGATTATTTCCCTGAAATTTGTTTGAACTGATTTATTCATGACCAACTGAAGGCATTTATCAAAATCATTAAAATAAGCCCACTTTTCATTCATTCATCTGTCCAGGTGTTCTAGACAGATATGTTTTATGATCAAGGCAGCATCTTAGTAGCTGGATGAAATATTCAAATATCAAAGTGGATTATAATTATGTTGGAGAAATGCACCTCTAAACTCCTAGAAGAATATTTTGGCAATTTTAACTAGTAGGTGCTTAAGTAGCTCACATATATTTTAACTTGAAAAATACATATATGTTTTTCTAAAAAGACTGTACAAACTAATTAGTGAGCATTAATACCTTTTTCTTGTATGATAGTTTTTTTTTTCTAGAGAAGTACTAAGAGAGTCTGTTATTCTTCTAAACCGTTTTTCTTAACTTTTCCTTGTAAAAATTTGAGAATTGGAACAAACCTTTATGGTGCACTTTAGGGTATGAATAATAATGTTTCTATATGAAATGGGATCATTTTATACGGTACATACAGAAACAAGTTTTGCTTTTATTCTAGGGCAGAGAGAAATTAAGACTTAATAGAGTAACTTTTAAGAATTGCCTCACTGGAATAGAAATCTGTGCCCTTTAATACTTTGAAACACTCTGCTTCAATATAAAAGACATTTAACTCTACAGTGAAAATTACAAAGGAAAAGAACATCTGATTTAATCAGAATTGTTTTAACCAAAATAGACACTGAGACACTAAACCAGAAAATCTAGAGTACGTTTGTTGACTCAAGATCCTAATTTACTTCCAAATCGACTTCCTTAGTTCTGAATTTGCCATATTATGACGCTTTGCTGAAATGTCTCTTAGACCCATTGTGCAGATGGCTGGACCTAAAACGTTGCCAGAGTTAAAGGCAACCAGACAGTCATGAATCCAAATTACTATGTGGCATTAAAAGAGTGGTTTAAATTACAGGAAAAAACAGCAAAATTATTCTCTCAGGGCAGAGGAGGTGATCAAGATAAGTAAACTAGATAACAGAAGTTGGTAATATTAGCTTGTGTGGTCAGGGCTGCAATTTCAGACTCCGTGGCCTAATGAACATATTCAAGTTTTGTGATTAAGAATTGTGTGTCAGCATCTTTATAGTTCAGAGAGAAGTGCTTGAAAGTTGTGATAGAACACAAGGCTCTTTCTGACAAACGATAGAATAATGAAGCCAAGCAAGTTGCTAACTGATTAGAATCAAACCAGTATTACATGGCTAATGTTTTAATTTTTTTTTTTTTTTTTTTTTGCGGTACGCAGGGCCTCTCACTGTTGTGGCCTCTCCTGTTGCAGAGCACAGGCTCCGGACGTGCAGGCTCAGCGGCCATGGCTCACAGGCCCAGCCGCTCGGCGGCATGTAGGATCTTCCCGGACCGGGGCACGAACCCGTGTCCCCTGCATCGGCAGGCGGACTCTCAACCACTGCGCCACCAGGGAAGCCCTAATGTTTTAATTTTTATACTAGGATCTGAGCAAACTGAGAGAAGGGCTTTGAAACATTCACTTTTATCTCACTGATATCTAGCACATTATGTGGTATATACATCAGACTCAATATGTGTTTATAAAATGAATCAATGAAAAGAAAAAATCCTAGATACACTAAAAGGGAAGGTCATGTGAAGATGGAGGCAGAGATTGGAGTGATGCATCTATAAGCCACAGGAATTGCTTGCAGCCACCAGAAGCTAGGAGAAAAGTATGGAATGGATTCTCCCTCAGAACTTCCAGAGGGATCCAACCCTACCAACACCTTGATTTCAGACTTTTGACTCCCGGAAATATGAGAATAGATTTCTATTGTCAGATTGTGTTAATGTGTTATGGCAGCTTAGGAGACGAAAACAGTGGCCTTCTGAATTCCATGTGTGTTCTGAGTTGTTGACTGACTGACCTGAGCCTGTCATTCTCTTCTTATCAAGGTATTCAAGAAATATCCAACTCTACAATCCTTTTATTTACTACTGATTCCATATTGTTCAAGTGTTATTGCTGCTATATAATCTCAGTACTTCTTGAGTCCAGTTCATAGATGAGACAACTCACTATGTTGGTGCAAGCAAATAATTGATTGTTGGTGCACTATAGCACCACTCAGGGATGACTTCATAGGAAAATAGTGAGGGAAATCTCCCCAGTGATCAAATATCTTCAAATCTCCCATGACTACTATCAATGGAGGGAGAAGTGGACAAAGTTAAGGATTCATAGACACATAGTCACTGGTCAGTGACATATCTGTTTGGTCAGAGATAAGGAGGAAATGAGATTGAAGGTCAGAGACAAAGAGTTCTAGAAACAGACATTTTAATGGACGTATGGGAGTGGGTATAAATTGGGTGGAATTTGCTGTTTTGTGTTAATGCCCACTATAGAGCATTTGCTACGGAGAAGCTTTGAACAACTAGATGATAGGATAACTCATCTGGTGAAGATCCTCCATCATCTATACTTGGTCACAAAAAGACAAACAACCCAATTTTAAAATGTGCAAAAGGCTTTAACAGACGTTTCTCCAAAGAAGGTATACAAATGGGCCAATAGGAACATATACCTATATCATTAGTCACTAGGGAAATGAAAACCAAAACCTAAATAAATACAACTTCGAACATACTTGGAAGACTATCATTCAAAAAAAGTAAAACAATTAGTGTGGGTGAGGATGTGGAGAAATTGGAACTCTCATACATTGCTAATGGGAATATAAAATGGAACAGCCACTATGCAGAACAATTTGGCAGTTCCTCATAAAGTTTAACATAGAATTAACTTTTGACCTAACAATTCCACTACTATGTATACACCCCAGAAAACTGAAAACAGGAACTTAAACAAATACTTGTATGCCAATGTTTATAGTAGCTTTATTCACAATAGCCAAAGCGTGGAAACAACCTAAGTGTCCATCAACAGGCAAATGGGTAAATAAAACATGGTATATATATATATATATATATATATATATATATATATATATATATATATATACACATATATATATATATATACATACACATACATACATACATACACAATTGAATGTTATTTAGCCATAAAAAGAAAAAAAAAACCTTCTGATACATGTTATGACAAGGATGAACCTTGAAAACATTATGCCATATGAAATAAGCCAGACATAAAAGGACAAATATTGCATGATTTCTCTTATATGAAATAGCTAGAATAGGCAATTTCATAGAGACAGAAAGTAGATTAGAGGTTACAAGGGCTTGGTGGAAAGGAATATGTGGAGTTATTCCTTAATATGTAAGCAGTTTCTGTTATTAGGTAATGAAAAATTTTAGAAATAGATCATGGTGATGGTTGCAAAACTTCGTGAACATATTTCATGCCACTGAATTATACACTGAAAAATGGTTAAAATAGCAAATTTAATGTTATATATATATTTTACCACAATAAAATGAAAACAAGTAGTAAGGAAAAAGAAAACAATGGGAAAACATTGCTGATTATCTCAGGAAGGGAAAATGAATCTCTCTCAATTATTAATAACTATATATCTGAAATTGGCAATTTTTTTAAGAATGAAATTTATTGCTCTATAAAACCTATGGTTATGCTTTAAACATGGCTCCGAACGTATGGTGTGTACCTGGTGTATACCTAGGGAGCTTGTTACAAATAGAAATTCCTGAACCTTGCCTCCAGATATTTAGATTTAGCAGATGTGAGCTGGAGCTGAAGGTATTGTAATTTAACCAATATTGCAGGTGATTTTGATGAGAGTGATCCACAGACATGCTTTGAGAAACAATGTTATAAATAATGGTTAAGTCCTCAGGCCAGACCACAGAAGCTTATCTCCAAATGTACATGGATTTAGTAATATTTCAGTGACGTCTACCCACCATTTCTAATTCTATTCAATGAAAAAAATAGTGTCTTGATATCCTTTCTATAGTGTTGAATAGGCAATAATAACTTACTAGCTCTGTACATTTCCATATATAAGAAAAGTCACCTCTCTAAGTCAATCACCATTCAAGCACTCTGATTAGTATTCAAAAGACAGATATCTCACCTAGTTTAGAATGCTAGAGAACTTTCAGCATCCACTTGTATTATTATAGGTCATTTGTAAAGCATTTTAAGACAGGGACTTTGCAATACGGATTTCTAGAAAGCTAAAAAGAGCCTGAAGTTTAAGATTGTGTATCTGAATGGGTATATATTGTATAATTTATTATATTTTAGTCAACTTTTATTTATGCATGCTTGGCCTCAGTCATTGGATTGCATAAACTTTGAGGAAAAAACCATGTATGAATTTTGTTGTGTTTCCCATCATACCTAATAATGTTATTGACCCCAGACTTATCAACAGGTATGTCAACAAGCTAATAGGCTTAGTGCAATATAGCTCACAATAGCAAACTGGGTCTCTTTGGATAATATTAGCAGAGCATTAATATGATTAGGATTGCTAGCTGAATTGTCTACCTGAAGGCACAGAGCAGACAAAGGCAACCATTACAAAACTGGCTCCTGGAATATTAGGGAGAAAAAGATAAACAAAAGAAAATAAATGACTAAAAGAAAAATTGATTCTTGAGTAGCACATATGGCTTTTCTTTTCAGTTTTGCTCTATTTTACAATTCACTGTGTATCATTTGACTTTTTTGCTTTACAAAACAACTCAGAAGTATTTAAATCAAAAGACAAAGTAACAGCCTGATTCTGTGTCTTCTGTTTCACAATAAACTTGGTCAGCATTTGACACATCTTAATAAATGTTATATATAGAATGGATTGGCACCAAGCTCCAGCATCTCTGTGTTTGAAATGTGTCATTCTTCCTAAATGAGATTATCTTTTTGTTCAATCAAATTCAGATGTTGTCCCTCATAAGTTTACTTTATCCTTGAACTAATCGAAAACACCAGAGGGTGACAGTAAGCAAGACTCACTTCTTACAGAATCTTATCATACTAAAAGAAATGTGCAACTATTATGAATTTGAACTAACTCTTCAAAGTTACTGATCTACACTTGAAGTTTATTCATGAAATTCACAAGTACTAGACACAAATAGTTATTTCTTCAATAGCAAGTAGGTGCCTTGAATTCAGATATTGATTATATTAAGGGAATGAAATCAGGATCCTGAGTTCCATTTGTACTTGTGGAACTGGCCTCTATTTCCCTGATAGATCAGATCCTCCTTTGTCCATCACTTTTTTTTTTACCTGGTCAATAAGACAAAGAGGAATGATATAAATAAAGCAATAATCTAGAGTTAGACTTTGAGCGCCATACCTCCCACATACTTCACCATGTGACTGCACAAGTACTTTATCCTCTGTAAATCTGTCTCAAAAGAAAGATATTAATAATTACTTTACAGTTACTGATAATAATGTACAGTGCTTTTGTAAACAGTAAATGAGATCATGTATGTGAAAATCACTTTGTAAAAGGTCAAATGATAAAGTCAGCCACTGTTGCTATTATTATCATAATAAGTTTCTGCTTCATAGGGTATTATGAGGATTTACTAAATGGGATAAAGCATCACTTCAGTAATCAAAACCCCTTGAGTTTAACAATGATAACAAAGATAATAGCTAGCATTTGCCACAATCCAACATGATCTGACCCCTGCTTACCTATCTGACCTGATCTCATTTCCTACTTCTCTTTCCCTCCTCACTTACTATTTTCCATACACATCAATGTCTTTGTTCTTCCTAGAGAACACTAAGATTATTCTTGCCTTATTAGGAACATTACACTGGCTGCTCTCTCTACATGAAATGTTCTTCCTCCAGATGTGTTCATGGCTCTCTGCTTTGACATCTTCCAGGTCTCTGATGAAGTGCTACATCCTTAAGGAAGAAGCCTTTCCAAACAACCTTAAGTAAAAATAGCACACTTCCTGCCTTTATAGCCTCTCCCTAGTCCCTTGTTCTACTTTAGTTTCCACATGGCACTTATATCTGATATTATATGTTTGCTTATGTATTATTTATCTTCCCAATCAGCATAGGACATCTATGAAGGCAAGGATTATTTTCTGCTTTGGTTCACCATTGTTTCACAGAACAGAACAGTGACAGGCATATGGGAAATGCTACATAAATATTTTGTTGAGTGAATGAATTACATTTATTGAGCTTTATGTGCCAGGGCTTCTTTTACAGATCTCACTGTGTTTAGTATTCACAGTAACCCTATAAAGTAGATACCATCATTTCTATTTTGCAGAAGAGAAAATTTAGGTTTAGGGAGGTTAAATAAGTTGTTTGAGGTCACACAGTAAATAAATACGAAATCTAGTATTTGAACCCAAGTAGTATGACTCTGGTGGCCGTCTTCTTCTTCTTCTTCTCCTTCTCCTTCTCCTCCTCCCCCTCCTCCTTCTCCTTCTCCTTCTTTTTCTTCTGGTACATTACATCCCTAGTACTTGTTTATCTTATAAGTGGAAATCTGTACATTTTGACTGCCTTCATCGAATTTCCCCTCCCCCCATCCCCTACCCCTCGTAATCACACATCTAATCTCTATAAGTTTGTTTGTTTGTTTTTGAAGTATAACTGACTATAACACTATGTTTGTTCCTGTTAAACAACATATTCAATATTCAGATTGATTTAATATTTCTATACAATTCAAAATGATCACCATGATGTCTAGTTACGATCTATCATCATACAAAGATATTATGTAATTATTGACTATATTCCCCACACTGTACATTTTATACTTATGACTCATTTATTTTGCAACTGGAAGTTGTTCCTCTTAATCTCCATCATTTCTTTCTTTCCTCCCTCCACACTCTCCCCTCTGGCAACCACTTGTTTGTTATCTGTATCTATAACTGTTTCTGTTTTGTTATGTTTGTTCATTTGTTTTGTTTTTTATATTCTACACAGAAGTGAAATCATACAGTATTTGTCTTTCTCTGTCTGACTTATTTCACTTATCATAATACCCTCTAGGTCCCTCCATGTTGTCACAAATGCAAGATTTCATTCTTTTTTATATGGCCGAGTAATATTCCATTACACACACACACACACACACACACACACACACACACACACCACACCTCTTCCTTATCCATTCATCTATTGATGCTATTGATGCTTCCATATCTTGGCTATTGTAAATAATGCTGCAATTAACATAGGGGTGCATATATCTTTTCTAATTAGAGTTTTTGTTTTCCTCGGATAAATAGCCAGGAGTAGAATTGCTGGAGCATATAGTAGTTCTATTTTTAATGTTTTGAGGAATCTCCATACTGTTTTCCATAGTGGCTGCACCAATTTATATTCCCACCAACAATGCATGAGGCCTCCCTTTTCTCCACATCCTTGCCAACACATGTTTTTTGTTGTCTTTTTGATAATAGTTTTTCTGAAAAGTACGGGGTGATATCTCATTGTGGTTTTGATGTGCATTTTCCAGATGATTAGTGACGTTGAGTATCTGTATGTCTTCTTTGGAAAAATGTGTATTCAGGTCCTCTGTCCATTTTTTAATTGAATTGTTTGTTTTTTGATGTTGAGTTGTATTAGTTCTTTGTATATTTTTGATATTAACCCCATATTGATATATCATTTGCAAATATCTCCTCCCATTCAGTAGGTAGCCTTTTTGTTTTGTTGATCATTTCCTTCACTGTATAAAAGGGTTTAGTTTGATCTAGTCCCATTTATTTTTGCTTTTCTTTCCTTTGCCAGAGGAGACATAGCCAAAACAATATTACCAAGACCAATGTCAAAGAACTTATTGCCTACATTTTCTTCTAGAAGTTTTATGGTTTCAGGTCTTACATTTAAGTCTTTAATCCATTTTGAGTTCAGTTTTGTGCATGGTATGAGAGAGTATTCCAGTTTAATTCTTTTGTGTATAGCTGTCCAGTTTTCCCAGCACCATTTATTGAAAAGTCTGTCTTTTCCTCATTGTGTATTCTTGCCTCCTTTGTCACAGTTTAATTGCCCATGTAAGTGTAGTTTTGCTTTTGGGATATCTATTCTGTTATATTGATCTATGTGTCTTTTTTTGTGCAAGTACCACATTGTTTTGATTACTATAGCTTTGTAGTATAGTTTGAAATCAGGATGTGTGATATCTCCAGCTATGTTCTTCTTTCTCAAGATAGTTTTTGGCTTCTCAGTGTCTCTTGTGTTTCCATACAAATTTTAATAATAATCATTCTAGTTCTGTAAAAAATGTCAGTCTGTAGATTGCCTTGGGTAGTATGATCATTTTAACAATATTAATTCTTCCAATCTATAAACACAGTATAGCTTTCCATCCATTTGTGTCATCTTCAGTTTCTTTCATCAATGTCTTACAGTTTTCTGACAACAGATCTTTTACCTCCTTAGTTAGATTTATTCCTAGGTACTTTATTCTTTTTGATGTGATTATAAATTAGATTGTTTTCTAGTGGCTTTATTCTTAATACTCTAGTACCTCTAGAGTTTATTTATTGAGCACTTACTATGTACCAAGCCCTGTGTTAAATGTTTTATGTACATAATTACATTTAGTCCTCATTCCTGTTTTTACAAAGGAAGAGCTTGAAGTTAAGAGAGGTTGAGTGATATGCCCCAATCACACAAATTGTAATGGATTATCCTTTATGAAATACCTAAATAGGGACGATGAAATTGACTTCTCATTTCAGAGGATAATAGAAGAAATAAGCGAGTAGTGAGACATTTTAATTCTCTGGCCCTGTGATATCTCTTTTCTAAAGCCGTATTTTTCACGTCTTTTGGCCAGTGTTAAAAGTATTACAAGCATTCCCTTTTCTCCACATTCTCATCAACACTTGGTGTCTTGCTTTTTTGATAATAACCATCCTAACAGGTGTGAGGTGATATCTATTGTGGTTTTAATTTTCATTTCCCTGATGATTAATGATATTGAACATCTTTTCCTATAACTGTTGGTCATTTGTTTGTCCTCTTTGGAGAAATATCTATTCAGGTCCTTTGCCTATTTTATTTGGGTTATTTGGTTTTTCAGTACTGAGTTGTAGGAGTTCCTTATGTATTTTGGACATTAATCCTTTATCAGATAAGTGGTTTGCAAATATCTTCTCCCATTCTGTAGGTTGCCTTCTATATACACTGTTGGTGGGAATGTAAATTAGTGCAGCCACTATGGAAAAAAGTATGGAGGTTTCTCAAAAAATTAAAAATAGAATTACCATATAATCTAGTAATCCCATTTCTAGGTATATATACAAAGGAATTGAAATCAGGATCTCGAAGAGATATCTGTACACCCATGTTCATTGCACCATTATTCGCAATAGCCAAGACATGAAAGCAACCATAATGTCCATCAGTGGATGACCTCACTTATATAAGAACTATAAAATAATCAAATTCATAGAAACAGGGAGTAGAATTCTGGTTATTAGGGGCTGAGGGTAGGAGAAAATGGGGATGTGTTAACCAAAATGTACAAATTTCAGTAATGAAAGTCCTAGAGATTTACTCTACTGCATAGTGCCTATAGTTAATAATACTGTATTGTAAGCTTAAAATTTACTAAAAAAGTAGATCTTATGCTGAGTGTTATTATTCCAAAAAAGTAAAGAAGGCAGGAGAAAATTTTTGGAGGTGATGGATATGTTTATGCCAGTGATTGTGGTGATGGTTTCATGGGTACATATTTAACTCTAAACTCATCAAGTTGTACACATTAAATATGTACAGCTTTTAAAAATATCAATCATATTTCAATAAAGTTTTTTTTAAAAAATAGGACTAATAAAGTTTGAACTGCAGTCTTACAAATATATACTCCTATTCATAAGGGTGGCAAAAGTGATCCCACTGCTCATGTCAAACAGCTAGTTAACTGTAGCACTGAAACTATAACTCGGATCTTTGTACTCCTAACTTAATTTCTAATTCCATTGCACTTTGTCCTCATTAATACCTTGCTTTAATTAGCTGAGCTAATTGGAAACAAAGACTTATGTGTGTTTTAACCTGTTTTAACACCACCTTTTATAATTTCAAATAAATTTCAATCAATCATCTCTCCTGCTATATATAGTTTACATATTCTTTTTATTCACAACTATTTCACCCAGAGAGTTAGATGTTTGTATATCTATTTAAGAACAAGATTTTTGAGGGCAGAAACCATGGGCAGTCTTTATTATATGACTTTAAGGATTCAAAAAGAGCTATGCACTATCTGGATACTGAGTAGATACTGGATCATTTATGTTAGTTGCTTTAACCTGAGCTTGCAGCCCAATAAAAGAAAGATTCCACAGAAACACAGGGTATTCAGAGAAAACAAAAAACACATAAAGGCTTGGATACATATTAACACACACACACAGAATTCCACAGCATTTAAATTTATCCTTATTATCTTGGCTTGTACAGTTTTCCTTTTACCAAGGGATCTCCCCCAACAGTCGTTCATGATAAACAACAAGTATCATGGGCATTCCACTCTGGCTTTTGCCAAAAGGAAAATGAATAATCCAGTGTTTGTTTAGCTACAGGGACAGGCATGTTTTGCTATTAGCAGAGAGAACCTTGGCTGAATTAGTGAGTACCAACTGACTCCATTCCACTAAGCACAAATGGGAATCTTCTCTATTGTCTGGTCGCCAGACAAATATCTGCACTTATGCAAGTACATTTCCATATTCAGAAGGAAAGGGTATTATGTGGGATACTTGCCATTTTTCAGTAATTATGAAAGAAACAATCTCTGCAGGGCCCAGTATAATTAAAACTTTTGTTTAAAAAAAAGGTATGATTAATCTACACTTATTTCAAAGCTAAGTGCTGTTTTTTCTTGGACCACTGATCTGATTTTCACAAGTAAAAAATGAGCCTCAACCTTTACAACACTGGTATTTCTTTCTGGTTGGGAAGAATATTAACAGTATGAACTTAAACTTCTCTCAGAGAAAAATGGAGTTTTTAAATAAATCTGTTTCCAGACAGATGGTGAGAAAGGAAAAACTTTGTTCCCACTCTTTTTGCTACTATTTTCCTACAATTTCACCTATTCTATGTGGTCAACGTCAAATGAACGGATATTGTATATGAATACACTGTTTGATGGCAAGGAGCTGATAATCCATTTAGCAGAAGGACACATGCTCAAAAACACCTAGACTGAATATTGCTTTTCATAACGTTACTTGATAACCTTAACTTTGCCTAAGGTTACTAAGGGCAGAGTAATCAATATTCACTCAATATCCACTGAGCTAATACACTTTATGAGGAAAAAGAGTAATTTATAATTGATATTCAATGGAAAAAGTCAGAGAGGGCTTCTTGGAGGAAATAGCTAAATTTTGTGAGCTGAATTTTAAAGGCATTCAGAGACAATGCATCAGCTGAGAGAGGGCATTCCAAGTAGAGAAACATTAATTTCCCTATAATAGAGGAGGGTCCATTTAGAGAGAGTGATGAAAAATGATGATGATGATCAAGGATTGCAAGATGATAGAGATCCCTAAAGGTCAGGCAAAGGAATGTACATTTGCTAATAAAAGCCATAAGAAAGTACTTTAGTTTTATGAGGAAGGGAGTAATATAATAAAGCCAAGCCAGGCTACAAAGTGGTAGAGCATACTGGTAAAGATAATAGGATCTGAAGCTCAGTTTCCTGTGTTTCAATTCTGACTCTTCCACTTGATAGTAACTTTGTGTAAGTTATTGAACTTCTATGTTTCTCATTTTCCTCAACAGCAAAATAGATCTAATAATTGTGCCAACTTCATAGAGTTGATATGAACATTTGATGATTTCATGCAAGTAAAATGATTAGGGTAGTGCCTTACACAGAGTAACCATTCAATAAATGTAAATGTTATCTTCTTTGTGAAACAGAGGCAGGTATTTTATCCCTGGGCCATTTCTCAATCTAGCTATCCTCATTGTTTTTATACCTTTTAATTTAAATCTTGTTCTTCATACAAACAAACCAGTTTGCTCATCCTTACTATTCAGACTTTGAAAATTTTATCCCCGCATGTCATAGACTATTCTTTTTCACCAATCCACATTCCTCCTCTAGGTACAATCCTTACCTCACATGGCCTTCCTTCACTAATCCCACACAAATGTTACCACTCCTTTAGCTTTCTTTCTATGACACAAGTGCTCCAGTCAACTTTCCTTGTTTTACTGTGATTCTCTTGCAGATTCAGTCCTTTCTCCCCTCCACTGAAAATCATCCTCCAAAGATGTCTAACTTGACCAAGAATAGAAGCCAGAATTCATCAGTGTCATCCACCCAAATTTATAATTTTTTTCTTCACAATCTGAATGTATTGCTATAACGTTTCTCTATTGCTGATTAGTCAAAGGGAAGGACAAAGCTTTCTGGAAGCAATGAATAAATACTGAGTACTTACAATATGTAGGCATTGAAGTCCAACTGTCTGGGTTTGTATCCTGACTATTCTGTTTACTTAGCATCCTTAGGCAATGCTGTTAATATTTCTGAGCTTAGGTTTCCTCACCTATAAAATGGAAAACTGAGTAGTAATCACCTCACAGGATGGTTTAGAAAATTAAATATGGCAATGAATTTAAAGGGCTTAGCACAGTGCCTGGTATGTAGAAATAATTAATAAATGGTAACTATATTATAATGACTATTATTTCATTTAGTCATAACCAAAAAATGGGAGAAATTATTATCTCCATTTTGTAGAACAGGATATAAGCTTAGAGAAGTATAAAAGACCTTGTTCAAAGCAACAGAGCTAATAAATGGCAGAATTTAGATTTCAACTGAATTTGCTATGCTACTGTTTCACTGCATTTTATCCTGTGATTTTTCTGCATTTCCATAACCTTTTAGGTATTTAGAAGGGCAGAGTATTACTTTTTGTCAATTCAATTAATAACACATTTTTTTCTTTACTTAGGGTTGTAGAATGACCAGCCATGGACAAAACCATCCGGGTCTTGCCTCTGGGTGCCTTACAGAATGAGATGTCTTTAATGAAAACCTGTAGGTGACTGAGAAAGACTTATCATATGCAAATAGCACTGCATCACTGAGGGAGAGCCCTGACTTCTTGTTTCCCAGAGAAATCCTGAAATGAGTATCAAGGTTTTATTTATTTGCATTTAATTTTGTATATTACCAGTAGGTGTCCCTAATTCTAAGAACATATAGTAAAGCAATTAATGTAACCTCCAAAAACTGGGCTTAAAACTCAACATTCAGTGTATAGCCTGTAGGAAATTCACAGCACTGCTAAATCAATTACCGGAAACCAGTACTTCCCCAAAGCATGTGTGGCAGAACACTGATATAACAAGAAGCTACTTGACAAACAGCATCCAGTGGTCAAGTAAGGTTGTGAAGCACTGCACGCTATATTTCCTAGCCCCTTCTAGGAAATTCACAAAATTGTATTAGTTAAGGTTCTTTGGGTTGCAAATAACAGAAATCAATTTGAGCTAGAATAAGCCTAAAATGGACTTTATTGGAAGGATACTATGGTAATTCACAGAAATCAAAAGAACTGTTGAATGATGGAACCTCAGTAAGAGTAACTACTGAACATCTCAGCAGCAAGAATTCACAGAACTTCCCAAACGTACATCCTGACACCAGTGCTGGACAGGATGCATAAAATCCTCTTGGAAATCTTAGAACTACAGTGCTTGGCATATAGTGCATGGCAAGTCTTCAGTAATTCTGAGCTACCTTTATTAAACATTTGCTGTATAAATTAGGTATAAAACATTGCGATTAGAGATCTTGGGGCACAAGAATCAGTGTTTTTGCATAACTTCCATGTGAGGGTGAAGTGGAGTCAGACTTAGAAACCACTTCTTATGGACCACTTAAGTGACACAAACACCAGCGATGCCCTGCCTCCGTATCTCTCAGCTCAAAATTCTATGAGGACAATTACTTTTATTGGGCTCTTGAAGTTTTAATATTTTATTTCCTTGACCAATCAGCCAAGTTCAGAGAATAAGAACATATGTGACTGCAGAGGACATATTTCTGAGTAATAGGGGCAGTTCCCATAGGAGGGGAAATTTTTGTGAACTGGGTAACCACCCCACGAATTGTCAGCTTTTAAAAAGATTCAGAGAGGTGCCTTTAAAAAAATATATGCTTAATTTCATCGAATTGGGCTTTGCCTAAACTCATTCTACCACAAAATCACATTTTTGCCCAACATTTAATAATCTCATTTGGAACCAGAAATCTGCACCACACACATTAGGAAATGTTGAGTTAGAAAGTTATTAAATTAATGCTATTATGGCCCTCCTCATTTCACTAGATTTGTGCCTTACCTGAATTTCAACTGCTACTCCCATAGTTTCTATTTTGATATGACACAGGGTATGTCTATATTTCACAATTCCAAAAGGCTATTTCTGTCTCAGCTCACTATGCCATGAGACGCTCTGTAACAAAAAACACAATGAAGTTCTATATACTTGAATTAAGATTAGCAAACATTGCATATATACACTTTGGAAATTTCACAATGTGCTTAAGCCTACAAATGACTGAGAAGACTCTTAGCAAAGATAATTCTTCAAGCTTGTTTAACCTAACATTTCCCCAATTTATTTCTTGACAGGAACTCCTGTGAATGAAACCTACTTCAGCCACATGCAGGAGAAGAGTGGAAGACTCGTAATAACAAATCCAGTTTTTCCTACTTTTCTTCTATGTTGCCTCTGAATATCTTTCTGGTCTAGGAAAAACAATCATCTTAGAATAGCCCCACAGAGTTTCTGGTCTGACACTGACCCTGGTCAGCTATTACTTTAGGCATCTTTTTCTAACTCATTCTGCCTTTTCTTCTATTATAAGGAGAACAAAGGTTATACCACATTCTTCTGAACCAGTTAAATATTGTGTCACAAGCACCTGATATGAAAGTCATTTTCAGATTGAAAATCTGGTTCCTTGCAATTGTACAACAAAAACAACTTCTGTTTTATTTTACAGCATTTAAAAACGTTTTCACTGAAATGCAAACTTGAGCAAGCCACAAAAATTGGATTAACAACAAATCAAAGAATGCCTGGAGCAACTCATAGGTTATATATTTATCTTATGCATCAGCCTCTCTGCTGTCTGCCTTTAATGGATAATATTACCTAAAACCTTTTTATGTACTTCAAACAATAAACAAACATGTGACAACAGGTGTGTTCACCTACAGAATTCACATCTGCATTTGACATGGCTGCCCTTGAGTTTCACACGTTTACAGTACCAAGTTACTGTGCCGCTTAGCATGGGGGTGACTTGGATAAGCTTTGAAGTTGAGCAGTTAGTACTATCCCTAAAGAGAGAGCTATCTGGGTCTTCCTCAAACATTTTCCATTGCAGTTTTCAGAGAAAGAACATGGCTGTGATAGTCACAAGAAATAGGGAAGATAAAAATATCAAAGCAATATTGAGACTAAGCTTCCTGATATTGCCTCCTGTTCAGCAATGCTTGGCCAAAAGGAAAACAAATATAAGTCAAGCTAGGGCCTAATAGGCATTTGACTACTGTTATTTTATATAAGGTCAGAAATGAAACACAAAGACCCAGCTCAAGCTGTCTGCCACCTGTTTGGGTCTGGCTACATGAAGCTGCCACAAATTCCCTGGTGGCTCCTCTTCCCAACTACCTAATGGGTTAACCAGCCATCTGTATCTCCTGCCATCACTAATCAGGGAGGTACACACATCTATTGTCCTGGAGCTTCAGGGTTCTTAGAGCATTTGGGTTCTTGCTGACGGCTTATTGCTTAAGGAAAGCTAGGCTGGTTCACAGAAACTTTCTGAAACCCTCCTTTCCACTCCTTCTGTGACCCTGTGACAGCTTTCCAGTTCATTCCACCCTTCAATGGTCCCTCCTTCGATTTCCATTTAATCATTAAAATCATCATCATCAAGCTGTCTTTCTCCTGGACTCCATCTGCTTTTGCTTTCAAATTCCACATGCTCTGGGACAAAGCACCCCTGAGAATTCCATCTATTTTTCAGTCTTCAAAACTTGGGTTTGGCAGTTGCTGGCTCTTAATAGGGGGGAAACCCCAGCTGTTTGGTCCCGAAGAGGGAAACTGCACACATGCACAGTCACAATTAGGCAACAGAAAGGAAGAAAAAGAGAGAGGAAAAAAAAGGGACAAAGTAAAGAAAAGAAAGAAAGAAAGTAAGAAAGAGATAATGAGTACATTGGGGGAGGGGAGATGTTTGTCTTAATGAAACCTGTTCATAATTTCAGAAAAGAGAAATGAAACGCAATAGGGTGTGTTCCAGATTTGTTTATTTTCATTATTTTTCTTGTTTTAACTCATAGATGATAACCCCTTACATCTAATTATTAAATATCCGCAGCAATATACCTAAAATACCATGTTTGCCTCACAATACAACCTTCCCTTTATGTGATAAATTCCATTATGTGATAAACTTAATCTCTTAAATGTCTTTCTAACATTCTTTAATTATAAGAATTAAGCCCGAACTTTGGTTATAAACACTGTGGCAATGCAACTCTTATTTCTCTTGTACAAAAAGAAAGGCAGTGCCCATGTTGTATGTGAAAGTCTTTTACCTGGAGAAAAGAAAAGAATGTTTTGATTATAGTAATTCAGTCTTTCATTAGTACTATTCAGTTTTGCTACTGTTCCTCATTCCAATATTCAGAAACTAATTAAGCAGTCTTAATTATTAACTGTCACATGTCCGCAATGCATGTCAAACAGTAAATTAAATGTCTTAACAGTCCCTCAACCCTGCTGTTTTCTATCTCTCTATTTCTTTAGAACTTATCACTGACACCTAGGTGACTCAGACAAGAAGAGTCTAAATGAAACAGCAAATGATAGTTATTGTGGAAAGTGAATAAATACCGGGTGATGAATTTGAATAATATAAGGACAATAATACAGATGAAAAGAACCTTGAGAGCTGTGAAATAATTTGGGTAAAAGAAAAAGTTCAGGCTTTATCTAAACCAATGATTTAATATTGGTAGCAGTTAAAATTATAATTAAATTATTCACTCCTTTTATTTTTCCTGCTTACCTTTCTAGTCACTTACACATGTGCTTTCCCCAGATTCCTTTTGAGGAGGCAATCATAAAGATTATTCCAGAGGGCCTCCTTCTTACCTAGACAGTCTTTCCCTACTGAAATTTTCAGCTCAAATTTCCCAACTGGTTTTCAAGCACACATTTGGCATCAATGCTTCTGGTTAGAAAAAGTAAACTATTCTGTTTTTGAAAGTCTGCCTGCCTCAGAGCAAATCAGTATTAATAAATGCAGCAAATATATATAGATATTTTTAAGTCCACTTCTTAGTCACAAAATATAGCAACTAGTAAACATATATATGCGATAATCTCTGGGGACTTTAAGAAAAGTTTGAACATGATGGCAATTTACCAAGAGACTGTCAACAAATCTATGGAAAATATGTGAGCTCATGAGTAACATAAAATATGTATATTAAAATAATGAAATATAATTCTTCTCTTAGCAAATTAGCAATTATTTAAGATAATGAAAATGCTCAATGCTTGCAAAGGTGTGTGGGAACAGTCTTCTTTATGTATTGTAAGTGGAAGTGAATTTGGTAAAACACTTTGGGAAAGCAATTTGAAAATAAGTATTAGGCTTCTTAAAAACAATATTACTATGACTCAGTAAGTTCACCTCTAGGACACAATGCTTCAGAAATCATCCGGAGCACAATCTATTTTATGCACAGTGATGATCATCAGAGTGTAGTTGTATAATAGTGAAAAACTGGAAGCAACTGATAGAATTGTTTCATAATCTATGATGCCATCCACCGAATGAAATATTGTGCAGCCACTGTAAATCATGTTTTTGAAGACTTAGAAACATGTGTGCATAATATAGTATTAAATGGAAAAATAATACAAATGAGTACATTTATACTGTATAATTAAGGCAATGTTAAAAAAAATGTATTTACATAGAGAACAGAGGTGTGGTTTCCAAGGGGTTGAGGAGGGATGGAGTGGGAGTTTGGGGTTAGCAGATGCAATTATTATATATAGAATGGATAAACAACAAGCTCCCACCATATATTCAATATCCTGTGATAAACCATAATGGAAAAGAATATGAAAAAGAATATATACATGTATAACTGAATAACTTTGCTGTGCAGCAGAAATTAACACGACATTGTAAATCAACTATACTTTGATAAAAAAATAAACAACTCTAATAAAAAGACATTCCTTCCCATTGTAAAGACATCAAAATATAATCTTTTTGTTTTTTACAAATGGAAAAAATATCATTAGAGTGGAAAAAGAGACTGGAAAGAAATATACCAAAATTACAATGAGGTAATACATTTATAAGGCTTAGTCTTTAAATACATAATTTGTCACTTCTACTCTTTGAGATCATTTAAAAATACCAATCCATATAATTTTAAATCGCATATAATCTTAAATTTAGTATAATTTATTAAAATTCTTATACAGGAATGACCATCATAATTTTGACACCATTTCTAGTGCATGTGATGTAAATCATGTAAATATAAGATTGAGTTAATCCACCTGAATACATTGCTGTTTAGACATGCTTTTATGATCAGCCCATTATGGACACAGTCTGATATTATTCTACTCAATTTATGATTTATTCTCTGTGTTTTTATGACCCAACATTTCTAATGGTTGAACCTGAAACTGTTAGCGGAAGAGTCTGAAGACCCCTCCTCCCTTGGGCCTCGGTTCTTGGTAAGGATGCAAAGGAGAATCTGAGGTCTTACCGGTTGCAAGGGAGTTTATTGAAGATAAGGAGAGAACACCTCAAGAGAGAGGTGGGCCAGGTCAAGGAAGGCAATGGCCCTGAGGGCTGGGGTGTAGTTTTTTTAAGGCAAGGTCGTTGATTGACAGTCTTGGTTGACAGCTATAGGTTATATAACAAGATGCCCAGCTGCACATGTCCTTCCCATAATTCAGTCTGTTCTAATCAGATGTATGTATTCATAGAATATTTATGAACATTTAATGAGCCTAATGGCCACCAAAGGTTATCTATGGACATGATAGCATGAGGTGTGTGCACGTGCCAGAGTGGGGAAAGTCCTTCCTGTCGGCCAGTGGAGGATGTTTCTGGTCCCCTGACCATCTTAGAGTACTGATGGGGGCATATTTGGGGCAGGGTTGGCAAATAGCTTGGTAGGATTAGGCGGCTATTGGACGTTCAGCTGACGGGGCTGCCTCTCATTGCTCATGGCTAACTTCCTGCCTAACATTCCCCCCTCAAGTGTGATCTCTCCAATCAATTCATTGGGGAGCTGGGCATCATTCGCTCTGACTACTTCCTGCGGTCCTGGGATGAAGAGGGGACTTGGGTGTCCATCACTTGCTAACTGTCAATGAGAGGGGCTGGAAACGGCTGTCAATGTCCATCCAAGTGGGAGTGGTATGAGGAGGTTTTTGGAGAAGCTAAAGGGTGGTATCCTTGTTGCATCAGGAGTTGGGTTTGTATCTTATTAATCTGGGAGGAAACAAACCAGGATAGTAAGTTGAGGAAGCAAGGAACAAACAATAGAATTAAGAAAATACATATAAGTGGAATAATTTTGGGCCAGAGCAACTGCAAAAATGTTTCTTTGACTGACTGGAACAAGGACGTCATTGTGGTTATCCTGTTTAAAATTTGATTTGTTTCGAATAGGTTTGTGGTGATTTTTCCCAATCTGCTGATGTAGAAGCAGCATTCTTCTCCTAAGAAAGAACATGTGCCCCTTCTGCCTTGGTTAAAAGGTCAAGCACCCACCGATTTTGGAGTACCATACCTGCCAATGAGTTTATTTGGGTGTGAAGTTCACCCAAAGCGGTGGACATTTTGGGCATGGCCTTGGTTAATTGAGTGGATATATGAATTGAGGTACCCCTTGTTGCCATTCTGGTGATGCTTATTAGGATAGAGATGAGGGGAATGAAGGTAGGTCCCATTGGTGTCTGCCCTGTTCTGGTTCAGAGATGGACTACTTTATGAGGCATTGGGAAGGATCCATTGACCCAGGTAACATTTGGTATGATGTAACACAGGGAACATTTTCCTTTCCACCTCGGGGCAGGCTCATGTATGCTGAGGTCCCACAGATGAAAAAGTGGGCTTGAGACGGGGGTAAGTTGGTTCCATATGAATAGGAATAGAGTGTAGTTGGGGGATGGGTGTTACTGGCCATTGGGATTCCCAGCCGACTTCCTCAGGGAACAGAGGGTCCAAACTTGCCTGTGTGGATGCTGCAAGCAGCATAGAATTTCAGAAAGTGGGTTTGTTGTCCCCAGACCAGTAAGTGTGTGAGAAGTGAGGGGTGACCAGAGATGTTTAGTGAGACCCATCCTGCAGAGATGGAAGTACTATTGGAGTCTATGGTAAAGAGGGGCTTTTTGGCACTTGTATTTTAAAGACCAAAAGGTCGTGATGTTTGGGAGGGCTAGTAGTTTTTTTGTATCATTTAACTTCTGCTTGGATAATTTGGTTGGTTGTGTTCCAATGTTGTTCACTTGTCAGGGGAAGAGTAAGGGTGACGTTGTGGTTGTATTGTGTGGAGATGTTATCGATGGGGTACCCTTGTGGGTGACCACCCTGAAAGCAGATGGGGTATATGAGAGGCTCGGTTAGGTTTGTTAGGATACGTCTGGGTTGTGGGGTTGATAGATTGATAAGAATGAGATTTAGTCATTCTAGTAGGACTTGAAGAAAGATAGACTCTATATGATCTGACCTGAAGCTTGTGGTCTTATGATGGAGTTGGGCTCTGGGGAAACTGAGACATTGAGTCGTTTCTATTGGCAAGGGTAATATTGTCTGAAGGCTAGTGCCAAAGGTGCACAGCCAGCAGGAGGATAGATTGTGGTCAGTAGCTAGAGTCTGTAAATAGTCCTTTGGGTCTAAGAGACAAGAGAGTTTAGGTTGTATGATGGACCAGAGGAGGGGTAAGATAAGAGTGAGAAAGAGTTTGGGTGGCATTTGATAAAGAATGATGCCTGTCATAGGCCTTGGAAAGATAGGATGACCAAGGCTGAGTACTGCAAGTGTGAGATAGGATTATCCATGGGAGGACACAGGCTCAGAAGAAGGAAAGGACAATCAAGAGAACAAGACCATTACATGGGCAGTTGGCCGTGTATTTAAATGGTTAGGTTGTTACTTATCTTTGGTCCTTTTGAAGAGGAATTTAAGGTCTTCAAGTGGCTCACAGGTGTAGGATGTTTGTGTGCCTGAGTCTTCAGGGGGCTGTTTCCAAGGCTTCACCCTGGAATGGTGAATCCAGCTGGAGATTCCTAGAACTTTGATGATTGTAGTTGAGGAAAGGAGGACTGGAAGAGTCCCCTTCCAAATAGGGTCCAGTTGGGACTTAGGAGACCTGTCCTTCCAGGTTCTAATAAGGACCTTTTCCCCAGATTGATATAGTATGGGTGACTGAGGGCTAGGAGGATTGGTTTTAGGCCAAATTCCCTAAGGGCCTGTTGGAACATTGAGAGTTCAGTTACATAAGATTGTAGCCCTAGGGTTGCCCTATCCCTAAGGAGGTCTGATGTTAGGAAAGGACATCCGTATAAGGCTTCATAAGGACTCAGTCCAAGGGGGTCCTTTGGAGTTATTCTACTGTGGAGGAGGGTAATAGGTAAGAGGATTACCCAATCTAAGTTTCCTAGGTTAGCTTTCGGAGAATATTTTTGAGGGATTGATTGGCTCTTTCTAACTTTCCTGAGGATTGGGGCCTCTAGGAGCAATGCAGAGCAAACCTTATGTCGAGGGCTTTGGCAATGGACTGGGTTATAGTGGAAATAAATGAGAATCCATTATCACTTTGAGGGGAGAGGGGAAGGCCAAACCGGGGAATGACTTCTTGCAGAAGTTTATTGGTAACTTCTAGGGCTTTTTCTGTCCTAGTTGGGTAGGCCTCTATCCGTCCTGTGAAGGTGTCTACAAAGACTAGTAAATATTTGTAGCCCCAGGAAGGAGACATCTGGGTGAAATCAATCTGCCAATCTTCCCCAAGATAAGTTCCATGTCATTGGATGGGTTGGACCAAGGAGGGATATTTATTTCCCTGGGGGTTATTATAGGAACAGGTTGGACAAGAGCTGGATACCTGTTGGATTACTTGATTTAGTCCTTTGCCTTTTAGGACTCTAGATACCAAGGCAGAGAGAGCATCTCTGCTCAGATGTATGAATTCATGGAGGGCCTTTATGAGTTTCCATTGGAGGTTGCCAGGGACAAGAAGAGTCCCATCAGAAGTTTACCATCTGGATGAGTCTAGGTGGAAACCCTTCTGAGCTGCCCATGTCTTTTCTTCCTCCATATAGGTAGGTCGAGGAAGTGACAGTGGGGCAGGGATGAGACTTCCCTGTAATGGGGCTTATTTAGAGGCAGGCTGCTTAGCAGCTTAGTCCGCAAATTGGTTTTCCTTTGTAATGTCAGATGAGTCTCGCTGATGGCCTTTGCAATGAACTATGGTTACCTCTGTAGGCAGGTGGATGGCCCTGAGTAACTGATTAATCTGAGGGCCGTATTTAATAGGGCTGCTTTGGAGGTTAAGT
Organism: Leucopleurus acutus; assembly: GCF_964270905.1. Taxonomy (NCBI): domain Eukaryota; kingdom Metazoa; phylum Chordata; class Mammalia; order Artiodactyla; family Delphinidae; genus Leucopleurus; species Leucopleurus acutus. Next base: position 85,140,194 of record NC_139148.1, read on the forward strand.
ATCCTCTTTCCTTCCAGTTGGCTGCATGGGCATGTAGGATCAAGAAAGCATATTTAAAATCAGTGTAAATTGTGACTCTTTTTCCTTTAGCCAATTCTAATACTCGGGTGAGTGCAATGAGTTCAGCAAGTTGTGTGGATGAGCCCTGAGGCAGAGCCCAGGCCTCAGTGATCTCATGGAGGGACACGAGGGCATATCCACACTTGCGTTTTCTCTCTGTTATATAACTGCTTCCATCGGTGAACCAGACCTCATCGACATTGACCAAAGGTTGATCCAAGAGGTCTGGGCGGGCATTTAAGAAAATTGTCAGGACCTCAGAACAAATATGGGTAGGACATTTTTCCCCCAATATGGGCAACAGCATTGCTGGATTTAGAGTCCTATGAACACTGAAGGATATCTGTGGGTTTCAAATAAAAGGATTTGATATCTGAAGATCCTATTGTCTAAAACCCAGGCTGAGGCCTGGTTATTAAATAAATCTGGTACCTGATGGGCGGTTAGAACCCAAATGGGTGCTCCCAGGGCGATTTTAAGGGCCTCCTCACTTAGGAGGGATAGTGCTCCCAGTGCCCTAGCACAGGGGGACCAGCCCTTAGCAGTGGAATCCAGCTGTTCAGAAAGATAGGCTGTGGAGTTTCTCCTAGCTTTTGGGTGAGGACCCTTAAGGCAACGCCCCCTTTTTCCTGGGTGTAAAGTTGGAATGGCTTGGAAGGGTTGGGTAATTCTAAAGGTGGAGCTCTGCAAAGGAGACTTTTTAAGGTTTCTATGGTCTTCTGTTGGGATGGCCCCCATTCAAGGGGAATTTGTTCATCTCTGCCTTTTAGGGCTTCATATAGGGGCTGTACAATGAGACCGTAGTTGGGTATCCAAATCCTACAATACCCGGTTAGGCCCAGGAATGCTCGCAGCTGCTTACGGGTGGTGGGAGTCTGTAGGTCGGATATAGCCTTTATACGGTCTGCTGAAAGGCTGCACCTGCCAGGGGTCAATATTGTTCCAAGATAGGAAACTTGTTGTTGTACTAGCTGAGCCTTAGATTTGGACGCCTTATAACCCCACTCAGCCAGAAAATTATGGACCTGAGTGGCATGTTGAATGGCCTGCAGTTGAGAGGGGGAACAAATCAAGAGGTCATCTACATACTGTATGAAAGTTCCCCCCTCAAGTGTTAGATCTTGTAAATCTCGGGCTAGTACCTGTCCAAAGAGGTCGGGGTTATCCCTAAAGCCCTGGGGCAGAACTGTCCAGGTCAGTTGTTCAGGGGCTCATAGTGGGGATCCCCATTTGAATGCGAACAAGTATTGTGATTCTAGGGCCAACGGGATGCAGAAGAAAGCATCTTTTAAATCTAGGACTGTGAACCAACTGCTATCTGGGGGTACCTTTCCCAAATGTATGTAAGGATTGGGGGCCATTGGGTGTAGGTGAATTACTGCCTCGTTAATCCTGGATGAGGTGGTAAGTGCCATCCTTTTTCTTGACCTCTAGTACTGGGGTATTGTAAGGTGAATTTGTGGGTGTAAGGAGCCTATAGGACAGGAATTTGGATATGATGGGTTGAAGTCCCATGTGGGCTTCAGGCCTAAGGGGGTCTTATTTCTTTCGGGGAAATTTATGTGTGTCCTTTAGAGCTACTGCAACCAACGTTGTGTTTTTAGCTTTTCCTGGGATCCCCTGGTCCCAGGTCAGTGGGTTGACTTGTTGTAGCCAGTCTGGCCCTGAAGGATTTTTGATATCTTTATTAGTTAGGAGAGCTCCTAAGGTTTCCCAGAGGTTGTCCCCTGGATGGGGTCCATGTGACCCTCCTAGGGAGAGAGAGAGTGGCATTCCATTTTGGTAGTAGGACCCTCCCCAGTAATGGGCTAGGACAGTCAGGCATATGTAAAAATCTGTGGGAGAATCCAAATCCCTCCCAGACATAGAAGAGGGGTATAGTAAAAGGCCTGCAGAATGGCTTGCCTGTGACTCCCATGATGGTACAGGTCTGTGAGAAGGGTCCAGAGAAAGAAGTCAAGACAGAATAGCTGGCCCCAGTATCAAGTAAGAAGATGATTGACTTACCCGCCACATCCATTTGTACCCTCGGCTCCAGTCCAGTCATGTGGATCTGTTGGATTGGGGCCTCCTCAGTCTTGGGCAATCATCTGGGTTGCAGCCTCTGGTCCTCAGTCCCTTTGGATAGAGGGGTAAAGGGCCAGCCAGTGTCCTGATTGATGGCATTTATAGCAAGCAGTCTCAGGAGGTTTATCTCGATTGGGGCACTTCTGTGCCCAATGGCCCATCTGGCGACAAATGTGACTTTTGTCTCTTTTGGGCTGTAAAGTCAGTGTCCTTTTGGGGGTAGCTTGGCCCTGTAGGGCAGCCATCATTTGGGCATGCCTGGATTCCTTCCTTCTTTCCTTCTCCTGGGCCTTGGCCTCGGCCTCTTGGTCTTGGTTATAGAAGACCATGGAGGCTGCATTCAGCAGTTCATCTAGGGTGACATTAGGTACTTGAATTCGTTTTTGTAATTTGTGTCTAATATCAGGTGCTGAGTTAAAAATTTATCTTTTATAATAACTTGTCTCTCATAAGAGTCCAGATCTAGGTTGGTATATTTAATGAATGCTTCCCCCAGCCTGTGAAGGAAGGCTGTTAGATTTTCCCCAGGCTCTTGGCTGATTGCTGTTACTTGGGTGTAGTTTATGACTTTATGTTGGGCTGCCTTAAGGCCTGCTTTGATACAGATGATAAAATGATTTCTTTCCCATTGATGTTCTTTGTGATTATAGTCCCATCCAAGATCAGTGCTGGGGACTGCCGTTTCCCCAGTGGGTTATTTAGTATCAGAAAGGTAGAGTCCATCAGCAAATTTTTTTGCCTCTCTTTTAACTCTTTCTATGTCAGTATCAGAGAGTCTGATTTAGAATTATGGTGATGTCTTTCCAGACATGGCTCATTTCATAAGCCATAGTAATATGTTGGAATCTCTTGGTATATTTAGGGGATTGTCCGAAAAGCTACCCAATTCTGCCTTGATCTATTTTAGTTCTACTATTGAGAAGGGCTTATGGACTAGTTGTGGCCCAAATTTGCCTCCTGGTGCTTCCACCATGGGACAGACTTTAGCTGATGGAGGCAATGGAGGTCCCTTGTAAGGTGATGGGGCAGAACTAGGGGGTGATGTGGCTGGTGAAATTGAGAGATTTTCCTTAGGTAGCAGGGTGGCAAGGTTGGTAAGTTTACAAGTTGTGAGGATGTCCTGGCTGCCCTGTAGGATGAAGGAAAGTTGTACATATGGGATTTCAGACCTTTTGCCCTGCCTTTTGCAAAATAGGCCTAAATGGAGAATGGTGTTATAATTAATGGTCCCATTTAGGGGCCAGGATTCCCCATTCCAAAGGTGATACTGGGACAGACCGTATTACAAAAGAAAATGAGTCTCCTCTTTCGTAGTGTGGCGGGGTTGAATCGCGACCAGTTTTGGAGGATGCATCTCAAGGCTGTCCCCTCGGGGGCTGTTGGTTGGTTTCCCATCTGGAAAATAGTAGGACAATTAGAGAGCCTGGCAACCCAGGGTCATAATTGGCAGTCTGGCTTAGGGTCCAGCACTACATGGGAGTTGGGGTGGATATCTCTTTCTTGTACCCAACTAAGAATGTCCCACACCCCTGGTGGCCAGTCAGGGTCTGGGGTGTTCCTTATCCCAGTGGGAAAGTGGGGGCTTACCAGAATCTCCGAATTTGGTCTGAAGAGGTAGGCTCAGGTCTTAACGATGGTCGGACGGGGAGAAGATAGGGAGCAAGAGTCTGCTTGACCGATGGAGGATTGAAAGAGAAGGCAGGAGTTGATAAATGAGCAGGTCCTCTGCGCCTGTGCAAAGAAAAGGGAGTGATAGAAATCTGGAGAGAGAAGGTCTTTTACTTACAAAGATCCGAGTCATGGAACCAAAATGTTAGCGGAAGAGAGTCTGGAGACCCCTCCTCCCATGGGCCTCGGTTCTTGGTAAGGATGCAAAGAAGAATCTGAGGTCTCACTTGTTGCAAGAGAGTTTATTGAAGATAAGGAGAGAACAGAGAGAACACCTCAAGAGAGAGGTGGGCCAGGCCAAGGAAGGCAATGGCCCCGGAGTGCTAGGGTGTAGAGTTTTTAAGGCAAGGTCGTTGGTTAACAGTCTTGATTGACAGCTGCAGGTTATAAAGCAAGAGGCTCTGCTGCATATGTCCTTCCCATAGTTCAGTCTGTTCTAATCTGATGTATGTATTCATAGAATATTTATGAACATTTAATGAGCTTAATGGCCACCAAAGGTTATCTATGGACATGATAGCGTGAGGTGTGCACATGTGTCAGAGTGGGAACAGTCCCTTCTGTCGGCCAGTGGGGGATTTTTCCAGTCCCCTGACCATTTTGTAGTACTGATGGGGACATGTTTGGGGGGGTGTCGCAAATAGCTTGGTGGGGTTAGGCGGCTATTGGACATTCAGCTGATGGGACCACTGCTTGTTGCTCATGGCTAACTTCCTGCCTAACAAAACCAAGTAGTGTTTTGTTTTGTTTTTTTAAGTTCTTTCTTAACAGTGAGGGCATCTATTTTCTGCATGGAGGTAAAATTATCAGCTAGTTTTTTTGTATAAGTCAAATTAGGTTTCAGATGAGAGAAACCACATCTATTAGCATGACACTAGAACTGATGCTGCAACCTGGAAAAAATAAACTAGTTTGAGTCTCCCCTAAAAGAGAAATTTCACTTTAGATTAAGCCTGGAGTGAATCTGGTGATCCCAGACACTCTAGGACCTTGAAGGAAGAATTAAACTGGTTTTATTACTGTTGGAAGGATTAGAAATGCCATTAGGTTGGCCCAGAGCTTGGTCTGAGCTGAAATTACAGGGGAACCCTTCAGAAACAGCCAAGTACCAAATAAATCATCAGTTGAATGACTGCAGAGATGATGACTCTCCCCCATCCCCATATGCTCCCCACAAGTTTTATATTTCTTTCCTCTATAAAGCAAGAATTTTGTTGTTTTGTTTCAGCTGATACTGTAGGTCATAAGGTTCATTTAAAAAGATAGTAACTCCCTCTTGCATTGTTCTTTTTCTCTGAAGAAGAAACTATTGACAGGATTTGCCACCAATATATGGTATATGGTACCCAGAAAGACAAGGAGGTACTTACAATACTCTTCATAACTCAACTTGAATCTGAGGCCTTGTGTTTGGCACAATTGGCACAATTTACACTGAGTATGCTTAATTAGCAACTCTATCAACTGTTACAAAGAACAGGGCAATATTACCTCTGCTTCTTGGATGCATACTTGGGATTTGCTCAGAAAGAGCAATCTCAGAATTATAGAAAAGCCGATTTGTTAATTGTAGTGGAGTTTCAGCCAGTTTCAGTTATACCTTGTTGCTCAAGGATGTATTTCACTGAGTGACTTAATGTTGCTTCTGAACCTCCCTGCTTTTAATTACTCCCTCTTCAGCTCACTATAACTATTTTTTTGTATGTTCAGTCGCCATTTGCTCTAAGCAATTAACTGACACATTTGAGTTGAACTGTATCTAATAAACACAGCTTATGTATTAGAATGTTTGTGACCTAGGACCTAATTGGCACTATATATAATGTTTATTATGGTTTATAGGACACATCAAGGAAATTTCACACTGTCCAGATCTCACAATTATATAGGTAGTTGAGGGAGAAACCTGTTTAGGAGACTTTAAGTTTGGTTCATGGGGCCTTCCTTGATTTGTTTCTGTCCTTTAATGATCAATGCAGTGCTGTCCAAGTATAATTATTTGGTTACAGCTTTCATTCCCTTATAATTAATTAATACACACCTGCCTAAATCAGTCAAATATATTTATATTTGACAAATATATTTATATTTGACTGATTTATATAGCTTATAGGTGGCTTATACAGAGACAATGTCTAATGAATTTATTGATTAATTCTTTAAGTTCTCTTTATCCAGAAATTTACTAATCAGCATATAGCTATAACATATTCTGAAGTTTATCTACCATTAATCTGAAATACTAATTTGGTTACCTACAGGATTATTCAGGCCTACCTTACATAATTAAAAATTACCTTTGACTCTCTCTCGCCCTGTCACAGCTCACCCTTCCCCCTCCCCATAACCTCAAGTCCGTTCTCTAGGAGGTCTGCGTCTTTATTCCTGCTTTACCCCTAGGTTCTTCATGACATTTTTTTTCTTAAATTCCATATATATGTGTTAGCATACGGTATTTGTCTTTTTCTTTCTGACTTACTTCACTCTGTATGACAGACTCTAGGTCTATCCACCTCATTACAAATAGCTCAATTTCGTTTCTTTTTATGGCTGAGTAAACAAACGTAGTAAGGTAGATAGCTAGTGGGAAGCAGCCGCATGGCACAGGGATATTGGCTCGGTGCTTTGTGACAGCCTGGAGGGGTGGGATAGGGAGGGTGGGAGGGAGGGAGACGCAAGAGGGAAGACATATGGGAACATATGTTTATGTATGACTGATCCACTTTGTTATAAAGCAGAAACTAACACACCATTGTAAAGCAATTATACCCCAATAAAGATGTTAAAAAAAAATTACCTTTGACTTTCATACCTCCTCACCCCCTCAATCTTCCAAATAATTTTCTCTCAGAGAATAAAATAATCTTCTTACTGTGAACTGTTATTATTTTCCCCAGTGGTTTCCCCAATTATCTCTATTCAAAATATCTTTACTGTTATTTTTTTATATACATCATAAGACACAGCCTCTTCTTATCTGTTAAGTCCATCTGTAGCACAGTAAAAATACCATATCAATCAAACTCTATTGAATTGTTATAAAGAAATATAGCAGCATATATGAAAACCTTTCAAAGGGTAGTTTCTTCTGTTCCCTTGGTACTCTTACATGGGTTGTTCTGACATTCTGTACAGTGACATAGTGGCACTTAACTTGATTGGCATCTAACATCACTTGTAGCACAAATGTGAGATTCCAGTCTGCAAGGAATTGGGTTAAAGTACTATGGGATTAAAATGCAGTTTGACTTTTAGCTTTCAACTTGTAATAAAATGGAAAAGAAACATTTATTGTATGGTTTCCATCTTTTTTGCTATTGATATTATTGTTTAGCAATAAATTATAGTAAATTAAGTATATATATATATATCCAGTATATATATATATACTGGATATATACTGGATATACTGGATATATATACTGGATACTGTATATATATATATATATATATATATATACTGGATATATATATATCCAGTATATAAATGTAACTTGAGTAATACATAAAAATTAAAGTATGTAGGTTTTAACCACCTACTGCAAAGCACAGAATACAAGACTTTATTTTTGAATTATTTCAATGCTTCTAAGAAGGACAGATGACATTAACCTATAACAGTCAAGTTTATGGGGTTTAGAATCATAAAATCACAGAAGAAAAATATGTGTTTTTCGTTAATTGTCCTACAAAATCTACAAGTATTAACTCTTTCCCAACCACACACGGTGGGCAGAATCCAGTGATTCTGAGCTTCTCATATGCATGTGTCTCAGATTCATTGCTTTTCCTCACTAGATGATTTTAATGATTTTTATGTAATACCTGAGGGGTACCAGAGGCTAGGGGGTGGGGAAATGGGAAGATATTGGTCAAAGGATACAAACTTTCAATTATAAGACAAATAAGTTCTAGGGGTCTAATGTACAGCATGGTGATTAAAGCTAATAACACTGTATTATATACTTGAAAACTGCTACAAGAGTAGATCTTAAATGTTCTCACCACAAAAAAGAAATAGTAATTATGTGATGGGATGGAGGTGTTAGCTAAAACTATGGTGGTAATCATTTTGCAATATATAAATGTATCAAATCAAGATGCTATACACCTTAAACTTACACAATGTTATGTGGCAATTACATCTCGATAAAGCTGAAAAAAATAGTGATATTTACTTGAAAGAAAAACCCAAATATGTTTTATACACTCTATGTATATGTTTCAGTTACATTTTTAAAATCTAAAACCAAAAAATAATACCTGAAATCCATAGTGGATATCTGGCATAGATAGTCCTTGTTTATAGAGAAGAGAAGTACCTGCTCATAATGTCCCCCAAACCCATTAAAATTGTGAGGGGAGGGCAGAGGGAAAGGAATTATTCAAAATGTTAACTTAGTTAGTTGATAACTTTTGTGGAGGGTGGAGATAAGTTTGTAGATATAACAAAAGAATGAATTGGGATATAAAAAAGATGAAATGCTTTGTGGACATTCTTGGAACAACCTGTAAATCACTGCCACTTGACTCCCATGTATATTTGTTACTTCAGTGGATATGTTAATCTGCAGTTTACACAGGTTAAGTTAGTTTAATAACAATTGTACAAAATTATATATCTGGATTGATTAATTCATACACATACACATAAATAGTGGCCATAGTAAAAAGAAACATTCTTAATATCCCAGCATGTGACTATTTACTGTACCATGACTCATCAGTATTGATTTTCTGAGGGCAGCCAGTTTTAAAACATAGCAACATCACTAAGAAAACCTAACAGAGAAGCAAGAAAACATAACCACAATCCTTCATACAATTTCTAATATGAGAAATTACTTCTTTTCTTTTCTTAGTATGGATGTCAATCTCAGTCTGAGGTTTAGGAGTAATTGGATACTGTTTCTAGGATCTCTTGGGAGAAAATTCTTTTTGTTCATAACTTGTATTCAAAAGGTCACAAAAGTCTCAGGGCCTTTGTAAGATACACTGATCATTTCTAGTTTTTTTTTGTTAGACCACTTAATCATTTCAGGGCAATGCTTATAAGATCATAAATTAAATTATGTTGACATAACAGCATTATTGATGACTTTGCTTAAAGTACACCAGGAAAATTTTGAGTGAAGAAAATGATCCTCTGATCCCTCCTCTGGATGTCACCCAGTGACATATTCCACTAGACAATCTTGTCTCTCTGGGGCATGATCAGGCTCCATCTAAGATACCACATAATGTTGCCAAAGACTGAAGCTGGCAATAACTCATGCAGAACAAATTCAACCAAGATTCATGAAGCAACCAGTGTTTTTTGTTAAGCCTGTGGAAAATGTTAAACCTAATATTTAACTTTTGACATTTTCCAAGAGTTATGTTCATAAGTGTAGTGCATTTATTTTAAACAAATATATGTGTATGTGTCTGTGTGTATGTATGTGTGCACGTGTTCCCATCAACCAGATCTACCTAAAAATATGCTTAGTCAAATGAAATTGCAAATTGTTGGAAAAACTTAGGGTAGAAGTTGTATATTCATTTGCTTTTGTGCTTTATGATATACATATCTCCACACAAATTCAACTCCCCATCAGTCAAAGCAAACATTAGCTGGGGCACATGCCCAGCACTATCCTCTCATCTGGCCCAACCCTTACTAATGTTGAAACTTCTGACCCCGCTTTCCTTTCTCTAAAGATCCACGTTGTATGCACTCTTTCTCTTCATGACCTGTATATATTGATTAAATTGAAAAAAACAAAACAAGAAGAGTTTTCTACAAAGACAATATTCATTTGTATTATAGATATGAGTGGGGCAGGTATCAAGGGCTAATATTAGAATTGAATAATTATATGTATTCATTTTAATTTCAGGAGGGTTTCAATCAAGAGCCAGTTATATTCCTGTTACTTTGCAACAGCATATGCTGTCTGCATTAACAATCGGTATTTTTCTTCGTGAATGCACCGATTCATTCCACAGACATGTTATTGTATACTTACTGTTGTCTAACTTTTATCTACTAGGCACTGTTTTGGACTCTAAGAATATAACAGGAAAGCAGCAGGACATGGCCCCTGCCCTTAAGGAGACAGTATAAAGCAATGGCTAAGAGGCTACATTCTGGAGTTGGTTCAAATTCTGTCTCTACCACTCACTGGCTATGTAGTCTTAAGAAAGATATTTAACCTCTATGTGTCTCAATTTGCTCATCTGTAAAATGGATTGATAAGAGTTATCATTGTTTTGTTTTGAGGGGTAAAAGATATAAAATATGTAAAGTACTTATAATAGTGCCTGGCCCATAGTATAAATTCAGTAAAGAGTAGTTATTATTTTTATTGTGGAGGAAGCTTACCATTAGTCAAGAAGGAAGATGTGAAAACAGATAAATGCAACACAGTGTGATATATACTAAACTAGAAAAGTCAAAGTTACTGTGAAAGCCACAGGATACATAATTTAATTTGGTGTACCCTGGAAGGCTTCCCAAAGGAAGTGATATTGAAGTTGGGACCTTTGGAGGATGAGAAATTAGCTAGATAGGGAGGCACTGGGAATGCAGGGGACACTATGGTTTCCACAGAAGAAAAAGACCAGAGAAAGAGAAGAACATATTCATTCAGGAATCGAATGCCTTGAAAGTGCAAACTTTTTTGTTATCACAACTGAACCATACTTATGTTTTTTTTATGATATCGTGCTTAGGTGGTTCCTTGTCCTTAAACAGCATGGAAGTCAAAGGAATCCAACAATTAAAAGACTTTATCCCCCAAACAGTTATTCCTCTCCCAAACCCCCTCCTTTTAAAAAAATAACATCAGACCTCTATTTAAAAGACTGTTATTGGGGCTTCCCTGGTGGCGCAGTGGTTGAGAGTCCGCTTGCCGATGCAGGGGATGTGGGTTCGTGCCCTGGTCCAGGAAGATCCCACATGCCGTGGAGTGGCTGGGACCGTGAGCCATGGCTGCTGAGCCTGCGCGTCCGGAGCCTGTGCTCCGCAACGGGAGAGGCCACAACAGTGAGAAGCCCGCGTACCAAAAAAAAAAAAAAAAAAAAAAGGCTGTTATTGGACTCATTTAAAAAATCCCATTTACAAATGTACCCATACTATTTCTATAGCCACTACATTATTCACCTAAGAACTTGCATCAACCCCATACCTACACAGAGATCTTATACTTGCCTCGATATGTTCACAGACTTTAAATCTAGCTGCTGCCAGTCAGAACGCTAGGATCCAAGATGCATAATTTGCATAGAACAATTTTTACTGAAAAAAAAGTAATTTCATAGATAAGCTTTCCCTATTAAGAGAATCTGATAAAGGGTGAAAATTGTGAAACACTTTCTACAAAAGAAAATATACTTTCTGGTATTTTTCATTTGCTATGAGTTAAAAGGTCTCATTCTGATGTATTGTCCTTCACTCTGGATCTCCATTTTAAAGATCCTACAAAAATGCTAATACTTTCTGGCAGCTTAAGCAGGTCACAGCTCAAATGAGCTCTCTGCAAGGCTCCCATGGGAAAGGGACAGTGTCACATTTCTCCATTTCCAATACATAAGAATTCAAATATTCTGGAAGAAAATGTTTATTGGCAATGGTACTGACAATAACAAAGAAATTGAGAAAATAGTTTATTATTATTAAGTGCATTTAGACAGGAGTTTAATATATTCAGGTCAGATATTCCTGTCCGACTGGAGGTAAAAGGCAAAGTTTTAATTGTTTTAGTAGACCATGAACTGATTTTGTTCAAGAAAACAAGAGAAAGAAGCAATTCTTTCTCTCCACAACCTTACAATGTCATATCCTTCCTTGTCAAAAGTGAGGCAAGTGCTTATTTCATATGCAGTAGGAGAATATACTGAGGAGTGCTCTCATTGAATACCATTGGCCCACTTCACCTTTGAAAGAAATTTTAATTTCAGTGTTAACTGAAATAGTCCTTATTCTATGCCAGAATTTAAGGACAGGTCATAGCATTCATAGATTCAAACAGAGATAAAACAAGAAAGATTCTTGAAGATGCCTTGAAAGATCAAAGAAAGAGTCTGAACATCTACCTTGAGAGACAAATAAATTTCATCAGGATACAACAGGTATAAAATGTGGAATAGTTCAGAAGCTGATTATCCTCAAAATGTGTGAACACATCAAATTCTTTCCAGCATTTTGCGATGAGGGTCATTGGTAAGGTAACCACTCTGGAGCACATAGGAGGAAGATCCCCCATATAAGGAAATGAAGCAAAAACAACTGCATTTCCCAAAACTAAGGACAAGAAAATGCAACAGAATGTAAGATGTGTGCTACAGAAACTTCTAATACTTAACCTGCTTGTACTGCATTTTTAAAGAAGGGCCTTCATACATAGGGCAGAAGAGTTATAAAAAGTCATCCATGTGAATGGAAGTACATCTACAAAGAAAGCTGTTTAAAGGCTTTTGCATGCTATTCAGTGAAAGTGGCTGGTGAATTTGTCAACAGACTGGAAATCTTACAAAACTGTGCCTAAGAGAGACAGAGAAGGAGAGAGAGAGAGAGAGAGAGAGAAAGGGACAAAGCCATGCTGTGATGTGATGTCCCTAAAGTTAAATAATAATAAAAGAGAGAAATAGAAAAAGAAGGAAAGAAAGAAAGAAAGAAAGAAAGAAAGAAAGAAAGAAAGAAAGAAAGAAAGAAAGAAAGAAAGAAAGAAAGAAAGGAAGGAAGGAAGGAAGGAAGGAAGGAAGGAAGGAAGGAAGGAAGGAAGGAAGAAAACAAAAACTACTCTTTTAAAACAGTTTCTAAAATGTGGAGCATCTCATTGCTCCTCACTATCAAAACTTAGCCTGCATCAGAATCAAGAGTATATGTATATCTGCCATGCTTACTCCAGCACCTGAATCCATATACTTTTCTCATTCTCAGCATCTATCATAGTGCTGATCACAGGGTGAGTACATAATATCTTCCTAATCATTGCCTAATTAAAACTGATTTTAAAAATATTCATCAAAAATCCAGAAAATATTTTCAATTAAACAAGTCAGGCTACTCAAAAGACCAATCAACACTTCCTACATGCTAAGCATAAGTCTATTACATCTATTAACTTTTTAAAAGTCACAATAATCTTATGAAGTAGGCACTCTTATTATTAAACAAGTGGGAAAACTGAGACCTAGAGGGGTCAAGTAATTTGTCCAAGGTCATACAGATAGTAAGTGGCAAGAGCCAAGATTCACACTAACTGTTTAGCTTCAAAGTCTGAATTCTTATTCTCTGTACCACACTGATATCCTCTGGGGACTGGAGGTAATCTGGAGTTGAAGTCGTGAGTATCTGTATCAGAAGAAACCTAGAGCAGCCCTAAGCTCAGAGCCCAGAACTCTGGGGTTGGGATAATACCCAAAGGGCTTGTTCAACTAGCCCCGTGCCCTGTCTAAGGATCTGAATTCCTTCCATCAAGAACACAGATCTAACGGAATGCCTTTATGATCGCATCAGCTATTGTATACTTAGACAAACATTTTTATCCCTTAGAAGATTTTCTATACATCCAAGGCAGCTAAGTGACTTGTGATTACTCTGACTGGTCTAACTCTATATTTTGGGGCACTAACAACAACAAAATAATATTCCTCAAATGCACTATTGCGTGCAGTTTTAATGAAAGTAAAAAAAACAACACTCAAACCTGTATTAGCTGTGGATTGGCTTCCAGCATTTTCTTTTACCTTATTTTTTTATGTTTATTGAATGACTTTTCCCTTTGTAGACCTGACTGAGAACAACTTGACCATGGAACTCTATTTTACTCACATGAAAATGTCAAGACACGTGAAAAAGCAATAAAAACACAGAAGAAATACTGAGAGAATTTATAAAATAATGTTGGTGGGTGCCTTGTTTCTCTGATGTTCATTGTCTGCACATACAGAAGTAGATTCATGAAAAACAAAAAGTATATACTTTTAATTTTTCTATACTTTAACAAATAAAGAACAATTTTAGATGCCATTTATCAAAATGTAAACACATAATTCAGCTAATAATCATCAATATTTTCCACTTTTCCTCAGTACTAAGATAGATAAAATGAGTGTCTTCTGCCTTATTCATCTTCAACTCCCCAGCAATTAACACAGTGACTGGCACTCAGTGAATGCTCAATAATTTTCTGCTGAGTTGAACTGTAAAGGTGAAAATCTAGTAGTCATAAAACCTACAGAGTTATGCAGGGAGGCATATAAGCAAGACATTATGGATATTAAATCCAAGTGTACTAGTTATTTACCAAAGATGTCTGTCAAACAATTGAACATGCTTATTGTTTATTCTAATCTACAGTTATTATCCTAGTAGTAACAAACATTTGTCAGTTACCTTCTAGGTGCCAGACCCTGTAGTGGAAATTTAATGTATTTATCTTTTAAGTTTTTCATCAGCCCTGTGATGTAGGTATTACTACCACACAAAGTGAAGTTCAGAGAAGTTACATAACTTGCCCAAGGTCACACAGTTAATACATGGTAGAGTTAGGATAAGAAACCTAAGTCTATAAATATCTCCAAAATCTATACTCTAGCCATCATTTATGCTGCTGTCTGGAATTTCGAGCTGAGCCATGTGTATCAACTTTAAGAAAAACAAGTTTACTGTTTAAACATGCCAATGAGAACTACATTGGAAATATCAAAAGAATAAAATATCAAAGAGAAAATATGAAACATTATGAAAAGGATTTTCCTGTGTCTGGAGATGATTGGGTTGATTATCTATATGTGTGCAACTTTTTCAAAACATGAGGCTTTAAAAATTTAAGGGAACAACTAAAGACTTCTGGAAACAGCTCATTTACTACAGGGTATTTTAAAAAGAATCAGTAATCAGAGGCTATAACTAGAAAAAGACAGAAAGGCTTGACTATAATGTCAAACATAATAAAAGCACCTCCGTGAGTGGTGTCCTTTATTCTCTATATTGTAAAGCTAGTTGCATCCAAAGGCTCCTACTTAACATATCATTGAGGGGCAACATTTTTAGTAAAAGTAAATAAATAGATACTCTGTGTGAGTGTGTGTGTGTGTGTACTTTTTGCTACTAGACCGATTTTATAATTTCATTTATGAAATATAAGCATGCTTTTATTTGCTCCCTTTATGCTTTGTTAAACTGAAGGCTAGTGAGGAAAATGTTGAGACGTTTGACTCTTCTGTCGTCTTTTGTTTCTTTCTTAATATGGCAATGCTTTTTTTAAATTAGGTTTTATAAGTTTTGAAGTACTTCAACACCCTTCACCTCAGTTCTTCCTCACAATATCAATAATGATATGGGCAATACGATTTCAGCCATTTTGCAGATGAGGATATTGCAGCAGAAGAAGACTTGTGGCAAAGCAGCATCAGAACCTAGTTTCCTGGCAGCCAGGTCCATTGTTCATTCCTCTAATAAAGCACTGATCTGGACATTTTCATTGGTCCAACCTTCCTGCTTGAGTGTCTGCACTTTCAGTTTCTAGCCCATCTGAGAGGACAATAAATATTGACCATTGTTGAAAAGAGTCACCAAAGAAAAAATAAAGAAAACTCAAAGCAACAAACAAACCTAAACAGACCAAAAACCCAAAAGTCACCCAAATACTTTTGTCATTTTAAACTTATAATTTCTCCATGAGTAAGGCTGAGAGAATCTAGTTCTAAATTTGTCCAGCTACACCTTCCCCCATACCCTCTTTTACACCACTGGCTTTAAGAGCTAGTAACAGGCATTAGAATGATGCCAGGATTAAGGGCTGTGTGAGGATTGGCATAAAGGGATTTGAAAGCTGTGTTTGATGTTCTTTTTTAACATTTTTACAAACTCCTCCCCAAAGCCTTAATCATCAAGTTTCTTATTCCTTACACAAGTACTTGTCTCCAGCAAACCCTGTCCTTTGTTTAATTTTCAAATGCCATTTGGGGAGAATAGAAATTCCTAGGAATCAAAAGGGTATCCACAGCAGAACAAATAGAATCTTCATATCCATGTTGGAATGATCAACAGTGTGTGTGTGCATGTGCACGTGTGTGTGTGTGTGTGTGTGTGTGTGTGTGTGTATTCCTTAAGCTGGAATTGATATGTTTAAAGACAATGCTAAAAGCCTTGCAAAACACAAAGAAGCAAACCATCTCTGCAATTATTGGAGGAGATTTGAAATCCATCAAGCACTATTTAATTATATATTTTAAAGTTTCAATTTAAAAACAAATCCAGCAGAAGGATGGAATTCTGGGTTTTTTTAATCATTTTTTTGATCAAACTCCTTAACAGATTAGTCTATGAAAGGAACATAATCAATCTGAAATTTCCTGGGATTATTAACCATTTGAAATGCTGAGAGTTTTGTATTGGCGAATCCATCAAACAAAAAGATGCATCTTTAAGGCATGAAGGGGTTACTGATTCCTTGACCCATGATTATTTTCCTATGTGAAAAACACAATTAGCAACAGAGATAAAACACTTCTCTAAACATCCCATAATTCAACTCAAATCAAACTTGATTTGTTTAGAAATCTACTTTTTTTTTTTCCTGAGGGACTGTGATACAGCTGCTGTAGGATTATCATGAGATTAACAACTTCTGTGAGATTTTCCTATCAGATGTTAGACTTTGTCTGGCAGAGAAAGCACTCTTTGTAGGATAAGCAGTGATTTGTGTGTGGATACTGATGGAAGCAGTCTGTTAGGATTTTGCTTGCCCTCTCAGCTGAGCCAAACATTGGGAACCTTAAATTTCAAGTTCAAAGTTGAAAGTAGTACAGGGTATTCAGCTAAAATTCCCACTGTCAAGGAATGAATTGTCTATATACTTTTTCCTAACCTATCATTTGTTGGCATTTTCTCTGGACTTGCTAATGCAGGATTTCCAGACCCCTTGTTAAGTGGCCTAATATTCAAATTTTCTAAAAGTTCCCAGAAAGATTTTATATATGCCCATAAATAAACCTTGTCAGCGGTTGATTGCATTTTTCATGTTCTCTCTCTTCAGCCTCCTCTACCTCCCAGTGATATACACTAATGCTTTTTCTTGTGTCCAGAAAAGAGCCACTTCTGCTCAACACCACCATCTCCCTGTGGGCACTGCTCTCTCTTTCAGGATTCTTTGTCACATCTGCTTAGTACCACTATTTCATACCATAATTGTGCATGTTCTTTGGATTCCTCAATATTCTTGGATCACCTTATGTTCATTGTAAAACTGGAATCAATGCTTCCCTCCCATGTAAATATTAGAATTTTTCTGTTTATAAATCCTCCAACATTTTTCAAACTGTTTAGTAAAGCTGTTCTTTTATGGTTTTTCCTTACTTACAATGAATCTCTACCATCACCACTACCTTACCCCCCAACATGGCACATAAGATTTAGTTGCTGACTTGAAGAGTCTACAGAAAAATTCAAGTGATAAACACCACATTTTACAGAGGTTCACATGCTCCCAAGTCTTTCTTCTTATAAAACACGTGTTTATATAGTAAGATTTATCTTGTCTTTCAATTGCACAACTTTACAATGATCTCCCTAAATCAGATATTGTAACAGTAGAATATAGTGGGGCTTGGAATCAGACCTACCTGAATTCAAATTCTGGTCTTGCCACTGATTAGTCATTTCACAGTGTTGTGCCAATAATTAAATGATTATATAAGGGTTTTTTTTCATACTACCTGACACATAGTAAGCACTGAATAAATGGTAGCTAATATTATTGGTAGGTATATATTTTTATATTTCTGTTTCTTTGGTTTGACTGTATTATAATTATCTCTTCCATCCTCTTGGAGTTTATTTGGTAGAGTAACAAGATAAGTATTTTACTTTTTTTTCCAAAACATAATGAATTATCCCAGCAGGATATTTTAAAATTCATCTTTATATTTCCAATAATTTATGATTCCTCTTTTACCACATACTCTTTATAAGTTCTAGGGTTTTTTTGTGTTGTCTATTTTATTCAATTGATCTGGTTATTCTTGCACTAGTATCATACTGTTTGAATTATTGATGTTTTAAATAAACTTTAATGACTGATGGCTTTCTCTATTACTCTTTTTTTCCCAATAAGTTCTTTGGTATTCTTGCTTTTCTACTATTCACAATATATCTTAGGATAATTCTGTCACATTTAAAAAAATCTTACTTGTAATTTTATTATAATTATATTAAACTTAAAAATGAATATGAGATAAACTGAAATCTTAACAATTAGTTTTCCCATCTGTCCACTTATGATGTATCTTTTTAAAAACACACTTAGGAACCTGTAGGAGGGGTAGTTGCATTCTGGTCTAGTTCTTCCTATAACTAGCTACATGCCTTTGGATAAATCTCATAATCCTTATGTAATTCCTGCTTTGCAGAGCTCATGGAATTTATATTAAGTTTAAGTGACTTAAATTATGCATAAAAATAGTAAAGAGTTAAATATTCAGACAGAAGCACAAAGATATTACTATTAGTAAAAAAGTTAAACTTTGAGGAAAAGGCCAATTTTGCATCAAACGTATTGCTCATCTCAAATAAAGGATCTCTACAGAAAAAGAAAACAAAAACACTGAAACTCAAAAAAGTAGAGAGATTCAGGGATATCAATATTAACCACTATGAATTTTACCGTAATATCACCTTATGGTGAAGACATTTCACCATGGAATCTGTTCACTGGACCTAGTAAAATCAACCTTATGTTTACATAGATTCTTAGAGTTTGAAGGGAATATGAGGTCATCTAATTCAAACTTTCACTAAGCGGAAATGCCTCTCCTCTAATATTTCCAGCAGTAGCAAATTCACTACTTCATAAGTAATTATTAGAATCCTCATATTTTATAGCATCCTCATCATAACAATACCTGTCTTTGAGCAGCTTCCATCTATACATAGGTGATAAAGGAATAGGAAGGTGAAGTATCTAATTCCATCTGTCAGGAAGTAAGGAAGGGAGTTCCCAATCAAGCACTGCATTCCAGAGGAAGTATGTCTTGAACTGAATCTTGGAGAGAGAGAAGTTAAGGAATTCCAGGTTGAAGAACATCACTGAAACTATGACACATTTGGGAACTCTAATAAGTTTGGTTCTGCTGAAGCAAAGCATTATATATAAGAGAGTAGTGGAAGGTGAGGATGGAGAAAGAAGCAAGTAACTGGTATCTGAGAGTCTTCAGTGCTAAGTTGAAGAGTTTAGATTTTATTGACAATGGGAAGTCATTAAAACATTCTTTAAACTCAGCAGTGTTGTCCTAGTTGAAGGGCAATTCCTAAATCCTAAAAGTTCTCACCACAAGGAACAAATATTACTTTTCTTTTTCTTTTATTTTGTATCTATGTGAGATGACGGATGTTCACTAAACTCATTGTGGTAATCATTTCATGATGTATGTTTCAAATCATTATGCTGTACATTTTAAACTTATAAAGTTCTGAATGTTAATTATATCTCAATAAAACTGGAAGAAAAAAACAGAATATATCATCTATATGTTTTCCAGATTGTCACCAATAAGGTTCCCTTACCCTGAACTCATTGTAGTTTGTTTAGGTTTATCCTAAATTGTAATACCCAGAATTAAGTTGATACTTCAGATGAGATTTAATGATGCAAAGTAGGGTGAGAATATTTTATTTTATTAATCTTATAAAAAATTTCTTTTAAATAAGATTCAAATTACGTTTGGTTTATCTTGGAGTTGGAGTGGGGGCAATATATCAGACAATGGAAGCTTTGTTATTATGCACTAACAAAGAACTCCAATATCTCAATGACTTAACACAACAAAAGTTTATTTCTCACTCACATGTAATATGCAATATGGATTGACAGGGAGTAGCCCACTCATCACAGTCACTCAGGGATTCAGGCTGATGTAAACTCCATTACAAAACCTACTTCCATAGTCAACAAGACAGGAAAAAAGAAACTATGCACTGGTCCTTAAAGATTTTAAAACAACTCAATTAGCCTCACCTAAATTCAAAGCTGGTGAGGACATATAGTCCTACCATAGACTTGGAAGGAGAGAAGAGCTAAGTAAGCTATTTGACTAGTCCTGATGACTTCCATCAGCTTACAACTAAATCACAAGGGGCTTGTGACAAGTTAGATGCTCCAGATATTTTTTTTTTGCTTTTTTTTGGCATAAGTGGCTGTCAAGCCAGGTCTTCCTAATGTTATAAAATCCTTCTTTTTGGTTAAAAGGGTTACAGGATTGGATTCAATCTACTGATGCAGCCTTTTTGCTATGGTCTGAATATTTTTGTCACCCTCAAATTCATATGTTGAAACCCTAACCCACAAAGTGATGCTATCAGAAGGTGAATACTTTGGGAGATGCAATTTTCTCACAGATAAAATCAAGTTGAATATGAGCAAACAATGAAAAATTATAAAATGCAGAAAGAAAGATGACGCCATGAATAAGAGTCAGCATAAACACCAATCATTAAATTTAAAGCCTGAAGAACATGAGCTACTGAAAAGATCAGATACAGATAAATACATTTGAAATGCTTAAAGATTTAGAAATATAGAGGTCAAAACATGACAAAAATCAGGATACAGTCCAAAAAGACAAGGTGCTGAAAGAAACTCTAAATGACAGACTTTAAGAAAAGGAACAATAAACATAGTAAGAAGGACTAAGTTGCCAGAAAGTATAGTAGACAAAGATATGGGTCAATGTCTTTCATCTAAACCAGGAGTGAGTAAACTGTGGCCCATAGATCAAATCCAACCCCTCATTTGTTTTTCCTAAATAAAGTTTTATTGGATTACAGCCATGTTCATTGTGATGGCTAATTTTATGTGTCAACTTGACTGGATCATGGAATCCTGATACATTTTGTGAATTCTGTGTGTGTCTATGAGGGTATTTCTGGATGAGATTAATATTTAAATCAGTATATTGAGTAAAGCCGATTGCTATTCCTAATGTGGGTGATCCTCATCCAATCAGTTGAAGATCTAAATAGAACAAAATATCTGACCCTAACAAAAGTAAGAGGACACTCTTACTGCCTGACTGCCTTCAAGATGGGACATTACCTTTTTCATGCCTTCAGACTCATACTGAAGTATTGACTCCTCCTGGGTCTTGGGCCTGTTAACAACTGGACTGGACCTACACCATCAGGTCTCCTGGTTCTCAGTCCTTTGAACCTGACTAGAACGATATCATTGGCTCTCTTTGGCCTCCAGCTTGCCAACTACAGATCTTGGGACTTGTCAGCTTCCATAATCACCTTACCCAATTCTTTATAATAAATCTCTCTCTCTCCACACATATATAGATCCTATTGGTTCTGTTTTTCTGAGAAACCCTGACTAATATATTCATTCATGTATTGTCTATGGCTGCTTTTGCGTTACAACAGCAAAGCTGAGTAATTGCAATAGAGATTGCATAGCTCACAAAGCTGAACATACTTCCTATCCGATCTTTTACAGAAAAAGTTTTCTGACTTCTGCTCTAAACCAACATGGAATACAAAATGATGGTGATTATACAGATGATATAATGACAATGATAACAACTAACATTAGAGTAAGAAAATAAGGTGAAACTAAAATTATTGGCCACCAATAATATCTAGAAAAGAAGAGATTATCAAAGTTAATGTATTTTAAAATTATTGTATTGATTGAGAGAAGAGAAGCGATATTGATTAAAATTAGATTTCATTAAGTCAAGGATGTATATTATCGTTATAAGGGTAATCATAAAAATAAGTAAAAGCATAACTTCAAAAATGCTAAAGGGGAAATAAGTAATAATAATTTTAAAACACTCAAATAATCCTCCCAAAAAAGGTTAAGAAAAGGAAAGCAGAAGAAGCATAGGGAAAAAAAGGTGAATAGAGGGCTTCCCTGGTGGCGCAGGGGTTGAGAGTCCGCCTGCCAATGCAGGGGACATGGGTTCATGCCCCGGTCTGGGAAGATCCCACATGCCGTGAAGCAGCTGGGCCCGTGAGCCATGGCCGCTGGGCCTGTGTGTCCAGAGCCTGTGCTCTGCAACGAGAGAGGCCACAACAGTGAGAGGCCCGTGTATCGCAAATAAAAATAAATAAATAAAATAAAAGGTGAATAGAAAGGTTAATATAATATGATAAAAAATCTAAATATATCATAATCATAACAGTGCAAATGGACTAAACTTACCAGTTAAAACACAGAGACTATTTAATTACACTTAAAAAAAGACAGCCATGAACCCTTTACAAAGAACACAAAAGAAATGTATACCATAAAATACTAACCAAGAGAAAGGCTGGTGTAATTTTATTAATATTATTTTAAAGTATTCTAAGGAAGAATCATTTTTAGGGATAAAGAGCACTACCAAATAATGCTAAAGTACATCCCATCAAGAATATGTAAATGTTATAAACTCATATGCATCTAATAATATAGATCCAATTTATTCAAACAAAACTAACATAATTATAAAGAGAAACAATTTTCCCATAAGAGCAGGAGATTTTTCAAATGGTTCTTTCAATAAGTGATAGATCAAGTACACAAAAACATTAATAAAACCATAGGAAATTTGAACATTGCAACTAACAACCCTGATATTATTAATATATGCAGAACCCTGCACCCAAGAAGTAGAAAATATACATTTTTCTCAAGCACACATGGATCATTTATGAAAATTTACCATAGACTAATCCACAAATGTTTCAACAAATTTCTAAGAATAACTATACAGACCACACTCTCAACAATTATATATTTAAGTTTGAAAACAAAATAACTAAAAATAGTACCAGACTTTTGAAAACTAAAAAAAAAAACACTATAATTCATAGGTCAAAGAACCATAATGAAAAACAGAAAAAAAAATATTTAGTGCTAAAAAAAATTAGAACATAACTTGTAAAATATGTGAGATGCAGGTAGAACAGAATATCAAGGAAATTTTATGGCCTCAAATGTTTATGTTAGAAAAAGCTAGAGGCTGAAAATTAAATAGGTAAAGATTAATTTTGAGAAATAGAAAAATATCAACAGAATAAATTCAAGGACAGTGGGCATTAGGAAATTAATATAAGAAGAGAAATTCATCAAGTAAAAATAATCATTCCAATAAAGAGGTTCAACAAAGAAAAAAATGGTTCTTTGAAAATCACGAATAGACTTGTCTTTGGCAATACTCATCAAGAAAAAATTTAGAGTGAATAAACAGTATTAGGAATGAGACAGAGATATAATTACAGATGCAATAGAGGTTAGAAAATAACAACTACAACTATGAATAATTTTATGTCAAAATTCTGAAGAAATAAGATTAAAAATTGATAATTTTTATTAAAAAAATGACTTCAAATGAGTCAATACAAAATAGAAGCCCTGAATAGACTTATAATCATTAAAGTAATCAGATCAGTAGTTAAAACTCTTTCCCATCCAGCCCCACACTGCACAAATAAATGGGCCCAGACTTTCAAACATCTTTGTAACAAACATTGGAAGAACAAATCATTTGAATTGTTGAACAACCCTTCCAGATATTAGAAAATGAGACAATTCTTCCCAACTCAATTTTTTGAGGCAAGTATATGGTTGACACTGAAATCAGATTAAGAAATTATGAGGAAGGAAAATTACTAGCTATATAAGTTAGTTATATAAGCCAGCTATATAAGCAATGGAATGCAGAATATATATATATAATTTTAAAATCATGACCAAATTGGGTTTATCCCATCAATGAAAGATTGATTTAACATTTGAAAGTCTGTTTACATAGCTAACCATATTAATGGACTAATGGAGAAAAACTATATCTTTACATCATCACATGCAGAAAAATCATTTGACAAAATTTGCCATATTCAGTTAGCATATTGAAAAGAGCAAAACACTGCCTTATTCTCACAAGGAGTATTTATCCAAAGCTATGAAAAACATTATGCTTCATAATATAATCTTGAAAGTTTTTCATGTACCAAAAAAACCCCCCAAAAAAGCGAGATAAGTATGCATGCTATCACAACTTCCTATCAACAATATAGTGAAGGCCTCAGCCAAGTCAGCAAGATGATCAATTACAAGAAGGAAAGAAACAAAATGTTCATTACTTACAGTCAAGGAGATTGCACACACAGAAAATACAAGAGAATTTATAAATAAATTATTAGAATTAATAAAAGTCTTCATAAAAGTCTATGAATATATAAGATCTATATTCCAAAATCAATTGCATGCCTAATTACTAGTAACAAATAGTTATAAAGTGTAATAATACAAAAGGATGCCACTTAAAATAGTAACCAAATATATTAGGTACTTAGAAATAAATTCTAGAGATGTGCAAGTCATTTAAAAAAATCATTTTAAAACTAAATTAAAAGATATTAAAGAAAATCTACATAGTTGAGGAGAAAGTTCATGCCCATAGTTTAGAAGAATCAATGTCATAAAGAAGTTAATTCATATTAAAAAAACAAACAACCCAATCAAAAAATGGAGAGAAGACCTAAATAGACATTTCTTCAAAGAAGACATACAGATGGCCAAGAAGCACATGAAAAGCTGCTCAACATCACTAATTATTAGAGAAATGCAAATCAAAACTACAATGAGGTATCACCTCACACCAGTTAGAATGGCATCATCAGAAAATTTACAAACAACAAATGCTGGAGAGGGTGTGGAGAAAGTGGTACCCTCTTGTACTGTTGGTGGGAATGTAAATTGATAAAGCCACTATGGAGAACAGTATGGAGGTTCCTTAAAAAACAAAAATAGAATTACCATATGACCCAGCAATCCCACTACTGGGCATATGCCCAGAGAAAATCATAATTCAAAAAGACACGTGTACCTGAATGTTCACTGCGGCACTATTTACAATAGCCAGGTCATGGAAGCAACCTAAATGCCCATTGACAGACAAATGGATAAAGAAGATGTGGTACATGAATACAATGGAATATTACTCAGCCATAAAAAGGAACGGAATTGGGTCATTTGTAGAGACATGGATGGACCTAGAGACTGTCATACAGAGTGAAGTAAGTCAGAAAAATAAAAAAAATTGTATATTGAATAATATATGTGGAATCTAGAAAAATGGTACAGATGAACCGGTTTGCAAGGCAGAAATAGAGACATAGATGTAGAGAACAAATGTATGGACACCAAGGGGGGAAAGTGGGGAATGGGTGGGATGAATTGGGAGATTGGGATTGACATATATACACTAATATGTATAAAATAGATAACTAATTTAAAAAGTCAATTCATCTTAAATTATTTCAGAAATTGAATTCAATTCAATTCCAGTTAAAATCCTTACAGCGATTTTTGCAGAAACTTGACAAATTGATTCTAAAATTTTCATGGAAATACAATAGGCCAAGAGTAGCTGAAACACACCTAAAGGAGAAGGACAATATGGAGGAATTTTCCCTACCAAATATCAAGATACCACAAAGATACTGTAACTATGCCAATGTAGGTTTGGCCCAGAGATGAAAAGACTATTGTAATAAATTGACAAGGAACCAATATCCAAATATAGAAATAACTGCTACAAAGTGAAAGAATCCAACATTAATAGAAAAAAAGGTTAAATATATGAATATATAATTCACAAAAGAGGAACTCTAAATGATCAATCACATATGAAAAAATACTCAACTTCAAGTCTGAGAACACACAATTTTCCATTTACCAAAATGGCAAAAAACTAGAACATGCTGAACATGTAGAGCATTAAGAACACAAACAAAACTCCAGTCCATCTGGAAAATAATTTGGCATTATGTGATAAATTTGAAGATGAGCCTGTTCTATGATCCAGCAATTCCATTTCTACATATAATTTAAAGAAATCTGTGCACATGTATACAAGGAGACATATTCAAGAATGTTCCTAGAACATTTTTTGAAATAACAAAACACTGAGAGAGCACTAATGTATACCAAAAAATTGAATAATTAATTTGCTGTATATTAATCCAATGGAATATCATCCTGCAGTGAAAATGAATGATACAGATCTACATGTATCAGCATGGATAAATATCCAATATATAGTGTTGAGCAAATCACAAGCTGCACCATTTATATAAAGTTTTAAAATATTTAAAACAATACTATCTATTATTTAATGGTATGCATATGTAGTGTATAGTGTAAAGACATGAATATAAATAATATGAATATTATTTTCATAATATCAGAATAGTGATTTTTCTGGAGCAGAGGAAGAGAATCTGATTGGTAAGGGTGTACAGAGGTCTTCACTGTATTTGTTTCACCTATTAAGTTGGATGGGGTGTATATATGTATGCTTGTTTTATTATGCTCTGTATGTTTATGCTTTATTATACATTTTACTATGCATAAACTAGTTATTAATAAATTTAATAAAGGGAAAAAAGTCTTCTGAACTCTTAGCACATTTATCTTTCTGCATGGAGACAATAAATATTAACGGAGTTTGAGAAGAGGAAAGGGATTTTGCTTGCTCTTAGTTTATTCTCGCTGCTATAACAAAATATGATAAACTGTGTGGCTAATAAAGAGAAGAACTGTATTTCCTACAGTTCTGGAGACTGCAAGTCCAAGATCAGGTTGGTTGAGCTTTGGTGAAAGCCCTCTTCTGGATTGCAGACTGCCTACTTCTCAGTATCCTGACATTGTGAATCTCTTTGTGTCTTCTTGGAGGCTCTTTATAAGGGACTAATCCCATTCATGAGGGCTCTGCCCTCATGACTTAATCACCTAAAGTCACCACCTCCTAATATCATAACCTTAGTGGTTAGGATTTTAACACATGATTTTTTTTTTACATCTTTATTGGAGTATAACTGTTTTACAATGGTGTGTGAGTTTCTGCTTTATAACAAAGTGAATCAGTTATACATATGTACATGGGAACATATACATATGTTCCCATATCTCTTCCCTCTTGTGTCTTCCTCCCTCCCACCCTCCCTATCCCACCCCTCTAGGTGGTCACAAAGCACCAAGCTGATCTCCCTGTGCTATGTGGCTGCTTCCCACTAGCTATGTATTTTACGTTTGGTAGTGCATATATGTGTATGCCACTCTCACACTTTGTCACAGCTTACCCTTCCTCCCCCCATATCCTCAAGTCCATTCTCTAGTAAGTCTGTGTCTTTATACCACGTGAATTTTGAGGAGACACAAACATTCAGAACACAGCACTCTATCACTTCGCCTAAGTTGATACAAATAAAAACCTCTGGTGCTCATCATCGAATTTTGTCGGAATATATTCTCTTTGATTTAGTTGCATCTGATGTTATGACAGTTTTTTTATGTTGAGTTTAATTATTTGTAGCAAAAACAGATACTTTTTCAAAGTCTGTGTTTTACAGATTTATAATTTTTTTAAATAATTAACAGCATATTTAAAAAAGATGAAAATCCAAGACTCTGATCAAATATTAGGAACATTCTTTAATAAAATCTGACCCCAAATTACTTGCTCTTGGCTGAATTGGAAAGGTTTCTAAAATATTAATAAACTAGAAAGTTATCTTTCTTTTTTTTATATCTTTATTGGAATATAATTGCTTTACAATGGTGTGTTAGTTTCTGCTTTATAACAAAGTGAATCAGTTATACATATACATATGTCCCCATATCTCTTCCCTCTTGCATCTCCCTCCCTCCACCCTCCCTATCCCACCCCTCTAGGTGGTCACAAAGCACGGAGCTGATCTCCCTGTGCTATGCGGCTGCTTCCCACTAGCTATCTACCTTACGTTTCGTAGTGTATATATGTCCATGCCTCTCTCTTGCTTTGTCACAGCTTACCCTTCCCCCTCCCCATATCCTCAAGGCCATTCTCTAGTAGGTCTGTGTCTTTATTCCTGTCTTACCCCTAGGTTCTTCATTATATTTTTTTCCCTTAAATTCCATATATATGTGTTACCATACGGTATTTGTCTTTCCCTTTCTGACTTACTTCACTCTGTATGACAGACTCTAGGTCTATCCACCTCATTACAAATAACTCAATTTCGTTTCTTTTTAAGGCTCAGTAATATTCCATTGTATATATGTGCCACATCTTCTTTATCCATTCATCCGATGATGGACACATAGGTTGTTTCCATCTCTGGGGTATTGTAAATAGATCTGCAATGAACATTTTGCTACATGACTCCTTTTGAATTATGGTTTTCTCAGGGTATATGCCCAGTAGTGGGATTGCTGGGTCATATGGTAGTTCTATTTGTAGTTTTTGAAGGAACCTCGATACTGTTCTTCATAGTGGCTGTACCAATTCACATTCCCACCAGTAGTGCAAGAGTGTTCCCTTTTCCCCATGCCGTCTCCAGCATTTATTGTTTCTAGATTTTTGGATCATGGCCATTCTGACTGGAGTGATATGATATCTCATTGTAGTTTTGATTTGCATTTCTCTAATGATTAGTGATGTTGAGCATTTGTTCACGTGTTTGTTGGCAGTCTGTATATCTTCTTGGAGAAATGTCTATTTAGGGCTTCTGCCCATTTTTGGATTGGGTTGTTTGTTTTTTTGTTATTGAGCTGCATAAGCTGCTTATAAATTTTGGAGATTAATCCTTTGTCAGTTGCTTCGTTTGCAAATATTTTCTCCCATTCTGAGGGTTGTCTTTCGGTTTTCTTTATGGTTTCCCTTGCTGTGCAAAAGCTTTGAAATTTCATTAGGTCCCATTTGTTTATTTTTATTTCCATTTCTCTAGGAGGTGGGTCAAAGAGGATCTTGCTGTGATTTATGTCATAGAGTGTTCTGCCTATGTTTTCCTCTAAAAGTTTGTGAGTTTCTGGCCTTACATTTAGGTCTTTAATCCATTTTGAGCTTCTTTTTGTGTATGGTGTTAGGGAGTGATCTAATCTCATACTTTTACATGTACCTATCCAGTTTGACGAGCACCACTTATTGAAGAGGCTGTCCTTTCTACACTGTACATTCCTGCCTCCTTTATCAAATATAAGGTGACCATATGTGAGTGGGTTTATCTCTGGGCTTCCTATCCTGTTGCATTGATCTATCTTTCTGTATTTGTGCCAGTACCATACTGTCTTGATTACTGTAGCTTTGTAGTATAGTCTGAAGTCAGGGAGCCTGATTCCTCCAGCTCCATTTTTCGTTCTCAAGATTGCTTTGGCTATTCAGGGTCTTTTGTGTTTCCATACAAATGGCGAAATTTTTTGTTCTAGTTCTGTGAAAAATGCCAGTGGTAGTTTGATAGGGATTGCATTGAATCTATAGATTGCTTTCGGTAGTAGAGTCATTTTCACAATGTTGATTCTTCCAGTCCAAGAACATGGTATATCTCTCTGTCTATTTGTATCATCTTTAATTTCTTTCATCAGTGGCTTATAATTTTCTTCATACAGGTCATTTGTCTACTTAGGTAGGTTTATTCCTAGATACTTTATTATTTTTGTTACAATGGTAAATGGGAGTGTTTTCTTGATTTCACTTTCAGATTTTTCATCCTTAGTGTATAGGAATGCCAGAGATTTCTGTGCATTACTTTTGTATCCTGCTACTTTACCAAATTCATTGATTAGCTGTAGTAGTTTTCTGGTAGCATCTTTAGGATTATTTATGTATAGTATCATGTCATCTGCAAACAGTGACAGATTTACTTCTTCTTTTCTGATTTGGATTCCTTTTATTTCCTTTTCTTCTCTGATTGCTGTGGCTAAAACTTCCGAAATTATGTTGAATAAGAGTGGTGAGAGTGGGCAATCTTATCTTGTTCCTGATCTTAGTGGAAATGCTTTCAGTTTTTCACCATTGAGGACGATGTTGGCTGCGGGTTTGTCATATATGGCCTTTATTATATTGAGGAAAGTTCCCTCTATGCTTACTTTCTGCAGGGTTTTTATAATAAATGGGTATTGAATTGTGTTGAAAGCTTTCTCTGCATCTATTGAAATGATCATATGTTTTCTCTCCTTCAATTTTTTAATATGGTTTATCACATTGATAGATTTGAATATATTGAAGAATCCTTGCATTTGTGGAATAAACCCCACTTGATCATGATGTATGATCCTTTTAATGTGCTGTTGCATTCTGTTTGCTAGTATTTTTTTGAGGATCTTTGCATCTCTGTTCATCAGTGATATTGGCCGGTAGTTTTCTTTCTTTGTTACATCCTTGTCTGGTTTTGGTATCAGGGTGATGGTGGCCTCGTAGAATGAGTTTGGGAGTGTTCCTCCCTCTGCTATATTTTGGAGGAGTTTGAGAAGGATAGGTGTTAGCTCCTCTCTAAGTGTTTGATAGAATTCACCTGTGAAGCCATCTGCTCCTGAGATTTTGTTTGTTGGAAGATTTTTAATCACAGTTTCAGTTTCAGTGCTTGTGATTGGTCTGTTCATATTTTCTATTTCTTCCTGATTCAGGAATCAGGCTGGTTGTGCATTTCTAAGAATTTGTCCATTTCTTCCAGGTTGTCCCTTTTATTGGCATAGAGTTGCTTGTAGTAATCTCTCATGATCTCTTTTATTTCTTCAGTGTCAGTTGTTAGTTCTCCTTTTTCATTTCTAATTCTATTGATTTGAGTCATCTCCCTTTTTTTCTTGATGAGTCTGGCTAATGGTTTATCAATGTTGTTTATCTTCTCAAAGAACCAGCTTTTAGTTTTATTGATCTTTGCCATTGTTTCCTTCATTTCTTTTTCATTTATTTCTGATCTGATCTTTATGATTTCTTTCCTTCTGCTAACTTTGGGTTTTTTTTGTTCCTCTTTCTCTAATTGCTTTAGGTACAAGGTTAGATTGTTTATTCAAGATCTTTTCTGTTTCTTAAGGTAGGATTGTATTGCTATAAACTTCCCTCTTAGAACTGTTTTTGCTACATCTCATAGGTTTTGGGTCGTCGTGTCCCCATTGTCATTTGTTTCTAGGTATTTTTTGATTTCCTCTTTGATTTCTTCAGTGATCACTTCGTTATTAAGTAGTGTATTGTTTAGCCTCCATGTGTTTGTATTTTTTACAGATCTTTTCCTGTAATTGATATCTAGTCTCATAGCACTGTGTTCAGTAAAGATACCTGATACAATTTCAATTTTCTTAAATTTACAAAGCCCTGATTTGCGACCCAAGATATGATCTGTCCTGGCGAATGTTCCATGAACACTTGAGAAAAACATGTATTCTGTTGTTTTTGGATGGAGTTTCCTATAAATATCAATGAAGTCCATCTTGTTTAATGTATCATTTAAAGCTTGTGTTTCCTTATTTATTTTCATTTTGGATGATCTGTCCATTGGTGAAAGCGGGTTGTTAACGTCCACTACTATGAATGTGTTACTGTCGATTTCCCCTTTTTTGGCTGTTAGTATTTGCCTTATGTACTGAAGTGCTCCTATGTTGGGTGCAGAAATATTTACAACTGTTATATCTTCTTCTTGGATCGATACCTTGATCATTATGTAGTGCCCTTCTTTGTCTCTTCTAATAATCTTTATTTTAAAGTCTATTGTGTCTGCTTTGAGCATTGCTAACCCAGCTTTCTTTAAGTTTCCATTTGCATGGAATATCTTTTTCAATCCCCTTACTTTCAGTCTGTATGTGTCTCTAGGTCTGAAGTGGGTCTCCTGTGGACATATTATATATGTGTCTTGTTTTTGTATCCATTCAGCCAATCTGTGTCTTTTGGTGAGAGCATATAGTCCATTTACATTTAAGGTAATTATCAATATGTATGCTCCTATTCCCATTTTCTTAATTGTTTTGGGTTCGTTATTGGAGGTCTTTTACTTCTCTTGTGATTCTTGCCTAGAGAAGTTCCTTTAGCATTTGTTGTAAAGCTGGTTTGGTGGTGCTGAACTCGCTCAGCATTTGCTTGTCTGTAAAGATTTTAATTTCTCCATCAAATCTGAATGAGATCCTTGCTTGGTAGAGTCACCTTGGTTGCAGGTTTTTCTCCTTCATCACTTTAAATATGTCCTGCCACTCCCTTATGGCTTGCAGAGTTTCTGCTGAAAGATCAGCTGTTAACTCTATGGGGATTCCCTTGTGTGTTATTTGTTGTTTTTCCCTTGTTGCTTTTAATATATTTTCTTTGTTTTTAATTTTTGATAGTTTGATTAATATGTGTCTTTGCATGTTTCTCCTTGGATTTATCCTGTATGGGACTCACTGTGCCTCCTGGACTTGATTAACTATTTCCTTTCCCTTATTTGGGAAGTTTTCAACTATAATCTCTCCAAATATTTTCTCAGTCCCTTTCTTTTTCTATTCTTCTTCTAGAACCACTATAATTCGAATGTTGGTGCATTTAATGTTGTCCCAGAGGTCTCTGAGACTGTCATCAGTTCTTTTCATTATTTTTTCTTTATTCTGCTCTTCAGTAGTTATTTCCACTATTTTATCTTCCAGGTCACTTATCCATTCTTCTGCCTCAGTTATTCTGCTATTGATCCCATCTAGAGTATTTTTCATTTCATTTATTGTATTGTTCATCATTGCTTGTTTCATCTTTAGTTCTTCTATGTCCTTGGTAAATGTTTCTTGCATTTTGTCTATTCTATTTCCAAGATTTTGTATCATCTCTACGATCATTATTTTGAATTCTTTTGCAGGTAGACTGCCTATTTCCTCTTCATTTGTTAGATCTGGTGGGTTTTTATCTTGCTCTTTCATCTCCTATGCGATTTTTTGTCTTCTTATTTTGCTTATCTTACTGTTTTGTGTCTCCTTTTTGCAGGCTGCAAGTTCATAGTTCCCTTTGTTTTTGGTGTCTGTCCCCAGTGGCTAAGGTTGGTTCAGTGGGCTGCGTAGGCTTCCTGGTGGAGGAGACTAGTGCCTGTGTTCTGGTGGATGAGGCTGGATCTTGTATTTCTGGTGGGCCGGTCCATGTCTAGTGGTGTGTTTTGGCATGTCTGTGGACTTATTTTGATTTTAGGCAGCCTCTCTGCTAATGGGTGGGGTTGTGTTCCTGTCTTGCTCATTGTTTGGCATAGGGTGTCCATCACTGTAGCTTGCTGGTCGTTGAGTGAAGCTGGGTGCTGTTGTTGAGATGAAGATCTCTGGGAGATTTTCACCATTTCATATTATGTTTAGCTGGGAGGTCTCTTGTAGACCAGTGTCCTGAAGTTGGCTCTCCCACCTCAGAAGCACAGCACTGACTCCTGGCTGCAGCACCAAGAGCCTTTCATCCACACTGCTGAGAATGAAAGGGAGAAAAATTAGAAAGATTGAATTAGTAGAAGATGAAAGAAAGAAAGAAAGAAAGAAAGAAAGAAAGAAAGGAGGTAGGGAGGAAGGAAAGAAGGAGGGAAGGAAGAAAAAAGGAAAGAAAGAAAGAAGATAAAGTAAAATAAAATAAAGTAAGATAAAATATGATAAAGTTATTAAAATAAAAAATAATTATTAGGAAAAAATTATAAAAAAAGAAAACGTATGGTTAAAGCACTAGGACAAATTGTGGAAGCAAAGCTATACAGACAAAATCTCACGCAGAAGCATACACATACACACTCACAAGAAGATGAAAAGGGGAAAAAAATCATAAATGTTGCTCTCAAAGTCTACCTCCTCAATTTGGGATGATTCGTTGTCTATTCATGTATTCCACAGATGCAGGGTACATCAAGTTGATCGTGGAGCTTTAATCCGCTGCTTCTGAGGCTTCTGGGAGCGATTTCCCTTTCTCTTATTTGTTCTCACAGCTCCCAAGGGCTCAGCTTTGGATTTGGCCCCGCCTCTGTGTGTAGGTTGCTGGAGGGCGTCTGTTCTTCGCTTAGTCAGGACGGGGTTAAAGGAGCAACTGATTCGGGGACTCTGGCTTGCTCAGGCCGGGAGGAGGGAGGGGCACGGTGTGCAGGGAGATTCTTCATCTGCAGAAGCCGTCGTGATGTTGCACCAGCCATAGGTGCGCTGTGTGTTCTCCTGCGGAAGTTGTCCCTAGATCCCGGGACCCTGGCAGTGGCAGGCTGCACAGGCTCCCCGGAAAGGGGGTGTAGATAGTGACCTGTGCTAGAACACAGTCTTCTTGGTGGCGGCAGCAGCAGCCTTAGCGTCTCCTGCCCATCTCTGTGGTCTGCGCTTTAAGCCACGGCTCACGCCTGTCTCTGGAGCTCCTTTAAGCAGCGCTCTTAATCCCCTCTCCTTGTGCACTAGGAAACAAAGAGGGAAGAAAAAGTCTCTTGCCTCATTGGCAGGTCCAGATTTTTCCCTGGACTGCCTCCTGGCTAGCCGGGGTGCACTAACCCCCTGCAGGTTGTGTTCACACCGCCAACCCTAGTCCTCTCCCTGCATTCCGACCAAAGCCCGAGCCTCAGCTCCCAGCCCCGCCCACCCCGGCAGGTGAGTAGACAAGCCTCTCGGGCTAGTGAGTGCTGGTCGGTACCAATCCTCTGTGCGGGAATCTCTCTGCTTTGCCCTCCACACCCCTGTTGCTGTGCTCTCCTCCACGGCACCAAAGCTACCCTCCTCTGCCACCCGCAGTCTCCGCCCATGAAGGGGTTTCCTAGTGTGTGGAAACCTTTCCTCCTTCACAGCTCCCTCCCACTGGTGCAGGTCCCGTCCCTATCCTTTTGTCTCTATTTACTCCTTTTCTTTTGCCCTACCCAGGTACGTGGGGAGTTTCTTGCCTTTTGGGAGGTCTGAGGTGTTCTGCCAGCTTTCAGTAGGTTTTCTATAGGAGTTGTTCCACATGTAGATGTATTTCTGGTGTATCTGTGGGGAGGAAGTTGGTCTCCGCGTGTTACTCTTCTGCCATCTTCCCCTCTTCTCCTAGAAAGTTATCTTTCTATTTAAAATAGTAGAACAGTTCTGAATATGCTGCAAGCTGTTCTGTTCATTTTCCATTATAATGTCCAGCAAACAAAAATATCATCCAAATTTATATTTTATCATCTTTCAGTTATTCACCCTGCCTATTAAAATACACAAAAACTTTTGTTAAGTATGCATGATTCATATGAGAATATTCAATGGGTATATAATGGACCTGTATAAGAAAGGTTTAATATTTATTTATGAAATATATTTTGGCTGAAGATGCCAATTAAGTTCACTAATACCTGAAATCTCTTGGGTGTTCTAAGGTTTAAAGTTGCAACTAGCAAATTTTAATTCAAGAGGCTTTAATTAAATGGATGAATATGTGGTAGCATATTTAGAAAGTATCATGGAAGCTTTAGTAATGATAAGACAAAACTACTGATATTATTTTTATCAGCCTAAATGTTCTACGAGGTTGAGAGAATGGATTGATAAAACAAGCTCAGCAGAAATTCAATCAGGTTACCTTGACTTTCTAGGCACAGTAGCCATCCAGAACTTATACAAAAGAAAGTTTATTCTAGATAAAGAAGACACTCCTGGAAACTAAGCTAAGCGCTAACTTTTACGCAGAAACTGTCTCATAGTACTGTATGACTGTACTAAGTAAATAGTAACCCACTGGCCTAAAAGACTAAGTAGATTATTCAAAGTGGAGTAAGCATGACCATCTAGTGAGGTCTTATCTTGTGCCACCTAATATAAATTGCTACAGTAAAAGGAAAATATTTGTTTAAAACTTTCTAATTCCATTTGGCAAGATGTTATCCTCTTGTCTCTAAGAATTAATCAGAATTCACAGTGACTGTTCTACTCAAACAAATTGAAAATGTAAGCTTACTATTGAAAATAAGACATTAGGAACCTGTATTATTAGCAGTGGTGAGAAGAGGAGATGCTGTATAAACACACACACACACACACACAGAAACAGCTGGGATCAAAGCATCCCATTATGTGATGTTGTTTAATAACATCTCTGCTTCCACAGCTTTTGTAAATGAAATAGAAATCAAACTAAAGAAATAGACACACTGGCTTTTTGTGTCTTTCTTGTTCAGATACCCTTTTCAATAAATATTGTCACAAAATTTGGATTTACAATTTTGGATACCTCCCAAAATGTTCCTTACCTCCTCTCCCCTCTCCCTGAACCCAGCAATCACTTCATACTTGTTTTTATTTGTTTATATTCAAGGATCATGAAATTCATATTAACAGTGAAACCTCTTTTTAAGTAAGTGGTGGGATTTCTCTGTTCACAGTCACAGTTCTGTTTTGGCAGGTAGTTAGATAAAATCTCTGCCAGGGCAGAAATCTCTGGATCTGCATAGGAAGGATTAGCCAGCCTGGAAACAAAGAAGAATCTCATCAAGATTAACACCTAATTTCCTGGGGCCCTCACTAAAGGAAAACTACTGCCTTGATCAAGTCCACAAGGGTAGAAGTCACTGATTTTGGTCCTTTGGAAAACAGGGTTAAGAAGAATCTAAGTTTAAGGAAAGGGTGCTCCCATACCTTGTTGATCAAGAAACAACCAACAAAACGATCGCAGAACTTAAGAGAGGTATTAGAATTTATATATATTTACTATTATAAGGAACTCTATCATGAGGGGGTAAGTGGACTCCTACAAAGGGAAGAGTTTATCCACATTTAACACATTTAAATAGATTGGTCAAAACAGCCTCCGTAAGGTTGGTGAATATGTACCTTCATTCCTCATGTTGTTTGCACAATCAAACGGTGATGGGGCAAATTCTGTTAGCTCACTGTTTCCTCCAAATTTCAATTGACTGTCATTTGCTCCCAGCTTGGAAAACTCTGTTAGGTAGATCCATTTTCCAAAGAGGAAGTAAGTCTGATCCATTGTTTGTGTTTTTTCAACCATGCTCTAAATGAGCCTCACAATTCTGCAAAGTCCATTGTAACAGCCAGTGTAGGTTGGAATTGGTCATTTTGGCCGATTCCTCTTGATTTATTCAACAAACATTTCCTGAATGCACGCTACAATAAAGTGCTGCCAATTTTCTATTCTGGATCTATCCAACCATTTTATTTCTTCACTCCTGTCCAGCTGCCAAGTCCTGAAAGGAAAAGACTTTTCTTTAGAGAATGTTTTTTGTCCATAAAGTATTTTTTATAAATTCATGGAATACCAACAGAAGCTCATGGAGTATAAAGCACACTTGGTTTAAAGTAGACAGTAAATATACTTGTTATAGACACATTGAAAGAAAAGATTAAAATTGGACTACCATGCTTTTTAAAACTGTATAAAACATTACATAAATTTAAAAAAATAATTGTATTATGTTAAAAATTTTAAAGTTACTAATATTTTGAAATTATTAGACAAGTCTAGATAATCAGCATGCCTTTCATGCTTCCTTTTTCTGTATTCATAAGATGTCCTACTAGTCTGCTATGCCCTATTGTGCCTCAAGATCATACTATTGTCTACTTATTACTACTATTAACAGTTATATAAATATTAAAAGATTTTTCTTTCATATATTAAAAATCTAGTTTTTAATAATAGCTTTATTGAGATATCTACATGCCATAAAATTCACTTATTTAAAGTGTATAATTCAGTGCTTTTTGGTGTATTCATAGAGTTGTAAAACCATCACCACTAATTCTAGACACTTCCATCACCAAAAAAGGAAACCTCC
This sequence comes from Leucopleurus acutus, assembly GCF_964270905.1. NCBI lineage: Eukaryota > Metazoa > Chordata > Mammalia > Artiodactyla > Delphinidae > Leucopleurus > Leucopleurus acutus. The sequence continues at coordinate 85,177,479 of NC_139148.1, forward strand.
TACTCATTAGCAGTCACTACCCATTCCTTTCATGGCCCAACCTTAGGCAACCACTAATCTACTTCCTTTCTCTATGGATTTGCCCACTCTATGCACTTCATATAAATGAAATCATACAATATGTGACCTTTTGTGTCTGGTTTCTTTCACTTAGAATAATGTTTCAAGGCACACCCATATTGTGAAATGTATCTGTGTCTCATTCTTTTTTTTATTGCCAAATAATATTATATTCTATGGCTATACAATGTTTGTTTATCCATTCACCAGTGGATGGACATAGTGTTGTTTTCATATTTTTCCTACTTTGAGTAATGCTATTATAAACATTCATGTACAAATTTTTGTGTGAACCTATGTTTTCAGGTCTTTTTGGTATATACCTAGAAATGGAATTTCTGGGACTTGTGGTAATTCTATGTTTAAGTTTTTGAGGAACTGTCACATTTTATTCCAAAGTGGCTTCACAATTTTACTAAAATATTTTATTCTTAAAGTAAAACTGTTATCAGGATTATTTTGTTCAAGTTTTAATCCTTAATATCTCACAAACACTGGTATCCAAGGAATAGAGTTTAGAAAATCTAGCCAAATTCTTTATCTCATTTTCTACTCAGTATGTATTTGGTTATGCCGTTGGTATGTCTGGTGCTTTAGAGGGAATGGAGGTAAGAAATGGAATATTACACAGTCATGTCTGAAGTTTCAATTCATGTATTTGAAAAAATATAGTCTCATGGAAATTTTATTTAGAAAAGACACATTTTATGATTGTGAAACATCAAAATAAAAGTCATTATAAATCTTTTTTAGTGAGGGAACAAGATTGATTTTTGGTGTCTGGAAATAAAGACAGAATTGGGATTTTGAGATCCCATTTAGGATTTTAATATTTAATTTAATTTAATTTTCTAAGTTACTCCTTTGTATTTGACTGGCCTAATTCTCGGAAGTACTCTCTTACAGTCTTCTCTCAGAGGTACTTGAAAACTTTGTTAATTAATCCCACAAAATACAGAAAAGGTCTCAAGAGAACAGGCTTACATAATTCTTATGTTATGTAATATAATGTGACCAAAGGGATTTTGCTACTTCTTCCTGTGTTTTAAAGGCTGGTTAACTTTCTTATAAAGAAATGTGATTTAATCTTAGCTTTCACTTTTTCTGGGACTCTTGTCATATCAACGTTCTTATACCTGCCATTAGTCATGTGATTGTTCAAATAATAAGCCTCAGGTTCTTTAGACACTTGCATTCATTCAGTTCTTTCTATTAATTTGTGCTGAATCAGAGTCTTATCATTGTATTTCGAGTACATGCTGTACTATCTAGGAAACTGAATAACCCCTTATAAAGATCAAATATCTTGCTTATGAAATTGCAAAAGTTGTTTCACATTGAGACAGTTAAATGACTAGAAGCAGAAAAATAATTGTTATTTTGTCTCTTTCATTGACTTCAAACTCTGGCTATATCCATTCCAATACCTCCTTACTCTGGGGATCATTGAAGTTAGAGAGCAAGGTTAGAGATGATAATTGAGACAGAAGCAGAGGGCTGATATGGAGAGGCTGGAAATATAATAAAATTACCAAAGAATCGAAGTGCTGCCTCCTTCTTTACATTCCTCCACCCAGTCCTCCATAAAGCACTGATTATTTTACTAATGAACTTATCTTTGATTGGAAGGCTTACCAGAGTGCTAGCCCAGGCACAGGCTAGTCCCTTGTGCTAGAACCAATTTCAGGATGTTCAAAGAAGTCATTCAGTTGGAAGGAGTTGCTGATGAGACCACAATATCATATAACTGAGTTATAGACTACTCACATATTTTAATATCTTTGAGAAATCTTTGGGTATTAGTTTTCTATTGCTGCTAACCAAATCACCACACTTAGTGGCTTGAAACAATATACATTTATTATCTCCCATTGTCTGTAGGTCAGAAGTCTGGACATAGCTTTAGCTGGGTTCTCTGTTTCAGAGTGTCACTAGGTGGCAATCCATGTGTCAACTGGGTTTGCAGTCTCATCAGGGAAAGACTGCTTCCAAACTCACTCTGCTTGTTGACAGATTTCATATTCTTGCTCCTTCACGATTGAAAGCTTCAGTTTCTTGCTGGAGGCTTTCCTCAGTTCCTAGAGACCACCTACCGTTCTTTGATGCAAGGGCTTCTCCAACATGGTCACTTACTTCATGGAAGCTTACTTCTTCAAAGCTAGCAAGTAAGAGGGAGCAAGTCTGCTTGCAAGACAAAGTCTTATATAATGTAACACTCATGGGAGTGACATCCACCACCTTTGCCATATCCAAGGTCTTGGAAGCAAATCCCAACCTCATTCCAGGAAAAGGGATAACACAGAGGCAGGGATCCTGGACAGGGCATTTTAGAATTTGTCTGCCACACCTTATACTCTGCTTTAGGCATCACTCAATAGCAACAGTTCTCTAGGATAAGCCCTGAGGGGAAGGAATTTCTCACTTACGTTTTTATTCACTAGGAGACTTAGGAGATGAGTCAAGGAAGCAAGGAAGCCTAGCTTACTAACAGTTGGAGAGAGACAGAATGAACATTTAGAAAGCCAGGAAGCTCGAAATCCACCTCTATCCATCTCTGGAAAGCAAGCAGGAATTGCCTAATGGGGTAACAGTTGATAATGATGATTTTATTTATTATCACTTATAACTAAGGCTAAACTGCTCCTGCCAATACCTAATGGAAGATTGGGAATGTGGAACACACACAATGGATAAAGGGTCATATGACTGTACCTTTACATCTCTGCTGGAAGAATTTGCATATTTTCTCAAAGCATTAGAAAATCCAAATGAACTGGAAATAAAATATTTGATTTTCCAACTTTCCAGAGAGACAAAGGAAAAACTAACTCACAGACTCTTTTTGGATTTTCCTTCATGATTTATAGCACTGTGAGTGTGAGAAACCCAATTTATTTTCTTCTCAGTTTGATACACCCTAAGTCCATTTTCACTTGGCCTTGTCTATTCTTACAAATCTGTCACATTTTGACTCAGTTTGATGATATAGTGAAAATGTGCAGGGATGTGGTAGTAAACAGATGTGGTTTCTCGATTCATATTATTTATTAATCCCTCTCAACTTTCATTTATGAAGAATTTTGATAATAGGTAAAATTGAAATTATCTCAGGATGTCTCCCACTATACAACATGGTAGAACTGATTCTACCAGTGAAAAGAGAATAAAAAGCAGTTATATATTAACTCTTTTTTTAACCTATCCATGTTGATTTAATTTTCTTAATTTTTTAAAATTTATTTTTAAATTTTAAAGGATTATAGTTGATTTACAATGTTGTGTTAAATTCAGACATTAACCCTTTAAGGACTCTTTTTATATACATTTCTTAAATCATTACTGCTCACTGAATCAGACCTCTGATGTTATTTCCTAATGGCTTCTAAAGAGACTGGCAACATAACAGATCTGGAAGAAACAGTAGGAATAATGTACAAAATTGGCAAGGCTTTTGACATTGTTATCACTAAAACGAGGAACTATGAACTAAACAGAGCATTTGCTCAGTAAATACTTAAGCACTTATGACAGGACTATCACATTGTACAACTCTAGAAGGCCACATTCTGTTGGTATATTTGTTCCAGGGGCTGCAATTCACATAGACCACAATTCACTCTGAATTGTCCCCTCTGGGGTTGTACAATTTGGCAGCCCTGATCATGGGGCCATAATTAAAGAAATGTTATAAAAATCAACTTCAGCCTCACTTGTTGGCACAGAATGGTTGCTTGGTAGCGTTTTACATTTATAGCTAATAACATTGAATGAAGGATACAAGAGCAACTCACCAAGTTTGTAAATTATATCAGTTGCATGATTGTGTATTGCTACTATATCTATGGCTCTTCCACTGGTTCAGGGCATGGGAAGCTTTGGAAAGCTGATTTTCTACCAATGGAGATTTCATTAATGTTGATTCTTCACTTCCTCTTTCAATCTCAAAGGCATTATTAACATCTCTTTTGCTGGTTTAATTTGCTACAAAGATCCTTGAAAACCTTCATAGGGAGAATTAGCCTCAGTAAAATACATCTCCAGGACACTTGTTAAATCATTTTGCCTAACAATGTGGGATTTTTTTTAATCATTTTATTTCCACAGACATAGTTTTCTTATATGGGGGAGATCAACATAGCTTTTAAAGAACTTTCTGCACAAATTGGATACAGTGTAACAAGAATGAACTGCCCTTTTGCTATGCTTGCTTACTTCGGAAAGTCTTTGCTAAGAAATGCAGCTCAGTAACAAAAAAAACAAACAACCTAATCCAAAAATGGGCAGAAGACCTAAATAGACATTTCTCCAAAGAAGATATACAGATTGCCAGCAAACACATGAAAAAAATGCTCAACATCATTAATCATTAGAGAAATGCAACTCAAAACTACAATGAGATATCATCTCACACTGGTCAGGATGGCCATCATCAAAAAAATCTAGAAACAATAAATGCTGGAGAGGGTGTGGAGAAAAGGGAACACTTTTGCACTGTTTGTGGGAATGTGAATTGATACAGCCACTATGGAGAATAGTATGGAGGTTCCTTGAAAAACTGAAAATAGAACTACCCTATGACCCAGCAATCCCACTACTGGGCATATACCCTGAGAAAACCATAATTCTAAAAGAGTCATGTACCAAAATGTTCATTGCAGCTCTATTTACAATAGCCAGGACATGGAAGCAACCTAAGTGCCCACAAACAGATGAATGGATAAAGAAGATGTGGCACATATATACAATGGAATATTACTCAGCCATAAAAGAAACTAAATTGAGTTATTTGTAGTGAGGTGGATGGACCTAGAGTCTGTCATACAGAGTGAAGTAAGTCAGAAAGAGAAAAACAAATACCGTATGCTAACACATATATATGGAATCTAAGAAAAAAATAAAAAGAAAGGTCATGAAGAACCTAGGGGTAAGATGGGAATAAAGACACAGACCTACTAGAGCATGGACTTGAAGATATGGGGAGGGGGGAAGGGAAAGTTGTGACAAAGTGTGAGAGTGGCATGGACATATATACACTATCAAACGTAAAATATATAGCTAGTGCGAAGTAGCTGCATAGCACAGGGAGATGAGCTAGGTGGTTTGTGACCACCTAGAGGGGTGGGATAGGGAGGGTGGGAGGGAGGGAGATGCGGGAGGGAAGAGATATGGGAACATATGTATATGTATAACTGATTCACTTTGTTATAAAACAGAAACTATCACACCATTGTAAAGCAATTATCCTCCAATAAAGATGTTAAAAAAAAAAGAAAGGAGTTAAGCTTATCTACAAATGTGAAAAGCAGAAGAGGAAAGATTGAACTGAAGATTTCCTTAAAAGCAGTGAGAATGTCTATCTGAACTGAAGTTTCACATCTCTTGATTATTTGATCCTTCATTTGATAGACTTAACATCCAAGTCACTACATTATTGTAAAAAAAGTCTGCCCAGCACTGATCCATCATATCCTTCTCCCCCAAACAATGTGCATGCACACACACACACACACACATCAATATTCAGTAATAATTAAATATTTACCAGACCTATTCCTATCAACAAGTTTCATGCATCAACTCTTTGGTCAACAACTACCTAAGTGTTGGGATAATTTTAGAGCCTGAAGGCATATTACAGGCTTTCTAACACATGCCTTTCATTTTAAACATGAGGAAACACGCTCAGTGAGGGTATGCAATTTGTACAAATCTGTACAGCTTTGGGCACAGTGGTAGGGTAGAGTAAACCCTTTTTCTCTTGATGCCTAATTTAGGGCAGCACACTGTTTCACCCATACTTTAGCACCCCAGTCGTATGTCTACTTTATATTGCGACAATGCATAACTTAAGTGTAGCTTAAGTCCTAGATATATATATTCATATACATTTTTTACTCTAAATTTTTCTGTGTCCCTTCTTTACTCAGTTGCCCTGTACTGATTCCCATATGCATATAATACCCTTGCAAATAAAACAATAACTAGTATATTTAGTGCTTACTTTATGTCACATACTATTCTAAGCACTTTATGCACACTAAACCATTTAATTCTCACAACAAACCAATGAGTCATGGACAGTTATTATCCTCATTTTACAAATAAGAAAATTGAGACACAAGAATCTAAGTTACTTACCCAAGGCCACACAGATACTAAGTGGGATCCTGATATTTGAACTCACACACTATAACTTAGTTCATATGCAATAAAATTAGTTATTAAGTATATCTCTATAAATCAAATCATTCTACTATTTATTTACAGATTAAAATATAGTTACAAGAAAGAATATGGCATCCCAGGACATTAGGAAAATTAGACATAAATGTTGAAACACTTTAAAACCATATTAGAGAAAATTTGATAAAAATATTATATGTCTCAGAGTGCAAATGCTGTGGCAGAATTATGCTATTTATGTAAAATGTATTATTTTAGAGCAACTCTATCTCAGGAGAAGAAATGTCTTATTAGTTGCCTTGTTTCATACAATCAACATGTCCCTAGGATGACTAAATTTTTTTTATCTGATTTGATGCTGCACATAAATGCAATAATTGAAAAGAAAATCATTCAATGTAATTTGTCATGATTATGTGAATAAATCTCTGGCAAATTTATTGCAAAAGAAAACATTATCCACCAATATAGCGATTTTATAAATTCGTGATTTTTATGTAAGAGGTTGTAGGGCATTCATATATTATAGCTCTTTTTAACTTAGGTATGGCACTCTATCACAAGTAATCTGTCACTTATAAAAATTTTAAAACTTGAATTAGACTTACTTTTGTATCTTAGAAACAAAAATCCCATAATTCTACCACCTGTGACATTTACAAAATATAATATATGCTAATTGACCCAAAATTCAAATAATACAGATAGATATAATGAAAAATAAAAGCCTCTCTTCTTCCTAGTCCTGATCTCTAAAGGTTAATATTCTTAAAGTTTTGTGTACATTCTTGCACAGAATAAATCACACACACATCCAGTTTAAATGTATATCATGCAATTCTTTTTTATTTATTGCAATGGTATTATACTCTATAGACTGTAAAAAAGTTTGCTTTTTCACCTAATATCTTTTCTCATCTGCACATGTAGACCTAACTCATCCTTTTTGATGGCTGCATATTATTCCATGTTATCTATGTATTTTTATATATGTTTAATACACATATATTATATACCATATATGTGTATATGCACATTATATATGTGTATGTATATACAGTAAATATATATACTGTACACTGTTTATAGATACTCTGGGAGTGTGTATATGTACTATAAGTATATATATATGCATATACACATACACATATATGTATACTTTGAGAGTTTCAAAGTTTTAATTATAAAAAATGTTGTAAAGAAAGTTAATGCCCATATATCTTTGCATGTTTTGGCTAATAAATATGAAATATAAATCTATAGTAGTGGAATTTCTGCATCAATTTCTGCATCTGTGAATTTACTATTTTGGTAGATATAGCTAAACTGCCCTTCAAGGAATTCAACTAATTTGATTTTTCATCAACTATGTTTGAGAAAACTTTGTTTCCTCAACTCTCACTAATACTGGGTTTTCATTTATTTTAGTTTTTGCCCTTCAGGTAGTTTAAAATATTATCTCACTGTGTGGGTATGCATTTCTTAAACTATGAAGGAGTTTGAGCACATTTTAAAGTTTCTTCTATATCTTTTTCTATTAAGCGAACTGATTACATCCTTTGCCCATTTAAAAAAAAATAATGTTTGTCATTTTCTTTTTCTGATGTAAGAACTCTTTCTATATTAAGAAAATTATCCTTTTTGTTGCTGAAAATGTTGCATCTCCCCTCTAGTTTTTCACTTGTCCTTTGACTCTGTTTCCTTTTCTATATAATATTTTAAAATAATTATATGGTAAAATTTATCAATCTTCAAATCTCCTTGTTAGAGCCTTAAAATTATGAAGTTAAAGATTATTATTTATGTCTCAAGTCTAATGGATTTTACCTGGTCCAACACACCATAAATTATCCACTGTAAGTACATATTCTTTCTCTACAGTTTAACTCAAGTTAAACTGAGTTTAACTTGAGTTAAGACAAGCATCAAATCTGCTTTACCCATTCCTCCTCATCTTCTAGACTATGAAGCAGCACCCTGCCAAGTCATGCTAGAGCCTCAGACAAAGAGGAAAATCAGTAATGCTGATCCTACCTTTACTTAAAATTTTGATATTTTGTTCATCAAGGATTTTTGCATTAATTTTGTTTTTTTAATATTGCAGTAAACCAGTATTTTTCTTCATTGCTAAGTTTGTTGGTGCACTCTTAAATTTTGTGCCCCACTTGCTTCACCCTAATCCCAGCCCTACTCTAAACGTTGGATTTCCCAGAGCTCCGTACAGAAGTTTTTGGACCTTTTCTTATCTATATCTGCACCCACTTCCTTAATAACCTCATACTTTGCTTCTAAATACCACCTATACATTGATGACTCCTAAGTTAATATTTTCACCCTCAGTCCTGAGCTCCAGACTCATAATTCCAATTGTCTACTCAATTACTCTACCATGTGGAGGTCTAATATCTATCTTAACCCTAAGATGTATCTCATGTAAAGCTATTATTTCTTGTCTCAATGACTCCCTATGTGCTGGCACTTGCCCTGCTTGTTTTGAACTTTTACCCTAGTTATGGCCCACTTCTGAGACCCATCCCAACATGTGTGTTCAAGCAACAAGCCTCATCATGACTTCCCCACTTTCCTCCTTTCCACATTGACCCAGTTACATTGATTACCTAACGAGCATGCTTCCCACGTGCCACGAGTTCCAGCACCCATGACCCTCAATAAAGGTGCTAGCCCACAGGTCCTTGCTCCACTCTCTCCTTGCCTGCCATGACCAAATTTTGGGGGCTTTTGCATGGCCCTCAAGGAATTCCATGCCTCTCTCTCTAGAACTTGTGAATATGATAAATCCTTTAATTTCATATGCCTCTCTGAGGATAATCTCTGTGGTTGTGATCCTTCAAGATTTACTCCCCCGTTTACTGCACAATGTGGAAAACAAAACTTGAATTCTGCACCTGTCTTCTCCCCAGCCACTGCTTCCTATCTTTGCAAATGGCACCACTATCTACTTATTTACTGAAACCAAAAGTTGAACCATCATCATTGACTTATTTCTTCATCTCTCCATCAATCCAGTCTACCAATACCAGTCCATCTATCCCTATATGTATCCTAATTCCATCCACTTCTCTTCATCTCTACCACTATTATCCTATTCCAAACCCCTACATTCTCTTGCTTCGATTATTGGAATAGCTGTTGCTTCCACCCTTGCCCTTGTCACCATGTCTCTCCTCTACATAGCAACCAGAGAAATTTTAAATCATATGTAAGAACATGTCACTCCTCTGCTCAAAACCCTGATATGACCTACAATTTTACTGGGTAAAATGCTCCTGCAAGAGCCTATAGGATTCTCCATGAGCCATATAACTCTCACCTCTACTTTTATGAGTTCCTCTCCTACTGTCTCCTTTTACTCAATTGGTCATATTGGTCTCATTTCTCTTCCATGTAAATACCAAGCATACCCCCCACGTTGGGGATTTTGTGCTTGCTGTTCTTTGTCTGGAATGTAATTTTTCCCAATATCTGAATGATTCTTGGCTTCATTTCTGTCAGCTCTAGGCTGACATGTATATGATGTATGTATATGATGGTATACATACCATCATATGAGAGAGACTATCTATGACTCTTCCGTACAAAATAGAACTCTTTCCCCACTACCATCAGCACTCATTAAACCTTTTAATTTGCTTTATTTTTCTTTTTTCGGACTTTCCATCATTGATATACCATGTGTTGTGTGTGTGTGTGTGCGTGTTTTACTGCTGTATCCCCAGCACTTAAAGTCTATCACATAGTATGGTCTCAATCAATATTTGTTGAATGAAGGAGGGAATTGAATCCATGATTCATTCTCCACAATGACTGCTCAGTAATTCTTTCCTCTTTTTGAAACTCAAATCTTCTGCCTACTCCTCTGCCTAGTTCATTTAGAGAACTCTCATCACACTTTGCTTATAATGAGGTTATCAGGTATAAACTTCTTAAACTATTTCTTTTTCATCTCAAGTTTTCCTGATTTATGTACTAACTTTTTAATGTACCATGATGTTTTAGAGACACCCTTTCACTTATCAACAACTTTCTTTTACAGGTGGTAGATTAGTGTAATTACTTAAAGGCATGGTTCTGGATTTAACTCCTTGGCTCTATGACATACAGAGAGCGAGTTACTTAATGGTTCTGTGCATCAGTTTCTCCACATACAAAACGGCAGCAGCAATAATACCTACCTCATAAAATTCTTGAGAGGATTAAATGACTTAAACCATGCAGTCAAATTCTTCATCATCATCATCATCATCCCAAACAATTTAAAAGTTTGTGATGATATAGGTCAGGTACTGTTCTAAGCAGTTTAAACACATTAAAATATTTGTTCTCATCTCACTTTTGTAGAGTCTTATGTTTGTTTGTTAATTATCTTTCTTCATTCATCTTTATTGTTTTGAGTTTGTCATGGTTGGATATTCCCCTTTGAAATACTTTGGTTCATACAGCATTTTCTTCTCCTGAGTATTAAAAGAGTTTCCTTCCCTATCATCTCAATTCTTATGTCAAAATGTGAGGTATTTCATATTCATGCTGTACGTATTTATTATGTGTTCACTACTGCTGCGCAATATACTGTGCTAGGTACTACAGAGACCATGACTATGTATAATACATACTGTCAACATTTAAAAAAATCACAATGCCTAGTGTTGGAAGGGTAATCATATATACTTGTTGGTGATATTTAAAATTGGAGAAAAATATATAATATATGTACAGTAAGGCCAGTAAAGACATGCATTCCCTTTGATCAAGCAACATTTGTTATAGAAATACATCCTAAGCTGATATTTTATAGTATGCAAAAACTTATATGAATGAACATGTTGATTGTAGCATTATATATGACAGAAAACAACTTGAAAGCTTCTGCATGTAAAACAATGGGATCGAGAAGAGTTCCGGGAAGATGGCGGAAGAGTAAGACGCGGAGATCACCTTCCTCTCCACAGATACACCAGAAATACATCTACGCGTGGAACAACTCCTACGGAGCACCTACTGAACGCTGGCAGAAGACCTCAGACCTCCCAAAAGGCAAGGAACCCCCCACGTACCTGGTTAGGGCAAAAGAAAAAACTAAACAGAGACAAAAGAATAGGGACGGGTCCTGCACCAGCGGGAGAGAGCTGTGAAGGAGGAAAAGTGTCCACACACTAGGAGCCCCTTCGCGGGTGGAGACTTCGGGAGGCGGAGTGGGGGAGCTTGGGAGCCGCGGAGGAGAGCACAGCAACAGGGGTGCGGAGGGCAAAGCGGAGAGATTCCAGCGCAGAGGATCGGGCCGACCGGCACTCACCAGCCGAGAGGCTTGTCTGCTCGCCCGCCGGGGTGGGCGGGACTGGGAGCTGAGGCTCCGGCTTTTGTCGGAGCGCCGGGAGAGGACTGAGGTTGGCGGCGTGAACACAGCCTGCAGGGCGTTGGTGCGACGCGGCTGGCCAGGAGAGAGTCTGGGGAGGGGTCTGGACCTGCCGAAGAGGCAAGAGACTTTTACGTCCCTCTTTGTTTCCTGGTGCACGAGGAGGGGGGATTGGGAACGCTGCTTGGGAGAGTTCCGGAGACGGGCGCGAGCCGCGGCTGGGAGTGCGGAGCCCAGAGACGGACATGGGACGCTAAGGCCGCTGCTGCCGCCGCCAGGAGGCCTGTGTGCGAGCGCAGGTCACTAGCCACACGCCCTTCCGGGGAGCCTGTGCAGCCCGCTGCTGCTGGGGTCCTGGGATCCGGGGACGGCTCCCCCGGGAGAGCGCACGGCGCGTCTCAGGCTGCAGCGTCACGCCGGCCTCTGCCGCTGCAGGCCCGCCCTGCACTCCGTGACCCTCCCTACCCCCCGGCCTGGGTGAGCCAGAGCCTCCAAATCAGCGGCTCCTTTAACCCCGTCCTGTCTGAGCAAAGAACAGACGCCCTCCGGCGACCTACACGCACAGGCGGGGCCAAATCCAAAGCTGAGGCCCTGGGAGCTGTGAGAACAAAGAAGAGAAAGGGAAATCTCTTCCAGCAGCCTCAGAAGCAGCGGATTAAAGCTCCACAATCAACTTGATATACCCTGCATCTGTGGAATACCTGAATAGACAACGAATCATCCCAAATTAAGGAGCCCTGTGGATGAAAGGCTCTTGGTGCTGCAGCCAGGACTCAGTGCTGTGCCTCTGAGGTGGGAGAGCCAACTTCAGGACACTGGTCCACAAGAGGCCTCCCAGCTGCACATAATATCAAACAGCAAAAATCTCCAAGAGATCTCCATCTCAACGCCAGCACCCAGCTTCACTCAACGACCAGCAAGCTACAGTGCTGGACATCCTATGCCAAACAACTAGCAAGACAGGAACACAACCCCACCCATTAGCAGAGAGGCTGCCCAAAATCATAATAAGTCTACAGACACCCCAAAACACACCACCAGACGTGGACCTGCCCACCAGAAAGACAAGATCCAGCCTCATACACCAGAACACAGGCACTAGTACCCTCCACCAGGAAGCCTACACAACCCACTGAACCAACCTTAGCCACTGGGGACAGACTCAAAAAACAACAGGAACTACGAACCTTCAGCCTGCAAAAAAAAAAAAAAGGAGACCCCAAACACAGTAAGATAAGCAAAATGAAAAGACAGAAAAACACACAGCAGATGAAGGAGCAAGATAAAAACCCACCAGGCCTAACAAATGAAGAGGAAATAGGCAGTCTACCTGAAAAAGAATTCAGAATAATGATAGTAAGGTTGATCCGAAATCTTGGAGATAGAATGGACAATAGAATGGACAAATTGCAAGAATCAGTTAACAAGGACCTAGAAGAACTAAAGATGAAACAAGCAACGATGAACAACACAATAAATGAAATTAAAAGTACTCTAGATGGGATCAATAGCAGAATAACTGAGGCAGAAGAACAGATAAGTGACCTGGAAGATAAAATAGTGGAAATAACTACTGCAGAGCAGAATAAAGAAAAAAGAATGAAAAGAACTTAGGACAGTCTCAGAGACCTCTGGGACAACATTAAACGCACCAACATTCGAATTATAGGGGTTCCAGAAAAAGAAGAGAAAAAGAAAGGGACTGAGAAAATATTTGAAGAGATTATAGTTGAAAACTTCCCTAATATGGGAAAGGAAATAGTTAATCAAGTCCAGGAAGCACAGAGAGTCCCATACAGGATAAATCCAAGGAGAAATACGCCAAGACACATATTAATCAAACTGTCAAAAATTAAATACAAAGAAAACATATTAAAAGCAGCAAGGGAAAAACAACAAATAACACACAAGGGAATCCCCATAAGGTTAACAGCTGATCTTTCAGCAGAAACTCTGCAAGCCAGAAGGGAGTGGCAGGACATATTGAAAGTGTTGAAGGAGAAAAACCTGCAACCAAGATTACTCTACCCAGCAAGGATCTCATTCAGATTTGATGGAGAAATTAAAACCTTTACAGACAAGCAAAAGCTGAGAGAGTTCAGCACCACCAAACCACCTCTACAACAACTGCTAAAGGAACTTCTCTAGGCAAGAAACACAAAAGAAGGAAAGGACCTACAATAACAAACCCAAAACAATGAAGAAAATGGGAATAGGAACACACATATCGATAATTACCTTAAATGTAAATGGACTAAATGCTCCCACCAAAAGACACAGATTGGCTGAATGGATACAAAAACAAGACCCATATATTTGCTGTCTACAAGAGACCCACTTCAGACCTAGAGACACATACAGACTGAAAGTAAGGGGATGGAAAAAGGTATTTCATGCAAGTGGAAACCAAAAGAAAGCTGGAGTAGCAATTCTCATATCAGACAAAATAGACTTTAAAACAAAGACTATTAGAAGAGACAAAGAAGGACACTACATAATGATCAAGGGATCAATCCAAGAGGGAGATATAACAATTGTAAACATTTATGCACCCAACATAGGTGCACCTCAATACATAAGGCAAATACTGACAGCCATAAAAGGGGAAATCGACAGTAACACATTCATAGTAGGGGACTTTAACACCCCACTTTCACCCATGGACAGATCATCCAAAATGAAAATAAATAAGGAAACACAAGCTTTAAATGATACATTAAATGAGATGGAGTTAATTGATATTTATAGGACATTCCATCCAAAAACAACAGAATACACATTTTTCTCAAGAGCTCATGGAACATTCTCCAGGATAGATCTTATCTTGGGTCACAAATCAAGCCTTGGTAAATTTAAGAAAATTGAAATTGTATCAAGTATCTTTTCTGACCACAACGCCATGAGACTAGATATCAATTACAGGAAAAGATCTGTAAAAAATACAAACACATGGAGGCTAAACAATACACTACTTAATAATGAAGATATCACTGAAGAAATCAAAGAGGAAATCAAAAAATACCTAGAAACAAATGACAATGGAGACACAACGACCCAAAACCTGTGGGATGCAGCAAAAGCAGTTCTAAGGGGGAAGTTTATAGCAATACAAGCCCACCTTAAGAAGCAGGAAACATCTCGAATAAACAACCTAACCTTGCACCTCAAGCAATTAGAGAAAGAAGAACAAAAAAACCCCAAAGCTAGCAGAAGGAAATACATCATAAAAATCAGATCAGAAATAAATGAAAAAGAAATGAAGGAAACAATAGCAAAGATCAATAAAACTAAAAGCTGGTTCTTTGAGAAGATAAACAAAATAGATAAACCACTAGCCAGACTCATCAAGAAAAAAAGGGAGAAGACCCAAATCAATAGATTTAGAAATGATAAAGGAGAGGTAACAACTGACACTGCAGAAATAAAAGAGATCATGAGAGATTACTACAAGCAACTCTATGCCAATAAAATGGACAATCTGGAAGAAATGGACAAATTCTTAGAGAGGCACAACCTGCCAAGACTGAATCAGGAAGAAATAGAAAATATGAACAGACCAATCACAAGCACTGAAATTGAAACTGTGATTAAAAATCTTCCAACAAAGAAAAGCCCAGGACCAGATGGCTTCACAGGCGAATTCTATCAAACATTTAGAGAAGAGCTAACACCTATCCTTCTCAAACTCTTCCAAAATATAGCAGAGGGAGGAACACTCCCAAACTCCTTCTACGAGGCCACCATCACCTTGATACCAAAACCAGACAAGGATGTCACAAAGAAAGAAAACTACAGGCCAATATCACTGATGAACATAGATGCAAAAATCCTCAACAAAATACTAGCAAACAGAATCCAACAGCACATTAAAAAGATCATACACCATGATCAAGTGGGGTTTATTCCAGGAATGCAAGGATTCTTCAATATACGCAAATCTATCAATGTGATAAACCATATTAACAAACTGAAGGAGAAAAACCATATGATCATCTCAATAGATGCAGAGAAAGCTTTTGACAAAATTCAACACCCATTTATGATAAAAACCCTGCAGAAAGTAGGCATAGAGGGAACTTTCCTCAACATAATAAAGGCCATATATGACAAGCCCACAGCAAACATCATCCTCAATGGTGAAAAGCTGAAAGCATTTCCACTAAGATCAGGAACAAGACAAGGTTGCCCACTCTCACCACTCTTATTCAACATAGTTTTGGAAGTTTTAGCCACAGCAATCAGAGAAGAAAAGGAAATAAAAGGAATCCAAATCGGAAAAGAAGAAGTAAAGCTGTCACTGTTTGCAGATGACATGATCCTATACATAGAGAACCCTAAAGATGCTACCAGAAAACTACTAGAGCTAATCAATGAACTTGGTAAAGTGGCAGGATACAAAATTAATGCACAGAAATCTCTGGCATTCCTATATACTAATGATGAAAAATCTGAAAGTGAAATCAAGAAAACACTCCCATTTACCATTGCAACAAAAAGAATAAAATATCTAGGAATAAACCTACCTAAGGAGACAAAAGATCTGTATGCAGAAAATTATCAGACACTGATGAAAGAAATTAAAGATGATACAAATAGATGGAGAGATATACCATGTTCTTGGATTGGAAGAATCAACATTGTGAAAATGACTTTACTACCCAAAGCAATCTATAGATTCAATGCAATCCCTATCAAACTACCACTGGCATTTTTCACAGAACTAGAACAAAAAATTTTGCAATTTGTATGGAAACACAAAAGACCCCGAAGAGCCAAAGCAATCTTGAGAACGAAAGAAGGAACTGGAGGAATCAGGCTCCCAGACTTCAGACTATACTACAAAGCTACAGTTATCAAGACGGTATGGTACTGGCACAAAAACAGAAAGATAGATCAATGGAACAGGATAGAAGGCCCAGAGATAAACCCACGCACATATGGTCACCTTATCTTTGACAAAGGAGGCAGAAATGTACAGTGGAGAAAGGACAGCCTATTCAATAAGTGGTGCTGGGAAAACTGGACAGCTACATGTAAAAGTATGAAATTAGATCACTCCCTAACACCGTACACAAAAATAAGCTCAAAATGGATTAAAGACCTAAATGTAAGGCCAGAAACTATCAAACTCTTAGAGGAAAACATAGGCAGAACACTCTATGACATAAATCACAGCAAGGTCCTTTTTGACCCACCTCCTAGAGAAATGGAAATAAAAAGAAGAGTAAACAAATGGGACCTAATGAAACTTAAAAGCTTTTGCGCAGCAAAGGAAACCATAAAGAAGACCAAAAGACAACCCTCAGAATGGGAGAAAATATTTGCAAATGAAGCAACTGACAAAGGATTGATCTCCAAAATTTATAAGCAGCTCATGCAGCTTAATAACAAAAAAACAAACAACCCAATCCAAAAATGGGCAGAAGACCTAAATAGAAGAAGACCAAAGAAGACCAAAGAAGATATACAGAGTGCCAACAAACACATGAAAGAATGCTCAACATCACTAATCATGAGAGAAATGCAAATCAAAACTACAATGAGATATCATCTCACACCAGTCAGAATGGCCATCATCAAAAAATCTAGAAACAATAAATGCTGGAGAGGGTGTGGAGAAAAGGGAACCCTCTTACACTGTTGGTGGGAATGTAAATTGATACAGCCACTGTGGAGAACAGTATGGAGGTTCCTTAAAAAGCTACAAATAGAACTACCATATGACCCAGCAATTCCACTACTGGGCATATACCCTGAGAAAACCATAATTCAAAAAGAGTCATGTACCAAAATGTTCATTGCAGCTCTATTTACAATAGCCCAGAGATGGAAACAACCTAAGTGTCCATCATCGGATGAATGGATAAAGAAGATGTGGCACATATATACAATGGAATATTACTCAGCCATAAAAGAGACGAAATTGAGCTATTTGTAATGAGGTGGATAGACCTAGAGTCTGTCATACAGAGTGAAGTAAGTCAGAAAGAGAGAGACAAATACCGTATGCTAACACATATATATGGAATTTAAAAAAAAATGTCATGAAAAACCTAGGGGTGAAACAGGAATAAAGACACAGACTTACTAGAGAATGGACTTGAGGCTATGGGGAGGGGGAAGGGTAAACGGTGACAAAGCGATAAAGAGACATGGACATATATACACTACCAAACGTAAGGTAGATAGCTAGTGGGAAGCAGCCGCATAGCACAGGGAGATCAGCTCGGTGCTTTGTGACCGCCTGGAGGGGTGGGATGGGGAGGGTGGGAGGGAGGGAGACGCAAGCGGGAAGAGATATGGGAATATATGTATATATATAACTGATTCATTTTGTTGTGAAGCTGAAGCTAACATACCATTGTAGAGCAATTGTACTCCAATAAAGATGTTAAAAAAAAAAAATGGGATCAAGGTACATGGTGATTATCCAATAAATTCATGTTCAATAAAATTATGGTTTATTAATGGAATGGAATATTGTGCCACAATTAAAACTTAAATATTTATACTGTACTAAGTTCTGAAAGTATACAATTAGATACCAAATTACTTCAAACATGTAAAATACATTTTTATATGGGCATTATAAGATAATAAATAAATTATAATTTAAGAATTACAATATAAAAATTATAATTAAAAATAAGCAAATAAAAAATTTATAAGGTGCTACCACAGATTAATTTTTGTCTTTTCTTTTTCTCAAAATTGTCTTTAATATGACTGTTTCTATTGACTTTCATTTAAAACAGGGAAAAATTTTTAAAATATGTAGAATGCATGGTTCCTATCCTTGGTGAACTTATAGTGATGTGGCACATACATTAAACAATTAAGTAAGGTAATACAATAAGGTAAAAGATTCAATATTCATTCATTCAATGAGTTTCAATTAACATGCACAGTATAGTATACATTTATGCATATATATAGCATACATATTTATGCAGGTGTGCCTCGTTTTATTGTGCATAATGTTACTGTACTTCACAGATACTGATTTTTTTTACAAATTGAAGGTTTGTCACAATCCTGCATCAAAGTCTGTAGGTGACATTTTTCCAACAGTATTTGCTCACTTAGTGTCACTGTGTCACATTTTGGTAATTCTTGCAATATTTCACATTTTTTTTTTATTATATTTGTTATGGTGATCTGTGATCAGTGATCTTTGATGTTACGCTTGTAATTGTTTTGGACTGCCACAAATTACACCCTTTTATTTTTTTATTTTATTTTTTTTATTATTATTTTTTTGAACATCTTTATTGGAGTATAATTGCTTTACATTGGTGTGTTAGTTTCTGATTCACAACAAAATGAATCAGTTATATGTATACATATGTCCCCATATCTCTTCACACTTGCATCTCCCTCCCTCCCACCCTCCCTATCCCACCCCTCCAGGCGGTCACAAAGCACCGAGCTAATCTCCCTGTGCTATGCGGCTGCCTCCCACCAGCCATCTAGCTTACGTTTGGTAGTGGATATATGTCCATGTCTCTTTCTCGCTTTGTCACAGTTTACCCTTCCCCCTCCCCATATCCCCAAGTCCATTCTCTAGTAAGTCTGTGTCTTTATTCCTGTTTTTTTTTTTTTTTTTTTTTTTTTTTTTTTGGTACGTGGGCCTCTCACTGTTGTGGCCTCTCCCATTGCGGAGCACAGGCTCCAGACACTCAGGCTCAGAGGCCATGGCTCATGGGCCCAGCCGCTCCGCAGCACATGGGATCCTCCCGGACCCGGGCACGAACCCGTGTCCCATGCATTGGCAGGCAGACTCTCAACCACTGCGCCACCAGGGAAGCCCTTTATTCCTGTTTTACCCCTAAGTTCTTCATGACATTTTTTTCCCCTTAAATTCCATATATATGTGTTAGCATACAGTATTTGTCTCTCTCTTTCTGACTTACTTCACTCTGTATGACAGACTCTAGGTCTATCCACCTCATTACAAATAGCTCAATTTTTTTCTTTTTATGGCTGAGTAATATTCCATTGTATATATGAGCCACATCTTTATCCATTCATCCGATGATGGGCACTTAGGTTGTTTCCATCTCTGGGCTATTGTAAACAGAGATGCAATGAACATTTAGGTACAGGATTATTTTTGAATAATGGTTTTCTCAGGGTATATGCCCAGTAGTGGGATTGCAGGGTAATATGGTAGTTCTATTTGTAGATTTTTAAGGAACCACCATACTGTTCTCCACAGTGGCTGTATCAATTTACATTTCCACCAACAGTGTAAGAGGGTTCCCTTTCTCCACACCCTCTCCAGCATTTATTGTTTCTAGATTTTTTGATGATGGCCATTCTGACTGCTTTGAGGTGATATCTCATTGTAGTTTTGATTTGCATTTCTCTAATGATTAGTGATGTTGAGCATTCTTTCATGTGTTTGTTGGCAGTCTGTATATCTTCTTTGGAGAAACAGCTATTTAGGTCTTCTGCCCATTTTTGTATTGGGTTGTTTGTTTTTTTGTTATTAAGCTGCATGAGCTACTTATAAATTTTGGAGATTAATCCCTTGTCAGTGGCTTCATTTGAAAATATTTTCTCCCATTCTGAGGGTTGTCTTTTGGTCTTGTTTATGGTTTCCTTTGCTGTGCAAAAGCTTTGAAGTTTCTTTAGGTCCCATTTGTTTACTTTTGTTTTTATTTCCATTTCTCTAGGAGGTGGGTCAAAAAGGACCTTGCTGTGATTTATGTCATAGAGTGTCCTGCCTATGTTTTCCTCTAAGAGTTTGACAGTTTCTGACCTTACATTTAGGTCTTTAATCCATTTTGAGCTTATTTTTGTGTATGGTGTTAGGGAGTGATCTAATCTCATACTTTTACATGTAGCTGTCCAGTTTTCCCAGTATCACTTATTGAAGAGGCTGCCCTTTCTCCACTGTATATTCCTGCCTCCTTTATCAAAGATAAGGTGACCATGTGTGTGTGGGTTTATCTCTGGGCTTTCTATCCTGTTCCATTGATCTATATTTCTGTTTTTGTGCCAGTACCATACTGTCTTGATTACTGTAGTTTTGTAGTATAGTCTGAAGTCAGGAAGCCTGATTCCTCCAGCTCCATTTTTCATTCTCAAGATTGCTTTGGCTATTTGGGGTCTTTTGTGTTTCCATACAAATCGTGATTTTTTCTGCTCTAGTTCTGTGAAAAATGCCAGTGGTAGTTTGATAGGGATTGCATTGAATCTGTAGATTGCTTTGGGTAGTAGAGTCATTTTAACAATGTTGATTCTTCCAATCCAAGAACATGGTATATCTCTCCATCTATTTGTATCATCTTTAATTTCTTTCAACAGTGTCTTATAATTTTCTGCATACAGGTCTTTTTTCTCCTTAGGTAGGTTTTTTCCTAGATATTTTATTCTTTTTGTTGCAATGGTAGATGGGAGTGTTTTCTTGATTTCACTTTCAGATTTTTCATCCTTAGTGTATAGGAATGTCAGAGATTTCTGTGCATTACTTTTGTATCCTGCTACTTTACAATATTCATTGATTAGCTCTAGTAGTTTTCTGGTAGCATCCTTAGGATTCTCTATGTATAGTATCATGTCATCTGCAAATAGTGACAGCTTTACTTCTTTTGCGATTTGGATTCCTTTTATTTCCTTTTCTTCTCTGATTGCTGTGGCCAAAACTCCCAAAACTATGTTGAATAAGAGTGGTGAGAGTGGGCAACCTTGTCTTGTTCCTTATCTTAGTGGAAATGCTTTCAGATTTTCACCATTGAGGACAATGTTGGCTGTGGGTTTGTCATATATGGCCTTTATTATGTTGAGGAAAGTTCCCTCTATGCCTACTTTCTGCGGGTTTTTTATCATAAATGGGTGTTGAATTTTGTCAAAAGCTTTCTCTGCATCTATTGATATGATCATATGTTTTTTCTCCTTCAATTTGTTCATATGGTGTATCACCTTGATTGATTTATGTATATTGAAGAATCCTTGCATTCCTGGCATAAACCCCACTTGATCATGGTGTATGATCCGTTTAATGTGCTGTTGGATTCTGTTTGCTAGTATTTTGTTGAGGATTTTTGCATCTATGTTCATCAGTGATATTGGCCTGTAGTTTTCTTTCTTTGTGACAGCCTTGTCTGGTGTTGGTATCAGGGTGATGGTGGCCTTGTAGAATGAGTTTGGGAGTGTTCCTCCCTCTGTTATATTTTGGAGGAGTTTGAGAAGGGTAGGTGTTAGCTCTCCTCTAAATATTTGATAGAATTCGCCTGTGAAGCCATCTGGTCCTGGGCTTTTGTTTGTTGGAAGATTTTTAATCACAGTTTCAATTTCAGTGCTTGTGATTGGTCTGTTCATATTTTCTATTTCTTCCTGATTCAGTCTTGGCACGTTGTGCCTTTCTAAGAGTTTGTCCATTTCTTCCAGGTTGTCCATTTTATTGGCATAGAGTTGCTTGTAGTAATCTCTCATGATCGTTTGTACTTCTGCAGTGTCAGTGTTACTTCTCCTTTATCATTTCTAAATCTATTGATTTGAGTCTTCTCCCTTTTATTCTTGATGAGTCTGGCTAATGGTTTATCAATTTTGTTTATCTTCTCAAGAACCAGCTTTTAGTTTTATTGATCTTTGCTATTTTTTCCTTCATTTCTTTTTCATTTATTTCTGATCTGATTTTTATGATGTATTTCCTTCTGCTAACTTTGGGTTTTTTTGTTCTTTCTCTAATTGTTTTAGGTGCAAGGTTAGGTTGTTTATTCGAAATGTTTCCTGTTACCTAAGGTAGGACTGTATTGCTATAAACTTCCCTCTTAGAACTGCTTTTGCTGCGTCCCATAGGTTTTGGGTTGTCATGTCTCCATTGTCATTTGTTTCTAGGTATTTTTTGATTTCCTCTTTGATTTCTTCAGTGATCACTTCGTTATTAAGTAGTGTATTGTTTAGCCTCCATGTGTTTGTATTTTTTACAGATCTTTTCCGGTAATTGATATCTAATCTCATAGTGTTGTGGTCAGAAAAGATACTTCATACAATTTCAATTTTCTTAAATTTACCAAGGTTTGATTTGTGACCCAAGATATGATCTATCCTGGAGAATGTTCCATGAGCACTTGACAAAAATGTGTATTCTGTTATTTTTTGGATGTAATGTCCTATCAATATCAATTAAGTCCATCTTGTTTAATGTATCATTTAAAGCTTGTGCTCCCTTATTTATTTTCATTTTGGATGATCTGTCCATTGGTGAAAGTGGCGTGTTAAAGTCCCCTACTATGAATGTGTTCCTGTCGATTTCCGCTTTTATGGCTGTTAGTATTTGCCTTATGTATTGAGGTGCTCCTATGTTGGGTGCATAAATATTTACAATTGTTATATCTTCTTGGTTCGATCCCGTGATCATTATGTAGTCTCCTTCTTTGTCTCTTCTAATAGTCTTTATTTTAAAGTCTATTTTGTCTGATATGAGAATCACTACTCCAGCTTTCTTTTGGTTTCCATTTGCATGAAATATCTTTTTCCATCCCCGTACTTTCAGTCTGTATGTTTCTCTACGTCTGAAGTGGGCCTCTTGTAGACAGCAAATATATGCGTCTTGTTTTTGTATCCATTCAGCCAATCTGTGTCTTTTGGTGGGAGCATTTAGGCCATTTACATTTAAGGTAATTATCAATATGTATGTTCCCATTTCCATTTTCTTAATTGTTTTGGGTTCATTATTGTAGGTCTTTTCCTTCTCTTGTGTTTCTTGCCTAGAGAAGTTCCGTTATCAGTTGTTGTAGAGCTGGTTTGTTGGCGCTGAACTCTCTCAGCTTTTGCTTGTCTGTAAAGATTATAATTTCTCCATCAAATCTGAATGAGACCCTTGCGGGTTAGAGTAGTCTTAGTTGCAGGTTTTTCTCCTTCATCACTTTAAATATGTCCTGCCACTCCCTTCTGGCTTGCAGAGTTTCTGCTGAAAGATCAGCTGTTAACCTTATGGGGATTCCATTGTGTGTTATTTGTTGTTTTTCCCTTGCTGCTTTTAATACGTTTTCTCTGTATTTAATTTTTGACAGTTTGATTAATATGTGTCTTTTCTTATTTCTCCCTGGATTTATCTTGTATGGGACTCTCTGTTCTCCCTGGACTTGATTAACTATTTCCTTTCCCATATTAGGGAAGTTTTCAACTATGATCTCTTCAAATATTTTCTCAGTCCCTTTCTTTTTCTCTTCTTCTTCTGGAACCCCTATAATTCGAATGTTGATGTGTTTAATATTGTCCCAGAGGTCTCTGAGATTGTCCTCAGTTCTTTTCCTTCTTTTTTCTTTATTCTGCTCTGAATTAGTTATTTCCACTATTTTATCTTCCAGGTCACTTATCTGTTCTTCTGCCTCAGTTATTCTGCTATTGATCACATCTAGAGTATTTTTCATTTCATTTATTGTGTTGTTCATCATTGTTTGCTTCATCTTTAGTTCTTCTAGGTCCTTGTTAAATGTTTCTTGCATTTTGTCTATTCTATTTCCAAGATTTTGGATCATCTTTACTATCAATATTCTGAATTCTTTTTCAGGTAGACTGCCTATTTCCTGTTTATTTGTTAGGTCTGGTGGGTTTTTATCTTGCTCCTTCATCTGCTGTGTGTTTTTCTGTCTTTTCATTTTGCTTATCTTACTGTGTTTGGGGTCTCCTTTTTTTTTTTTTTGCAGGCTGAAGGTTCGTAGTTCCTGTTGTTTTTTGAGTCTGTCCCCAGTGGCTAAGGTTGGTTCAGTGGGTTGTGTAGGCTTCCTGGTGGAGGGTACTAGTGCCTGTGTTCTGGTGTATGAGGCTGGATCTTGTCTTTCTGGTGGGCAGGTCCACGTCTGGTGGTGTGTTTTGGCATGTCTGTGGCCTTATTATGATTTTAGGCTATACAGACATAATCTCACACAGAAGCATACACATACACACTCACAAAAAAAGGAAATGGGGAAAAATAATAAATCTTGCTCTCAAAGTCCACCTCCTTAATTTGGGATGATTCCTTGTCTATTCATGTATTCCACAGCTGCAGGGTACATTAAGTTGATTGTGGAGCTTTAATCCGCTGCTTCTGCGGGTGCTGGGAGAGATTTCCCTTTCTCTTCTTTGTTCTCACAGCTCACAGGGGCTCAGCTTTGGATTTGGCCCCGCCTGTGTGTGTAGGTCGCTTGAGGGTGTCTGTTCCTTGCTCAGACAGGACGGGGTTAAAGGAGCCGCTGATTCGGAGGCTCTGGCTCACTCAGGCTGGGGGTAGGGGGGGTCCTGGAGTGCAGGGCAAGCCTGCGGCGGCAGAGGCTGGCGTGACGTTGCACCAGCCTGAAGCGTGCCGTGCATTCTTCCGGGGGAGTTGTCCCTGGATCCCGGGACCCTGGCAGTGGTGGGCTGCACAGGCTCCCCGGAAGGGGGGTGTGGATAGTGACCTTTGCTCGCACACAGGCCTCTTGGTGGTGGCAGCTGCAGCCTTAGCGTCTCATGTCTGTCTCTGTGGTCTGCGCTGTTAGCCGCAGCTCGGCCCATCTCTGGAGCTCCTTTCCAGACTTTTCCCCTGACTCCCTCCCGGCCAGCAGTGGCGCACTAACCCCCTGCAGGCTGTGTTCACGCACCAACCCCAGTCCTCTCCCTGTGCTCCAACCGAAGCCCGAGCCTCAGCTCCTAGTCCCGCCCACTCCGGCGGGGGAGCAGACAAGCCTCTCAGGCTGGTGAGTGCCGGTCGGCCCTGAGCCTCTGTGCGGGAATCTCTCCGCTTTGCCCTCCACACCCCTGTTGCTGTGCTCTCCTCCGTGGCTCCGAAGGTGCCCCCTTCCACCACCCGCAGTCTCCACCCAAGAAGGGTCTTCCTAGTGTGTGGACACTTTTCCTCCTTCACGGCTCCCTCCCACTGGTGCAGGTCCCGTCCCTATCCTTTTGTCTCTGTTTATTCTTTTTTCTTTTGCCCTACCCAGGTACGTGGGGGGTTTCTTGCCTTTTGGGAGGTCTGAGGTCTTCTGCCAGTGTTCAGTAGGTGTTCTGTAGGAGTTGTTCCACGTGTAGATGTATTTCTGTTGTATCTGTGGGGAGGAAGGTGATCTCCGCATCTTACTCTTCTGTCGTCTTCCTGGAAGTCTCCCTACACCCTTTTAAGATGGCAAACTTAATTGATAAAATGTGTGTGTTCTGACTGCTCCACCGACTGACCATTACCCCATTTCTCTCCCTCTCCTCAGATCTCCCTATTCCCTGAGACACAACAATATTAAAATTAAGTCAATTAATAAACCTTCAATGGCCTTTAAGTGTCAAATGAAAGGAAAACCACACATCTCTCACTTTAAATCAAAAGCTAAACATGATGAAGATTCATGACAAAGGCATGTTGAAAGCTTAGAGAGGCTGAAAGCTAGGCCTTTGGTGCCAAACTGTTAGCCATGTTTTGAATGCAAAAGAAGTTCTTAGAGGAAATTAAAAATGCTACTCCAGCGAACACAAAAATGATAAGAAAGTGAAACAGCCTTATTGCTGATGTGGAGAACGTTTTAGTGGTCTGGATAGAAGATCAAACCACCTACATTTCTTTAAGACAAAGCCTTATCCAGATCAAGGCCCTAACTCTCTTCAATTCTGTGAGGAGGTGAAGAAGCTACAGAAAAAATGTTCGAAGATAGCAGAGGTTGTTTCATGGGGTTTAAGGAATGAAGCCATCTTCATAACAGTGAGTCACTTTTTTATACAGCAGAGTTTGACACAACATTGTGAATCAACTATATTTAAATTAAAAAAAAATGTTCAAGGTGAAGCAGCAAGTGCTGTTGTAGAAGCTGCAGCAAATTATCCAGAAGGTCTAGTGAAGATAATTAATGAAGATGGCTACACTACACAACAGATCTTCAATGTAGACAAAACAGCCTTATGTTGGAATAAGATATCATCTAGGACTTTTATAGCTAGAGATGAGAAGTCAATTCCTGGCTTCAAAGTTTCAAAGCACATGCTGACTCTCTTGTTTAGGGATAATGCTGCTTGTGATTTTAAGTTGAAGCCAATGCTCATTTACCATTCTGAAAAACCTAGGACCCTTAACAATTATGCTAAATTTACTCTGTGTGTGCTCTGTAAATGGAACAACAATGTCTTCATGACTGCACATCTGTTTGCAACATGGTTTACCTAATATTTTAAGCCCACTGTTGAGACCTACTGCTCAGAAAAAAAGATTCCTTTCAAAATATTACTGATTATTGACAATGAGATCGGTCACACAAGAGTGCTGATAAAGATGTACAATGAGAGTAATGTTTTAATGCCTTCAAATGCAATATCTATTCTCCACCCCAGAAATCAAGGAGCAATTTTGATTTTCAAGTCTTATTACTTAAGAAATATATTTTGTAAGGCTATAGTTGTCATAAAAAGTGATTCTTCTGATTGATCTGGGCAAAGTTAATTGAAAGCACTCTGGAAAGGATTCACCACCTAAATGCCATTAAGGATATTTGTTATTAATGGGAAGAGGTCAAAATATCAACATTAACAGGAGTTTGGATGAAGTTAATTTCAATCTTCATGGATGACTTTGGGGGTTTAAGACTTCAGTGGAGGAAGTAACTGCAGATGTGGTGGAAATAGCAAAAGAACTAGAATTAGAAGTGGAACCTGAAGATGTGACTGAATTGCTACAATCTCATGGTAAAACTTGAACAGATGAGGAGTTGTATCTTACTGATGAGCAAAGAAAAGTGGTTTCTTGAGATGGAACCTATTCCTGGTGAAGATGCTGTGAGGATTATTGAATTGATAACAATAGATTTAGAATATTACATAAAATTTAGTTGATAAAGCAGTGTCAGTGTTTGAGAAGATTGATTCCAATTTTGAAAGAAGTTCTACTGTGGGTAAAATGCTATCAAACAGCATTGCATGCTATAGAGGAATTATTTATGGAAGAGTCAATCAATGTGGCAAACTTCATTGTTTTCTCATTTTAAGAAATTGTCACAGCCAGCCCAGTCTTCAGCAACCAACAGCCACTCTGATTATAAGCAACCATCAACGTGGTGGCAAGACCCTCCACCTGCAAAATTATTACAACTCTCTGAAGGCTCAGATGATGGTTAGCATTTTTAGCAATGAATTATTTTTAATTAGCATATGTACATTTTTTAGACATAATGCTATTGCACACTTAATAGACTACAGTATAGTGTAAACATAACTTTTGTATGCACTGAGAAACCAAAAATTTGTGTAACTCACTTTATTGAGACATTCACTTTATTGTGGTGGTCTGGAATTGAACCTGCAATATCTCCAATGTACACCTGTACATATTAAATATTGTTTAGAGAATAAATGAGCATGAGTCTTTTGGGGAGCAGTCCTAGAAATCTTAACTTCTAGGTTGAGGTTTTGGTCATCTACTCTTTTATTCTAGAATTTCTCGTCTTTTTTTGGTAACATCTTCCTCTAATTTGTTATCCCCAGCAACAACTCCTCTTATTTTCTGTTGGCTAGAAGGAGTAGACTTGCTATTAAATAACAATCAGACTAATTACATTCCACTTTGATTTGCAAAGTGAGACTAATACTTTTTCTTGTCAGTTTTTTGGAGATTGTCTATTATGTTTTTTATTTACATAAAATACTAGCAATTTGATGGTGGTAGGGAGAGACATGAATTTAGTTGAGGGATTAAGAAGGACTTGTGAAAACTAGGGATATGTGAATCTATAAATCTAAGGCTAAATGAGTTCAATAAAGAGTGATGATCCTCTAATTTAACTATATTTATTATTACATGCTGAGAATTATCTAAAACTCCATAATATTAATATTTCAGAGAATTGATTGTCATATGAAACTCTTCATTTTAAAAACTGGCCTCAAAATCTAGCCAAAAATAGTTCCTTATTTTCATTCCCTATCAATCAATTTGACATTTTTAGTACTTCTTGGATTTGAGACTAGGACAAAAATAACAGAAGCACATATTATAATAGTTATTTCTGAATCCCAGAACTTCATAAGTGCACAAAATAAATGTTTTATAAACTACAAAATAAAACTGCTGCTGGGATGACTGAACATATTTCTATAAAATGAAAATAAAAGTCATATTCATTTTCACTAAAAATAAGTTTATATATGCCATAATATTATTTGAATTATTACCAAAAAATTAAGAGTTAGGGAGTATGAAGTATTTTGGCTTTCCTCTCACTTTTATTCTCATCAGTGGTCTGTGGAACAATTGGTTTAATGAGTGAATTCCAGACAGTCCTTTGAGCTGGTTAAAAATGCCAGAACAAGATGTTCTCATGTCATAACATCTACTTCTTTTTGAAGCTTATATTAAGAATTATTTCTATGAAGACTTTTCTCATATTTGTTCTTCCCTCTCTCCTTTCAGAGAGAATCTTTGTACCAGCCAGTGTTACATGTATGGATTTCTATTTGAACATCTGTAAATGTGACTGAACTTATTCGTTTACATGTTTGTCTCACTCATCCTGTGGACTCAGAGCCCTGCTTCTTAAGGACAAGGATTGGATCTTGCTCCCCTTGTTTCCCTAGTACCTGACACTGAGTGTAAGATTTAACAGTCCTAATTTTAATCCCTGTCAGTGTTCATATCTCTTACATGTCAAATTGTAGTATCCTTCTGCTCTGACACTGGGCTTAGTGATATAAGTAGCTTTGGTCAATGAGATGTTAACAAATTGTGATACAAAGGTTGGCTTGAAATGTGCTTGTGTGATTGGGCTTGCTTGCACTTGCATTCTGCCATTACTATGAGAACATGCCCATGTTAACCTGCTGGAGGTTGAAAGACACAGAATCACTCCTGATTTTCTAGGTGAGGCCATCTTAAATCACTTAACAAACAGCCAGCTCCTACCTATGTGAGCAAGACTAGCTGAAACCAGAAGAACTGCTATTCAGCCATTCCAGATTCATAAAAATAATTTTGTATTGTTATATACAAGTTAGGTTTTGATGTTGCTACTTGCAGTCATTTTGGCATTAAATAGCTAATGCAAAGAGAAAAGCACATAGGATGTGCTTCATAATTGAACAATGAAGGATGCTTCTAGGTGGCACAAGGAAAAGGAAAAAAAGATGAAGAGGAAAGCAAAGGTAGAAGACATGTTTGCCTCCTAAAATCCTCTTATTAAAACTCCCTCACTATAGCTCCACTCATATTAAAATAGTAGATAAGATGAAAAAGGAAACATTTCTTGGCTCTAAGCCATTGAGCCTGGGGGAAAAAAATGAAGCTGATATTAACCGAATGCTACTATGCCCCAAATATTTTCACATGTGTTATTTCATTTAATCCTCATGTCAACTCAGGAGATAGGAATTGTTGTCCCCCTTTCAGAATGAGAATAATTAGGCTCAATGGAGTAACTTGCCTAAGGTTATACATTTAAAAAGGCATAGAGTCAGTGAGAGAAAGCTCATTGTGGAAACTGTATTTATGAGGTGGAGGAGTGAGGCATACAATGAACAGATTTAGAAAGCCTAATGCCAATTGGAGACTAATAAAAATATTTATTGACCACCTACCATGTGTTAAATACTTTGCTAAGTACTGAAATATAATAAACATTGAAGAATGATATTATTTGAAGGTATAATGAAATAAAATCAAAATATATATTGTAAATGCTGGAGAAATCACTAAAATTTTAAACCAGAGAGGTATCACTAATAAGCAAATAAAAGAGATAAAATGGAATTTAAAAAAATATCTCAAGTTATGCAAAAGAAGATAATAAAACAAAAACGGGAATGTGATGAATAGAAAATAAATAGCAAGATAGATGTAAAGTCTACCATATCAATAATATAAAGGGCTTAAAAATTTTAATTACAAGACATAGATTTAAAAATTAGGGCTTCCCTGGTGGCACAGTGGTTGAGAGTCCGCCTGCCAATGCAGGAGACACAGGTTCGTGCCCTGGTCCGGGAAAATCCCACATGCCGCGGAGCGGCTGGGCCTGTGAGCCATGGCCACTGAGCCTGCTCATTTGGAGCCTGTTCTCCACAACGGTAGAGGCCACAACAGTGAGAGGCCTGCATGCCGAAAAAAAAAAAAAGATGAAAATTCCAAGACCTACCTATATGCTATCTATAAAAAATCCACTTTAAATATAATGATAGAGGTTAAAAGTAAAAGAAAGAAAATAAAGGTATCACGTAAAAACAGACTGAAAGAAGGCTGGAGTGCTATACTAATAGCAGCCCAAGTATGTAGACTTCAAAACAAGGAATACTACTATGGATAGAGTTGGACATTTCATAAGAATAAAGAGATAAATTCATCAAAGAGACATTAAAATCCCTAAATGAGCATGTATCTAATAATAGGATTTTAATATACACAAAACAAAAACTTATAGAAATGAATGGAGAAGAGGCAGAGCCACAATTATAGTTGAAGAGCTCAAGATTCCTATCTTAGTAATTGAGGTAAAGTGACAAGGAAACAAAATTTGGTTGTTTATTCATTGCATACTTTTATTCTCTTTTTCTCTGAGACTGGATATTTATCAATATAGAGAAGAATATAATAAAAAATAGGTGCCCCTTCTTTTTGGACCCTAATTTGTTCTATGAACCGTAATTTGTTCTATCTCTTCTTTTTTATGGAGTCAGTTGTTCAAGTTAAAATGGCAGCTCTAGCATATCGGCAAAAAATAATAAATTTAAAAAATTTAATATCATTTAGTATAAGTAAAGAGCCAAATTGTACTCTGACATTCTGTAGACCCACTCTGATCATGGCATGATGAATTTTTTCAATCCAAGGAGCCTTCAGCCAGTATCTTCAGGTAAATCAAATCTACAGATACTTTCTCCTACTTTGTGTCCTGCTCATTCCTTTAACTAAGCCCCTTTCCTATTTCCTATCTCAGATGTCAGTATAGAATAACTGATAATTACAGGGACATTATTATACTTTAATGATAAAATGGCTACTTGTAAGGATTGCTCTACTACTATAATTGCTCTTCATAATAGCTGCTGCTACATTAGTTATTGCTATATTTTTATCCACATTGTCATATATATTTTAATTCTCAAGGTTTCTCTCCTGTAATCTGTCTCATTTTCTCCCTCTTTCTAGGTAGAAGAGTTTGTCATGGCATTCAAAACTTACCTTAAAGCCAGAGGTTATGGTCACTAGACAAACATCCATGCTTTGAAGTTTGACATTTTAGACACGTTTTTGATCATGTGTAGCTCTCCCAAGCTCTGCATGATTCTTTGTGTAGTCCCATCTCTGGAAAAATGTTTTCTTTTTCCTTTGAGAAAAATGGAAATTTTGTAATATCATAACTAGTACAATTTTTAATTACACATTTTGAAGTAAGCAAAATTAAGCTTTGCATTAAAAGTATATACAACATACAATTAATATTTATCCCCAAACTTCAAAGATGGTTCAACATCAGGAAATCTATATTAACAAATTAAAGAAAATTGATAAACATAATTATCTCATATTTCTTTACTAGATAAAGTAAAACTATTCAGTATATCTCAACTCACATTCTTGATATTAAAATATATCATCTCTTCTTAGAAAATTAAAAAGAGAATTTTATGCCTTGATAAACAGTATAATACATAAAACCACAACCAACATTATCCTTAATGGTGAAGTATAATGTATTTGAATTGAAATTAGGAATAAGATAATAATATCTACTATTACTGCTAATATTTCAACATAATTCTTGAATTGATACCCATTGTAATAAGACAAGAATATTTCATTCATTTTAAATATTAAAAAGGTATATTGATCAGGTATTATTAACTTATGACAACAGAAATCACAGTTGGTAGACTAAACACAAAGGTATTTATTAATCATTGGAGAAGCAGAATCTACCAGGAATAACTCTTAAAACCACATCAAAGAACTAGACCCCCTAAGGGAGCTACTGTCTTTGTCTTGAGGAAGCTATCATATCAGGAATTTGCCTGCCATTGAGAAAGTTACCAAATCAGATGCTGGCTGCAGAACCATGATGTCTTTGCTACAAATGTGCCAGAAAAATGGATGACTTGCATTTGCCTCTCTCTTCACATAACTCATTTCCAAATTAAGGTGAGATTTGAGTGCATGTGATGTATTGAACCTAAATTATATTCAGAATCCTAGCTGTAAGAGACTCTGGGAAATGTAGGGCACAGATTCCATTTGCTGTAGCTAAAAGAGGGTTCAAATGTTGAGTAAGCCTACTCATGGTCTCTATCACAAAATGGAAGGAACAAAATTGTCATTTTCTCACAGACCATATATTGCTCAACACAGAAAAA
Organism: Leucopleurus acutus; assembly: GCF_964270905.1. NCBI lineage: Eukaryota > Metazoa > Chordata > Mammalia > Artiodactyla > Delphinidae > Leucopleurus > Leucopleurus acutus. Next base: position 85,210,372 of record NC_139148.1, read on the forward strand.
TCTGAGAGAAGAAACTAAAAATCCAGTAAAATATCTATAATCATTCCCAAGCTAGACTAATACAATATATTTAAAAGAGTTACTGTACAAAAAATTAATCAGTTGGAGAATGGAACATAGTGATCATATTCACAATTGCAACAAAAATTTTCAATATTGAGGAATACAATTTATAAGATATGTATAAGATTATATGAAAATAAGTTACAAAAATATGCTTAATATAGTAATATATGGAGATATAGCCTATTTTCTTATATAGAAAGACTGAATAGCATAATGACCATCTGCATTTCATTTTTTTTGTATTTAATATTCCACATATACGTTTTTTAATTGAGTTTTATTTGATTGCCACAAATATTCATTTTATGGACTTTACACACCTTATTTTAAAGTGGATTTCTTGGATCATATATATTTGTGCCAATTTTGCTATGATAATTAAAAAACAAATTTCACCTTTTGATCCTCTTAGCCCATTTCTCCCATCCACAATCCCTTGCCTCTGGCAACCATCATTCAGTTCTCTGTATCTATGAGTTTTTTGTTTTTGTATTTAGATTCCACATATAAGAGAGATCATATGCCATTTTTTTTTCTGTATGACTCATTTCACTTAGCATAATGCCCTCAAGGTCCATCCATGTTGTCACAAATGGCAAGATTTCATTCTTTTTAATGTCTGAGTAATATTACTTTGTACATATATGTAGCACAGTTTTTTGTGTCCATTCATCCATTGATGACCACTTAAGTTGTTTTTATATCTTAGCTATTGCAAATAGTCCTGCAATGAACATGGGGGTTCATATATCTTTCTGAGTTACTGTTTTTGTTTTCTTTGGATAAATAACAAGAAGTGGAATTGCTGGATCATATGGTAGTCCTATTTTTAATTTTTTGAGTAACTTCTATACTGGTTTCCATAGTTGCTGCACCAATTTATGTTCCCATCAACAGTGTACCAAGGGTTTACTTTTCTCCACATTCTTTGTCAACTTGTTATATCTTTTTGAAGATAACCATTCTGACATGTGTGAGGTGATATCTCATTGTGGTTTTGATTTGCATTTCCCTGATAATTAGTAATGTTAGGCATCTTTTCATGTGTCTGTGGCCATCTGTATGTCTTCTTTGGAAAAACGTCTATTCAAGAATTCTGACAATTTTTTAATTGGGTTGTTTGTTTTTTGATATTGTGTTGTATGATTTCTTTATATATTTTGAATATTAATCCCTTATCAGATATATGGTTTGAAAATATTTTCTCCCATTCAGTAGGTTTACTTTTCATTTTGTTGCTGGCTTCCTTTGCTGTGTATAAGCACTTTAGATTGGTATACTCCCACTTGATTATTTTTGCTTTTGTTGCTTTTACTTTTGGTGTTAGATTTTGAAAAAAAATCATTGCCAAGATCTATGTCAAGGGGCTTACCACCTATGCCTTTATTTTTTTAGGAGTTTTATGATTTTATGTCTCATGTTCGAGCCTTTTTTCTGTTAATTTTTGGGTACAGTGTAAGATAGTGAACGAGTTACATTCTTTTGCATGTTTTACTCAAAACTTTTCTATGATATTTGACACCTTTAGTTTTTCATTCACTTATTACTTGTGTCATCTAAAAAATTAACTTTAAATTTGCAGACTCTTTTGTGTCTTTTGTGCATTTTTCCCTCATTCCAAATCATTTCCTGTAATTACAGATAAAATTCCAATAGACTTATTCATATTATTATTATAACTAACATATACTGAGCATTATACATTGAACCGGCTACTGTGCTAAGTGTCTAACTTGTAGTACTTTTGTAATTCTTTCCAGGATCACCTTAGTTTAGTACCATTATTGTGTACTAGGTACTTGTTAAATGCTTTATTGATGTTCTCTCATTTATCCTTCCAACAATCCTAGGATTTGGCTACTATCATTTACTTTCATTTTCAGGTCAGGACACAGCAGTTTTGAGAGGTTAGATAACTTTCACAAGGTGGCACAGCTCCTCTGTGGTTGAGATAGGATATGAAGCTAGTTTGTCTGATTCCAGAAACCATACTTTCAGCCACAAAATTGTACATCCCCTTCTTCAAGATTCTAAATATTCTGAGTCATAATGGGAAATCTCAAGCAGTTACCAAACAGATGTGGAACACAATTGTGTCTTGACTTTTAAAATTTAATAGGCATAATTTTAGTTGAAGAGGCCTGATTTGATAGTCATGAGTGAAGCTCTGCTTAGTCATAGAACAATATTAAATCCTTCATTTGCTACCAAGATTTAATGCTCCCACCCTGACCAATGCATGCCATCTTCCAGGGCCAGCTCTTTCATTAAGGGCTGGCCAGTTTGGACTCATTATAACTTCACTGAGAGTTAGAACTTAGTACTTTAAGTCTTAGACTCTACCAGCATTTAATCATTCTAATTGTTTTGTTACCTGTCATGGCATGAATATAATTGCCTTTGTTTCAACATTTTGTATTCCTCCATAGGAATCTCTTAAATATGACTTTTATCTCTTGTAAACTGGAGTAAATAAAATACAAAGGAGTTGTGTGCAACATAAGCCTCATATGTCACTAGCATTCTCTTTTGTCCTTTTATATTGTGGTGCTAAGCTTCTAGATAAATACTATTTTATGAATTTAAACAACTTTTCTTGATCATAGTTTTCTTCCATCTACTATACCTTGTTTCCAATCAATTCTTACCAATTCATTTTTATCATGATTTGAATTTTTAAAATTTCTCTTTTTTGCCTTAATATACCAATTTCCCACCATTTCATTCTGTTTTCTGTGTAATGTTTTAATTCTAATACAGTGACATTTTTACCTTCATCACTTGGTGAGTTTCCTCATCAATCTTGATCAATTCTTATTCAGTAGGTTATTTTTCTACATGCCTTGCTAATTACTGGCTTGGCAACATAGCTTTAAGCTTTGTGGTATAGATGCATTTGTTGTCCTTAATATCTCCTATTGGTTTTTTCTTTCCTTTCATAAACCTCATCACCAGGTCTGGTTTTCATATTTATCAAGGTTTGTCATTTCAAAGGTAAATGTTTTCATCCTTTCTACAACTGATGTTCACATTTGTCACAACTTTGTCAACCAACATAATTTCTCTTAACAAATCTTTAAATATTATGAACACTGATTAGATAAGCTCATAAATATTCACCAAACTAACACACATACCCAAGAAAACATGTCATTGGAAATATTAACAGTATGATTAAACAGCAGCAAAAGGAGCTTGACTAAATCACAAAAAGAAAATATTTTAGGCTTAAATGCAAATATATGAGCACAGACTACCTTGCCACAAAGCAAAACTTAGCAAATTATTAGCCACCCAATTAAACCTAGTACCAGCACTGAGATAAGTAAAAATTGCAAAGAAATTATATCCATGTAACTGGGCTTGAAATTATTCATCTGAAAAGTTGTATAAGATATCAGCTATGGGGACTTCCCTGGTGATGCAGTGGCTAAGAATCCACCTGCCAATACAGAATACCTGGGTTTGATCCCTGCTCTGGGGAGATCTCACATGCCACAGAGCAGCTAAGCCTGTGCACAACAACTACTGAGCCTGTGCTCCAGAGCCCACATGCCACAACTACTGAAGCCCACACACTCTAGGGCCCGTGTGCCACAACTACTGAGTCTGAGTGCTGCAACTACTGAAGCCCGTGTGCCTGGATCCCGTGCTCTGCAACAAAAGAAGCCACTGCAATGAGAAGCCCACACACTGCAACAAAGAGTAAGCCCCCTCACCACAACTAGAGAAAGCCCACATACAGCAACGAAGACCCAATGCAGCCAAAAAAAAAAAAAGATATCAGCTATGCAAGATTGATGAGACTGAATGGCTTTGGCCTCAGTAAGGAGACACTATAGAATGTAAAGTCAGCCTCACTTGGACTCCAGAGTGTATTTATATGAATTTTATGTTCAGGGCTGATATTACTATAATAGGAGTAAAGGGAAAGCTGCACACGTACAAACTTTTGCATGAGATGAATAAGGTAAAGTGCATTTCAAAAACTATATGGCAATTTTGTAACCTGCCAAGTTGGATAAGCTTCTGGCCAAAAAAGGTACACAAAATAATCAAAACTCCAGAGGCTATGTTCATGATTTGTTGCCATGAAAATTAAGGTTTGGGCCAAAAATGAAATAATGAATTTCTTAACTTTACTTTTCTCTATTAATTAAAATTTTAACTCAGGATGATTTGTTCATTCCTTTGATTGACCTCATTGGTATCTCCCAAGCCTGAAATAGCTCTCTCTAGGAAGTGGCATTCTTACAGGATTTCCATTTTTTTAATGTATAATAAAATATCTGGCAATCAGCAACACTTGAAAACTCAGGCTTTGCATATTTAAAAATCCCAGAAAGACAACTTAAACTGCTCTATACTAAGAGAACAAAGTTTAGAAATACATACACTTTATATTAGAATACTAAAATTGACCAAATCACAATGTTTTTAATAATGATGAAAGAGAACCCATAAAATATTTGTAAAGTCAGTATAGCAATGTAATGGCTTTAAAGAGAGTCTGCAGCTCTTACATCCTGTGACAACATTTTGGCTATATGTGTTAGTCAGTCTCTAAGGTAACCCCCAATGAATTCTGCCTCTGGATATTCATGTCCTTGCTCCATTCTCCCTTTGAGTGAGGACCAGATGACTCGTGACTCCCTTTTAAACAATAGAATACAGCAAAAGTGAAGGGATGTCACATACGAGAATAGGTTACCAAGAGATTACACCCTTGGGTGGCCTCTTTTGCTCTCTCACTGTCTTGCTCACTCACTCTGAGTTGTCATGTTTTGAGCTGCCTTACGGAGAGTCCCACATGGCAAGGAATCGATGTCTCCATCTATCAGCCATTGAAGACCTGCAGCCTTCCAAGAACTATGTGAGTACATTTGGAAGTGGATCCTCCCTTAGTAGCACCTTGAGGTGACTGCAGAACCTACTGATAACTACTTAATTGCAGCCTTGTGAGAGACTTTGTGTCAGAGACACACAGATGAGGCACATCTAGATTTCTGACCCACAGAAAATGTGAGATAATAAATGTTTGTTGTTTTAAGCCACTATATATTAGGGTTATTTGGTAGACTGCAATAGACAACTAATGCACCATAGTAGCGTTATTTATTATTTTTTGTTCATTATGACTAAGGATCTTCTTATATATTAGTAATGTAGATGAAAAGAGATAAGACAAAATACTTTAAATTAAAACTCTATTGTTAACTTTGGAAGGTAATTTACACACCAAGGACTTTGATGATTCTCTCTTTAAAATGTTGCTTTCTATCGTCACTTCATAGTTTTAATAGGATCTAAGCATTAACCCACATGAGGCTTGCATTACAGAGAAGTTAAACTGCAAATATGATGATTTGCAACAAGGTAAGTGTGAAAGTAGAGAGAAAATATCACTATAGTCTTGCTGGAGAAGGACATTAAGACAGAATTCTCCTTCAGCTTCTCCATTGAAAACTACCTCTCAACATTAAGTATTACCATATATATCTAGTTAGTCACACCAGAGCTCAGCTTCGTACCTGAACCTAAGTAAACACTGGGGATACCGTCATGCTTTTGTTTTCCCACACAAAATTTAGTGAAATTAGAAGGAAGAACAATAAGAAAAAGAGTTCAGTTCATAAGTATGCCAAAATGGGGAGGGGAAACATCTTCTTGTAAGTTCACTGTGAGGAACTCACTGATTTTTCTTCATTTTTTGTTTTGTTTTGTTTTGTTTTGTGAGACACTTCAAGACTGTTGGAAGGTATGCTCAGATATGCAACAGATTATGAACTGATTTGCAGGGGAAGTATTTTTTCTTTGGCAGTAAGTATGAAAGCTGAGACAGTTCCAATCTGCACAGCCTCATTGGCCACAGAAAGTAGTAAGTTGTCATTAACATCTACTGCTAGTCACTGTAGAGTGTTCTCAAGTGATAGACCCATGGAGAAGATGGAAATCTTGTAGGCATAGAGAAGTATTAATTCAAATGAATTATTAAAAGAATCGAATTAAGGAACTTTCTAAATATATTCATTTCCTAGGGTTGCTGTAACAAAGTGTCACAAACCAGGTAACTTAAAACAATAGAAATTTAGTTCAGGAGGCCAGACATCCAAAATCAAGGTGTTGGCAGGGATGGTTCATTTTGGAGGCTCTGAGAGAGAAACCATCCATACCTGTCTCCTAGCTTCTGGTGGTTGTTGATAAGCCTTGGCATTCCTTGACTTGTAGACACATCACTCTGATGTCTGCCTCCATCTTAACATTATATTCTATTTTGTGTCTCTGAGTCCTCTCCACTTCTCTAAAGGACACCAGTCATTGGATTTAAGATCCTCCCTAAATCCTGAATGATTTCATGTAGAGATCCTTAATTAATTACCTCTGCAAAACCCTATTTCCAAATAAGATCATATTCTGAGGTTTCAGATAGACATGAATTTTGGGAGGACATTATTCACCCCACTACACTAAAGTTAGGTGTATAAAAAAGGTAGTGATGTCCTGCTTGAATATTTGTATGAACTAAATTTACAAACACAGTCAGGCACTGGTTAAGATTTATCCAAAAATTTTAAAAGATTCAAAATCAAATGTAGGATAGATACTTACAATAAGATTTTGGAGTCTTTATTTTTGTTTGAGAGATCAGACTTATTAGAATATTGTCAGACAGTATTAAAAAAGATGTCAGTCACCATGGTCCCCTCAAGGATATTTGGCAAATATGCTAGGCATTCTGCACTGCAAACTTCATGAACAATGCAAAGGCAGAAATTCTCAACTCTAAACATTTGCTGAAGGATATGCATTCTGGAATAGGCAATTAATTCATGCATGGGTGACACTGAATCACTCAGTAAATGACCCAGTGGTAAACCATATGATTCCTACTTTGATTCACTAACTTTCAATAAAATCAAATTGACTTAAGGATAGGAAGTTGAACTACTTCTTACAAGTTTCTACATGCTGCTCCATGTTGCTTTTCTCTTCATTTCACATATTTGCCTGGATAATGGTTTGTTATTGGAGTATATATCACTTGCCTAACCTCTAATAAATTAGTGTTTAAAATTACTAATAAATTAATATTTAACATTTTGAAAAGTAGCATTCCAGTGTTGGGGAGCATAGAATGAAATAAATACTACCAGACGTTGCTAATGAGAATTATCTTCCATAGAGCCTTTCTAGTGAGAATTCTGAAAATATGTCACAAGTCTTAAGAATACTCATATTCTTGTCAAAACATCCACTTAAAAATAAATTGATAGCACTTCCGTGGTGGCACATTGGTTGAGGGTCCGCCTGCCAATGCAGGGGACACGGGTTCATGACCCAGTCCAGGAGGATCCCACATGCTGTGGAGTGGCTGGGACCGTGAGCCATGGCCACTGAGCCTGTGCATCCGGAGCCTGTGCTCTGCAACGGGAGAGACCACAGCAGTGACAGGCCCACATACAGCAAAAAAAAAAAATAAATAAAAGATAAGTACACAAAAACGTATGTTCTAGAATATTCATGGCAGTATTGTTTGTGAGTGAAAAAAAAGGAAATATCCTAAATGTCCCAAACAAGGTTTTGATTAGATACAAGTGAAGACATAGAAAAAAATAGAATGAAATACTATGTAGTCATTAAAAGTAATTTAGTTGAAAAATACTTAATGACATAAAGGATCTTTATGGGTGATTGTGAAGTGAAAAAAAGTAAAACAAGACAATATAAAAATGTGACCTCATTTATGTAAAAAAATGCCAAGAAAGAAAATCCTAAATGTATATAGATTAAAATGTTAATGGGGGGGGGCAAGGGGAAGATAAAGGAAGAGTAAGACGCGGAGATCACCTTCCTCCCCACAGATACACCAGAAACACATCTACACGTGGAACAGGACACCTACTGAACGCTGGCAGAAGACCTCAGACTTTCCAAAAGGCAAGAAACCCCCCAAATACCTGGGTAGGGCAAAAGAAAAAAAGAAAAAACAGAGACAAAAGGATAGGGATGGGACCTGCACCAGTTGGAGGGAGCTGTGAAGGAGGAAAGGTTTCCACACACTAGAAGCCCCTTTGTGGGCGGAGACTGCGGGTGGTGGAGGGGGGAGCTTCGGAGCCGCAGAGGAGAGCACAGCAACAGGGGTGCGGAGGGCAAAGTGGGGAGATTTCCGCACAGAGGATAGGTGCCTACTGGCACTGACCAGCCTGAGAGGCTTGTCTGCTCACACGCTGGGGTGGGAGGTGCTGCGATCGGAGGCTTTGCAGAGAGGACTGGGGTTGGCCGCGTGAACACAGCCTGCAGGGGGTTACTGCATCACGGCTAGCCGGGAGGGAGTCCAGGAAAAGGTCTGGAGCTGCCGAAGAGACAAGAGACTTTTTCTTCCCTCTTTGTTTCCTGGTGCGCCAGGAGAGGGGATTAAGAGCTCTGCTTAAAGGAGCTCCAGAGACAGGCGCGAGCTGCAGCTAAAAGCGCAGACCCCAGAGAAGAGCAGGAGACGTTAAGGCTGCTGCTGCCACCACCAAGAAGCCTGTGTGCGAGCACAGGTCACTATCCACACCTCCCTTCCGGGGAGACTGTGTGGCCCGTCACTGCCATTTTCCCGGGATCCAGGGACAACTTCCCCGGGAGAACGCACGGTGAGCCTCAGGCTGCTGCAACGTCATGCCAGCCTCTGCAGACGCAGGCTCGCCCCACACTCCGTGCCCCTCCCTCCCCGCAGCCTGAGCAAGCCAGAGTCCCCAAATAAGCGGCTCCTTTAACCACGTCCTGTCTGAGCGAAAAACAGACACCCACCGGTGACCTACATGCAGAGGCGGGGCCAAATCCAAAGCTGAGCCCTTGGGAGCTGTGAAAACAAAGAAGAGAAAGGGAAATCTCTCCCAGCAGCCTCAGAAGCAGTGGATTAAAGCTCCACAATCAACTTGATGTACCCTGAATCTGTGGAATATATGAAAGGACAACAAATAAACCCAAATTGAGGAGGTGGACTTTGAGAGCAAGATTTATGAATTTTTCCACTTTTCCCCTTTTTTCTGAGCCGTGCGGATGAAAGGCTCTTGATGCTACAACCAGGAGTCAGTGCTGTGCCTCTGAGGTGGGAGAGCCAACTTCAGGACTCTGGTCAAAAAGAGACCTCCCAGCTCCACATAATATCAAACGGCAAAAATCTCCCAGAGATCTCCATCTCAATGCCAGCACCCAGCTTCATTCAACGACCAGCAAGCTACAGTGCTGGAAACCCTATGCCAAAAAGCTAGCAAAACAGGAACACAACCCCACCAATTAGCAGAGAGGCTGCCTAAAATCATAATAAGTCCACAGACACCCCAAAACACACCACCAGACTTGGACCTGCCCACCAGAGAAACAAGATCCAGCTTCTTCCACCAGAACACAGGCACAAGTCTCCTCCACCAGGAAGCCTACACAACCCACTGAACCAACCATAGCCACTGGGGACAAACACCAAAAACAAAGGGAACTACGAACCAGCAGCCTGCAAAAAGGAGACCCCAAACACAGTAATTTAAGCAAAATGACAAGACATAAAAACACACTGAAGATGAAGAAGGAAGGTAAAACCCCACCAGACCTAACGAATGAAGACAAAATAGGCAGTCTACCTGAAAAAGAATTCAGAATAATGATAGTAAAGATGATCCAAAATCTTGGAAATAGAATAGACAAAATGCAAGAAACATTTAACAAGGACCTAGAAGAAACAAAGATGAAATAAACAACGATGAACAATACAGTAAATGAAATTTAAAATACTCTAGATGGGATCAATAGGAGGATAACTGAGGCAGAAGAATGGATAAGTGACCTGGAAGATAAAAGAGTGGAAATAACTACTGCAGGGCAGAATAAAGACAAAAGAATGAAAAGAACTGAGGACAGGCTCAGAAACCTCTGGGACAACATTAAATGCACCAACATTTGAATTAAAGGGGTTCCAGAAGAAGAAGAGAAAAAGAAAGGGACTGAGAAAATATTTGAAGAGATTATAGTGGAAAACTTCCCTAATATGGGAAAGGATATAGTTAAAAGTCCAGGAAGCAGAGAGAGTCCCATACACGATAAATCCAAGGAGAAACATGCCAAAACACATATTAATCAAACTGTCAAAAATTAAATACAATGAAAGCATATTAAAAGCAGCAAGAGAAAAACAACAAATAACACACGGGAATCCCCATAAGGTTACCAGCTGATCTTTCAGCAGAAACTCTGCAAGGCAGAAGGGAGTGGCAGGACATATTTAAGTGATGAAGGAGAAAAACCTACAACCAAGATTACTCTACCCAGCAAGGATCTCATTCAGATTTGATGGAGAAATTAAAACCTTTACAGACAAGCAAAAGCTGAGAGAGTTCAGCACCACCAAACCAGCTTTACAACAAATGCTAAAGGATCTTCTCTAGGCAAGAAACACAAGAGGAGAAAAAGACCTACGATAACGAACCCAAAACAATTAAGAAAATGGGAATAGGAACATACATATAGATAATTACCTTAATTGTAAATGGACTAAATGCTCCCACCAAAAGACACAGGCTGGCTGAATGGATACAAAAACAAGACCCATATATATGCTGCTTACAAGAGCACCACTTCAGACCTAGAGACACATACAGACTGAAAGTAAGTTGATGGAAAAAGATATTCCATGCAAATGGAAACCAAAAGAAAGCTGGAATAGCAATTCTCATATCAGAGAAAATAGACTCTAAAATAAAGACTATTAAAAGAGACAAAGAAGGACACTACATAATGACCAAGGGATCGATCCAAGAAGAAGATATAACAATTGTAAATTTTTATGCATCCAACATAGGAGCACCAAAATACATAAGGCAAATACTAACAGCCATAAAAGGGGAAATCGGTAGTAACACATTCATAGTAAGGGACTTTAACACCCTACTTTCACCAATGGACAGATCATCCAAAATGAAAATAAATAAGAAAACACAAGCTTTAAATGATCCATTAAACAAGATGGACTTAATTGATATTTATAGGACACTCCATCCAAAAACAACAGGATACACTTTTTTCTCAAGTGCTCATGGAACATTCTCCAGGATAGATCATATCTTGGGTCACACATCAAGCATTGGTAAATTTAAGAAAATTGAAATTGTATCAAGTGTCTTTTCCGACGACAATGCTATGAGACTAGATATCAATTAAAGGAAAAGATCTGTAAAAAATGCAAACACAGGGAAGCTAAACAATACACTACTTATTAACGAAGTGATCACTGAAGAAATCAAAGAGTAAATCAAAAAATACCTAGAAACAAATGATAATGGAGTGATGACGACCAATATCTATGGTATGCAGCAAAAGCAGTTCTAAGAGGGAAGTTTATAGCAATACAAGCTCACCTTAAGAAACAGGAAACATCTAGAATAAACAACCTAACCTTGCACCTAAAGCAATTAGAGAAAGAAGAACAAAAAAACCCCAAAGTTAGCAGAAGGAAACAAATCATAAAAATCAGATCAGAAATAAATGAAAAGAAATGAAGGAAACTAGAGCAAAGATCAATGAAACTAAAAGCTGGTTCTTTGAGAAGATAAACAAAATAGATAAAGTATTAGCCAGACTCATCAAGAATAAAAGGGAGAAGACTCAAATCAATAGATTTAGAAATGATAAAGGAGAAGTAGCACTGACACTGCAGAAGTACAAAAGATCATGAGAGATTACTACAAGCAACTCTATGCCAATAAAATGGACAACCTGGAAGAAATGGACAAATTCTTAGAAATGCACAACCTGCCAAGACTGAATCAGGAAGAAATAGAAAATATGAACAGACCAATCACAAGCACTCTAATTGAAACTGTGATTAAAAATCTTCCAACAAACAAAAGCCCAGGACCAGATGGCTTCACAGGCGAATTCTATCAAACATTTAGAGGAGAGCTAACACCTACCCTTCTCAAACTCCTCCAAAATATAACAGAGGGAGGAACACTCCCAAACTCCTTCTACGAGGCCACCATCACCCTGATACCAAAACCAGACAAGGCTGTCACAAAGAAAGAAAACTACAGGCCAATATCACTGATGAACATAGATGCAAAAATCCTCAACAAAATACTAGCAAACAGAATCCAACAACAAATTAAAAAGATCATACACCATGATCAAGTGGGGTTTATTCAAGGAATGCAAGGATTCATCAATATATGCAAATCAATCAATGTGATAAACCATATTAACAAATTGAAGGAGAAAAACCATATGATCATCTCAATAGATGCAGAGAAAGCTTTTGACAAAATTTAACACCCATTTATGATAAAACCCCACAGAAAGTAGGCATAGAGGGAACTTTCCTCAACATAATAAAGGCCATATATGACAAACCCACAGCCAACATCGTCCTCAATGGTGAAAAACTGAAAGCATTTCCACTAAGATCAGGAACAAGACAAGGTTGCCCACTCTCACCACTCTTATTCAACATATTTTTTTGACGTTTTAGCCACAGCAATCGAGAAGAAATGGAAATAAAAGTAATCCAAATGAGAAAAGAAGAAGTAAAGAGGTCACTGTTTGCAGATGACATGATACTATACATAGAGAATCCTAAAGATGCTACCAGAAAACTACTAGAGCTAATCAATGAATTTGTAAAGTTGCAGGATACAAAATTAATGCACAGAAATCTCTGGCATTCCTATACACTAATGATCGAAAATCTGAAAGTGAATTGAAGAAAACACTCCCATTTACCATTGCAACAAAAAGAATAAAATATCTAGTAATAAACCTACCTAAGGAGACAAAAGATGTGTATGCAGAAAATTATAAGACACTGATGAAAGGAATTAAAGATGATACAAAGAGATGGAGAGATATACCATGTTCTTGGATTGGAAGAATCAAAATTGTGAAAATGACTCTACTACCCAAAGCAATCTACAGAGTCAATGCTATCCCTATCAAACTACTACTGGCATTTTTCACAGAACTAGAACAAAAAAATTTCACAATTTGTATGGAAACACAAAAGACCCCGAATAACCAAAGCAATCTTGAGAAGGAAAAATGGAGCTGGAGGAATCAGGCTTCCTGACCTCAGACTATACTACAAAGCTACAGTAATCAAGACGGTATGGAACTGGCACAAAAACAGGAAGATAGATCAATGGAAAAGGATAGAAAGCCCAGAGACAAACCCACACATATATGGTCACCTTATCTTTGATAAAGGTGGCAGAAATGTACAGTGGAGAAAGGACTGCCTCTTCAATAAGTGTTGCTGGGGAAACTGGACTGGTACATGTAAAAGTATGAGATTAGGTCACTCCCTAACACCATACACAAAAATAAGCTCAAAATGGATTAAAGACCTAAATGTAAGGCCAGAAACTGTCAAATTCTTAGAGGAAAACGTAGGCAGAACACTCTGTGACATAAATCACAGCAAGATCCTTTTTGACCCACCTCCTAGAGAAATGGAAATAAAAACAAAAATAAACAAATGGGACCTAATGAAACTTCATATCTTTTGCACAGCAAAGGAAACCATAAACAAGACCAAAAGACAATCCTCAGAATGGAAGAAAATATTTGCAAATGAAGCAACTGACAAAGGATTAATCTCCAAAATTTACAAGCAGCTCTTGCAGCTCAAGAACAAGAAAACAAACAACCCAATCCATAAATGGGCAGAAGACCTAAATAGACATTTCTCCAAAGAAGATATACAGACTGCCAAGAAACTCAGGAAAGAATGCTCAACATCATTAATCATTAGAGAAATGCAAATCAAAACTACAATGAGATATCATCTCACACCAGTCAGAATGGCCATCATCAAAAAATCTAGAAACAATAAATGCTGGAGAGGGTGTGGAGAAAAGGGAACACTCTTGCACTGCTGGTGGGAATGTGAATTGGTTCAGCCACTATGGAGAACAGTATGGAGGTTCCTTAAAAAACTACAAATAGAACTACCATATGACCCAGCAATCCCACTACTGGGCATATAACCTGAGAAAACCATAATTCAAAAAGTCATGTACCAAAATGTTCATTGCAGCTCTATTTACAATAGCCCAGAGATGGAAACATCCTAAGTGCCCATCATCGGATGAATGGATAAAGAAGGTGTGGCACATATATACAATGGAATATTACTCAGCCATAAAAAAATGAAATTGAGCTATTTGTAATGATGTGCATAGACCTAGAGTCTGTCATATAGAGTGAAGTAAGTCAGAAATAGAAAGACAAATACCGTATGCTAACACATATATATGGAATTTAAGAAAAAAAATGTCATGTTGAACCTAAGGGTAAGACAGGAATAAAGACACAGACCTACTAGAGAATGGACTTGAGGATATGAGGAGGGGGAATGGTGAGCTGTGACAAAGCAAAAGAGAGGCATGGACTTATATACACTACCAAACGTAAGCTAGATAGCTAGTTGGAAGCAGCCGCCTAGCACAGGGAGATCAGCTCGTTGCTTTGTGACCACCTGTAGGGGTGGGTTAGGGAGGGTGGGAAGGAGGGAGACGCAAGAGGGAAGAGATATCGGAACTTATGTATATGTATAACTGATTCACTTTGTTATAAAGCAGAAACTAGCACACCATTGTAAAGCAATTATACCCCAATAAAGATGTTAAAAAATGTTAATGGGTCATTTATTACCTTTTTCTTTTTCCTAATCTGTATTTTGTAATTAGAAAAATAAACACATTTAATTAGAAAACATATCAATAAGTGGTAACAAATTCTTAGCTTAAAATGTGAGTTTATTAGGGCATGTATTCCCAAATATTTTCCTCTTCTCCTGTCAACTTAATTTACTAACTCAGTATCTCAATTTTTAAAAAGTAAAGCAAAGGGAGATTTTCTAAACTTTAGCTAAACTGAAATCAATTTATTTTATTAAAGTTGTCCTTACATGTTTTTTATATTTAGGTGATTATGTTTTCCTGAGCAAACTTAAAAACAAATCTAACCACTAGAAAAAAAGAAAGCTTTCCAAATGCTCTTACACTGCCATTTATCAAACTATCCTTGGGGAACAACTAGCATATCTTAGGCCAGGCCATTGGGCATTATAAGATCCCTCTCTTGTTGACACCTCAATATTGTATCATTGATTTCTTCTTCATTGTAAGTTATTATTGCAATTCATACCACTACAAGATCCCTGGTAAATACAATTATTTTCTATCTACTGTCCAGTCATTTTCGTCTAGCATAAAGAGAGCTATTTTGAATGTAAAGCATTCGACAGCAAGGCATCAACACATATTTCATATGATTTGATTTTTATGAATTATCAGATGACAGGAATAAATTTGAACAACTGAAAGAAAAATAAATCTTGCTACTGGAGAACAATTAATCTACTCAAAAATAGTCATTTACTATGGAAAAAGAGTAAACTCTTCTCATATCCATCAGAATTACAACAGACATTCTACTACAGTTGTTATATGCATTCATTGAATCCTTTCCTAAACACTGAAGCCATTTCTTTTTGAAAAACTGGAAATACATCTACATTAGAGATTTAAGAGCCACACTTTCATTTTCTCACCAGGTAGGTGTGCAATCAAGCAGTAAAAAATTTCTTGTAGGAAAACAACTCTAATACTTAAATCATAATTAATTTCACTGCTGTAACTTTTCCAAATGTAATATTCATTTTCATGACATTCCAAAAAATTAATTAAAATATTCAAATTAACACACGACTAATTTGATGGTTCCATTCCAAGACCTAGTAGGCATGAGTTCAAATTTCTAACAACTTTTCAATGCAAAGAGAAATGACTTAGTCTCCCATAGGAAAATGAATGAAAAGTTCTTGTGTTTAAAACAAGGAACCTGAAAATCGTCTCTTGGTTTAAATTCCTCAACCACCAAGTGGAGAGGTGTCATAGCCTATAATGCACAACTCAGGAAATAATCTCAAGCATTAATGAAAAACCAAAGAAAACAGAGTGTGATCATAACCAAGTTACATAACGTTTCCTCATCTGTAAAATGTATGTGGTGATACACCACGTGTAGGGTCTTCATGACAGTTACATGAGATAATATATGCCTGTTTAGTCACAGGCTTAAATTTGGAATATATTCTAGCCTGGAGGTGGTAGCAAACTTAGTATTTATATTCATTTTGTGATCTTGACAGCTTTGGAACAAGCTGCCCTATGAATCTCGTTCAACCAGAAAGCTGGCCCCTGTTTCTATCTCCAATTCTTCTAACTCTCTACTTGACCACCATGGACAAGAGAAGAGATACAGTAACCTTTCTATTTCATGGTCTCCTATGTGGAGATCAGTCTTTCCATTTCTGAACCTGCAGGAAACAGTTTCCACAAGAGATGCTATGATCATTCATCTACGTCTACACAGTGACCACCTTTAGATATTTTTACAATAGAAAAATAGACTATTTCTGGGGCTGAGTATATCAGTGAGTTTGTATCACACTATGAATCCAGGTTATTTTTCTATCTCCTAAATTATAATTTTGCTGCTGCTTCTCAGATTATTTCCATCAAAGTACTAAAAAGCACGAGAAGATGATACGTACAGCAAGGAGAGGGTAAGAATGGGGTGGGGTGGGTTCGGCACTGTTGCAGGGTGAGGATTTAGTTTAAGTCATGTTTTATCCAATCATACAAAGTTTGCATTTCACCCCACAATATATCATGCTTGTATATGTATAACATATAAAATATACGCTGGTCATAATATTTTTAAAATGTTTTATCATTGAGTAAAACTGACTCTTCCAGAATATATTCTATCTTCAGATGAAGTATCTAAAGCTACAAGTATCTCTCTCCCTGCATACAAATGTGTACCCCAGTTTTAAGGCAGACATGTAGTGTTTCTAAGAAATTTACTAAAGAATATTGGTGAGGATTACACTACCTCAATGTGTAATCAAAAATGATTGGTTACTCCTCATTAAGAGTAGGTCCTTTGTTAGCTAAATCATAAGCAATAAGTTCTTTTTTTTTTAACATCTTTATTGGGGTATAATTGCTTTACAATGGTGTGTTAGTTTCTGCTTTATAACAAAGTGAATCAGTCATACATAAACATATGTTCCCATATGTCTTCCCTCTTGCGTCTCCCTCCCTCCCACCCTCCCTATCCCACCCCTCCAGGCTGTCACAAAGCACCGAGCCAATATTCCTGTGCCATGCGGCTGCTTCCCACTAGCTATCTACCTTACTACGTTTGTTAGTGTGTATATGCCCATGACTCTTTCTCGCCCTGTCACAGCTCACCCTTCCCCCTCCCCATAACCTCAAGTCCGTTCTCTAGGAGGTCTGCGTCTTTCTTCCTGCCTTACCCCTAGGTTCTTCATGACATTTTTTTTCTTAAATTCCATATATATGTGTTAGCATACGGGATTTGTCTTTTTCTTTCTGACTTACTTCACTCTGTATGACAGACTCTAGGTCTATCCACCTCATTACAAATAGCTCAATTTCGTTTCTTTTTATGGTGGAGTAATATTCCATTGTATATATGTGCCACATCTTCTTTATCCATTCATCTGATGATGGGCACTTAGGTTGTTTCCATCTCCAGGCTATTGTAAATAGAGCTGCAATGAACATTTTGGTACATGACTCTTTTTGAATTATGGTTTTCTCAGGGTATATGCCTAGTAGTGGGATTGCTGGGTCATATGGTAGTTCTATTTGTAGTTTTTTAAGGAACCTCCATACTGTTCTCCATAGTGGCTGAACCAATTCACATTCCCACCAGCAGTGCAAGAGTGTTCCCTTTTCTCCACACCCTCTCCAGCATTTATTGTTTCTAGATTTTTTGATGATGGCCATTCTGACTGGTGTGAGATGATATCTCATTGTAGTTTTGATTTGCATTTCTCTAATGATTAATGATGTTGAGCATTCTTTCATGTGTTTGTTGGCAGTCTGTATATCTTCTTTGGAGAAATGTCTATTTAGGTCTTCTGCCCATTTTTGGATTGGGTTGTTTGTTTTCTTGTTCTTGAGCTGCATGAGCTGCTTGTAAATTTTGGAGATTAATCCTTTGTCGGTTGCTTCATTTGCAAATATTTTCTCCCATTCTGAGGGTTGTCTTTTGGTCTTGTTTATGGTTTCCTCTGCTGTGCAAAAGCTTTGAAGTTTCATTAGGTCCCATTTGTTTATTTTTGTTTTTATTTCCATTACTCTAGGAGGTGGGTCAGAAAGGATCTTGCTTTGATTTATGTCATAGAGTGTCCTGCCTATGTTTTCCTCTAAGAGTTTGATAGTTTCTGGCCTTACATTTAGGTCTTTAATCCATTTTGAGCTTATTTTTGTGTATGGTGTTAGGGAGTGATCGAATCTCATGCTTTTACATGTACCTGTCCAGTTTTCCCAGCACCACTTACTGAAGAGGCTGTCCTTTCTCTACTGTACATTACTGCCACCTTTATCAAAGATAAGGTGTCCATATGTGCATGGGTTTATCTCTGGGCTTTCTATCCTGTTCCATTGATCTATCTTTCTGTTTTTGTGCCAGTACCATACCGCCTTGATAACTGTAGCTTTGTAGTATAGTCTGAAGTCAGGGAGCCTGATTCCTCCAGTTCCTTCTTTCGTTCTCAAGATTGCTTTGGCTATTCGGGGTCTTTTGTGTTTCCATACAAATTGCAAAATTTTTTGTTCTAGTTCTGTGAAAAATGCCAGTGGTAGTTTGATAGGGATTGCATTGAATCTATAGATTGCTTTGGGTAGTAGAGTCATTTACACAATGTTGATTCTTCCAATCCAAGAACATGGTATGTCTCTCCATCTATTTGTATCATCTTTAATTTCTTTCATCAGTGTCTGATAATTTTCTGCATACAGGTCTTTTGTCTCCTTAGGTAGGTTTATTCCTAGATATTTTATTCTTTTTGTTGCAATGGTAAATGGGAGTGTTTTCTTGATTTCACTTTCAGATTTTTCATCCTTAGTATATAGGAATGCCAGAGATTTCTGTGCATTAATTTTGTATCCTGCCACTTTACCAAATTCATTGATTAGCTCTAGTAGTTTTCTGGTAGCATCTTTAGGATTCTCTATGTATAGAATCATGTCATCTGCAAACAGTGACAGCTTTACTTCTTCTTTTCCGATTTGGATTCCTTTTATTTCCTTTTCTTCTCTGATTGCTGTGGCTAAAACTTACAAAACTATGTTGAATAAGAGTGGTGAGAGTGGGCAACCTTGTCTTGTTCCTGATCTTAGTGGAAATGCTTTCAGTTTTTCACCATTGAGGATGATGTTGGCTGTGGGTTTGTCATATATGGCCTTTATTATGTTGAGGAAAGTTCCCTCTATGCCTACTTTCTGCAGGGTTTTTATCATAAATGGGTGTTGAATTTTGTCAAAAGCTTTCTCTGCATCTATTGAGATGATCATATGGTTTTTCTCCTTCAATTTGTTAATATGGTTTATCACATTGATTGATTTGCATATATTGACGAATCCTTGCATTCCTGGAATAAACCCCACTTGATCATGGTGTATGATCCTTTTTATGTGCTGTTGGATTCTGTTTGCTAGTATTTTGTTGAGGATTTTTGCATCTATGTTCATCAGTGATATTGGCCGGTAGTTTTCTCTCTTTGTTACATCCTTATCTGGTTTTGGTATCAAGGTGATGGTGGCCTTGTAGAAGGAGTTTGGGAGTGTTCCTCCCTCTGCTATATTTTGGAAGAGTTTGAGAAGGATAGGTGTTAGCTCTTCTCTAAATGTTTGATAGAATTCGCCTGTGAAGCCATCTGGTCCTGGGCTTTTGTTTGTTGGAAGATTTTTAATCACAGTTTCAATTAGAGTGCTTGTGATTGGTCTGTTCATATTTTCTATTTCTTCCTGATTCAGTCTTGGCAGGTTGTGCATTTCTAAGAATTTGTCCATTTCTTCCAGATTGTCCATTTTATTGGCATAGAGTTGCTTGTAGTAATCTCTCATGATCTCTTTTATTTCTGCAGTGTCAGTTGTTACCTCTCCCTTTTCATTTCTAATTCTATTGATTTGAGTCTTCTCCCTTTTTTTCTTGATGAGTCTGGCTAGTGGTTTATCTATTTTGTTTATCTTCTCAAAGAACCAGCTTTTAGTTTTATTGATCTTTGCTATTGTTTCCTTCATTTCTTTTCGTTTATTTCTGATCTGATTTTTATGATTTTTTTCCTTCTGCTAGCTTTGGGGTTTTTTTGTTCTTCTTTCTCTAATTGCTTGAGGTGCAAGGTTAGGTTGTTTATTCGAGATGTTTCCTGCTTCTTAAGGTGGGCTTGTATTGCTATAAACTTCCCCCTTAGAACTGCTTTTGCTGCATCCCACAGGTTTTGGGTCGTTGTGTCTCCATTGTCATTTGTTTCTAGGTATTTTTTGATTTCCTCTTTGATTTCTTCAGTGATCACTTCATTATTAAGTAGTGTATTGTTTAGCCTCCATGTGTTTGTATTTTTTTACGGATCTTTTCCTGTAATTGATATCTAGTCTCATGGCATTGTGGTCAGAAAAGATACTTGATACAATTTCAATTTTCTTAAATTTACCAAGGCTTGATTTGTGACCTAAGATATGATCTATCCTGGAGAACGTTCCATGAGCACTTGAGAAATATGTGTATTCTGTTGTTTTTGGATGGAGTGTCCTATAAATATCAATTAAGTCCATCTTGTTTAATGTATCATTTAAAGCTTGTGTTTCCTTATTTATTTTCATTTTGGATGATCTGTCAATGGGTGAAAGTGGGGTGTTTAAGTCCCCTACTATGAATGTGTTACTGTCGATTTCCCCTTTTATGGCTGTTAGTATTTGCCTTATGTATTGAGGTGCTCCTATGTTGGGTGCATAAATATTTACAATGGTTATATCTTCTTCTTGGATCGATCCCTTGATCATTATGTAGTGTCCTTCTTTGTCTCTTTTAATAGTCCTTATTTTAAAGTCTATTTTGTCTGATATGAGAATTGCTACTCCAGCTTTCTTTTGGTTTCCATTTGCATGGAATATCTTTTTCCATCCCCTTACTTTCAGTCTGTATGTGTCTCTAGGTCTGAAGTGGGTCTCTTGTAGACAGCATATATAAGGGTCTTGTTTTTGTATCCATTCAGCTAATCTGTGTCTTTTGGTGGGAGCATTTAGTTCATTTACGTTTAAGGTAATTATCGATATGTATGTTCCTATTCCCATTTTCTAAATTGTTTTGGGTTCATTATTATAGGTCTTTTCCTTCTCTTGTGTTTCTTGCCTAGAGAAGATCCTTTAGCATTTGTTGTAAAGCTGGTTTGGTGGTGCTGAACTCTCTCAGTTTTTGCTTGTCTGTAAAGCTTTTAATTTCTCCATCAAATCTGAATGAGATTCTTGCTGGGTAGAGTAGTCTTGGCTGCAGGTTTTTCTCCTTCATCACTTTCAGTATGTCCTGCCACTCCCTTCTGGCTTGTAGGGTTTCTGCTGAGAGATCAGCTGTTAACCTTATGGGGATTCCCTTATGTGTTATTTGTTGTTTTTCCCTTGCTGCTTTTAATATGTTTTCTTTGTTTAATTTTTGACAGTTTGATTAATATGTGTCTTGGCGTATTTCTCCTTGTATTTATCCTGTATGGGACTCTCTGTGCTTCCTGGACTTGATTAACTATTTCCTTTCCCATATTAGGGAAGTTTTCAACTATAATCTCTTCAAATATTTTCTCAGTCCCTTTCTTTTTCTCTTCTTCTTCTGGAACCCCTATAATTTGAATGTTGGTGTGTTTAATGTTTTCCCAGAGGTCTCTGAGACTGTCCTCAGTTCTTTTCATTCTTTTTTCTTTATTCTGCTCTGCAGTAGTTATTTCCACTATTTTATCTTCCAGGTCACTTATCCGTTCTTCTGCCTCAGTTATTCTGCTATTGATCCCATCTAGAGTACTTTTAATTTCATTTGTTGTGTTGTTCATCGTTGCTTGTTTCATTTTTATTTCTTCTAGGTCCTTGTTAACTGATTCTTGCATTTTGTCCATTCTATTTCCAAGATTTCGGATCATCCTTACCATCATTAATCTGAATTCTTTTTCAGGTAGACTGGCTATTTCCTCTTCATTTGTTAGGTCTGGTGCATTTTTATCTTGCTCCTTCACCTTCTGTGTGTTTTTCTGTCTTCTCATTTTGCTTATCTTACTGTGTTTGGGGTCTCCTTTTTGCAGACTGCAGGTTCGTAGTTCCCGCGGTTTTTGATGTCTGTCTCCAGTGGCTAAGGTTGGTTCAGTGGGTTGTGTAGGCTTCCTGGTGGAGGGGACTAGTGCCTCTGTTGTGGTGGATGAGGCTGGATCTTGTCTCTCTAGTGAGCAGGTTCACGTCTGGTGGTGTGTTTTGGCATGTCTGTGGCCTTATTATGATTTTAGGCAGGCTCTCTGCTAATGGGTGGGGTTGTGTTCCTGTTTTGCTAGTTGTTTGGCATAGGTTGTCCAGCACTGTGGCTTGCTGGTCATTGAGTGAAGCTGGGTGCTGGTGTTAAGGTGGAGGTCTCTGGGAGATTTTCGCCATTTGATATTATGTGGAGCTGGGAGGTCTCTTGTGGACCAGTGTCCTGAAGTTGGCTCTCCTACCTCAGAGGCAGAGCCCTGACTCCTGGCTGGAGCACCAAGAGCCTTTCATCCACACGGCTCAGAATAAAAGGGAGAAAAAGTAGAGGGAATTAGTAGAAGTATGAGGAAAGAAAGAAGGAAAGGAGGGAACCAAAGAAGGAAGGAAGGAAGGAAGAAAGAAAGAAAGAAGCAAAGAAGGAAAGAAGGCAAGATGGAAAGAAAGGAGGGAGGGAGGGAGGGAGGAAGGAAGGAAGGAGGGAAAGAAGGAAAAATAGAAAGAAAGAAGATACAGTAAAAATAAAGTATAATAAAGTTATTGAATTAAAAAATTCTTATTTAGAAAAAAAAAAGGGACGGATAGAACCTTAGGACAAATGTTGGAAGCAAAGCTATACAGACAAAATCTTACACAGAAGCATACACATACACCCTCACTAAAAGAGGTAAAGGGGGAAAAATCATAAATCTTGCTCTCAGAGACCACCTCCTCAATGTGGGATGATTCGTTGTCTAAAGGAGGGAAGGAAGGAAGGAAGGAAAGAAAGAAAGAAAGGACGAAGGTAAAGTATAATAACGTTATTAAAATTAAAATTGATTATTAAGAAAAAAATTTTAAGGAAAAACCATGGACGGATAGAACCCTAGGACAAATGATGGAAGCAAGACTATACAGACAAGATCTCACACAGAAGCATACACATACACACTCACCAAAAGAGGAATAGGGAAAAAAATCATAGATCTTGTTCCTAAAGTCCACTTCCTTAATTTAGGATGATTGGTTGTCTATTCATGTATTCCACAGATGCAGGGTATATCAAGTTGATTGTGGAGCTTTAATCCGCTGCTTCTGAGGCTGCTGGGAGAGATTTCCCTTTCTCTTCTTTGTTCTCACAGCTCACAGGGGCTCAGCTTTGGATTTGGCCCTGCCTCTGCATGTAGGTCGCTGGAGGGCGTCTGTTTTTTGCTCAGACAGGACGGGGTTAAAGGAGCCGCTGATTCGGGGGTTCTGGCGCACTGAGGCCGGTGGGGAGGGAGGGGCACGGAGTGCGGGGCGGGCCTGCGGCGGCAAAGTCTGAGCGTGACTTTGCACCAGCCTGAGGCCCGCAGTGCATTCTCCCGGGGTAGTTGTCACTGGATCCCGGGAACCTGGCAGTGGCGGGCTGCACAGGCTCCGCGGAAGAGGGGTGTGGAGAGTGACCTGTGCTCGCACACAGGCCCCTTGGTGGTGGCAGCAGCAGACTTAACGCCTCCCGCCCGTCTCTGGGGTCCGCGCTTTCAGCCACGGCTCGTGCCCGTCTCTGGGGTCCGCGCTTTCAGCCGCGGCTCACGCCCGTCTCTGGGGTTTCTTTAAGCAGCGTTCTTAAACCCCTCTCCTCACGCCCCAGGAAACAGAGAGGGAAGAAAAAGTCTCTTGCCTCTTCGGCAGGTGCAGACCTTTCCCCGGACTCCCTCCCGGCTAGCTGTGGTGCACTAACCCCTTCAGGCTATGTTCAAGCCGCCAACCCCAGTCCTCTCCCTGCACTCGGTCCGAAACCCGAGCCTCAGAGCCTCAGCTCGCAGCCCCGCCCACCCCGGCTGGTGAGTAGACAAGCCTCTCGGGCTGGTGAGTGCCAGTCGGCACTGATCCTCTGTGAGGGAATCTCCCCGCTTTGCCCTCCACACCCGTTGCTGTGCTCTCCTCCGCGGCTTCGAAGCTCCCCCCTCCGCCTCCCGCAGTCTCCGCCCGGGAAGGGGCTTCCTAGTGTGTGGAAACTTTTCCTCCTTCACAGCTCCCTCCCACTGGTGCAGGTGCCGTCCCTATTCTTTTGTCTCTGTTTTTTCTTTTTTTCTTTTGCCCTACCCAGGTACGTGGGGAGTTTCTTGCCTTTTGGGAGGTCTGAGGTCTTCTGCCAGTCTTCAGTAGGTGTTCTGTAGGAGTTGTTCCACGTGTAGATGTATTTCTGGTGTATCTGTGGGGAGGAAGGTGATCTCCGCGTCTTACTCTTCCGCCATCTTCCAGCAATAAGTTCTTAGTACACCTTTTCATAAAAAGTTTTGGCAAAAAATCAGTGACTGTAAAGCAGTGCAACATTGTTTAACAGTGATTAGAGTGAGGTATTGGAAGACAACTCTGAGTGTTGTGTAGCAAGAGAATCTCAAAGAACAAAGAGCCTTGCCATTTTGACTTGCCCAGGAAAATGAAAGTAGAACAAATGTGTCTAATTCTCTTTTCACCTTCAAATAGTTTCCATAAGTAGTCAAGATTGTAAACTTTTATATTCTTATTCTTTATTTTCCGGAATCACAGAATTTGAAGATAATCAATTAAAATTTCATAACATCTCTTTGGCTCTAAGAAATAGTGTCATCACATTTATTTTATTATGTGTGACCATCAATTAAGGCATTCCTAGCTCAGAAATTATGTGGTAGTTTGTGAATCAGTAGTGAATAGTCAATAGGAACACATGGCATTAGCTGGGGTACAACATTACATCTGGAGGGATCTTCATTTGAAAACATCAACTTTCCCACTGGAAGAGAGTCTAAATTTGAAAAATCTTTCAAGTGACATTATTTTATGGTGTTTCATGCAAGGACTGACTTAAAGCTTATCTGGTTCATACTTCACAGTTTTCAACAATTGAGTTTCTCTCTCTTTCTCTCTCTCCTCTCTCTCTCTCTCTCTCTCTCTCTCTTTCTATCTCCCCCAAGTAGGTTACCTGTACTTCTTTCATAGAATAACATTCATAATGGTCCTGGGCTGAAAGAAGTACTAGTTCGGTTTTAAATATAATTGTCATTTTGGAAATGCAGATTTGAACAATAATAAAGTCACAGTGGAAATAGTTTAACAGCTTCTAGGTGGCCTTGGTTTAATCTGGCTATTTAAAAATTACAATGCTGTAAGAATTTACTGACCAAGGCTGCAGAAGGACTGACCATTGCCAGGTTTGTGAAGCAGTTTTGTTTGACCTGCTAAATTATGTGTCATCATACAGCGACCTGATTTATCAGGGTTCATCAGATAGTATCAAAAAATAGTTTGGAGTATTGTAGTCAAAGGATAATACATTTGCATCATCTCTTTTAGGAAAATAAAACACAAAAATTAAAGAGCTGAGCTTTGCTCAGATATGCAGTCTCTTTCCATCTGACCTTCGTCATATATTGCCTTGTTTTTTAAGATTTTATGTAGCTGCTATTTCTCATAGAAGATAAGTTCCTTGAAGCTGTGGGCTGGCTTACACTTCACATTCCTCAGAGGACTTACCTTTTACATCTTGCACATGGTAACAAAGAGCTTCAGTAGATATTTTTTGAATGAATGCAACCTTTTTTCCTTACCAGCTTCCTGATCTGTGTCCATACACAAAGGCATTCTCAGAACATATGCTAATGACACAGTTTTCTTGTATACATACAAGTAAGTCATCTGCAACTGTTCAGACTGAATGAACAGGATTTCCAAAAAATTACTGAGTAGTTAGAGAGTAATCAAGTTATGCTGAATCTCAACAAAACAATTACAATTTTATTTTATTATACTTAAAGACTTGATAAAAAAAGGCACTTCTTAGAAATTAATGTTAATGGTACTATAGTTTACGTTAAAACATTAGCTTAACAATGTATCTGGGTGTAAAACTAAAACCAAATTCAGTCATTCAAAGACAGTTTAACAGATCTAATTGGGGAAGTAGCATCAAAATGGATTTTTACTGACTCGTTAGACAATGTTTATCACACAGAGCAGCAGAGGAAGCCTGCAATGCATCGATCCTGTCCCACTTTAGCTATGGGAAGACAACCTGAGTCAATGTTCAAACAAAAAGTTTTAAGATAAACTGTAATATTTTAGAAAACATTCAACTAGGTGAGTTATGCCAAATAACAACTGAAAAAGAAAAATACTTTCACCGCAACTTTGCTGAAGTGAATCAATTCCGTCTTAGGATGAAAACAAAGATTCCAAGATTCCTAGCCTTAGTTGACAAAAACTAATTAGAAAAATTAATGTGTTAACGGTCTTCTCATCAGCAATGGATTATGTATCATAATTATCTCAATGTTTTAGTTATAGCTGAGTTTAAAAATAGAGATTGGAGCTACCTAAAAACGACTGTGCTATATATACGATTCAGCTCATTAGACTGACACTGGGATTTTCTTTGAGACAGAATTCTATCTAAGGTGGCAATTTAGATGCCAAGTATTAGCCAGATACAATTTAGAACGAATGTGAAATAGCTCAGAGGAATAAAAGAAATGCTGATAATGAAAATGCTGACAAAGTTGAACCACTGGAAGCTGCCCAATGCCACCCACTACAAAGTAAACCTCCAAGTACGGAAAGACCAATTTCATAATATAAACGATTGTAATGAAAGATTCACTTGATACTCAAAAAAACTACTGCATGCACTATAAATGTTTGTTAGTAAATAAATTGTTAATGTATTAGAGAGACCATTTCAAGATAAAAAATATTGGAAAAGCCCTATCTCTAGTTTTTGGTGCAATCTCTGGAATAACTCCCAGATTTTATTTTATAAATTATGTATGATTTTCTGCTTGATGGAGTTGACTGGTTGCAATGGGCCTGTTCAATATTTCTGTGTTTGATTGTGATTTGTCCTCCAATGAGATATTCTTAAGCATTAATTTCTATGGTACAGGAACATTACTGAAACTTGTTTTCAAAGATAATGTAATGCTTTCTACTCACATTGTCGGCAGCATAATTGATGAGAGTGATATTTAATTTCCAGGGTACAGTTATCTTGAAATCAAAGGGGTGGAATGATAAGATCAAGGATGTTCTGCAATGTTGATGTGGTTAGTGCTGTCAACAGTCTTGTCAAATGAGATAGAGAATCCACTCTGTTCTGCTTCCAACATAGAATATTGTTTTTACTATTGTCATATTTCATGTGTCAACTCTTCCTACCTAGATTGCATTCAAGCCATCCTAACTTCTTAGTATCAAAGTATAATATTTTATCTGTTTATACAAAATTGTATATAGACAAGTGTGATGTAACTCATGAGTGCTGAATAATGTATTTTGAAAGACCACAGGCTTTCAGGCTATACAGATCTGAGTTCAAATCCCAGTTTAATCTCTAACTAGTTATGTGCTTATGGGCAAATCATTTAGCCTCTCCGAGACTTAGTTTCTCCATCTGCAAAATGAGCCTAATACAACATATCTTGGCTTGTTGTGAAGATTACAGACAACATGTAGAAAAGTGCCTAACATTGCCTAAACTGTCTTGAGGTCCATAACATGTCTTTCTCTGCTCCATTTTAGTGCTTTTGCTTCAGGATCTTTGCAGGTTCTCTCTTCCACACTGTCTATCAAGGATCCCCAACTTCAACAGAGCTCTAGTCTCAGCAGAGACTCAGCTTCCTTTCCCATCACTCAAAGTTTTTGGAAAGAAAGTTGGACAAGCACAGTGCCTGGCATATTGCACTTGTTTGATAAATATTTAAGATTATTATATTATGTATACATTGTGAAATAAAATTAATGTTTTAGGGAAAGACAAGAAAGATTTAAGCACAAAAATTTTCTCTGCCTTTTGGCCTCTCTCTCCTCACTGTGCATCATGTATCTGTATTATGCATCAACCAAACCTCATCCATTGGCAGAAGTACCTGCTCAACCATAAGAACAACACTCTCCCAGCACCAACAGGACAACTCTTTAGAAAATAACCTTCCTTGTAAGGGGTCACAATGACCCACCACTTTGCACTTGCAGATCTGGATTGTATAAACTGTCAATAATAAGTCATTTAATGTATAGCGTTCTGTTTCAAAAAACTTATATAACTGCATTATGACCTATAATGGGCAGGCAGAACAGTTCTTGGAGCTTTCTGAGATGCGGTTCCCAGGTTATAATCCTCAATTCAGCTCAGATAAAATCCATTTCTTTCTTAGATTGACTGATTAACTTTTCACCAACAACACTTTTGTATGTGTCTAAAAAAACTATCAATGTATATACAGAATATTCATGGTGTACTGTTGAAGTAAACGTCTTTTTAATTTTGCCAGCCAAACATCATAATTCATGTATCTTTCTTTTAGCATTACTCTCACTTTCCTATGAGGAACCAATTGCCATTCAGTTTTCTCAATGCATCTGGTTTGAGTGAAGTTCTTGGTCTCAGAAATAAGAGTGTGATTCAGGCTTGATCAACATCACAGATATTTGTTTATCCACATAGGACCAATGCAAATAAGAGTGAACACTCAGAGTTTTGTTGGGTCACTTCTTTATGTTAGGATTGCTAGCTTGTAGAAGTAACCCTGGGGTTGTTGCCATGACCTAGGGAAAGTCTGCCTGCATAGAGAAAATCTGCCACAGAAAAAAGCACATAAAGCAAGTACAGATAAAAGCTGAGCCAGGAGATGCAAGGAGATCAAGTCTTGATGAAAATGTTTAAGCTCCTGAATTCAGACCTGCTTATAGCTGGATCTTCTTGGACATTTTAGTTTTGTGAGTCAAAATGCTTTAACATGAATTATCATCATCATCATCACTATCATCGTATCGTTCAATCATTCAAGCCAATTTCAGATGAGTCTTCGTCACTTGCAATCAAAAGTCCTAATACAGTTGATTTTTTTCCACAGAAATACCTCCCCACATACAGGTGGAAGCATAACTACTAACCAGAATTCTTTTCAAATTCCAATACTTTCTAAAGTGGTATCAACAATGATAGCAATAATGTAACAAACACAAGTTAAAAAAAATACTCACCACACCGAAAATAATCATGTATCACCATCATTTCTGAAGACCCCATTAAAAACCTCACTACTGAACATTTAAAGAGAGAGAAAAATAGCTCTATAATAGAGTTGGGCTAGATCTTTTATTCCTGGTCTGCTTTGAAATTGTGACACTTTAGGTATTTGAGTTCATGACTTCCAATAACCATGCTATGTGGCATAATTTTGTGATTTGGAAGGAATTAAAAGTAATTTTGTTTTGAGAATTTTTTGACAGCTCCTGACATTCTTGGAGACAACTTGAGTTGTTACACAACCAGGATTAGGAATCATGGCCTTAGGCTCTCTTTACACAATAGAAGATCAACTGGCAAAAAAAAAAAAAATCTGTCAAGTGGTTTTTGAGCTACAAAAAAAAATGTATCATTTCCTGGAATTTTTTTTACCACTGAGTTAACTAGATGTTTGATTGAGCTGACTAGCTTAACCTATGGTTTTGGAATCATGTAGACATGGCTTCATAAATAAGAGCATGTTTTTCCTTATTCAGTTATACAGAATGAAGTTCATAGAGGCCAAGTTTAAAAGTTTTAATATTGTCCAGCTGTTTTCCCAGACTGGAAGACTCCACATAGCATAGATTTATGCTGTCCTGCTGAGATTAGAATTCTCTTATAGTTCAAATACCTCATTGGTCTGTATGCAGTTCTTTATCAGGTTGCACGTGTCTACCTTTGGAGATTATAACAACTAGCACTCTATTCCTAACAATAATTCTAATATTTATGAACCCATGGAATTGTTTTACTTTGAAAATGGCTAAATGACAAAATGGAAAAAAAATTCAACTACCACATCGACAAACAGTTCATCATTAAACTGTTATTGAGTGCCATTAGTTGAAGAGCTAACACTACAGGAGGTTTGATACCTTCCAAAGACAATTTTCAAACAACCATAGATGAATCAGGCACTTTAACCTGTAAGAACAAGATTTCTCAGGAGATGAAAATATTTTGGACAATAACCACTTAAATATTAAACTATTTCCTTAGATTTCATTTTTGCATGTATCTTGACAACAGGAAGTCTCTAATAGAAATGTGTTTCCTCACAATAGAAACTAATAC
This sequence comes from Leucopleurus acutus, assembly GCF_964270905.1. Classification (NCBI taxonomy): domain Eukaryota; kingdom Metazoa; phylum Chordata; class Mammalia; order Artiodactyla; family Delphinidae; genus Leucopleurus; species Leucopleurus acutus. The sequence goes on from NC_139148.1 coordinate 85,240,876, forward strand.
TAAAAAGGATATACCTCTCACATATCACTTTTTAAAACCTTGTTATACTTTGTTCTGCATGTACTTCAAAGTGATGGCCTCCCATGGTCCTCAACACAGGAGCCTGGCACAAAAGATAAAACAGCCTGGTGCTACTATAAGATGACAGACAAAATATTTTGTCCAAACTCCTACTGGCAGTGGTTTGCATAGGCAGACAGCCTGCCCTCTGCCCCTTGTTGGCTAAAACTTAGCAACCAAACATGTAACTACCAGTTTATCTGTCTTTTTTTTTCTTTTTCTCCAAGGACAGCCCCATTATTCTAATTCAAACATATAATTTTCAAATATAAAAGTATTAACTTTTCAGACTACCTTGCAGCCTGAGGCAGCTATCAACAAAAAGGGGAAGAGGAAAGAAGAACACCCAACCTGAGAAAGCTGAAGAGAGCCAGAGAGAAGCCAATGTGGGAAGTCAGGACCAAGACCTATCAAGTAAGCTGGGAGAACCAACTGTGAGATGACTTTGGCAAATGGTAAAGGAGAAAGTGAATTTTTTGGGTGTAAGCAATTCAATGACATAAGGGGGTCATGATGAGGAGGAGAGGAGGAGGGAGGGAAAAGGAGGAGTTTGGAAAGGAGAACAAAGAGTATTAAAACCTGTCAGTGAGGTGCATTTAAGAAATACAGCAGAGGAAGCCTGAGTTCCAGATTTCTTCTTCCCTAGTGCAGAATGTCTGATCAACTCATGCTAGTTTCTTGTGATGCCTATTTATTTAACCAATTATTCATTCTCTGCTTTAGTTAATTCACATTTTTCTTCAGGTCTCATGTAAACTCCATACAGACTTTGAAGATTTTGTCTCTTTAAATCACAAATGATTTCCAAGTATTACCTTCTTCACTCTTCTGTTTTGAAATTTACAACTTGTAGAACATGGATTTTTTTTTCTGGGGGCGAGGTGGGGGGAGACAGGGTGGGGTGGGCTTGGAGACCGGGTGCAGGGGAAACCTTCAAGATGGTGAAGGAGTAAGACGTGGAGATCACCTTCCTCCCCACAAATACATCAGAAATACATCAACATGTGTTAACAACTCCTACAGAACACATACTGAATGCTGGCAGAAGATCTCAGACTTACCCAAATACAAGAAACTCCCCACGTACCAGGGTAGGGCAAAAGAAAAAAGAATAAACAGAGACAAAAGAATAGGGACAGGACCTGCACCAGTGGGAGGGAGCTGTGAAGGCGGAAAGGTTTCCACACACTAGGAAGACCCTTCACAGGCGGAGACTGCAGGAGGAAGAGGGGGGAAGCTTCGGAGCTGCGGAGGAGGGTGCAGCAACAGGAGTGTGGAGGGCAAAGTGGAGAAATTCCTGTACGGAGGATCAGTGCCAACCGGCACTCACCAGCCTGAGAGGCTTGTCTGCTCATCCGTCGGGGCGGGCGGGGCTGGGAGCTGAGGCTCGGACTTCAGTGGGAGAGCAGGGAGAGGACTGGGGTTGGCTGTGTGAACACAGCCTGAAGGGACTAGTGCACCACGGCTAGCCGGGAGGGAGTCCAGAAAAGAGCCTAGAATTGCCGAAGAGGCAAGAGACCATTGTTTCGGGTGCGTGAGGACAGGGGATTCAGAGCACTGCCAAAACGATCTTCAGAGACAGGCACTAGCCGCTCTATCAGTGTGGACCCCAGAGACGGGCATGAAACACTAAGGCTGTTGCTGCAGCCACCAAGAAGCCTGTGTGCAAGCACAGGTCACTATCCACACCTCCCCTCCTGGGAACCTGTGCAGCCCGCCACTGCCAGGGTCCCGTGATCCAGGGACAACTTCCGCAGAAGAATGCACAGTGTGCCACAGGTTGGTGCAAAGACCCACTGGCCTCTGCTGCCGCAGGCTCACCCTGCATCTGTACCCCTCCTTCTCCCAGGCCTGAGTGAGCCAGAGCCCCTGAATCAGCTGCTTCTTTAACCCCGTCCTGTCTGAGTGAAGAACAGACGCCCTCCGGCGACCTACGCGCAGAGGCGGGGCCAAATCCAAAGCTCAACCCCAGGAGCTGTGTGAACAAAGAAGAGAAAGGGAGATTTCGCCCAGCAGCCTCAGGAGCAGCAGATTAAGTCTCCACAATCAACTTGATGTACCCTGCATCTGTGGAACACATGAATAGACAACGAATCATCCCAAAATTGAGACGGTGGACTTTGGGAGCATTTATAGACTTGGGGTGTGCTGTATGAGACTGACTGGTTTATGGTTTTATGTTTATCTTAGTTTAGTATTTAGAGATTATAATCATTGGTAGATTTATTGATTTGGTTGCTTTCTTCCTTTCTTTTAAAAATATATATATATATAATTTCCCTTTTCTCTTTTGGTGAGTGTGTACGTGTATGTGTGATTTGTCTGTATCATACAGACAAATAGCTTTGCTTTTACCATTTATCATAGGGTTCTGTCTCTCTGATTTTTTTTTTTAATAATACAGCTTTTAGCAATTGTTATGATTGGTGGATTTGTTTTTGGTTTGGTTGCTCTCTTCTTTCTTTCTTTTTACTTTTTTATTTTTAATAATTTATTTATTTTTTATTTTAATAAACTTATTTTATTTTATATTTTTCTTTCCTTGTTTCTTTTTTACTCCCTTTTCTTCTGAGCCGTGTGGCTGACAGGGTCTTAGTGCTATGGCCAGATGTCAGGGCTGTGCCTTGGAGGTGGGAGAGCTGAGTTCAAGACATTGGTCCATCAGAGACCTCCCAGCTTCACATAATATCAAACGGCAAAAACTCTCCCAGAGATCTCCATCTCAATGCTAAGAACCAGCTCCACTCAACGACCAACAAGGTACAGTGCTGGACACCCTATGCCAAAAACTAGCAAGAGAGGAAAGCAACCCCACTCATTAGCAGAGAGACTGCCTAAAATCATACTAAGGTCACAGACACCCCAAAACACACCACCAGATGTGGTCTTGCCCTCCAGAAAGACAAGATCCAGCCTCATCCACCAAAACACAGGAAACAGTGCACTCCACCAGTAAGCCAACAAACCCACTGAACCAAATTTAGCCACTGGGGGCAGACAAAACAAAAAAATGGGAAACATGAATCTGCAGCCTGCGACAAGGAGACCACAAACACAGTAAGTTAAGCAAAATGAGAAGAGAAACACACAGTAGATGAATGAGCAAGGTAAAACCCACCAGACCAAACAAATGAAGAGGAAATCGGCAGTCTACCTGGAATGTAACTCACAGTAATGATAGTAAAGGTGATCCAAAATCTTGGAAATAGAATGGAGGAAATACAAGAAACGTTTAACAAGGACCTAGAAGAACTAAAGAGAAAACAAACAATGATGAACAACACAATAAATGAAATTAAAAGTTCTCTAGAAAGAATCAATAGCAGAATAACTGAAGCAGAAGACTGGATAAGTGACCTGGAAGATAAAATAGTGGAAATAACAACTGAAGACAAGAATAAAGAGAAAAGAATGAAAAGAATTGAGGACAAAAAAAAAAAAGAATTGAGGACAGTCTTAGAGACTCAAGGACAACATTAAACACAACAATATTTGAACTATAGTGGTTCCAGAAGAAGAGAAAAAGAAAAGGACTGAGAAAACATTTGAAGAGTTTATAGTTGAAAACTACACTAATATGGGAAAGGAAATATTTAATCAACTCCAGGAAGTGTAGAGAGTCCAATATAGGATAAACCCAAGGAGACACACGCCAAGACACATATTAATCAAACTATCAAAAATTGAATATAAAGAAAAAACACTAAAAGCAGCAAGGGAAAAACAACAAATAACATACAAGGGAATCCCCATAAGGTTAACAGCTGATCTTTCAGCAGATACTCTGCAAGCCAGAAGGGAGTTGCAGACATATTTAAAGTGATGAAAGGGCAAAACCTACAATCAAGATTACTCTACCCAGCAAGAATCTCATTCAGATTTGATGGAGAAATTAAAACCTTTACAGACAAGTAAAAATTAAGAGAATTCAGCACCACCAAACCAGCTTTACACCCAATGCTAAAGGAACTTCTCTAGGCAGGAAACACAAGAGAAAGAAAAGACCTACAATAACAAATCAAAAACAATTAAGAAAATGGTAATAGGAGCATACATATAGATAATTACCTTAAATGTAAATGGATTAACTGTTCCCACCAAAAGGCACAGACTGGCTGAATGGATACAAAAACAAGACCCATATATATGTTGTCTACAAGAGACCCACTTCAGACCTAGGGAAACACACAGACTGAAAGTGAGGGATTGGAAAAAGATATACCATGCAAGTGGAAATCAAAAGAAAGTGGGAGCAGCAGTTCTCATATCAGACAAAATAGACTTTAAAATAATGACTATTACAAGAGACAATGAAGGACACTACATAACAATTCAAGAAGAAGCTATAACAATTGTAAAATTTCATGCACTCAACATAGGAGCACCTCAATAGATAATGCAAATTCCAACAGCCATAAAAGGGGAAATCGACAGTAACACAATCATAGTACTGGACTTTAACACCCCACTTTCACCCATGGACAGATCATCCAAATGAAAATAAATAAGGAAAAACAAGCTTTAAAAGATACATTAAACAGGATGGACTTAATTGACATTTATAGGATGTTCTATCCAAAAACAACAGAATACACTTTCTTCTCAAGTACTCAGGGAACATTCTTCAGGATAGATCATATCCATATTTTGGATAAGAAATCAAGCCTTGGAAAATTTAAGAAAATTGAAATTGTATCAAGTAACATTTCTGACCACAGTGCTCTGAGACTAGATACCAGTTACAGGAAAAAAATCTGTAAAAACTACAAACACATGGAGGCTAAGCAATACACTAATTAATAACCAAGAGATAACTGAAAAAATGAAAGAGGAAATCAAAAAATACCTAGAAAAAAATAACAGTGAAAACACCACGACCCCAAACCTATGGGATGCAGCCAAAGCAGTTCTAAGAGGGAAGTTTAAAGTAATACAATCCTACCTCAGGAAACAAGAAACATCTCATATAAACAACTTAAGCTTACACCTAAAGCAATTAGAGAAAGAAGAACAAAAACCCCAATGTTAGCAGAAGGAAAGAAATCATAAAGATCAGATCAGAAATAAATAAAAAAGAAATGAAAGAAATAATAACAAAGATCAATAAAACTAAAAGCTGGTTCTTTGAGAAGATAAACAAAACTAATAAACCATTAGCCAGACTCATCAAGAATAATAGGAAGAAGACTCAAATCAATAGATTTAGAAATGAAAAAGGAGAAGTAACAACTGACACTGCAGAAATACAAAGGATCATGAGTGATTACTACAAGCAACTCTATTCCAAAAAAATGGGCAACCTGGAAGAAATGGGCAAATTCTGAAAAAAGCACAAACTTCTGAGACTGTACCAGGAAGAAAGAGAAAATATAAACAGACCAATCCCAAGCACTGAAATTGAGCCTGTGGTTAAAAACCTTCCAACAGGGCTTCCCTGGTGGCGCAGTGGTTGAGAGTCCGCCTGCCCATGCAGGGGACACGGGTTCGTGCCCCGGTCTGGGAAGATCCCACATGCCATGGAGCACCTGGACCCATGAGCCATGGCTGCTGAGCCTGTGTGTCCAGAGCCTGTGCTCTGCAATGGGAGAGGCCACAACAGTGAGAGGCCCATGTACCGCATAAAAAAAAAAAAATCTTTCAACAAACAAAAGCCCAGGACCAGATGGCTTCACAGGCAAATTCTATCAAACACTTAGAGAGGAGCTACCACCCATATCTCTCAAACTCTTCCAAAATATAGCAGAGGGAGGAATACTTCCAAATTCATTCCACAAAGCCAGCATCACCCTGATACCAAAACCAGACAAAGATGTCACAAAGAAAGAAATCTACAGGCCAATTTCACTGATGAACATAGTTGCAAAAATTCTCAACAAAATACTAGCAAACAGGATCCAACAGCACATTAAAAGGATCATACACCATGATCAAGTTGGATTTACCCCAGGAATGCAAGGACTCTTCAATATATGCAAATCAATCAGTGTGATAAAACATATTAACAACTTGAAGGAGAAAAACCATATGATCATCTCAATAGATGCAGAAAAAGCTTTCAACAAAATTCAACACCCATTTATGATAAAAACCCCACAGAAAGTAGGCATTGAGGGAATTTACCTCAACATAATAAAGACCATATATGACAAACCCACAGCCAACATCATTCTCAATGGTAAAAAACTGAAAACATTTCCTCTCAGATCAGGAACAAGACAAGGGTTTCCACTCTCACCACTATTATTCAACATACTTTTGGAAGTTTTAGCCACAGCAATTAGAGAAGAAAAAGAAATAAAATAAATCCAAATCAGAAAAGAAGAAGCAAAGCTGTCACTGTTTGCAGATGACAGGATGCTATACATAGAGAATCCTAAAGATGCTAACAGAAAACTACTAGAGCTAAGCAATGAATTTCATAGAGTAGCAGGATACAAAATTAATGCACAGAAAACTCTTGCATTCCTATACACTAATGATGAAAAATTTTAGAAAAGAAATTAAGGAAATACTCCCATTTACCATTACAACAAAAATAATAAAATACACAGGAATAAACCTACCAAAGGAGACAAAAGACATCTATGCAGAAAAATAAAAGCCACTGATGAAAGAAATTAAAAATGATACAGCAGATGGAGAGATATACCATGTTCTTGGATTGGAAGAATCAACATTGTGAAAATGACTATACTACCCACAGCAATCCACAGACTCAATGCAATCCCTGTCAAACTAACAATGGCATTTTTTCACAGAACTAGAACAAAAAATTTCACAATTTGTATGGAAACACAAAAGACCCCAAATAGCCAAAGCAATCTTGAAAATGAAAAACGGAGCTGGAGGAATCAGCCTCCCTGACTTCAGACTATACTACAAAGCTACAGTAATCAAGACAGTATGGTACTGGCACAAAAACAGAAAGATAGATCAATGGAACAGGATAGAAAGCCTAGAGATAAACCCACACACACATGATCAACGTATCATTGATAATGGAGGCAAGAATATACAATGGAGAAAAGATAGCGTCTTCAATAAATGGTGATGTGAAAACTGGAGAGCTACATGTAAAAGAATGAAATTAGAACTTCCTAACACCATACATGAAAATAAAATCAAAATGGATTAAAGACCTAAATTTAAGGCCGGATACTATAAAACCCTTAGAGGCAAACATAGACCAAACACTCTATGACATAAATCACAGCAAGATCCTTGCTGACACCCCTCCTAGAGAAATGGAAATAAAAACAAAAATAAACAAATGGGACCTAATGAAACTTCAAAGCTTTTGCACAGCAAAGGAAACCGTAAACAAGATGAAAAGACAACACTCAGAACAGGAGAAAATATTTGCTAATGAAGCAACTGACAAAGGATTAATGTACAAAATATACAAGCAGTTCAATATCAAAAAAGCAGACAACCCAATCCAAACATGGGCAGAAGACCTAAACAGACCTTTCTCCAAAGAAGATATACAGATTGCCAACAAACACATGAACGGATGCTCAACATCACTAATCATTAGAGAAATGCAAATCAGAACTACAATGAGGTATCACCTCACACCTGTCAGAATGGCCATCATCAAAAAATCTATAAACAATAAATGCTGGAGAGGGTGTGGAGAAAAGGGAACCCTCTTGCACTGTTGGTGGGAATGTACATTGATACAGCCACTATGGAGAAGAGTATGCTGGTTCCTTAAAAAAACTAAAACTAGAACTACCATACAACCCAGCAATACCGCTACTGGGCATGTACCCTGAGAAAACAATATTTCAAAATGAGTCATGTACCACAATGTTCATTGTAGCTCCATTTACAGTAGCCAGGACATGGACGCAACCTAAGTGTCCATCGACAAATGAATAGATAAAGATGTGTCACATATATACAATGGAATATTACTCAGCCATAAAGAGAAACGAAATTGAGTTATTTGTTGAGGTTGATGGACCTTGAGACTGTCATACAGAGTGAAGTAAGTCAGAAAGAGAAAAATAAATACCATATATTAACACATATATATGGAATCTAAAAAAAAATAAAATGGTTCTGAAGAACCTAGGGGCAAGACAGGAATAATGATGCAGAGGTAGAGAATGGACTTGTGGACATGGGTAGGGGGAAGGATATGCTGGTATGAAGTTAGAGAGTTGCATGGACTTATATATACTACCAAATGTAAATTAAATAGCTATTGGGAAGCAGCCGCCTAGCATAAGGAGATCAGTCCTGTGCTTTGTGACCACCTAAAGGGGTGACAAAGGGAGGGTGGGAGGGAGATGCAAGAGGGAGCGGATATGTGGATATATGTATACATATAGCTGATTCACTTTGTTATCAAACAGAAACTAACACACCATTGTAAAGCAATTATACTCCAATAAAGATGTTAAAAATAAATAAATCAATAAAACCTTCACTATGTTCTCAGTTCAAGATGTTTTATACTCTTCGATATATACTGCTATTTTGGTGGTTCTTCCAACTTTATAATACACTGTTTAAAAAAATGAAAGTAGACAGTTTGGGGCTTTGGTTCACAGCAGGAATGTTTTACTTAATCTTTTATATTTTACAAGGCAATGGGCCCTTTTGAAGGTCTGATCGGGGGTAGGAGAGAAGAAAGGCCTCAGAAAGAAAGCTTTTAGTTTATAATGGACAAGAAGTATAGCAGTCAGAAAATCAGCATGGTACTGCCTTGATTCTACTTTCCTTTAGCGTATGAAATGGCTGCTAGAACCATCAGGGGGGAAATGCTAGCCTTTGTGACAAGGTCTTTTAGAAGGAAAATGTCATTGGATTGAATAATAGGGGAAACACCTATATAAACATAATATATTATATCAATATTGTTCCTGGGTTCAGATGCTTATTTTCAATGAGGCTGTTTATACGAGGTCTAAAGGAAAGGTGTGAGGAAGGGAGGAGAGCTGCTCTGGGACACAAGAGTTTGTGCAGCTGTTCAAAACATGTAACTGCTTTTGAAACATTGGCAAGATCACACTCACAGGGGCTTCAACTGACCTCTTCTGGGTGGAAAAGAACAAAAAAAGAATGCCATCAAGAAGTGAGAAAAAAAAACTTTGCTCATGAAGAGAAAAACACATTTTTATTTATTTCTGCTCTTCTGACAGTCCCTGAGATAGAACACATTAGTTGACAGTAGCCTTTATATACAAAAGGACTCTTTTTGATACACTTCCTTCTCACCAAGTCATTACCAGAGTTCATTGTCAGCCAGGTCATAAGAGAGAGCTCTTTTAGTACAGCATGAATAGTGTCTGGATTACTTTTTAAAAGGTAGAATGGAAAGTTTTGGGCTTTGGCAAGCCTTGTTTGGTGATGAGAGTCAGAAAGAGATGAGACTTGTATTTAATTTTCATTAAAATATTTTATACAGAATAATACATGATTTTTTTGAAAAAACGTCAAACAGTAAAGAAATATAAACAGTTAAAAGTGTTCTCTCTTCCCCCCTCATTTCCACTCTTAAGAGATGAACACCAATAACATTTTAATGTGTGTCCTTTAGCATTTTTTCTATGAACATACAGGTACATCTACATATGTGTAAACATATACATCATATATATATATAAATGTTATATATATTCATATATAATATATATATGTCATATGTATTATATTCTTTTTATATAAAAAATATATAAAACATTTCTTTTCACAAAAATGGAATTATTTTCCAACTTTCTGGGCAACTTGCTTTTTTCAGTAAATGTATCAAAGATTAACTTCTATGTAAGAACATACAAATATCCCACATTCTTTGTGATGGATGCAAAGCATCCCATTTTATGTGTACCATAATTTATTTACTCTCCTGATATGAACACTTTGGTTGTTTCTAGTCAGTTGCTATAAAAAATAAAGCTGTAATGAATGTCCTTTAACATATGTCCTTACATAGTTATGCAACAATTTTTGTATAATACTTTGTATTAATCATTATGTCTATCAGGTATTATTTGAAATGATTAAAATAACTATAACATATATTTAACATATGAAGCACAATAACTAAGTGAATAATTATGAATCCATCACTCAAGAATTAAGGCATTGACATTCCTTTGTATCTCCCTGTGTACTTGGTCCCTATTTCTATCCCATTCCCCTGACTCCACTGCCTGCAACTCACTTAGAGTTTGCTGGATTTTTGTATGTTGCTTTTTTTAAAGTTTTTTCTATTATTACTGAATGCATAAATGATGAACTTGATTTGAATGTTTTTGACCTTTATAAACTTTTTATTTTACTGTGTGTAGTCTGCAGCTTGCTTTTTTTCATCAATATTATATTAAGGGTTTACCCACATTGTTGTGTGTATCTATGGCTAATTAATTTTCATTTTTAAACATTACAATTTGTAACTATACTATAACTTATTAATCCATTCTCCTGCATTGCTGGATCATATAATATGTATATGTTCAAATTTCCAAGACAGTTCAAAATTGTTTTCCAGAATGATTGTAGAATTTCAAAGTTTCATTAGCAGAATATCAGAATGTAAGTATTATGGTTGTTCCACATTTTGGTATCATCACACTTTTTAATTTTAATAGACTTCTTAAATTTTGCCAATTTTTTTGGTGTGTGTATCTCATTTTGCTAGTAATTTGAATCTCTCTGGTTCCTAATGAGGTTAAAAAACTTTTAAATATATTCATGGTTCTTTTGTTTTCCCTATATTGTGAAATGGTTATTCATGCTTCTGCCCAGTTTTCTATTGAACTGTTTGTCATTTTCTTATTGATTTGTGACAATTCTTTATATATTCTAGATAATAAAATTTTGTCAGTTTTATGTACTTCAAATATCCTCTCCTAGTTTTTCGTTTGTCTTCCCACTTTCTTTATTGTGTCTTTTCATGAACAGACATTCTTATTTTAATCTAATTAAATTTATTAATCTTGTATTTTATGGTTAGTGCTTTGTGTGTTTTTAAAAAAATTCCTTCCTTACTTTGAGGCCATAAAGCACTCCTCCTGTAAGTTTCCAGGTTTTGCCTTTCACGTTTAGTCCTTAATCAATCAGAAATTGATTTTGGTGTTTGTGAGATAAGGATACTACATCTTTCTCTTATATATAATCAGTTGCCTCAGCACAACTTATGAAATAGTCCATCCTTTCCCACTGATCTTCCATGGCACCTCAATCATAGATTGTTTATACATATGCCAGATTGTGGCTGAGTCTGTATTCCAAAGATGGCTGCACAAAGAGTCCATGTTTGCTCCCCTTTAATCTGGCCATGTCAGTGACTACAGTGGGAGTCTCACTGGTTGAGATTTTTCTTTTTTGGCTGCACAGCCGGGCATGTGGGATCTTAGTTCCCTAACGAGAGATCAAACTGGGGCCCTCAGCAGTGAGAGTATGGAGTCCTAACCACTGGACTGCCAGGGAATTCCCCACACTGGTTGACTTCTGAGGCTAGAGCATAAAAGATGATGCAGCTTCTTTTTGTCTGGCTGGCTCAGACATGTGGCTTTTGAGCCTGAAGTCACCATGGAAGAATTCTGGCTGTATTAAAGCTAACATGCAGAAAAAGACAAGTGAAATAGATTTAAATTCTCAAGGTGCCCCAAGTATTCCAGCCCCCAGCTGTCTGAGTTTTCCCAGTGTCGGCACCAAAGCCTTTGAGAGGGCCCCTGGCTTACCACCATCTGACAACAACCTAATGAGACCCCAAGCTAGATCCTCCCAGCTGAGCACTCCCAAATTCCTAACCCACAGAAACTGTGACAGGGAATAAATAATTGCTGTTGATTCAAGCCACTAAGTTTTTGGGATGATTTGTTACATAGCATTAACAGAAAGATCATTAAGTCTCCTTCCAAAATCTCTATGTGTTCATTGGTCAGTTTTTTTATTACTTAACTTCTTTGCAATTCAGTCTTTTAAAGTGTAAAATAAAGAAAAGGAACACAGCAATACCACTCCTGGGCATATACCTGGAGAAAACTATAATTCAAAGATACATGCAACCCAATGTTCACTGCCGCACTATTTACAATAACCAGGACATGGAAGCAACCTAAATGTCTAATGACAGAGGAATGGATAAAGAAGATGTGGTACATATATACAGCAAAATATTACTCAGCCAAAAAAAGGACAAAATAATGCCATTAACTACAATGTGGATGGACCTAGAGATTGTCATACTGAGTGAAGTAAAAGAGAAAGGCAAATATCCTGTTATCACTTATATGTGGGATCTATAAAAAATGATACAAATGAACTTATTTACAAAACAGGAGTAGAATTATGGATGTATGAAAAAAACTTATGGTTACCAGGGGATAACGGGGGGAGGGATAAGTTGGGAGATTGGGATTGACATATACACACTGCTATATATAAAATAGATAACTTCTAAGAACCTGCTGTATAGCACAAGGAACTCTACTCAATACTCTATAATGGCCTATATGGGAAAATAATTCAAAAAAAAAAAGAAGAGTGAATATATGTATATGCATAACTGATTCACTTTTCTGTACACCTGAAACTAACAGAACATTGTAAATCAACTGTACTCCAATAATTTTTTTAAAAAAATAGCTTCATAAAAAAAAAAGAAAGATAGAAAAGGAACACTCTCCTCATAAGGTTGTAGTGAAGATTAAATGTTTTTTATCAGTGCCTAGCATATAGCACATAGTAAGTGCCATATAAGTGTCAACTATTACTAGTGGTACCACTAGGACTACTACTAATGATTAAAATTATTATTATGTTTGAACGTGTAACATATTATAATTTTCATATCATTATTATTGTTCATAATATCCAGTAGGGTTATTTCCCCTATCTTTTTTTTCTTCTTCCTCATGTTTCTTTTGACTATTCCTGGATGTTTGTTCTTTCATATAAATTTTGGAACTGCTTGTAAATTTCCTCAAAATAATATGTTCATATTTATTTTTTTACATATTTATTGGAGTATCATTGTTTACAATGGTGTGTTAGTTTCTGCTATATAACAAAGTGAATCAGTTATACATATACATATGTTCCCATATCTCTTCCCTCTTATGTCTTGCTCCCTCCCACCCTCCCTATCCCACCTATCTAGGTGGTCACAAAGCATTGAGCTGATCTCCCTGTGCTATGCAGCTGCTTCCCAATAGCTATCTATTTTACGTTTGGTAGTGTATATATGTCCATGCCACTCTCTCACTTTGTCAAAGCTTACACTTCCCCTTCCCCATATGCTCAAGTCCATTCTCTAGTAGGCCTATGTCTTTATTCCTGTCTTACCCCTAGGTTGTTCATGACATTTTTTTTTTTAGATTCCATATATATGTGTTAGCATACGATATTTGTCTTTCACTTTCTGACATACTTCACTCTGTATGACAGACTCTAGGTCCATCCACTTCACTACAAATAACTTAATCTCATTTCTTTTTATGGCTGAGTAATATTCCACTGTATATATGTGCCACATCTTCTTTATCGATTCATCCAGTGATGGATACTTAGGTTGTTTCCATCTCCAGGCTATTGTAAATAGAGTTGCAATGAACATTTTGGTACATGACTCTTTAAATTATGGTTTTCTCAGGATACATGCCCAGTAGTGGGATTGCTACGTCATATGGTAGTTCTATTTGTAGATTTTCAAGGAACCTCCATACTGTTCTCTATAGTGACTATACCAATTCACATTCCCACCAGCAGTGCAAGAGTGTTCCCTTTTCTCCACACCCTCTCTAGCATTTATTGTTTATAGATTTTTTGCTGATGGCCATTCTGACTGGTGTGAGATATCTCATTGTAGCTTTGATTTGCATTTCTCTAATGATTAATGACATTGAGCATTCTTTCACATGTTTGTTGGCAATCTGTATATCTTCTTTGAAGAAATGTCTATTTAGGTCTTCTGTGTATTTTTGGATTGGGTTGTTTGTTTGTTTGATATTGAGCTGCATGAGCTGCTTGTAAATTTTGGAGAGTGATCATTTATCAGTTGTTTCATTTGCCATTATTTAATCCCATTCTGAGGGTTCTCTTTTGGTCTTTTTTATGGTTTCCTTTGCTGTGCAAAAGCTTTGAAGTTTCATTAGGTCCCATTTGTTTATTTTTGTTTTTATTTTGATTTCTCTCGGAGGTGGGTCAAAGAGGATCTTGCTTTGATTTATGTCATAAAGTGTTCTGTCTATGTTTTCCTCTAAGAGTTTGATAGTTTCTGGCCTTACATTTAGGTCTTTAATCCATTTTGAGCTTATTTTTGTGTATGGCATTAGAGAGTGTTCTAATTTCATACTTTTACATGTACCTGTCCAGTTTTCTCAGCACCACTTATTGAAGAGGCTGCCCTTTCTCCACTGTACATTCCTGCCACCTTTATCAAAGATAAGGTGACAATGTGTGTGTGGGTTTATCTCTGAGTTTTCTATCCTGTTCCATTGATCTATCTTTCTGTTTTTGTGCCAGTACCAAACTGTCTTGATGACTGTAGCTTTGTAGTATAGTCTGAAGTCAGGGAAGCTGATTCCTCCAGCTCCGTTTTTCCTTCTCAAGATTGCTTTGGCTATTAAGGGTCTTTTGTTTTTCCATGCAAATTGTGAAATTTTTTGTTCTAGTTCTGTGAAAAATGCCAGTGGTAGTTTGATAGGGATTGCATTGAATCTGTAGATTGCTTTGGGTAGACGAGTCATTTTCACAGTGCTGATTCTTCCAATCCAAGAACATGGTATATCTCTCCATTTATTTGTATCATCTTTAATTTCTTTCATCAGTGTCTTGTAATTTTCTGCATACAGGTCTTTTGTCTCCTTAGGTAGGTTTATTCCTAGATATTTTATTCTTTTTGTTGCAATGGTAAATGGGAGTGTTTTCTTGATTTCACTTTCAGATATTTCATCATTAGTGTATGGGAATGCCAGAGATTTCTGTGCATTAATTTTGTATCCTGCTACTTTACCAAATTCATTGAGTAGATCTAGTAGTTTTCTGGGAGCTTCTTTAGGATTCTCTATGAATAGTATCATGTCATCTGCAAACAGTGACAGCTTTACTTCTTCTTTTCTGATTTGGATTCCTTTTATTTCCTTTTCTTCTCTGATTGCTGTGGCAAAAACTTCCAAAACTATATTGAATAAGAGTGGTGATGGGGCTTCCCTGGTGGCACAGTGGTTGAGAGTCCGCCTGCCGATGCAGGGGACACGGGTTCGCGCCCCGGTCCGGGAGGATCCCACATGCCGCGGAGCGGCTGGGTCCGTGAGCCATGGCCGCTGAGCCTGTGCGTCTGGAGCCTGTGCTCCGCAATGGGAGAGGCCACAACAGTGAGAGGCCTGCGTACCAAAAAAAAAAAAAAGAGTGGTGAGAGTGGGCAACCATGTCTTGTTCCTAACTTTAGTGGAATGCTTTCAGTTTTTCACCATTGTGGATGATGTTGGCTGTGGGTTTGTCATATATGGCCTTTATTATGTTGAGGAAAGTTCCCTCTATGCCTCCTTTCTGCTGGTGTTTTATCATAAATGGGTGTTGAATTTTGTCAAAAGCTTTCTCTGCATCTGTTGAGTTGATCATATGGTTTTTCTCCATCAATTTGTTAATTTGGTGTATCACGTTGGTTGATTTGCGTATATTGAAGAATCCTTGCATTCCTGGAATAACACCCACTTGATCATTGTGTATGATCCTTTTAATGTGCTGTTGGATTCTGTTTGCTAGTATTTTGTCGAGGACTTTTGCATCTATATTCATCAGTGATATTGGCCTGTAGCTTTTTTTCTTTGTGACATCCTTGTCTGGTTTTGGTATCAGGGCGATGGTGGCCTCATAGAATGAGTTTGGGAGTGTTCCTCCCTCTGCTATATTTTGTAAGAGTTTGAGAGAGATAGGTGTTATCTCCTCTCCAAATGTTTGATAGAATTCCCCTGTGAAGCCATCTGGTCCTGGTCTTTTGTTTGTTGGAAGGTTTTTAAGCACAGGCTCAATGTCAGTGCTTGTGATTGGTCTGTTCATATTTTCTATTTCTTCCTGTTTCAGTCTTGGCAGGTTGGGCATTTCTAAGAATTTGTCCATTTCTTTCAGGTTTTCCATTTTATTGGCATGGGGTTGCTTGTAGTAATCTCTCATGATCTCTTTTATTTCTTCAGTGTCAGTTGTTACCTCTCCTTTTTCATTTCTAAATCTATTGATTTGAGTCTTCCCCCTTTTTTTCCTTGATGAGTCTGGTTAATGGTTTTTCAATTATGTTTATCTTCTCAAGGAACCAGCGTTAAGTTTTATTGATATTTGCTATCGTTTCCTTCATTTCTTTTTCATTAATTGTGATCTGATCTTTATGATTTCCTTCCTCCTGCTAACTTTTGGGGGGGTTTTGTTCTCCTTTCTCTAATTGCTTTAGGTGCCATGTTAGGTTGTTTATTCGAGATGTTGCCTATTTCTTAAGGTAGGTTCGTATTGCTATAAACTTCCCTCTTAGAACTGCTTTTGCTGCATCCCATAGGTTTGGGGTCATCGTGTTTCCATTTTCATTTGTTTCTAGGTATTTTTTGATTTCCCATTTGATTCCTTCAGTGATCACTTCGTTGTTAAGTAGTGTATTGTTTAGCCTCCATGTGTTTGTATTTTTTACAGATCTTTTCCTCTAATTGATACCTAGTCTCTTAGTGTTGTGGTTGGAAAAGATACTTGATAAAATTTCAATTTTCTTAAATTTACCAAGCCTTGATTTGTGACCCAAGATATGATCTATCCTGGAGAATGTTCCTTGAACACTTGAGAAAAATGTGTATTCTGTTGTTTTCGGATGGAATGTCCTATAAATATCAATTAAGTCCATCTTTTTTAATGTATCTTTTAAAGCTTGTGTTTCCTTATTTATTATCATTCTGGATGATCTGTCCATTAGTGAAGGTGGGGTGTTAAAGTCTCCTACTATGAATTTGTTACTGTTGATTTCCCCTTTTATGGCTGTTAATATTTGTTTTATGTATTGAGGTGCTCCAATGTTGAGTGCATAAATATTTACAATTATCATATCTTCTTCTTGGATAGATCCCTTGATCATTATGTAGTGTCCTTCTTAGTCTCTTCTAATAGTCTTCATTTTAAAGTCTATTTTGTCTGATATGAGAATTGCTACTCCAGCTTTCTTTTGTTTTCAATTTGCATGGAATAACTTTTTCCATCTGCTTACTTTCAGTCTGTATGTCTCTAGGTCTGAAGTGAGTATCTTGTAGACAACATATATCTGGGTCTTGTTTTTGTATCCATTCAGCCAGTCTGTGTCTTTTGGTAGGTGCATTTAATGCAATTACATTTAAGGTAATTATCAATATGTATGTTCCTGTTCCCATTTACTTAATTGTTTTGGGTTCGTTATTGTAGGTCTTTTCCTCCTCTTGTGTTTCTTGCCTAGAGAAGTTCCTTTAGCAGTTGTTGTAAAGCTGGTTTGGTGGTGCTGAACTTCTCAGCTTTTGCTTGTCTGTAAAAGTTTTAATTTCTCCATCAAATCTGAATGAGATCCTTGCTGGGTAGAGTAATCTTGGTTGTAGGTTTTTCTCCTTCATCACTTTAAAAATGTCCTGCCAGTCCCTTCTGGCTTGCAGAGTTTCTGCTGAAAGATCAGCTGTTAACCTTATGGGGATTCCCTTGTGTGTTATTTGTTGTTTTTCCCTGCTGATTTTAATATGTTTTCTTTGTATTTAATTTTTGAGCATTTGATTAATATATGTCTTTGCATGTTTCTCCTTGGAATTATCCTGTATTGGACTCTCTGTTCTTCCTGGACTTTATTAACTATTTCCTTTCCCATATTAGGGAAGTTTTCAACTATAATCTCTTCAAATATTTTCTCAGTCCCTTTCTTTTTCTCTTCTTCTTCTGGAACCCCTATAATTCGTATGTTGGTGTCTTTAATCCTGTCCCAGAGGTCTCTGAGACTGTCCTCAGTTCTTTTCATTCTTTTTTCTTTATTATGCTCTGCAGTAGTTATTTCCATTATTTTATCTTCCAGGTCATTTATCCATTCTTCTGCCTCAGTTATTCTGCTATTGATCCCATCTAGAGTATTTTCAATTTAATTTATTGTGTTGTTCATCGTTGCTTGTTTCATCTTTAGTTCTTCTAGGTCCTTGTTAAATGTTTCTTGCATTTTGTCTATTCTTTTTCCAAGATTTTGGATCATCTTTACTATCATTATTCTGAATTCTTTTTCAGGTAGACTGCCTATTTCCTCTTCATTTCTTAGGTCTGGTGGGTTTTTATCTTGCTCCTTCATCTGTTGTGTGTTTTTCTGTCTTCTTATTTTGCTTATCTTACTGTGTTTGGGGTCTCCTTTTTGCATGCTGCAGGTTCGTAGTTCTCATTGTTTTTGTGTCTGTCCCCAGTGGCTAAAGTTGCTTCAGTGGGTTGTGTAGGCTTCCTGGTGGGCGGTACTAGTGTCCATGATCTGGTTGGTGAGATTGGATCTTGTCTTTCTGGTGGGCAGGTTCACGTCTGGTGGTGTGTTTTGGAGGTGTCTGTGGACTTATTATGATTTTAGGCAGCCTCTCTGCTAATGACATAGGGTGTCCAGCACTGTAGCTTGCTGGTCGTTGAGTGAAGCTGAGTTCTGGTGTTGAGATGGAGATCTCTGGGAGATTTTCGCCATTTGATATTACGTGGAGCTGGGAGGATTTTTGTGGACCAGTGTCCTGAAGTTGGCTCTCCCACCTAAGAGGCACAGCTCTGACTCCTGGCTGCAGCTCCAAGAGCCTTTCATCCATATGGCTCAGAATAAAAGGTAGAAAAAATAGAAGGAAAGGAAGAAAGAAAGAAAGAAAGAAAGAAAGAAAGAAAGAAAGAAAGAAAGAAAGAAAGAAAGAAGATAAAATAAAATAAAGTAAGGTAAATAGTTATTAAAATAAAAAATAATTATTAAGAAAAAATTTTTAAAAAATGGATGGATAGAACCCGAGGCCAAATGGTGAAAGCAAAGCTATACATCCAATATCTCTCACAGAAGCATACACATACACACTCACAAAAAGAAGAAAAGTGGAAAAAATAATAAATTTTGCTCTCAAAGTCCACCTTCTCTATTTGTGATTATTCATTGTCTATTCATGTATTCCGCAGATGCAGGGTACATCAAGTTGATTGTGGAGATTTAATCCACTGCTCCTGAGGCTGCTGGGAGAGATTTCCTTTTGTCTTCTTTGTTCACGCAGCTCCTGTGGTTCAGCTTTGGATTTGGCCCAGCCTCTGGTTGTAGGTCGCCTGAGGGCGTCTGTTCTTCACTCAGACAGGACTGGGTTAAAGGAGCAGCTGACTCAGGGGCACTGCCTCTGGCTCACTCAGGCTGGGGGGAGGGAGGGGTGCAGATGCAGGATGAACCTGCGGCGGCAGAGGCTATTGCACCAGCCTTGATTTTGCACCAGCCTGAGGTATGCCATGCTTTCTCCCAGGGAAGTTGTCCCTGGATTCTGGGACCCTGGCAGTGGTGGGCTGCAGAGGCTCCCAGAAGGGAGGTGTGGATAGTGACCCGTGCTCGCACACAGGCTTCTTGGTGGTGACAGCAGCAGTCTTAGCATCTCATGCCTGTCTCTGGGGTCTGCGTTGTTAGCTGCAGCTCACGCCAGTCTTTGGAACTCCTTTAAGCCGCACTCTTAATCCCCTCTCCTCATGCACCACGAAACAAAGCGGCAAGAAAAAGTATCTTGTCTCTTTGGCAGGTCCAGACTTTTCCCCGGACTCCCTCCCGGCTAGCCATGGTGCACAAAACCCCTGCAGGCTGTGTTCACGCGGCCAACCCTAGTCCTCTCCCTGTGCTTCAACCGAAGCCCAAACCTCAGCTCCCAGCCCCTGTCCACCCTGGTGCATGAGCAGACAAGCCTCTCGGGCTGGTGAGTGCTGGTCCGCACCGATCTTCTGTGCGGGAATCTCTCAGCTTTGCCCTCCACATACCTGTTGCTGCACTCTCCTCCATGGCTCTGAAGCTTCCCCCGTCCACCACCCACAGTTTCTGCCCATGAAGGGGCTTCGTAGTGTGTGGAAACCTTTCCTCCTTCACAGCTCCCTCCCACTGGTGCAGGTCCCGTCTCTATTCTTTTGTCTCTGTTTATTCTTGTTTCTTTTCCCTACCCAGGTACGTGGGGAGTTTCTTGCCTTTTGTGAGGTCCGAGGTCTTCTGCCAGCGTTCAGTAGGTGTTCTGCAGGAGTTGTTCCACGTGTAGATGTATTTCTGGTGTATCTGTTGGGGGAAAGTTGATCTCCACGTCTTACTCTTCCGTTATTGTCCCCCTCTCCAATATGTTAGTATTTTAAATGTAATTGAATTGACATTATTATTCAATTTGGAAAGAATTAATATTTTTAAGATTCCTAGAATTGTAAACCCAGCAAAATAATGTTTCAAGAACAGGAGTGGGAAAACCTTTCCTATAAAGGGCCAGATAGTAAATATTTTCAACTTTGAGGGCTATGCAGTCTCTATTGCAATTATTTAATTCTGCATTTGCAGAGGAAAAGCCGCCATGGACAGTACTTAATCAAATGCACATGGTTGGCCAGTTATGGCCCCCTGGCCGTAGTTTGCTGACTTCATTCAAGAAGAGAGTGATATAAAGTCTTCCTAGCTAACTTGATTGTATATCAAACTCCATACACAAAATAGATCTCTTTTTGAGCTCTTTTTCTATTCCTTTTGTCTATTTGTCAGTGAGTTCACCACTTAAGATATCCATTGAATTTATCATTTATTTAAAGAATGGTGATTTTTATTTTCTTTTTTTAATTTTTTCAAATTTATCTGCTCACATTTTATTTTTTGTAGATTACCCATTTTATACTTCCATCCTTTACTCATTGTGGTTTTCTATTTAATTGTAGTTTTAATATATTCTGTATTTGAAATTTTTAGATTCTGGATCCCCTATGGGGCTAAATTTGTTGGGGATTTGTTGTTGTTTATCCCTGCTAACTCTAACTCATGATGGTTCATTTCATTTTGTGTTTTGTGATCTTCAATTATGAGCTTAGAATTATTATTTTTTTCAACTTTATATATCCTGAATGCTTTCCTCCAAAGAGGAATTGTATTTGCTTTTTCTGAGAGCCATGGATTGCTACTGACCTGGAATATCTTCATTTTTATCATCCACACAGAGGCCTTCACTTACCCAGGATTCTCAGGTTCAAATATGCCTCTTTCTACCTGCAGTGTGGTTTTCAGCATTTATCATTAGGACAACCAAGTATTTCATGCATTTTCTGCCCACTCCTCTATTTTCAGCTTGCTTTTTCTCAATCTATTGGAGATTTCCTTATTCTATCTGTGTAATACAACAAATATTATACTTTATGTGGTATCTATTTTTATTTTTTGAATTAAGAGCACTCCCTCAGATAATTTAATTTTCCATAGTGCCAGAAGCAGTAATATCTGATAACTTTTTTAAAATAGAAATTATAATGGAGAATAAGATATGTGACTTTAAGTTTTGTTTCATGTTACCAATCGCCCTCTGGAAAATGTTTAATCAATTTATGCTCTCAATGACACTGAATGAGAGCAACCACTATCTCCTATCATTATCAACAGTGGATATCATTCATCTTTTTATTTTCTCTTTCAGATAAATATGTATGTGGCTTCTTGCCATAGGGAAGAGAGAAATTAAGATACATAGAATCAGGATACATACATAGTTTCACTGTTTACCTGCAGGACACTAAACAAGGATTCCATAATCCTCTGTGCTGAGGTGACCAGATTTCTAGGCCTGCTCAGGCTCTGCTGTGCATAAATGAAGATCTTGGAGGCTTCATTATCATTTTGAGATTGGAGGGATGGTAGCTATCCTTTGACCTGGACAAACTACTGTATGACGAAGTGAAAACCATGTGCACTCCCAACTACATTCTCCCTCTGGCACTGTGACCTTGAAGAAATTGTATCTGTTAAACCTTAATTCCCATGTTTGAAAGAAAATGGGGAAAAATATATTCTGCTTCACAGTCTGACTCCATAAATGTACTCTAAAGTCTTTAGAAAGGTGTTACATAAATCACGTGTATCATGAGAATGCAATTTCAGTGTATGTTCAGAGATTCTAAGGATAAAAACTTCTCAAAATACTGCTTCTATTGACAGAATCTTTTCAATTCTATTAATTTGAGTGTTTAGTAACTGGCCCAATAAAATCATTGCCCTTAATTGGCACTTTACTAACCTGGTGCAATGGGAAAAATTAGAAAAAGCCTTATGAATAAAATCTGATTATCATATCCTTCTAAGGACCCTAGTCCCCAGGTTCCATTAGAAACATAGTTGAAGTGCAAAGACGTTCTGCCATGGGGTTTGTAAATTAAACCAAACTTAACAAGATGACTGATGGCTATCTCAGCATATACCTGAAATTCCTTTCAACAAGTATACTCTCCAATACACTTTAATGCTGAGGCATTATGCTTAGTGGGAAAAAATGCCTTCCCAGCAACAAATCAAGAGTTAGTATTTGAGAGGCAACATGAACTGACATTTCTATTAGCATAAGAGTGTTTTAGAATGTCAGAGAGACCACAGTGTGACCATTAATACTGCATTAAGTCCATTTATATTTCTTAGCTTGAAAAATCTTTTTCTAAAATAATATCTCAGAGTCTTCCTCAAAATTGTGCAATTCAAATAAGTAGTCATTACTTTTAATTTGATTGACAAAAATTTAAACTAATACACATTTTCAGAGGCCATGCATTGCTTTTTATTAAATTATGATAGCAAATGACACATTTGTATCCTATTTTAATCTGTGTGTTTACCCAACTTTAAAATCAATTAAGATGATTATAAATGACCTTGGTCTTTTCATCTGAGAAAAGCTATCTGAGCAAAATTAAAAGTATATTTTTGTTATTTGCCAGTATTTTAAAAATATGTTATTTTAGAGGAAAAGACCTAACATATATGTCAATGCTAGCCCAAATATATATAAGTTTAAAAATAAAACTCATCTATTTATCCATCATCCTTTATTGGCAATAATCAAGACTCATCTATCCTACCTCCTAACCTAGTACTACATGATTCAGTCTTTCTTGGTCATCTTGAAACAGAATATAAAGGCAACGATTTGCAATCTCAGATGAGGTATAAAAATGACAATTCTTTGACATAGGTAAGATAGTTTGAGGCTTCTCGAATATTGAGGCTTCATGATGTTTTGCTGCATTAGAGATAGCTGCTAAATCAGAGGTAAATGATACAAAGCCAGAGCAGCAGGTTGTAAATAAGGGAGATATGATGAGGAAGCCTGTCTGTGTCTGGTAGAGCTCAGTAGAAGGTTAACCCCATGCCAAACAGAGGCAATGAAACGTCTTTCTATAGGGCAAACACAAAAATAATTTTCTCTTTACTTATCAACAAAGCAAGCAAACAAACAAATAAATAAGGTGGATTTCACAGCAAAAAGAGAAGCTCTTGTAACAATACACAAGGTGGCTTGGAAGGAAGCACAGATCCGATTAATACATGGGCATCCCATCTCTGGAGAACAAGGTTTAATTCCAGCTCCTGTCACAAATGAAATGAGTTTGACGGTCTGTAGTGAGCAGTAATGCATGACACAACAAACTGCTGCACTCCTTGGCAGAGAAAATCAAGAGTGTTCTATCTAGAACAAAGTTAATCCTATTTGATAGAAAATAACTCATAATGCAATTCCTTTAGGTAGCTGGGGAGAAAAATCCTTTACAGATAGTGAGCATTGTTGATTGCAAGATATAGGAAGCAATTGTCCTCCAACTCATTACTCTTTTTGGTCGGTTGATCAAAGAGAGTTTCAAGAACCAGAAATATAATCTTTCACATTTTTATTAGCAACAAATAATATTGGTGTGTCATTAACCCATGTGCCAACTCCAAAACAGATATCTATGCACTAGGATAAAATTGGCCAAGTGTGTGTTTTGTCACCGACATATCACCATGTGACTCACCAAGCTTGAGGGCACAAATTATTGATTTTTAAGGCTCATGGAGTAAACCTCATATATAGTATAGTTTTGAGGTATATTTCTGGCTACCAATTTCACAATTTTAATTTCAACCAACTGCTTTGTGCTATCACTTCACAGCTATTCATCCTTTGAAAATAATACAATAATAATGTTTCTCATGGCTTTCATATACATAGACTAAGAAATTTACTAAATAAAGCATTGTTTTTGGTCTCCAACCATTCTGTTTCCAATCCCTCTTTCTAGACCACTCCAATAAGCTATGTGGTTTTTAAGGAGTCATTGCATTCCTGTGTCAGTTTCATCATTTGAGTCTAGACACTAAATCACAATGATGAAATACTGCAAAGACTTCAGGGATTAACCACATTTCCTGTTTTAACACTAGAATGTTGCGAGGACTTGTGATTTAAGTCTTGTATTAATACAAAAGTCTCTCTGGCCAGTCATTTTATACCAAAAGACATGAAACATATTTGTTTGTTCACTGAGCCATCATAGCCTTGACATATAGATCTGCAAAAAATCAGTCTGTTAAAATGATTTTCTCTTTCCAATTGTATATATTCTTAAAATGACTCAGTATATGTCAAACTCTATTTTAAAATTTAAAAAAAATTGGTGTACAACACTGGATGTTGATTGGGTTAATTAAATTGTATAAATAGGAAGAGTTGATGTCATTAGTGAAATATTGAATGAAAAATTTAAGTTCAATAATAAAGCAGAAAACACGTTCTCTAATGAGTGTGACAAAAAAACTACAAAAGAACACTTATTAAGCACTGCTTTGTATTCCAGGCACATGCAAGATGATATACATCCATTGTTTCACTGAATCCTCATAGCAACACCATGGGTGGATATCTCGCAGATGGGGAAATGAGTTCATACAGTTGAAATAACTTACTAATGTCACATATAAATGATAGAACTAGAAATTCTAAGTCTGACTAACCTGCAAAGCCATTATTTTCTCTACACTTACAGCATGTTATACTAGTGCAATAATTAAGGTATAGGTTAAACTGCTGTAACAGAGAGACCCCCAAAACAGTGACATACATAAGATATTTGTTTGTTTATTAAATAAGTTTACTTTTCTCCCCCATAATGGTCTTGTAGGTCTCTGCTGGATTTTCAGCTCTGTTCCACAGAGTCATTCATGGTCACAAATTCCTCCCCTCTCTCTGGTCATCCATCCTTTAGGGTGTTCTCATCTGCATCATCAAAGCAGGGTTGCTTCCATGTTCATATTCCAACATACAGAAAGAAACAAAAAAATCTAGAGAAAGTAACATGGTTTTCAAGTGGAAATGGTCCACATTCACTTACTTTCACATCCCATTGGTCCAAACTTAATTCTTTACCTCCTGGTCAAGAAAAGTGGGAAATTTAGTCTCAAGCTTGGTGGCTATGTGCCTATAAAACAAAGGAAGAATGGATTTGGAGGAAAAATTAGTAGAGTGTCACTATTAAAGATTGTACAGAGGGGTCAGGTTTATGCTGTGTGTGGTGAAGGGACACCACGAGAGAGTTAAGAACACAGTGTAAGCATAGAGTGTGCTCGGATGAAGATGTGATGAGAGGAATACATTGTGCCCCAACAATTGTGTAATGAATGGACGTTTGAGTTTTGAGGCATATTTTATCTGAATTGCTTCTTGAATGAGAGGTCAATTATTTATAATATATTATAATATGATATATTATAATACAGGCTGTGTATAAAATATAAGACATTTGGACTATAATTAAGGATATTTATTACATTCTAATCTTAATTTACTATCAAAACTTAAAAATCATTTATTACAAAAAGTAAAAGGTAATAGATAAAGCAGGTTTGGCAAAATCTTGAATGCTGTTGATTCTGGGAGTTGAGTATAAAAACATTTACTATTTATTGCTTTCTATTTTTATATGTTTGAAGGGTTCACAATACCAATGTGAATAGACTGATAAGTGGAAGCAAAGAATAGAAGTGAAAGTCAAACCTCTTTGTTTTCTAAAATGATTCTATTTAACAATTTCAGATGGTGTACGTTCACAGTAATGACCTGTTATTTAGACCACATCATAGCAACTTTAATTCCAATGCTGTTGTCCTTTTAGTGTTTTTCAGGTGGAATGTCTTCTTGTGTGTTTCTATTCTTCGCCACATAACTTGCTCCAATGCTCTAACTTAAATTTATTTCTCCATCCTCTAAAATTTTTCAGTAATGATAGACCACAATACACATCTTTGTGCTTCATCAGATATTATCAGATATGGTTACTCAGTGTCTTGTAGTCTTAGAAGCTTTATGTCAAAATATTCCTTATCATAAAATTATCAGTAGAATTTTAAAAGACAACTCTCTGTTAGACAAAATTTACATTTTTTCAGAGTTTGAATTCTTATCACTACATTTTTGTTTTTGAAAGAACTGGATTTATCACCCTTATTATTTATATGACTTTAGGTAAGTAACACAACCTCTCCGTGTTCCAGTTTCTTCATTTGTAAAATAAAAGTAATGATGCTTACTATGTAGAATGTTTTGAGTATAAAATGGGACACCTTAAGGTAAAGCATGTAGCAGAGTGATTGGCATATGTTAAGTGCTTAATAAATTTCAGTTCTCTATTCTCCTGCCTCTAAACATGATAAGGAACAGGTGTTAATTCCAACAACTTACTTTACATGTTTTTAACAACTTTATTCTTGTATATTTTAATATTATAAAATCCATCCATTTCAGGTATAAAATTTAATGATTTTTGTTTGTTTGTTTTGTGGTACCAGGCCTCTCACTGTTGTGGCCTCTCCTGTTGTGGAGCACAGGCTCCGGACGCGCAGGCTCAGCAGCCATGGCTCACGGGCCCAGCCACTCCATGGCATGTGGGATCTTCCTGGACCAAGGCACGAACCCGTGTCCCCTGCATCGGCAGGTGGACTCTCAACCACTGCACCACCAGGGAAGCCCAAATTTAATGATTTTTACTAACTTTACCAAATGATACAATCATCATGATAAACTAGTTTTAGAACAGTTTCATCCCACTCAATAACACCCCTTATGTCAATATGCTTTATCATCTTTAAACATACTTTCTTTTATTGGATATTGCTTAGAATAAGACTTATGTACTTCTATTTCAAACTTCTAACATCTTCCTAAACTACATTGAGCCTTACAATGCTACTATCTTAACTGGTTCCCAGGCTATTGCTTTGCTTCCTGTGTTGCTATAATGCACAATAAATTTGAACCTGAGCAACTTGGGCAACAGAACCTTTAATAGTGATGACGTTCGACTACTAAGTATCTAAGCAAAGCTCTTCAAGCCACAGCAACGTGGAATATATGCCTTTCTTTGAGCCTTTTTCTTATGCTAACATCTATAACATGTAGTAACTAGTCTCTTTTTACCTTCTCAGTCAATGAGAATCTGACATGAGACAACAATATTGATTGCTTATATTCATTTCTGTTTTAGCCAGAGTCCTCAGAAGTTTCTTGTTGATTAAACGTTTCCTATTACTATTATTAATTAATTTAGTGCTTAATATATACCAGGAATCATGCAAATATTTCTTATGCTTCATTTCATTTGATTTTTATGATAACTCTATTAAATAGCTATTACCATCTTTATTTTGAAGATATAGAAATGTGTTTCCTATTTTACAGATGAGGAAACTGAGGTCTAGAGATGTAAAATACTTTCTGAATATCACATAACAAGTAAGTAATAGAGCCTGACTACAAAGTCCTCTTAGCACTTTCTCAAGAGTAAAGGTCACAAACTGAGTGCTTAGTAAATATCAACCATTATTATCATTTACAATTATAAACCCATAAATACCCTGTGTGTGGTAGGCATTATTAACCCCATTTAGTTGAAGAGGAAACTGGGGGTCTGAGAGCTTAAGTAACTTTCTTAGTAGCTCACAAGTACTAAGTAACAAATGTGGAACTTAAACCAAGTATGCTCTTGGACCTCCCTGCCTCTGAGTCAAATACTGGTTTGTGACTTACTAACTATTTGACCATGGGAAAATTATTCAACATTTCTGTGCCTCAGTTTTCTTATCTACCATATGGGGTTAATGATAGTAGCTACTGAATAAATTGTGAAGATTAAATTAGTTAAGATATATAAAACACTCAGAACCAGGGCCTGGTACTTAATAAGTGCTATATTAAAAACTAGCTATTATTATTAGTAGAAGTGGTATCTATTATTATTATGCTCTGCTTTGGGCCATGTATTATTTATCATATAAAGAGCACTGTTTTTCTGCCTCATAATCTTCTGCATAGTCCTGTTTCCTTGCAACAACTTTTTTTTTAACACCTTTATTGGAGTATAACTGCTTTACAAATGTTGTGTTAGTTTCTGCTATATAACAAAGTGAATCAGCTATACGTGTACATATATCCCCATATCACCTCCATCTTGTGTGTCCCTCCCACCATCTCTATCCCACCCTTCTAGGTGGTCACAAAGCATGGAGCTGATGTCCCTGTGCTATGCGGCTGCTTCCTACTATCTATTTTACATTTGGTAGTGTATATATGTATATGCCACTCTCTCACATTGTCCCAGATTACCCTCCCCCTTCCCTATTTCCTCAAGTCCATTCTCTACGTCTGGATCTTTATTCCTGTCCTATGCCTAGGTTCTTCAGAACCATTTATTTTTTAGATTCCATATGTATGTGTTAGCATATGGTATTTGTCTTACTCTTTCTGACTTACTTCACTCTGTATGACAGACTCTAGGTCCAACCACCTCACTACAAATAACTAAATTTTGTAGCCTTTTATGGTTTAGTAATATTCCATTGTATATATGTGTGACATCTTCTTTATCCATTCAACTGTCAGTGGACACATATGTTTCTCCCATTACCTGGCTATTTTAAATAGTGCTGCAATGAATACTGTGGTACATGACTCTTTGAATTATGGTTTTCCCAAGGTATACGTGCATAAGTGGGATTGCTGGGTCACATGGTAAATCTATTTTTAGTTTATTTAGGAATCTCCATGCTGTTCTCCATAGTGGCTGTATCAGTTTACATTCCCACCAACAGTGCCAGTGGGTTCCCTTTTCTCCACACTCTCTCCAGCATTTATTGTAGCAGATTTCTTGATGATGGCTATTCTGACTGGTATGAGATGATATCTCATGGCAGTTTTGATTTGCATTTCTCTAATAATTAGTGATGTTGAGCATCCTTTCATGTGTTCCTTGGGAATCTGTATATCATCTTTGGAGAGATATCTATTTAGGTGTTCTGCCCATTTTTGGATTGGATTGTTTGTTTTTTTGATATTGAGCTGCATGAGCTGCTTGTAAAATTTGGAGATTAATCCTTTGTCAGTTAGCTTCGTTTGCAAAGATTTTCTCCCATTCTGAGGATTGTCTTTTTGTCCTGTTTATGGTTTCCTTTGCTGTGGAAAAGCTTTTAAGTTTCATTAGGTCCCATTTGAATATTTTTGTTTTTATTTCCATTTCTCTAAGAGGTGGGTCAAAAAGGATCTTGCTGTGATTTATGTCGTAGAGGGTTCTGCTTATGTTTTATTCTAAGAGTTTTATGCTGTCTGGCCTTACATGTAGATTTTTAATCCATTTTGAGTTTATTTTTGTGTATGGTGTTAGGGAGTGTTTTAATTTCATTCTTTTATATGTAGCTGTCCAGTTTTCCCAGCATCACTTATTGAAAAGCCTGTTTTTTCTCCATTGTATATTCTTGCCTCCTTTATCATAGATTAGTTGACCATAGTTGTGTGGGTTTATTTCTGGGCTTTCTATACTGTTCCATTGATCTATATTTCTGTTTTTGTGCCAGTACCATACAGTCTTGATTACTGTAGTTTTGTAGTATAGTCTGAAGTCAGGAGTCCTGATTCCACCAGATCCGTTTCTCTTTTCAAGATTGCTTAGGCTTTTTGGGGTCTTTTGTGTTTCCATACAAATTGTGAAATTTTTTGTTCTAGTTCTATGAAAAATGCCAGTGGTAGTTTGATAGGGATTGCACTGAATCTGTAGATTGCTTAGGGTAGTATAGTCATTTTCACAATGTTCATTCTTCCAATCCAAGAACATAGTGTATCTCTCCATCTGTTTGTATCATCTTTAATTTATTTCATCAGTGTCTTATAGTTTTCTGCAAACAGGTCTTTTGTCTCTTTAGGTAGGTTTATTCCTAGGTATATTATTCTTTTTGTTGCAATGGTAAATGTGAGTGTTTCCTTAATTTATCTTTCAGATTTTTCATCATTAGTATATAGGAATGCAAGAGACTTCTGTGCATTAATTTTTCAATGTGCTACTTTACCAAATTCACTGATTAGCTCTAGAAGTTTTCTGGTAGCATCTTTACTTTTCTCTATGCATAATATCATGTCATCTGCAAATAGTGACAGTTTTACTACTTCTTTTCCAATTTGGATTCATTTTATTTCTGTTTCTTCTCTGATTGCTGTGGCTGAAACCTCCAAAACTATGTTGAATAATAATGTTGAGAGTGGGCAACCTTGTCGTGTTCTTGATCTCAGTGGAAGTGGTTTCAGTTATTCACCATTGAGGATGATGTTGGCTGTGGGTTTGTCATATATAGCCTTTATTATGTTGAAGTAAGTTCCCTCTAGGCCTACTTTCTGAACGGTTTTTATCATAAATGGGTGTTGAATTTTGTCAAAAGCTTTTTCTGTGTCTCTTGAGATGATCATATGGTTTTTATCCTTTGATTTGTTAATTTGTTGATTGGTTTGCATATATTGAAGAATCCTTGTATTCCTGGGATAAAGCCCACTTGATCATGGTGTATGATCCTTTTAATGTGCTGTTAGTATTTTGTTGAGGATTTTTGCATCTATGTTCATCATTGATTTGGGCCTGTAGTTTTCTTTCTGTCTGACATCTTTGTCTGGTTTTGGCATCAGGGTGATGGTGGCCTGGTAGGATGAGTTTGGGAGTTTTCCTCTCTCTGCTATATTTTGGAACAGCTTGAGAAGGATAGGTGTTAGCTCTTCTCTAAATGTTTGATAGAGTTCTTCTTTTGGAAGATATTTTATCACAATTTCAATTTCAGTGCTTGTGATTGGTCTGTTTATATTTTCTATTTCTTCCTGGTTCACTCTCAGAAAGTTGTGCTTTTCTAAGAATTTGTCCATTTCTTCTAGGTTGTCCATTTTATTGGCATTTACTGTTTGTAGTAATCTCTCATCATCCTTTGTATTTCTGCACTCTCAGTAGTTGCTTCTCCTTTTTCATTTCTAATTCTGTTGATTTGAGGTTTTTTTTTCTTTTTTTTCTGAGTCTGGCTAATGGTTTATCAATTTTGTTTATGTTCTCAAAGAACCAGCTTTTAGTTTTATTGATCTTTGCCATCATTTCCTTCATTTCTTTTTCATTTATTTCTGATCTGATTGTTATGGTTTATTTCCTTCTGCTAACTATGTTTTTTTTTTTTTTTGGTTCTTCTTTCTCTAACTGCATTACATGTAACGTTAGGATGTTTATTTGAGATTTTTCTTATTTCTTGAGGTAGGAATGTATTGCTATACGCTTCCCTCTTAGAACTGCTTTTGCTGTATCCCATAGGTTTGGGGTCGTCATGTTTTCATTGTTATTTGTTCCTAGGTATTTTTTGATTTCCACTTTGATTACTTCAGTGATCTCTTGGTTATTTAGTAGCATATTGTTTAGCCTCCATGGCTTTGAATTTTTTACCATTTTTTCATGTAATTCATATGTAGTCTTATAGTATTGTGGTCAGAAAACATACTTGATACAATTTCAATTTTCTTAAATTTACTGAGAATTGATTTGTGACACAAGATATGGTCTCTCCTGCAGAATGTTCCATGAGCACTTGAGAAGAACGTGTATTCTCTTGTTTTTTGAATGGAATGTCCTGTAAATATCAATTAAGTCCATGTTGTTTAATGTGTCATTTAAAGTTTGTGTTTCCTTATTTATTTTCATTTTGGATGATCTGTCCATTGGTGAAAGTGGGGTGCTAAATACCCCTACTATGATTGTGTTACTGTTGATTTCCCCTTTTATGGCTGTTAGCATTTACATTATGTATTGAGGTGCCCCTATGTTGGGTGCATAAATATGTAAAATTGTTATATCTTCTTGTATTTATCTCTTGATCATTATGTACTGTCCTTTGTGTCTCTTGTAACAGTCTTTATTTTAAAGTCTATTTTGTCTGCTATGAGAATTGCTACTCCAGCTTTCTTTAGATTTCCATTTGCATGGAATATCATTTTCCATCCCCTCACTTTCAGTCTTTATGTGTCCCTAGGTCTGAAGTGGGTCTTTTGTAGACAGCATATATAAGGGTCTTGTTTTTGTATCCATTCAGCCAGTCTATGTCTTTTGCTTGGAGCATTTAATCCATTTACATTTAAGATAATTATCAATATGTATGTTCCTATTACCATTTTCTTAATTTTTTTCGGTTGGTTTTTGTACATCTTTTCCTTCTCTTGTGCTTCCTGCCTAAATAAGTTCCTTTAGCATTTGTTGTAAAGCTGGTATAGTGGTTCTGAATTCTCTCAGCTTTTGCTTGTCTGTAAAGGTTTAAATTCTCTGTCAAATCTGAATGAGATCCTTGCTGGGTAGAGTAATTTTGGTTGTAGATTTTCCCCTTTCATCACTTTAAATATGTCCTGCCACTCCCTTCTGGCTTGCAGAGTTTCTGCTGAAAGATCTGCTGTTAACCTTATGGGGATTCCTTTGTATGTTATTTGTTGCTTTTCCCTTACTGCTTTTAATATTTATTCTGTGTATTTAGTTTTTGATAATTTGAATAATCTGTGTCTTGGAGTGTTTCTCCTTGCATTTATCCTGCATGGGACTCTCTGTTCTTCCTGCACTTGATTGACTGTTTCCTTTCCCATATTAGGGAAGTTTTCAACTATAATCTCTTCAAATATTTTCTCAGTCCCTTTCTTTTTCTCTTCTTCTGGGACCCCTATGATTCAAATGTTGGTGTGTTTAATGTTGTCCCAGATGTCTCTGAGACTGTCCTCAATGCTTTACTTTTTTTTTTTTATTCTGCTCTGTGGTAATTATTTCCACTATTTTATCTTCCAGGTCACTTATCATTCTGCTGTCTCAGTTATTCTTCTATTGATTCCTTCTCGAGAGTATTTAATTTCATTTATTGTGCTGTTCATCATTGTTTGTTTTCTCTTTAGTTCTTCTAGGTCCTTGTTAAATGTTTCTTGTATTTTCTCCTTCTTTTTCCAAGATTTTGGATCATCTTTACTATCATTATTCTGTATTCTTTTTGGGTAGACTGCTTATTTCATCTTCATTTGTTTGGTCTGGTGGGTTTTTACTTTCCTCGTTTATCTGCTGTATATTTCTCTGTCTTCTCATTTTTCATAACTTACTGTGTTGGGGACTTCTTTTCACATGCTGCAGGTTCGTAGCTCCTATTGTTTTTTGTGTCTGCCTCCAGTGGTAAGGTTGGTTCAGTTAGTTGTGTAGGCTTCCTGGTGCAGTGAACAGTTGCCTGTGTTCTCATGGATGAGGCTGTATCCTGTCTTTCTGGTGGACAGGACCACGTCTGGTGGTGTGTTTTGGGGTGTCTGTGAATTTACTATTATTTTAGGCAGCCTCTCTGCTAATGGGTGGACTTGTGTTCATGTTTTGCTAGTTGTTTGGCATGGGGTGTCCTGCACGGGAGCTTGCTGGTCATTGAGTGGAGTTGGGTCTTATCATTGAGATAGAGATCTCTGGGAGAGCTCTCATCAATTGATATTATGTCAGGCTGGGAGGTCTCTGGTGTCCAATGTCATGAACTTGGCTCTCATACCTCAGAGGCTTAGTCCTGACACCTGGCTGGAGCACAAAAACCCTGTCAGCCACACAGCTCAGGAGAAAATGAAGAAAAAAAAGAAAGAAAAAAATGAAATAAAATAAAGTTATTAAAATAAAAATGTTTGTATTATTAAAATAAAAAATTAAAAAGTAATAAAAAGGGAAAGATCAACCAAACCAATAAACAAATCCATCATTGATAACAAGTGCTGAAACTTATGCTAAGTTAAACATAAAAATCAGAAACTACTCTGTTGCATAAAGACAACCCCATGTCTACATTTCCTCCCAAAGTCCATTGCCTCAATTTTAGGATGATTTGTTGTCTATTCAGGTATTCCACAGACGCAGGGTACATTAAGTTGATTGTGGAGATTTAATCCACTGCTCCTGAGGCTGCTGGGAGAAATTTCCCTTTCTCTTCTTTGTTCACACAGCTCCTGGGATTCAGCTTTGGATTTGGCCCCACCTCTGCATGTAGACGCCCTCAGAATTCTGTTTCCTCCCCAGACAGGAAGGGGTTAAAACAATGTGTGATTAGGGCACTCTTGCTCACTCAGTCTGGGGGGTAGGGAAAGATACAGCAGTCATAATTGGAATGCAGGGTGAGCCTGCAGTGACAGAGGCCAGCATGATGTTGCAACAGCCTGAGGCATGCCATGTGTTCTCCAGGGGATGTTTTCCCTGGATAAGGGGACCCTGGCAGTGGCAGGCTGCACAGGCTCCTGGGAGGGGAGGTGTGGATAGTGTGTGTGCTTGTACACAGGCTTCTTGGTGGCTGCAGCAGCAGCCTTAGCATTTCATGCCCATCTCTGATGTCTGTGCTGATAGCCGTGGCTGGCTTCCATCTCTGTAGCTCGTTTAGGCGGTGCTCTGAATTCCCTCTCCTCGCGCACCCCAAAACAATGGTCTCTTGCCTCTCAGGCAGGTCCAGACTTTTTCCCAGACTCCCTCCCAGCTCGCTGTGGTGCACTATCCCCCTTCAGATTGTGTTCATGCATCCAACCTCAGTCCTCTCCCTGGGATCTGACCTCCGAACAAGCTGGAGCCTCAGCTCCCAGCACCCAGTGACCCCGGGCGTCAGGTGAACCGGCAAGCCTCTCAGGCTGGTGAGTGCTGGTCGGCACTGATCCTCTTGCAGGAATCTCTCTGTTTTACCCTCTGTAGCCCTGTTGGTGTGCTCTTCTCTGTGGCTCCAAAGCTTCCCCCAAGCCCACCCCTGTCCCCACCAGTGAAGGGGCTTCTTAGTGTGTGGAAACGTTTCCTCCTTCACAGCTCCCTCCCAGAGGTGCAGGTCTGGTCCCTGTTCTTTTGTCTCTGTTTTTCCTTTTCTCTTTTACCTTACCCAAGTACATGAGGATTTTCTTGCCTTTTGGGAAGTCTGAGGTCTTCTCCCAGCGTTCAGTAGGTGTTCTGTAGGAGTTGTACCACGTGTAGATGTATTTCTGATGTATTTCTGGGGAGGAAGATGATCTCCATGTCTTACTCCTCCTCCATCTTGAAGGTCCTCCAGCAACTTCTAAAAGATGTTTCAAAGTTATATTTTTAGCATTACACCAAACCAATCAAAACTATTTTTAAAGATGTAGGACTGAGTTTTTTCACACTGTGCACTTGTGATTAATATGCTTTCCAATGTGATGAGTGTATGAGAACAGAAATTCACTCTCTTTTTTTGTGATAAGGGCCAAGCTTCATACAATTCTCCAGAATCTCTATAGTCTTGTTTCTCACAAGCCGTGGGGAAATAATGCCGTTATCAAAGCTAATGAAGTGAGAGGTCTGTATCATTATTATGAGCAGTGAGCCCAAAAGGAAAAGGCCCAAACCTCTTGGCCAGGACAAATATCAGCTGGAGCCCCGGGGAGGCTTTATACAAATTTCAAACACTACTTAGGAGGTTAGAGTCATTTCTGATAAATAGAATTGCTAGCTGATATCTCTTGAAAGTGGCAAGAGTAGCTGGAAAGAAAATATCAACCTAAAATAGAGTCGTATTTCTCATAAGCAGTGATTTACAGGTGAATCCACCTGGATGGCTACAAACACTAGCTACCTAAAAAATAAAAAAATAAATAAATAAATAAGGCTAAGCTTTCATGAATCATTTGTTATGTGTGCCAAATATACAACTGTGATTAAAACTTGTCTGTAGTTTGCCCATTCATTCATTCATGAAATGTTTCTCAAGTGCCTACTACAAGCTATGCACTTTAGATTGGTTCTTTGATATTGGGAATGAGTAATAACATTGTCAAAAAATGTCTTTACCTCTGCTGTGACCCTGGAGATTCCCTCCATTTTACCTCTGCTGTGACCCTGGAGATTTCTCAGCTTCATTATAGATATATTCTGTCTTCGTTCTGGTACAGATGATCGAATCAATATCCTTATC
This sequence comes from Leucopleurus acutus, assembly GCF_964270905.1. NCBI lineage: Eukaryota > Metazoa > Chordata > Mammalia > Artiodactyla > Delphinidae > Leucopleurus > Leucopleurus acutus. The sequence goes on from NC_139148.1 coordinate 85,277,174, forward strand.
CCAGGATATCTTAGATCCTGCCATGATAGTAGAATGTTTGAAATTAATTTACTTCATTTAAGAGAAAAATCAATATTTTGTCTGTGATCAATTTAATAGGGGCTAAGTGACTAGTAAATACATTAGTCATTTTTAATATTTACCTTAAAAGTATATTTAGTCTGGCAAAACCTATGTTCCAAACATTGTTATAAAAATGTGATTATCTTGTTCCAAAAACAGATACAGAAAAAATGGGGAAATTAATTCAATCTCTACTGCATCGTGATCCTATTTCTTTAATGACCTGAATCTAAATGTTTCAGTAATGATCAAAGTAATTATTAAAAATGCATATAAATTTCTTTTATTTTCCAAAAACAAAACTGACAAGAATAAATCAGAGACCCCACCATGTATTTAATGATAATTTTGAAGTATATATATATATATATATATATATATATATATATATATATACATATATTTCTTGTCCTAACAATATTGAAAAGGTATTTATAATCTACACTACTTGCATTATTAGAGTCAGTTCAAGATGGGAACAATGGACCATAACTGTTGTCCTTTTTTTCCAAGTGACTTTAAAAAGATCTTTATAACTTGTAATTAATTGGCCAACTAGGGAAATCTGCTGTAGAAATAAATATAGTTCAAATAGTATTCCATAGTAGATGGCATTTGTTCAGAAAACATTTTTCTGAAAACTATTAAAACATACATGAGAAACTACCAATTACTTAGCCCATAGAGAGTTCCTTACAGAAAAAGCTGGGGGAATTATCATACAATAAGAATAAAAACACTGAATGTGTTACCTTGGGCATGAGATCATATACTCTTGGTGACTTTAGTCACTAGGTTTTATATCTAATTAGGTCGATCAATGTGCTTCAGCATCAGTTTAAATAGTTGACACTTTACTGAAAAATTAAAATTTATTTGCCTGAAATATGTAGAGAACTGCAGTCTTAAAGTGACATTGGATGTTTCACTCACAAGAATACTTTTCATCACTATATAACATTAAAAAAATAATTTATTTACTATTTATATTGGCTGCATTGGGTCTCTGTTACGGCATGTGGACCTTTCATCATGGTGGCCTCTCTTTGTTGCGGAGCACGGGCTCCAGGTGAGCGGTCTTCAGTAGTTGTGGCACACGGGCTCAGCAGCTCTGGCCTGCGGGCTCCAGAGCACAGGCTCAGCAGCTGCAGCGCATGGGCCTAGCCACTCTGCAGCATGTGGGATCCTCCCAGACCAGGGCTTGAACCCACATCCCCCACACTGGCAGGCAGGCTCTCAACCACTGCACCACCAGGGAAGCCCCTATATAACATTTTTGATAGGAATCTTAAAGTGAAACAGTAGATAAGAAGATATTAGTTTTCACATTTCCCTAAAGACTATAACAACTTTAATTTATTGCAGAAGAAAATGCCTGGAACACATGATGCAAATGTAGTTTAAAAAAATGTTCTCTCTTGTTTTGAACTAAAATCTACAATTAAACTTCACTCATCGAAGTCTTGTTTACCCCAAACCAGTCATTTAAATGAGGTCATTTTGCAAGACATGCATATTTACATGAAAAGCTTTTTCTTTTCCTTCTTATGTGACCATTAGTTTATTCAAATGAGCTCCTTTTGGGTAATTTAAATTTGACTGAATTATTTAGATAATGGTCAGTACTTAAATCTGTGCCAAGGTATTGTTGACCTAAAACAAATAAACTGCCAGTTATTTCTCCAGCAAGAATGGGTTTATTTGAGATCAGCAAAAAATTGGAATTGGTAGTCTGCAACCATGGCTCACCATGTGTAAGTCCTTGCACAGCAAGGGAAAGAGAATTCTTTTATGGAGAGGAAGAGGAAGTTGGGAAGACTATAGTAAACAAAGATTCCATAGCTTTTCATTGGCTGAGTTGTTGCCAGGAAAGAAAATGGAGTCTTTCTTTTTCTTCTTCTTGGGTTCTGTTATCATTGTAAGACATGAAAGCTCCCCTTTCTGGTCTCCTGACTCCATTTAATTGAGGTTTCTGTTTATTACGTTTTAATATTTTCCCCTTTTGATCAAGATCTTTCTCTGAAAGCATCACTGATCAAGAGTCAGGTTTTCCAGTTTCAGTGGTTTTTTCCTTTCAATGCCAGGAAGGATCTTTCCTGGGTGTAGTGTCTCATGTCAGAGGGAAAGTGCACAGATTGGAAATATATTGAAATCACATTCAAATTACAAGGAGGGGTAAGAGGGAGAACTCTCAGGCACTTTTTATCTAAAGTTCATATGTTATTAATATCATAGACATTGGAGATCATATGAAGCATTATGCCATCATCAAAGTTTGGTTACAAATTTCCAACAGGCCTGGTCTGGATATCTTGAGAAAGCCATCTCATCAGATCTTGTCTGCTTCAGTTCTGAGAAATTTTTATTTTCAGGTCACCAGATGAAGTGTAGGTCCAGTCAGGGTTTGACACTTTCTTTATGTGTGTCATGTAAATCCAAGAGCCTAGTCCCAAAAGTTTGGCAGCACAAGGGTTGGTTACCAGTACCTGATAAGAGCCTTTCCAAAAAAGTTGAAGAGCATCTTTCTGGAGGTATCTTTTCCAATAGACAAAATCTCCAGGTTGCAATGTGTGATGCTTAAGGTCTTTGTTTTCTGAGAGCACATTGTGAAAAGATTGTTCTACCAAACATGGTTACTTCAAATAGAAGTAATTAGTTTGTAATATTGGAGTATCTCCACTTTTATCAGTTGTGGATCAAAAGAGGCAGGAGCCAAGTGCATTGGGCATCTGTGACTATCTGAAAGGGTAAGAGTTTATGAGTTTCAAAAGGAGTGTATCTGAGATTTAGAAGGACCAACAGCAATGCTTTTGGCCAAGGTGTTTGAGGGTCTCTACAAATTTTTTAACTGAATTTTAATAATACTATTAGTGCATTTGACTATCCCAGAATATTGAAGATGGTAAGCACAGTGAAAATGTTGCAAAACCAGCCAAATAGAGCAGACTTGTAGAAGTATCTGATGAGTAAAATGGGTTCTTCTATCATTATGAAGTTAAAGAGGAGTTTCTTAGGTATGAATAAACTTTCCCAAAAGGACTTTAAACATGGAAGAGATTGTGGCCTGTCTAAAAGAGAAGGCTTCAGTCCAGTGTGGATATATATACACCATAACTAAAACACATTTAGATCCATAAGATGGAGGAAGTTGTATTTGCCAGACCTTGAATTGTCCATTAGGCAATTTAAAATGTCTGGGAGCAGTACAAATAGGCTTCCCTGGGTTGTACTTTGGACAAGTGAGACAAGTAAGGTAGGCATTTTTTTAGGCTTTGTTAATGTTTCCCCACCAATATTTATTCATGAAGGCTATAATTTTTTCAGCTGACCAAGGGTTTAATGCATGTACAGTGGTAAGGAGTGGGAATTTTCAAGTCTCTAGTAGGACTGGGTTATTATTTGGTTCAAACCAGAGCTTTCTCTTTTTGTCAAACCAATAATTGCTGAATTTCCAATATTGTTTCTTCTTTTCTGAGGCCAGTTTTTGGGCTTCTCCAGACAGTTTTTCCAAATTATCATTTGGGGAAGTATCATTTTGGACCATGACAGAGACTTGGCTGCTGTTGGTTCCTTTAAGGGCAGCATTCCTTACAGTAATATCAACAAGGTGATTATCTTTTAGCATCTAGAGCGTCAAGTTTAGAATGCCCTCAAATCTTAATAATACCTAAAGTGGCAGGTAAAGGTATTGCATCCAATAATTCCTAAACATAGGGGTTATTTTAAATTTTATTCCTGCTGGAATTAAAGAAGTGATGTTGCTTCCACAACATTGCCAAATCATGAGCTACTCCAAAAGTATATCTACTATTAGTTTAAATATTGACAGTTTTGCCCTTGGCTAAAGTGACAGCCTGTGTAAGAGCATATAATTCAGCCTATTGAGTTGAAGTAGCCATAGGTAAATTTGTTGCCTCAACAACAGCAAGAGTTACAATAGTAAATCCAGCATAATATTTGCCATTGTCACCTTTTAAATCAGAACCATCAGTGAACCATGAGAAGTCAGCATTACACAAAGGAATTCCTTGCAGATATCATGAAGAGTCAAGATGATTTGTCAGCATTAACCAGTCTTGAGGGACTTTGTTGTTGATGGAGGAGAGAAAAGTAGCCAGGTTAAGGTTATTACAAAATAAAAGAGTTATGGGAGGAGCAGTTAACAAAGAACTTTAGAGGAGGTGTGGTGGCTGACTGAGAAATGATGAGTGTGATGGGAATTCAGGAAGGCTTCTACTGCATGAGGTACAAAAATGGTTAAAGGAGATCCTACAACAATTTTATTGTTGGCCTTGACAGAAAAGGCAGTGACAGTAATCGCTCTAAAACAGGGGGGCTATCCCCATGTCACAAGGTCAAGTTGCTGGCCATAATACCTTATGGGTCAGTGGCGGTCCCATGTTTTTGGATGAATACCCTGAAGATATTCCCTTTCTTCTCATATATAAAAAGGAAAAAGGAAATCTGAAAATTGGGATGCCCAAGGGTAGGTGGGTTCATCAAACTCTCCTCTAAGTCCTTAAAGGCAATTTTGTCTGGTTCTACCAATAAAATTAGGTTGGAGTTGTTATTCTTTAGTAAAACTTATGGTGGTTTAGCCATAAGAGAAAAAATTTGAATCCAATTTTGGAAGAAACTAACTAGCTTGAGAAAACTTCACAGTTGGTGCTTAGTTTTGGGTTTTGGGAAACTTAGGATACTATGAAGCCCATCTGGGTCTAGGTATAACCCTTGTTCTGAAATCAGATGCCCTACATATTAAACCTGGGTTTGGGAAAACTGCAATTTTTCCTTGGTGACCTTATGTTCCTTTAAGGCTAGATGGCTTAGCAGGTGGATTCTGTCTTCCCGTGAAGAAGCTTGAGGAGGAGAGCAAAGAAGCAAATCATCCACATATTGCAGCAAAGTAGAATGCCTAAGAAACTTTATATTATCCAGATCAGACATCAGGATTCGTGAGAAATAAGAAGGACTGTCAGTAAAATCCTGAGGCATTACTGTCTAGGTAAACTGTTTTGCTTCCCAGGTGAAGGCAAAAATATATTGGTTAGCTTCATCAACTAGAGCACTAAAGAATGCACTGCATAAATCAATTACAGTAAAGAATTTGCTTCCAGAAGGAGTGGATGTTAGTAGCGTATGAGAGTCAGGGACAACAGATGTGGAAGAATAACAATGCTGTTTATTGCTTGGAGATCCTGGACAAACCTCCATCCTTGTCCCTTAGGTTTTCTTACTGTTAAATATAAGTATTACATGGACTAGTACAAGGAATAATGAGGTCTTGAGACTTGTAATCCTGTTATGGGCTTTATACATTAAAGGGTTTCTTTACTTATAGGGTATTGATTAATTCTGGGAAGAGGTTTTGAAGGATCTATTTGAATCTTAATGGGAGATGCACTGTGAATTTTACCAATATCAGTTGGAGATTTTGCACATAAGGTTAGTGGTAACTGATCCAGTAGAGACAAATGATCAGTGTTTCCAGAATCAGCTCTAGTACTGTAAGAGATGAAAGAAATAAAATATATCAAAGGGTTATTTAATTCACCTGATTGGTTTCTTTGCCAATTACTGTCAAATTCTTGAACTATTTCCACTTTTGAGGAGAAGTATCCAGCGTGATGCTTCCCTAAGAAGTCTCAGCTTAATAAATGGGTAAGGGTAGAGAAACTAAGGAGAAAAGAGTGTGTATCTTTCAAAGGATCTAAACAAAAGGGAATGGGTTCAGAGAAAGGAACTTCTTGAGGTTCATTAGGGATTCCCACTCTTTGAACTGTCTTAGTACTCCAAGGCAGGGACTGTCTTATAGTACTGGAGTTGAGCACCAAGAATGTGGCTCCAGTGTCAGCTAGAACAGGAAGAGATTCATCCACAATCTGGAGAAATATTTCTCTAAGTCAATAAAGAGGGAGGATTGGGAAGATCTCCTGTAGTTTCTTAGAGCCCTATCATTGAGAATTGGGAGGACTTTGGAAAGGCAGGTTTGAGGACTGAAGGAGTCTGAAGTGACTAAACTTGTAAAAATCTGGTTTCCAATGTCCTGGGTTTGTTTGTTTGTTTTTCAATAATGGCAGAAACTAGGAGGGTTTTGGTTTCATTTAGGGGCCTTCCTTTGCTGGAGCTGAAGAATAAGAATTTCAGTGGTCCTCCTTTTAGGTGGTTCATCCAGAGTATGAGAGAACTGGTTTACCAGTATAACTAAATCTGGAGTGGACATAGTTTCCCATTCCATCCTTGTCCTTTTTACTAGAAGAGAAAGGTCCCAGTTCAGCCCATAAATATAGAGTTAAAAATGACCTGGGGTGGAATAAAAAAAAAATCTGAAGTTAATTGTAATAGTCATGAACAGGCTCATCAGATTTTTATATGCAAGCCTGGATTTTGTTCCAATCAATAGATTGGAAAAGCCTTAGGAATTGCCCAACAAAGTTACCTAGAGATTACCTGAGTATGATCATATAATAAGTTAGTAGGCTGTTCTCCTGGTTGTAATTCTAGAGACCTTTCAGGATTTTCCCTATAGCGGTTTTCATCCAATGCTGGTCCTGGTCTTCACAGACAAGCATACAAACTAGCTGATAGAAGTCAGAGAAACAAGTTGATAAGTTGGAATGACTGTATTAAATTCCTCAGCAAATCTGTAAGAAACTTTGGCTACTTTGGGAAAATCTTTGACTGTGGCTCACAGTTCAGTTTTAGTTCAGAGAATACAAGAAGTTAAGAGTTTAGCTTCTGGATCCTCAGAAGGCTTAATTTTAAAGGGACAGGTTCTGATACATTCAGAGGAAAAGGGAGAGGGACATTTTCAGAGAAAAAGGGCAGTTCAGCAAGATAATTAGTATTGTGAAATTGAGGGTTTAGAGGAGGTGTAGGCAGTATAGGAGGGAAGGAGGAAGATGGCCCTGGAGGTGGGACCTGAGCATGAGGAGCTGAGGGAGAGAGACAAGATAATACTGGAGGCAGGTACTGAGACAAAGAAGCCAACAAAGAGGAGAATGAAACTTTGAAAGCCATTTTATCTTTGTTTGCCTCAGTTAATATTAAAATCTTATTTTGCAGAAAGGCAATTTTAGGCTACTGATAATATTTGGAAGCCTCAAAATCAATCAATATACACATTCCATTCAGTTCTGGAAATCTGAGAGTTATGGTAGTCCAACTCAGTTTTAAAAAGGTAATGGCCATTGATATTCTAAATTGCCTTTAGTCAAGTTGGTCCATTTAGTTAGAAATGTGCTTAAGGAAAGACCAGGGTATTTAAACACAAAATCATTCAGAGTCCCTGTAGCGGGACTCAAAATATTTACGTAAATTGGATCCCATTTCTCAGAGGTTTTTCTCTAAAATAAAAGAATAATTTTTAAATAGCTTAAACGCAAACAGCTTACAGCTCAAACAACTCAAACAGCCTGAACAGCTCAAATTTCTCTAACAGCTTACCATTCAAAGTGCTTAAACAGTTCAAATAGCTCAAACAGCCTGCAGGCCTAATACCAGCCAGTTCTAAGAGAACAGCTTGGTCCCGAAGGAGCCAAGCTGAAGGCTTCTCAACTCAGTTCCCATAGAACAGCCACTATTCTAAAGGAATGGGTTGAAGGCTGAACTAGCACAGTTCCAATGAAACAGCCCCTGCTCCTAAAGGCATGGTCCAAAGGCTAGTCAGTTCCTGGAAGAATAGCTTCTCTTCCAAAAGGAATGGGCTGAAGGCTGAACCAGTTCCAGTTGGAACAGTCTGATTTCAAATAAGACTGAAGTGCCAAACAAGCACTTGCATATAGAACAAGGCCTTAACCAGAAAGGATGAAATCTTAAAACAGATCTCTAATAAAACCTAGAGAGCTTCAAAATGTAAAGAGGACAGAAGCTTAGATCCAGTACAAAGACATACCTTCAAACTCCAGTGTTGGCAAGAAAAGCAGTGAGGAACAATGGGCTTAATGTAGGTACCACACCTGTTTACTTACCAGCTCTGGATTTGTTGGCAGGATTCTCTTGATCCCTATATTAGCCACAAAAATGTTGACCTAAACAAATAGATTGCCAGTTAGTTCTCCAGCAAAAATGTGTTTATTCAGGATTGGCAAAGAATTGAAATTCACAGTCTGTACCTGTAAGCAGTTAGGGTAGGGGGTCCCCAGACAGAGAGAACCAGGCATGGCTTTCTTGACAGAAGAGAAGCCATTTTTGGCCAAAACCATTTTGTGATCTAAGCCTGGCCACAGTTCTTGTCCTTGAACAGGTCTCAGTAATTAATGATCTTAAGAGAAGAAAAGAATGCAGAAAGAATGACTTATCAGGCAAGAGATGTAACAATAGCAAAGGTAATGTATCAGTTGTAAAGACTCCCAGTTCTGTTTCAATAGTGAAGATTACCCTGAAGTGTTCAAACACTAGATCAACTGGAACCTAAGGGATGATGTTGACTTTTTCTGACTCTCGTAACTACAATCAACTAATGCTTAGGCTCTGTCAACTGTCCAAGCCTTTACTTGAATATGCATGTAGCCTTAGCTTAAAACTTCCCCAATATTGCTGTTTGGAGAGACACTGCTTTGGGAAAGATTCTCAGTGTTCTCCTTACTTGCTGCAAGTAATGATCTTTCTTTCTCCTGATCTTTGGTTTTGTTGTTTCTTTTAACTTGACACACATCAAGAGGCAGACCCAGTTTTTGTGTAACACAACTGTGGCAGGCCATGTGCAAGTGCTCACAAAGCAAGGGAAGGGGAATGTTTTAATAGAGGAGAAGAGGAATTTGGGATGGCTATAGTATACAGAGTCTATGGTTTTCATTGGTTGAATGTTGCCAAGAAAAAGGAATTTTTCTTCTTCCTGTTGGGTTCTGTTATCATCACTGGGCATATGATCTCCCCCTTCTGATCTCTCAACTCTACTTAATTAAGGTTTCTGTTTATTAATTTTTTACAATAGTATTTCACCTTGTTTTCTTTCAACCAACTGCTAACTTAAAGTGAAACATTCCTAGTGATATTTGATCTGCTAGAGTCTCACCTTTAGGCCCTTGGTTGCCAGGTATCTGCACAAAATAACACAGGAATTAAGAAAAAACTTGAGGAGGCATTGAAAAATTATTCAGCCTTCAAATTTCTTAAAGTTGAGTGATTAACAAATATGAAGAACAGTTAGGGCTTTGGTAGTCACAGATGCTTTTCTGAAGATTCATAGTTCAGAAAGAACAATTTTTGATTGAAGTCCAATGTAGTTTGCATTTTATCCTAAGGACTATGATCTTGGCTACTGACCTCCATTGGGTGTGGAGTTGTGCTCACTCAATATCCTTGGATGGTGCTGATACTTGTTCATTCAATATAGGTGTTGATAAATGTCACACAAAAGAGAATGATAAAACTCATGCTGGGGGGCTTCCCTGGTGGCGCAGTGGTTGAGAGTCCGCCTGCTGATGCAGGGGACGCGGGTTCGTGCCCCGATCCGGGAAGATCCCACATGCCGCAGAGTGGCTGGGCCCGTGAGCCAGGGCCGCTGAGCCTGCACATCCGGAGCCTGTGCTCCGCGGCGGGAGAGGCCGCAACAGTGAGAGGCCGGCATACCGGGAGGGAAAAAAAATTGAGTGAGCTTCGGCAGCCACGCTACCTTCCCCTGCTGTTCCTCATCCTCAAGGGCCATCCACTTCCCCTGTGCCCTCCTGTCTCCATAAGCCCCTGCGCTTACCCTTTCATCAACCTCTCTCCACCTTCAAGGACTCCGCCCCTCAGCTTGTAAACATGTTCAGTCTCTTCCATCTTAAAAAAAAAAAAAAACTCATGCTGGGAAAACAAAATGAATACACTTTCATTACAGAGATATCAGAAATATTTTTCATGTCTGTTGCCTGAATATGGATGGGGGGAAATGAGTCAAAAAATAATTTGGCACTAGAAAGCAAATTTCAGTCAGATTTAGGATGGAGCAATTTGACAAGATGGTAATAATAGTTAAGGACATTGCCACCAAACATGTTAATGTGAAAATCAAATTTTCCCTTTGTCATTTACTAAAGTTGTCTGCTTTGATCCTGGTTTGATATTGAAACACATTCAAGAGAGCTTTATTTTTAAGACATAGTGTTTTGAACTTCTGATTCATGTTTGAAAGGGATCCATAAGTGAAGTTTTACTTAAGTATTCTAAACAATGCTACCTAGGAAACAACCTAAATGTCCATCAACAGAGGAATGAATAAAGAAGATGTGGTACATATATAAAATGGAATATTACTCAGCCATAAAAGGAACAAAATAATGCCATTTGCAGCAATATGGATGGACCTAGAGATTGTCATACAGAGTGAAGTAAGTCAGAAAGAGAAAGACAAATATAGTATAATATCACTTATATGTGGAAAAATGGTACAGATGAACTTACCTGCAAAGCCAAAATAGAGTCACTGATGTAGAAAAAAAAATATGATTACCAAGGGAGGAAGGGAGGGTGGGATGAATTGAGAGATTGGGGTTGACATATATACACTACTATATATAAAATATATAACTAATGAGAACCTACTGTATAGCACAGGGAACTCTACTCAATACTCTGTAATAACCTATATGGGAAAGAATCTAAAAAAAGAGTGGATATATGTATAAGTATAACTGATTCACTTTGCTGTACAGCAGAAACTAGCACAACATTGTGAAGCAACTCCACTCCAATAAAAAAAATGAAAAAACAAAACAAAACAAAAAAACAATGTTACTTGTAATTGAATAGTTCTTGTAAAAGGTCATTCCTATATAAATAGATAGCTATAATTACATAAAAATTAAGAATTTCCAATTCTCATTAGCAGGGTTGTGACAAATATCTTTATGAAAGAACAAGTAATTGGTTCAAGCTAGTGAGGCTGGTTGGTTTTGGAAGAATTACTGACCACACTAAAAACTAATCAGTATAACAACTAGTAATTATTGATAGGTCTTACACTGAAATATTTGAGTACACTGTTTTGGTGTCTGAAACTAATAGCACAAAATAAATTTTAAAATATTTTTTGAGATTCATTGCTACAGAAACAATAAGTATAGAGGAATCATTATGTAGTAGGACCAAAAATATGAAAAGTAAAGTTAGGAAACTGGGAGACATGAGATAGAACAAAAAGCTACCAGTTAAAAACAACAACATTAATAACAATATTCCCTTAAGTGTGCTCCAAGACAACTATCTTTCAGAATCTTGATTGATAACTATGTTTTCTAACCTTAAATTCATGTTTTTAATCTCATGAGGAACTCATTGCCTCTTTTTGACCACTGCTGTATTTGCATTGATGCTGTTAAAGTCATATTGGGTTCCATCTGTACAAGTTAGTGACCTCCAGGTTGTGTGTTGAATGTTATGTCTATGAGAGTCTGACAGATTCCAAGTGACAGATGAAATCATTGAGTTGAATTGGCAACTGCAAAATGGACACAATTACATTAGTTGTGAAATTCCAGAGATAAAACTTTGCTTGATGGGGATGAAGTTCCTTGCAGTGCCAAACCTGCTAGTTTTTGATAACCAACTTATATTTGGAACAATTTCTTATAAAGAGCTTTTCCAGCTAAAATTTTTATCAGCTCTGAAAGCGGAAACACCCTTTCCCTGAATCTTGAGAAAGTTAAAAAAAACACCTAGGCAATTTACATTTGCCATCTTTAGACATAACTCTTTACTTTCCCTGAACCCACTGACCTGGAGGGGCTCATATATTTTGCTCAACTCTAGTTCTAGAGGATAAGTCAAAAAGAAATTGGATAATATTAGTAGCACTCTAATTTTACAATCTAACATTATTCAGTGCAAAAGCACAGCCATCAGCAACATTGAATTAGCTTTCATACATATGTTACGGGAAAAAAAACAACACTTAAAAATTCATATAGAAAAAGCAGGGGGAGATTAGAAATAATTCCTGAAAGTGAAAAAATGTTATCCTGATTAAACAAAAAAAATTTGATCATGGCAAACAAAGAGTTTACTTAGTTGATTACGATTATTGAAATGAAAATGATACACTATTATTTTATGGTAAACTTGCTTTTCCCATTTTCATTCTCGACTTATAACTCCAATTTTACATTCAGTTGTTAACAATCTTACAAAGTCAGTACAAATCTACAGAGATAATGAAAAATAAATGATGCTACAAAGTCTAGATGAAATTAACACTAGACCATTAAGATGTCAAGTTACAATGGGTTAGTTTCATCAGGTATAACATTTTGTAGTACAGTATCGGGCAACTACAGGAGAAATAAATTATTCAGACTCTGTTCCTTTTAGGATTCTATTGAACAACTTGTGCAAGCAGATTCTGTCTTCTGCTCTGCCAGAGCATGGAAAATAATTCAGGCTTTATTCTTATAGACTCTGAATCATCTGTGACGATTTTAATGTTTTAAAATTTCATTATATTTTAATGACATAGTGTATCATCAGTATTGTTGAAAGTTTTCATTACTCATTGTATCAAGTTGAAATGCTCCATTACTCATTATATCAGGTTCAAATAAGATATAATTCCTTTGTAATATAATGTTTATTTATTAAAATATATTTATCTTATCTGGTTCATTAATATGTGTTTTTCATAAGAGATGTAATTTTAATAACAATTTTCCATAAAATTAGAAGAGTTATCTGAAACCTTTGAGCCAATTTAGCAGAATATTAATTTTCTAAAATTGCTATGCTAATAATGCTCTTCTAAGTAAATACAGTGAAGTTTCATTATAGAATTCCTAAAATGATGTGTAATCCACCACTTTTAGTCCTTTACAAAAAATACATTCCTTAACATTAATGTTACCTTGACATTTATAATTCTGCTGTGTGGCAACTTCTTTATCTGTTGAAAATTAATTTCAAATATTTTTCTGTTGAATCAGTTCTAAATGAAGGGACATATTACATAACATAGCAACACAATCTATTGGTTGTCCATCTGGCTTACCCTAATATTAAACTTGGATGAGAGTGATTAGTAGAGTTTATAAGCAGGATTTTTTTAAAGTAAAGTATAGCTGATTTACAATATTGTGTTAGTTTCAGGTATACAGCAAAATGATTCAATTATACTTATATATTTTTCAGATTATTTTCCATTATAGGTTATTTCAAGATATTGAATATATTTCCCTGTGTTATACAGTAAATCCTTTTTGCTTAGCTATATTAACTATAGTAGTTTGTATCTGTTAATCCCATACTCCTAATTTATCCCATGCCTTCCTCCTTTTCCCTTCTGGTAACCATAAGTTTGTTCTCTGTGTTTGTGAGTCTGTTTCTGTTTTGTTTATAGATTCATTTGTGTTACATTTTCGATCCCACATATAGATGATATATAACATTTGTCTTTGTCTGACTTATTTCACTAAGTATGATATATGCTAGATCCATCTATGTTTCTGCAAATGGCAATATTTCATTATTTTTCATGTGTTAGCAGAACTTTTAACTCCACTGCAAAAACAAAACCAAAATGTAATGTTGACATCTTGTTTCCTCAAAGCCTAGAAGGTAAATGAGAGTGAAAAGTAAAAATTATCCCAGTTATTATGGAGTAGATCAAAAATCAAATTGTTTTGAGACAAACCTGGGAATCTCAATTGATAGAGAGATGTGTGTTTGTCAGTCAAACAGCAAAAAATAAGAATAGTATATTTGTCAAGCATATAAAGCAAATGAAAAGACAACTCTTAAAAAATGACCAACTTCTTATTTAAAGGGCCTGGTTGGCACACGGACTCTAATGAGAGATTACGTCAAACAGAAATAGAAAAAAGAAAAGAACAAAGAATCATGAGAGATTACTACAAGCAAGTCCATGCCAATAAAATGGACAACCTGGAAGAAATGGACAAATTCTTAGAAAAGCACAACCTTCCGAGACTGAACAAGGAAGAAATAGAAAATATGAACAGACCAATCACAAACACTGAAATTGAGACTGTGATTAAAAATCTTCCAACAAACAAAAGATGGCTTCACATGTGAATTCTACCAAACATTTAGAGAGGAGCTAACACCTATCTTTCTCAAACTCTTCCAAAATATAACAGAGGGATGAACAGTACCAAACGCATTCTACAAGGCCACTATCAAGCTGATACCAAAACCAGATAAAGATTTCACAAAGAAAGAAAACTACAGGCCAATAATAATGATGAACATAGATGCAAAAATACTCAACAAAATACTAGCAAAAGGAATCCAACAGCACATTAAAGGATAATACACCATGATCAAGTGGGGTTTATCCCAGGAATGCAAGGATTCTTCAATATACACAAATCAAGCAATATGATAAATCATATTAAAAAACTGAAGGAGAAAAATCATATGATCATCTCAATCGATGCAGAAAAAGCTTTCGACATAATTCAACACTGATTTATGATAAAAACCCTCCAGAAAGGAGTCATAGAGGGAACTTACCTCAACATAATAAAGGCCATGTATGAGAAACCTACAGCCAACAGTGTTCTCAGTGGGGAAAAACTGAAACCATTTCCCCTATAGATCAAGAACAAGACAAAGTTTTCCACTCTCACCACTGTTATTCAACATAGTTTTGGAAGATATAGCCACAGCAATCAGAGAAGAAAAAATAAAATAAAAGAAATACAAATAAGTAAAGAAGAAGTAAAACTGTCACTATTTGCAGATGACATGACACTATACATAGAGAATCCTAAAGATGCTACCAGAAAACTACTAGAGCTAATCAATGAATTTGGTAAAGTAGCAGGATACAAAATTAAGGCACAGAAATCTCTGGCATTCCTATACAGTAATGACAAAAATCTGAAAAAGAAATTAAGGAAACACTCCCATTTACCACTGCAACAAAAAGAATAAAATAGCTAGGAATAAACCTACTGAAGGAGACAAAAGACCTGTATGCAGAAAACTATAAGACACTGATGAAAGAAATGAAAGATGATACAAGCAGATGGAGAGATATACCATGTTCTTAGATTGGAAAAATCAACATTGTAAAGTGACTATACTACTCAAAGCAATCTACAGATTCAATGCAATCCCTATCAAACTACCAAGGGCATTTTTCACAGAACTAGAATAAAAAGCTTCACAATTTGCATGGAAGCACAAAAGACCCCGAATAGCAAGAGCATTGTTGAGAAAGAAAAACAGAGCTGGAAGAAACAGGCTCGTGAACCTCAGACTACTACAAAGCTACAGTAATCAAGACAGTATACTCCTGGCACAAAAACAAAAATATAGATCAATGGAACAGGAGAGAAAGTCCAGAGATAAACCCACACACAAATGGTCACCTGATCTTTGATAATGGAGGCAAGAATATACAATGGAGAAAAGACTGTCTCTTCAATAAGTGGTGCTGGAAAAGCTGGACAGCTACATGTAAAAGAATGAAATTAGAACACTCCCTAACACCATACACAAAAGTAAACTCTAAATGGATTAAAGACCTAAATGTAAGGCCAGACACTATAAAAATCTTAGAGGAAAACATAGGCAGAACACTCCATGACATAAATCACAGAAAGATCCTTTTTGACCCCCCTCCCAGAGAAATGGAAATAAAACAAAAATAAACAAATGGGACCTATTGAAACTTAAAAGCTTTTGCACAGGAAAGGAAACCATAAACAAGACCACAAGATAACACTTAAAATGGGTGGAAGTATTTGTAAATGAAGGAACTGACAAAGGATTAATCTAAAAAATTTACAAGCAGCTCAACATTAAAAAAGCAAACAACCCAATCCAAAAATGGGCAGAAGACCTTAATAGACATTTCTCCAAAGAAGAAATACAGATTGTCAACAAACACATGAAAGGATGCTCAACATCACTAATCATTAGAGAAAGGCAAATCAAAAGTACAATGAGGTATCACCTCACACCAGTCAGAATGGCCATCCTCAAAAAACCTACAAACAGAAGGGAAGATGGCGGAAAAGTAAGACGCGGAGATCACCTTCCTCCCCACAGATACACCAGAAAAACATCCACACGTGGAAAAACTGCTACAGAACACCTACTGGACACTGGCAGAAGACCTCAGACCTCCCAAAAGGCAAGAAAGTCTCCACATACCTGGGTAGGGCAAAAGAAAAAAGAATAAACAGAGTCAAAAGGATAGGGATGGGACCTGCACCAGTGGGAGGGAGCTGTGAAGGAGGAAAGGTTTCCACACACTAGAAGCCCCTTAGCGGGCAGAAACTATGGGTGGTGGAGGGGGAAATCTTCAGAGTCGAAGAGGAGAGCACAACAACAAGGGTGCAGAGAGCAAAGTGGAGAGATTCACGAATGGAGGATCGGTGCTGACTGGCACTCACCAGCCAGTCTGTTCACCCACCGGGGCAGGCGGGGCTGGGAGCTGAGGCTTGGGCTTCGGTCATAGTGCAGGAAGAAGACTGGGGTTGGTGGCGTGAACACAGCCAGCAGGGGGTTAGTGCACACTGGCTAGCCGGGAGGAAGTCCGGGGAAAAGTCTGGACCTGCCAAAGGGCAAGAGACTTTTTCTTCCGTCTTTGTTTCCTGGTGCACGAGGTGAGGGGATTAAGAGCACTGCTTAAAAGAGCTCCAGCGACAGGCATGAGCCACGGCTAACAGCGCGGACCACAGAGACGGGCATGAGATGCTAAGCCTGCTGCTGCCACCACCAAGAAGCCTGTCTGCGAGCACAGGTCATTATCCACACCCCCCTTCCGGGGAGACTGTGCACCCCACCACTGCCAGCGTACCGAGATCAAGGGACAACTTCCCCAGCAGAACGCATGGTGCACCTCAGGCTGGTGCAACGTCACGCCGGCCTCTGCTCCCACAGGCTCGACCCACACTCTGTACCCCTCCCTCCTTCCTGTCCTGAGTAAGCCAGAGTTCCCAATGCAGTAGCTGCTTTAACCCCATCCTGTCTGAGCGAAGAACAGATGCCCTCCGGTGACCTACATGCAGAGGCGGGGACAAATTCAAAACTGAGTCCCGGGAACTGTGAGAACAAAGAAGAGAAAGGGAAATAACTCCCAGCAGCCTCAGAAGCAGCACATTAAATCTCCACAATCAACTTGATGTACCCTGCATCTGTGGAATACATGAATAGACAATGAATCATCCCAAAATGAGGAGGTGGACTTTGAGAGCAAGATTTATTATTTTTTCCTCTTTTCCTCTTTTTGGGAGTCTGCATGTGTATGCTTCTGTGTGAGATTTTGTCTGTATAGCTTTGCGACCACAATTTGTCCTAGGGTTCTATCTGTACTTTTCTTGTTTTTTTTTTTTGTTTATTTTTTTAAATTTGTTTGTAATAATTATTTTTTATTTTAATAACTTTATTATATTTATCTTATTATATTTTACTTTATCTTCTTTCTTTCTATTTTTCTTCCTTCCCTCCTTCCTTCCTTGTCCCTCCCTCCCTCCCTTCTTTCTTTATCTCCTTGTTTCTTTCCTTCTTTCTTTCTTTCTTCTTTCTTCTTCTACTAATCTTTTCTTTCTACTTTAATCTTTTCTTTCTACTTTTTCTCCATTTTATTCTGAGCCCTGTGTATGAAAGGCTTTTGGTGCTGCAGCCAGGAGTCAGTGCTGTGGCTCTGAGGTGGGAGAGACAACTTCAGGACACTGGTCCACAAGAGACCTCCCAGCTAAACATAATAGGAAATGGTGAAAATCTCCAGAGATCTCCATCTCAACAGCAGCACCCAGCTTCACTCAACGACCAGCAAGCTACAGTGCTGGACAACCTATGCCAAACAAATAGCAAAACAGGAACACAACCCCACCCATTAGCAGAGAGGATGCCTAAAATCATAATAAGGCCACGGACACCCCAAAACACACCACCAGATGTGGACCTGCCCACCAGAAAGACAAGATCCAGCCTCATCCACCAGAACACAGGCACTAGTCTCCTCCACCAGGAAGCCTACACAACCCACTGAACCAACCCTAGCCACTGGGGACAGACACCCAAAACAACGGGAACTACGAACCTGCAGCCTGCAAAAAGGAGACCCCAAACACAGTAAGATAAGCAAAATGAGAAGACAGAAAAACACACAGATGGTGGAGAAAGATAAAAACCCACCAGATCTAACAAATGAAGAGGAACTAGGCAGTCTACCTGCAAAAGAATTCAAAATAATGATCGTAAAGATGATACAAAATCTTGGAAATAGAATAGACAAAATGCAAGAAACATTTAACAAGGACCTAGAAGAACTAAAGATGAAACAAGCAATGATGAACAACACAATAAATGAAACGAAAAATACTCTAGATGGGATCAATAGCAGAATAACTGAGGCAGAAGAACGGATAAATGACCTGGAAGATAAAATAGTGGAAATAATTAGCACAGAGTGGAATAAAGAAAAAAGAATGAAAAGAATTGAGGACAGTCTCAGAGACCTCTGGGACAACATTAAATGCAGCAACATTCGAATTATAGGAGTTCCAGAAGAAGAAGAGAAAAAGAAAGGGACTGAGAAAATACATGAAGAGATTATAGTTGAAAACTTCCCTAATATGGGAAAGGAAATAGTTAATCAAGTACAGGAAGCACAGAGAGTCCCATACAGGATAAATCCAAGGAGAAACACTCCAGGACACATATTAATCAAACTGTCAAAAATTAAATACAAAGAAAGAATATTAAAAGCAGCAAGGGAAAACAACAAATAACACAAAAGGGAATCCCCATAAGGTTAACAGCTGACCTTTCAGCAGAAACTCTGCAAGGCAGAAGGGACTGACAGGACATATTTAAAGTGTTGAAGGAGAAAAAGCAGCAATGAAGATTACTCTAACCAGCAAGGAACTCATTCAGATTTAATGGAGAAATTAAAACCTTTACAGACAAGCAAAAGCTGAGAGAGTTCAGCACCACCAAACCAGCTTTACAACAAATGCTAAAGGAACTTCTCTAGACAAGAAACACAAGAGAAGGAAAAGACCTCCAATAACGAACCCAAAACAATTAAGAAAATGGAAATAGGAACATATATATCGATAATTACCTTAAATGTAAATGGGCTAAATGCTCCCATCAAAAGACACAGACTGGCTGAATGGATAAAAAAAAAACAAGACCTATATATATGCTCTCTAAAGGAGACCGACTTCAGATCTAGAGACACATACAAACTGAAAGTAAGGGGATGGATAAAGATATTCCATGCAAATGGAAACCAAAAGAAAGCTGGAGTAGCAATTCTCATATCAGAAAACATAGACTTTAAAATAAAGACTATTAGAAGAGACAAAGAAGGACACTACACAATGATCAAGGGATCAATCCAAGAAGAAGATATAACAATTGTAAATATTTATGCACCCAACATAGGAGCACCTCAATACATAAGGCAAATACTAACAGCCATAAAAGGGGAAATCAACAGTAACACATTCATATTATGGGACTTTAACACCCCACTTTCACCAATGCACAGATCTTCCAAAATGAAAATAAATAAGGAAACACAAGCTTTAAAAGATACATTAAACAAGATAGACTTAATTGATATTTATAGGACACTCCATCCAAAAACAACAAAATACACATTTTTCTCAAGTGCTCATGGAAAATTCTCCAGGATAGATCATATCTTGTGTCACAAATCAGGCCTCGGTAAATTTAAGTAAATTGAAAGTGTAACAAGTATCTTTTCCGACTTCAGTGCTATGAGACTAGATATCAATTAGAGGAAAAGATCTGTAAAAAAATACAAACATATGGAGGCTAAACAATACACTAATTAATACCATAGTGATCACTGAAGAAATCAAAGAGGAAATAAAAGAATACCTAGAAACAAATGACAATGGAAACACGATGACCCCAAACCTATGGGATGCAGCAAAAGCAGTTCTAAGAGGGAAGTTTATAGAAATACAATACTACCTTAAGAAACAGGAAACATCTCGAATAAACAACCTAACCTTGCACCTAAAGCAATTAGAGAAAGAAGAACACACACACAAAAAAACAAAATTAGCAGTGGGAAAGATATCATAAAAATCAGATCAGAAATAAATGAAAAAGAAATGAAGGAAATGATAGCAAAGATCAGTGAAAGTGAAAGGTGGTTCTTTGAGAAGATAAACAAAATTGAAAAACCTTTAGCCAGACTCATCAAGAAAAAAAGGGAGAAGACTCAATTCAATAGAATTAGTAGAAATGAAAAAGGAGAAGTAACAACTGACACTGCAGAAATACAAAAGATTGAGAGATTACAACAAGCAACTCTATGCCAATAAAATGGGCAACCTGGAAGAAATGGACAAATTCTTAGAAATGCACAGCCTGCAAATACTGAATCAGGAAAAAATAGAAAATATGAACAGACAAATCACAAGCACTGAAATTGAAAATGACATTAAACATGTTACAACAAACAGAAGTCCAGGACCAGATGGCTTCACAGGCGAATTCTATCAAACATTTAGAGAAGAGCTAAAACCTATCCTTCTCAAACTCTTCCAAAATATAGCAGAGGGAGGAACACTTCCAAACTCATTCTACGAGGCCACCATCACCCTGATACCAAAACCAGACAAGGATGTCACAAGAAAGAAAACTACAGGCCAATATCACTGATGAACAGAGATGCAAAAATCCTCAAAAAAATACTTGCAAACAGAATGCAACAGTACATTAAAAGGATCATACTCGATGATCAATGGGGTTTATTCCAGGAATGCAAGGATTCTTCAATATACGCAAGTCAAACAATGTGATACACCATATTAACAAACTGAAGGTGAAAAACTATATGATCATCTCAATAGATGCAGAGAAAGCTTTTGACAAAATTCAACACCCATTTATGATATAAACCATCCAGAAAGGAGACATAGAGGGAACTTTCGTCGACATAATAAAGGCCATATATGATAAACGCACAGCAATAATCATCCTCAATGGTGAAAAACTGAAAGCATTTCCACTAAGATCAGGAACAAGACAAGGTTGCCCACTCTCAGCACTCTTATTCAACATAGTTTTGGAAGTTTTTGCAACAGCAATCAGAGAAGAAAAGGAAATAAAAGGAATCCAAAATGGAAAAGAAGAAGGAAAGCTGTCACTGTTTGCAGATGACATGATACTATAATAGAGAATCCTAAAGATGCTACCCGAAAACTATTAGAGCTGATCAATGAATTTGGTAAAGTAGCAGGATACAAAATTAATGCACAGAAATCTCTGGCATTCCTACACACTAATGATGAAAAATCTGAAAGTGAAATCAAGAAAACACTCCCATTTACCATTGCAACAAAAAGAATAAAATATCTAGGAATAAACCTACCTAAGGAGACAAAAGACCTGTATGCAGAAAATTATAAGACACTGATGTCTTTAATTTACTCCCCCAAGCCCAAACTCTGTTTAGATTCTTCACTAACCGAGCACCCAAAATCTAAGTTTCTTTGTCCTGTCAATTTCTCACAAATTTACTGTTCCTTTGTCTAAAAAGCATAAAAGCTGCCTGCTTTGACCACTTCTTGGGTTCCATTTCTATGAGACCTCAGTGCAACAAATTAAAAATGTGTTTCTTTTTCTCCTGTTAATAAAAAAAAAAGACACTGATGAAAGAAATTAAAGATGATACAAATAGATGGAGAGATATACCATGTTCTTGGATTGGAAGAATCAACATTATGAAAATGATTCTATTACCCAAAGCAATCTACAGATTCAATGCAATCCCTATCAAACTACTACTGGTATTTTTCACAGAACTAGAACAAAAAATTTCACAATTTGTATGGAAACACAAAAGACCCTGAATAGCCAAAGCAATCTTGAGAGCAAAAAATGGAGCTGGAGGAATCAGGCTCCTTGACTTCAGACTATACTACCAAGCTACAGTAATCAAGAAAGTATGGTACTGGAACAAACACAGAAATATAGAACAATGGAACAGGATACAAAGCCCAGAGGTAAACCCACACACACATGGTCATCTTATCTTTGATAAAGGAGGCAGGAAGGTACAGTGGAGAATGGACAGCCTCTTCTATAAGGGGTGCAGGGAAAACTGGACAGGTACATGTAAAAGTATGACATTAGATCACTCCCTAACACCATACTGAAAAATAAGCTCAAAATGGATTAAAGACCTAAATGTAAGGCCAGAAACTATCAAACTCTTAAAGGAAAATGTAGGCAGAACACTCTATGACATAAATAACAGCAAGATCCTTTTTGACCCACCTCCTATAGAAATGGATATAGAAATAAAAATAAACAAATGGGACCTAATGAAACTTCAAAGCTTTTTTACAGCAAAGGAAGCAATAAACAAGACCAAAAGACAACCCTCAAAATGGGAGAAAATATTTGCAAATGCAGCAACTGACAAAGGATTAATCTCCAAAATTTATAAGCAGTTCATGCAGCTCAATAACAGGAAAACAAACAACCCAATCCAAAAATGGGCAGAAGACCTAAATAGACATTTCTCCAAAGAAGATATACAGACTGCCAACAAACACATGAATGAATTCTCAACATCATTAATCATTAGAGAAATGCAAATCAAAACTACAATGATGGGGGACCTTGAAGATGGTGGAAGAGTAAGACGCGGAGATCACTTTCCTCCCCACAGATACACCAGAAATACATCTACACGTGGAACAACTCCTACAGAACACCTACTGAAGGCTGGGAGAAGACCTAAGACCTCCCAAAAGGCAAGAAGCTCCCCATGTGGAGTGCACAGCAACAGGGGCGCAGAGGGCAAAGTGGGGAGATTCCCCCACAGAGGATCGGTGCTGACTGGCACTCACTAGCCCGAGAGGCTAGTCTACTCACCCGCCGGGGCGGGCGGGGCTGTAAGCTGAGGCTTGGGTTTTGGTTGGAGCACAGGGAGAGGACTGGGATTGGCGGCTTGAAAATAGACTGAAGGGGTTAGTGCACCACAGCTAGCTGGGAGGGAGTCCGGGGAAACGTCTGTACCTGCCAAAGAGGCAAGAGACGTTTTCTTCCCTCTTTGTTTCCTGGTGTGCGAGGAGAGGGGTTTAAGAACGCTGCTTAAAGGAACTCCAGAGACGGGCGCGAGACGCGGCTAAAAGAATGAACCCCACAGATGGGCGTGAGCCGCGGCTAAATGCATGGACCCCAGGGACGGGCAGGAGACGCTAAGGCTGCTGCTGCCGCCACAAAGGGGCCTGTGTGTGAGCACAGGTCACTATCCACACCCCTCTTCCAGGGAGCCTGTGCAGCCCGCCACTGCCAGGTTCCCGGGATCCACGGACAACTTCCCCGGGAAAACGCACGGCGGGCCTCAGGCTGGTACAACGTCACGCCGTCCTCTGCCGCCACAGGCCCGCCCCGCACGCAGTGCCCCTGTCTTCCCCTGGCCTGAGTGCGCCAGAGCCCCCGAATCAGTGGCTCCTTTAACCCCGTCCTGTCTGAGCAAAAAACAGACGCCCTCCAGCGACCTACACGCAGAGGCAGGGCCAAATCCAAAGCTGAGCCCCTGTGAGCTGTGAGAACAAAGAAGAGAAAGGGAAATCCCTCCCAGCAGCCTCAGAAACGGTGGATTAAAGCTCCACAATCAACTTGATGTACCCTGCATCTGTGGAATACATGAATAGACAACGAATCATCCCACATTGAGGAGGTGGGCTTCGAGAGCAAGATCTATGATTTTTTCCCCTTTTCCTCTTTTCATGAATGTGTATGTGTATGCTTCTGTGTGAGATCTTGTCTGTATAGCTTAGCTTCCACCATTTTTCCTAGGGTTCTATCTGTCCATGTTTTTTTTTAATTTTTTCCTTAATAATTAATTTTAATAACTTTATTATACTTTACCTTCTTTCTTTCTTTCTTTCTTTCTTTCTTTCTTTCTTTCTTTCTTTCTTTCATTCTTTCTTTCTTTCCTTCTTTCTTTCTTTCCTTCTTTCCCTCCTTTAGACAATGAATCATCCCAAATTGAGGAGGTGGTCTCTGAGAGCAAGATTTATGATTTTTTCCCCTTTACCGCTTTTTGTGAGGGTGTATGTTTATGCTTCTGTGTAAGATTTTGTCTGTATAGCTTTGCTTCCAACATTTGTCCTAAGGTTCTATCCGTCCCTTTTTTATTTTTTTCTAAATAATTATTTTTTATTTCAATAAGTTTATTATACTTTATTTTATTTTACTGTATCTTCTTTCCTTCTGTCTTTTGTCCTTCCTTCCCTCCTTCCTTCCACCCTCCCTCCATCCCTCCCTCATTTCTTTCCTTCTTGCCTTCTTTCCTTCTTTGCATCTTTCTTTCTTTCTCTTTCTCTTTCTTTCCTTCTTTCCTTCTTTCTTTCTTTCTTTCTTTCTTTCTTTCTTTCTTTCTTTCTTTCTTTCTTTCTTTCTTTCTTTCTTTCTTTCTTTCTTTCTTTCTTTCCTTCTTTCTTTCTTCCCTCCCTCCTTTCTTTCTTTCATTCTTCATACTTCTACTAATTCTCTCTACTTTTTCACCCTTTTATTCTGAGCTGTGTGGATGAAAGGCTCTTGGTGCTCCAGCCAGGAGTCAGGGCTCTGCCTCTGAGGTGGGAAAACCAACTTCAGGACACTGGTAAACAAGAGGCCTCCCAGCTCCACATAATATGAAATGGCAAAAATCTCCCAGAGACCTCCATCTTAACACCAGCACCCAGCTTCACTCAACGACCAGCAAGCTACAGTGCTGGACAACCTATGCCAAACAAATAGCAAAACAGGAACACAACCCCACCCATTAGCAGAGAGGCTGCCTAAAATCATAATAAGGCCACAGACACCCCAAAACACACCACCAGACGTGAACTTGCCCACTAGAGAGACAAGATCCAGCCACATCCACCACAGCACACGCACTAGCCTCCTCCACCAAGAAGCCTACACAACCCACTCAACCAACCTTAGCCACTGGAGACAGACATCAAAAACAGTGGGAACTATGAACCTGCAGCCTGCAAAAAGGAGACCCCAAACACAGTAAGATAAGCAAAATGAGAAGACAGAAAAATACACAGCAGATAAAGGAACAAGATAAAAATGCAGCAGACCTAACAAATGAAGAGGAAATAGGCAGTCTACCTGAAAAAGAATTCAGAATAATGATAGTAAGGATGATCCAAAATCTTGGAAATAGAATGGACAGAATGCAAGAAACAGTTAATAAGGACCTAGAGGAACTAAAGATGAAACAAGCAATGATGAACAACACAATAAATGAAATTAAAAGTACTCTAGATGGGATCAATAGCAGAAAAACTGAAGCAGAAGAATGGAAAAGTGACCTGGAAGATAAAATAGTGGAAATAACTACTGCAGAGCAGAATACAGAAAAAAGAATGAAAAGAACTGAGGACAGTCTCAGAGACCTCTGGGACAACATTAAACACACCAACATACGAATTATAGGCGTTCCAGAAGAAGAAGAGTAAAAGAAAGGGACTGAGAAAATATTTGAAGAGATTATAGTTGAAAACTTCCCTAATATGGGAAAGAAATTAGTTAATCAAGTCCAGGAAGCACAGAGAGTCCCATACAGGATAAATACAAGGAGAAATACGCCAAGACACATATTAATCAAACTGTCAAAAATTAAATACAAAGAAAACATATTAAAAGCAGCAAGTGAAAAACAACAAATAACACAAAAGGGAATCCCCATAAGGTTAACAGCTGATCTTTCAGCAGAAACCCTACAAGCCAGAAGGGAGTGGCAGGACATACTGAAAGTGATGAAGGAGAAAAACCTGCAGCCAAGACTACTCTACCCAGCAAGGATCTCATTCAGATTTGATGGAGAAATTAAAACCTTTACAGACAAGCAAAAGCTGACAGAATTCAGCACTACCAAACCTGCTTTACAACAAATGCTAAAGGATCTTCTCTAGGCAAGAAACACAAGAGAAGGAAAAGACCTATAATAACGAACCCAAAACAATTTAGAAAATGGGGAAAGGAACATACATATCGATAATTACCTTAAATGTAAATGGACTAAATGCTCCCACCAAAAGACACAGGCTGGCTGAATGGACACAAAAACAAGACCCTTATATATGCTGCCTACAAGAGACCAACTTCAGACCTAGAGACACATACAGACTGAAAGTAAGGGGATGGAAAAAGATATTTCATGCAAATGGAAACCAAAAGAACGCTGGAGTAGCAATTTTCATATCAGACAAAATAGACTTTAAAATAAAGACTATTAGAAGAGACAAAGAAGGACACTACATAATGAACAAGGGATCAAACCAAGAAGAAGATATAACAATTGTAAATATTTATGCACCCAACATAGGAGCACCTCAATACATAAGGCAAATGCTAACAGCCATAAGAGGAGAAATCAACAGTATCACAATAATAGTGGGGGACATTAACATCCCACTTACACCAATGGACAGATCATCCAAAATGAAAATAAATAAGGAAACACAAGCTTTAAATGATACATTAAACAAGATGGACTTAATTGATATTTATAGGACACTCCATCCAAAAACAACAAAATACACATTTTTCTCAAGTGCTCATGGAAAATTCTCCAGGATAGATCATATCTTGGGTCACAAATCAAGCCTTGATAAATTTAAGAAAATTGAAATTTTATCAAGTATCTTTTCTGACCACAACGCCATGAGACTAGATATCAATTACAGGAAAAGATCTGTAAAAAAATACAAACACATGGAGGCGAAACAATACACTACTTAATAATGAAGTGATCACTGAAGAAATCAAAGAGGAAATAAAAAAAATACCTAGAAACAAATGACAATGGAGATACATTGACCCAAAACCTATGGGATACAGCAAAAGCAGTTCTAAGGTGGAAGTTTATAGCAATACAAGTCCGCCTTTAGAAGCAGGAAACATCTCGATTAAACAATCTAACCTTGCACCTCAAGCAATTAGAGAAAGAAGAACAAAAGAAACCGAAAGCTAGCAGAAGGAAAGAAATCATAAAAATCAGATCAGAAATAAATGAAAAAGAAATGAAGGAAATGATAGCAAAGATCAATAAAACTAAAAGCTGGTTCTTTGAGAAGATAAACAAAATAGGTAAACCACTAGCCAGACTCATCAAGAAAAAAAGGGAGAAGACTCAATTCAATAGAATTAGAAATGAAAAAGGAGACGTAACAACTGACACTGCAGAAATAAAGAAGTTCATGAGAGATTACCACAAGCAACTCTATGCCAATAAAATGGACAATCTGGAAGAAATGGACAAATTCTTAGAAATGCATAACCTGCCAAGACTGAAACAGGAAGAAACAGAAAATATGAACAGACCAATCACAAACACTGAAATTGAGACTGTGATTAAAAATCTTCCAACAAACAAAAGCTCAGGACCAGATGGCTCCACAGGCGAATTCTATCAAACATTTAGGGAAGAGCTAACACCTATCCTTCTCAAACTCTTCCAAAATATAGCAGAGGGAGGAACACTTCCAAATTCCTTCTACAAGGCCACCATCACCTTGATACCAAAACCAGATAAGGATGTCACAAAGAAAGAAAACTATAGGCCAATATCACTGATGAACATGGATGCAAAAATCCTCAACAAAATACTAGCAAACAGAATCCAACAGCACATTAAAAGGATCATACACCATGATCAAGTGGGGTTTATTCCAGGAATGCAAGGATTCTTCAATATACGCAAATCTATCAATGTGATAAACCATATTAACAAATTGAAGGAGAAAAACCATATGGTCATCTCAATAGATGCAGATAAAGCTTTTGACAAAATCCACACCATTTATGATAAAAATCCTGCAGAAGTAGGCATAGAGGGAACTGTCCTCAACATAATAAAGGCCATATATGACAAGCCCACAGCCAACATCATCCTCACTGGTGAAAAACTGAAAGCATTTCCACTAAGATCAGGAACAAGACAAGGTTGCCCACTCTCAGCACTCTTATTCAACATAGTTTTGGAAGTTTTAGCCACAGCAATCAGAGAAGAAAAGGAAACAAACGGAATCCAAATCGGAAAAGAAGAAGTAAAGCTCTCACTGTTTGCAGATCACATGATACTATACATAGAGAATCCTACAGATGCTACCAGAAAACTATTAGAGCTAATCAATGAATTTGGTAAAGTAGCAGGATACAAAATTAATGCACAGAAATCTCTGGCATTCTTATATACTAAGGATGAAAAATCTGAAAGTGAAATCAAGAAAACACTCCCATTTACCATTGCAACAAAAAGAATAAAATATCTAGGAATAAACCTACCTAAGGAGACAAAAGACCTGTATGCAGAAAATTATAAGACACTGATGAAAGAAATTAAAGATGATACAAATAGATGGAGAGATATACCATGTTCTGGGAGTGGAAGAGTCAACATTGTGAAAATGACTCTACTACCCTAAGCAATCTATAGATTCAAAGCAATCCCTATCAAACTACCACTGGCATTTTTCACAGAACTAGAACAAAAAATTTTGCAATTTGTATGGAAACACAAAAGACCCCGAATAGCCAAAGCAATCTTGAGAATGAAAAACGGAGCTGGAGGAATCAGGCTCCCTGACTTCAGACTATACTACAAAGCTACAGTAATCAAGACAGTATGGTACTGGCACAAAAACAGAAAGATAGATCAATGGAACAGGATAGAAACCCCAGAGATAAACCCACACACATATGGACACCTTATCTTTGATAAAGGTGGCAGGAAGGTACAGTGGAGAAAGGACAGCCTCTTCAATAAGTGGTGCTGGGAAAACTGGACAGATACATGTAAAAGTATGAGATTAGATCACTCCCTAACACCATACACAAAAATAAGCTAATAGTGGATTAAAGACCTAAATGTAGGGTCAGAAACTATCAAACTCTTAGAGGAAAACATAGGCAGAACACTCTATGACATAAATCACAGCAAGATCCTCTCTGACCCACCTCCTAGAGAAATGGAAATAAAAACAAAAATAAGCAAATGGCACCTAATGAAACTTCAAAGCTTTTGCACAGCAAAGGAAACCATAAACAAGACCAAAAGACAACCCTCAGAATGGGAGAAAATATTTGCAAATGAAGCAACTGACAAAGGATTAATCTCCAAAATTTACAAGCAGTTCATGCAGCTCAATAACAAAAAGCAAACAACCCAATCCAAAAATGGGCAGAAGACCTAGACATTTCTCCAAAGAAGATATACAGACTGTCAGAAAACACATGAAAGAATGCTCAACATCACTAATCATTAGAGAAATGCAAATCAAAACTACAATGAGATATCATCTCACACCAGTCAGAATGGCCATCATCAAAAAAATCTAGAAACAATAAATGCTGGAGAGGGTGTGGAGAAAAGGGAACCCTCCTGCACTGTTGGTGGGAATGTGAATTGGTTCAGTCACTATGGAGAACAGTATGGAGGTTCCTTAAAAAACTACAAATAGAACCACCATATGACCCAGCAATCCCACTACTGGGCATATACCCTGAGAAAACCAAAATTCAAATAGTGTCATGTACCAAACTGTTCATTGCAGCTCTATTTACAATAGCCCGGAGATGGAAACAACCTAAGTTCCCATCATCAGATGAATGGATAAAGAAGATGTGGCACATATATACAATGGAATATTACTCAGCCATAAAAAGAAACGAAATTGAGCTATTTGTAATGAGGTGGATAGACCTAGAGTCTGTCATACAGAGTGAAGTAAGTCAGAAGGAAAAAGACAAATACTGTATGCTAACACATATATATGGAATTTAAGAAAAAAATGTCATGATGAACCTAGGGGTAAGACAGGAATAAAGACACAGACCTACTGGAGAACGTACTTGAGGTTATGGGGAGGGGGAAGGGTGAGCTGTGACAGGGCGAGAGAGAGTCATGGACATATATACACTAACAAACGTAAGGTAGATAGCTAGGGGGAAGAAGCCGCATGGCACAGGGATATTGGCTCGGTGCTTTGTGACCACCTGGAGGGGTGGGATAGGGAATGTGGGAGGGAGGGAGACGCAAGAGGGAAGAGATTTTGAAACATATGTATATGTATAGCTGATGCACTTTGTTATAAAGCAGAAACTAACACAACATTGTAAAGCAATTATACTCCAATAAAGATATCAAAAAAAAAGAAAAGGAAAACAAAATATAAAAGGAAAAAGAAAAAGGAATGTCTTAGAATACCTTTGAAAGACTGGTGACATGCATTCTTGAGTACTTAGGTTGCTGGCAGATATTTCTTTAGTTACCAGTATTATGTTTAAGGCTTTTTATTAAGAAAAAGTGGGAAAGGGTAAAGAAAAATGTTAAGGGAAAGAAACTAATGTTTAATGAATGACCAAAAAGCTATGAGCTAAGAATTATTATATCCATCTTACAGGTGAGGAAACAGAGGCTCAGGAAGTTTAAATAATATATTCAATGTAGCACTGGTAATAAGTGGCAATATGAAGATTCTAACATGTGTATCTGGTTCTCTGTTCTACACAAACATGTGTTGCTTGGATAAATGGAGGGATGCTATGAAGATCTACAAAGTGAATGTAGTCTTTCACTAAGAAAATGAATACATAAATTTTGAAAATCATCTGTTTACATGGCATCAGAAATGTAATTTCTATTGTTTTCTTCCCATTTTTAATCAATTGCTCAGCATCACATATACATAATCATGTTTTCTTTGAGAATATTATGATTTACTAACAGAGACACTGACACTTTTCAAATAGGCAGATGAGGAAAATATTATCTTCAAAGACATCGAGATAGTGTTTAAAAGAAGAAATTATTTATATGAAAATATATTAAGCAGGATACAAAAGTGGGTCATAGGGTCCCTCTATGTGGAGGCAATAATAAATGGCAGAGTGCTCCACTTATAAATGACTTCATTTAACATCACCTGTCATGTTGGTAAATGAGAAGCCTTTTCAGTCAGTCATGAGAAGCCTGTTTACCTTGGATATCTTTAAAAGCAAATGAAAAGCAAAACAAAACAAAACAAAAAGCTAGACATACCACTTTCCTTCTGAACATTATGTTGACTGGATATGAGGCCCAGAACTTCTGTAGCCATTTCAATATCAGCCTGAGAATGCAGCCAACACCCTCCAGATGAGAGTAGAGATAAGGGAATTCAGAAAAGCAGAGCTAGAGCTTCGGAATTACATCAACTCTGAAGACTGCTCTGTCTCTGGACTTCTAGTTATTTGAACCAATTTATTTCCTTTATTATTAGGAAAAAATATGCCCATAATAAAGGAAACCTATACTTATTGAAGAAAGTATTTTCATCACGTAGCATTTTGTAGATAGAAACTAGCAACTTAAATGAACCCTGAGTAGCAGGTAAAATGTAGACAATCTGCTGAAAAAAATTTTAGCCAATCACCAATTTACTAGAAAACCTGTTCTAAATTTCCTATTTCTTCCAAAAGCAAATGAATAAAAAGAAAACATTATTCTAGTGCCAAATTTTGAGTAGATGATAATAGGATGTCCAAAATGACAGCAAAATTATTTCCTTAAATCTTTATTGAGATAAGCCCCATTAGGATGGTAAAATTCTGTAGTTTCACAGCTGATGCAATGATAGCAAAACAATATCCATCTACATTACCATAATCATAAACAGATAGTGCTGAGGTTTTCTGCAAATATTAACATAAGTGAAATGGGCATTTGTGCCATTTCATTGCACAAGGGTTCTTAATTTGTTCAAGAACAAAGAGTAATTTCTAATTATATTTTGGAAATTGCAGAAGTACATAAACTATACCTAAAATATAGAGATTATTCCAATTCTGAATACATTCCTGGTTTTAAACAATCTCATCCACATGTATAGATTCAAAGAACTGTTGAAGGGAACCACACTACCCAAAACAGAAACATAAGCACAATTTGTACTTTGGTGCCTTATTTCTCTTAGCATACTATCACTCCTTCTCTACTCTCCATGCTAAAGCAGAAATGTTACTATCAAAGCTTTAGTTAAAAACACTGATGAACAGAGAGGTCAAGTCATCTGTGAGAAGGCACACAGCTACTGACAGAGCTGGAATACTGACTCAGGTTTGTCTGACCCCCAAACTGCTAAACTACAGTTGCTATCCAAACTCTGAAGAATCCATTTTGTTTTTGATAGGAAAGAAGGAAGGAACAAAAGAGGAAATGAAGGAAGGAGGATGAAAGGTAAAAAGGAAGGCAAATTCTAGCTCTGCCATGACTGAAACATAGTCTTTTCTCTCAAAGATCTTATAGCCCAGTAGGGGAAAATAAGAGAAATACACAAATGATGCATAGTGCAAACTAGAGAAAAATGTTCCATAACATAGCTAAGGTCCAAATGCAATTGGAGTTCATAGGTAAATGGATAGGCAGGGATTAGGAAGTATCCAGCCCAGAGATAGCTACTTGGTTTAATGTTTCTCTTGACAGTGTTTCTCTGGTAATGTTTCTCTTGGCCTGATGTTTATAGGATTAATTATGCCCCAGACTAGAGTCACAAGAGCAAAAGATTGTTTGTATCTACCAAGAACATTAAAAAAAGGGACAGGTAGAATGCCTGCCAGGTATTGGCCGTACCTGACATAGCCCAACCTTGTTGATCTTAGCCTTTGGCTCTGAATGTTTATTCACACAGAGTATTTTTCTAAACGGCACCCAAAGATTACTTCTCCTGAGCTTCAATATGATCTACATCAACTTTGTAGTGTTGATCTAGGTTTTCTCCAGGCTGCCTCTACAAGTAGTCCTTTAGAATTACAATTTTAGTCAATTGAAATGGGTTAAAAAGGCAGGTACAAAAGACTTTAGGGAAGAAGTCAATTTGAGATGGACCTTGGAGGTTGACTAGCATTTCTCTGTGGAGAGAGGGAGAGAAAGCACAGCATAAACAAAGGCAAATGAAAGGGTAATACAGGTCATTTTCAAAAAGTCAGCAGTCTGGTTTCATTGGTCATAGGTTGAATGTAGAGGAACCACAGCAGATGGAGTTTGGTACCATATCATAAACAACCTTAAATGCCAGAGTCAGTGATTAATACTTGTTTTGGCAATAGGAAGGTACTGAAAGTTTTTGAACATGGTGGTGATTCATCAGGGTTGCTTTAAACAAGAGTTCTCTAACAGTGTATGTAACATTCAATGTCATGAAGAAGAATAAGTGGTGACAGACCAATTAGGAAGTTTTTAGAATAGTCCTGGATGAAAAGTAACAAGAGCATTAACCAGAGTGTTGGCAGTGACAACAGCTAGGAGGAGACAGATGCAAGAGATATTGAGGCAGTAGAATCAAGAGCACTTGGAAACAGATTACGTGCGAAGGGTCATGGAGAGAAAGGAGTCTAGGGTGACTAAAATGCTCAAGCCTGAGTGACTGGGAAAGAAGTTGTAGTATTCATAGTAAAAGCAAAGTCAGGAACTGCAGTTTAAGAAGGATGTATATGGAAAGGACCAGTGGGCTATCCAGTGGGAGATGTAAATCCTGCATTTGGCCACATGGATCTGAAGTTCAGACAACAGTTGAGGGTCACTATTTAAGAGTTCACTGGAAAGAAGTGACAGTAGAAGACCCTGGATTGGTTAAAATAAATAGTAAAGTGTTATATACAATGAGAACAATCTTCCAGATGTTGTGTGAATGGAGGTGAGAGTGGGAAAGATGAACTGTGGCAGCTCAATGAATAGTACTGTGAAAACAAGATAGAAACTGAAAGAGAAATTTCAGTTGTTACTAGACAGATATAAAATGTTGTAGGCCCCTGTTAAATTCCCCCCCAAAGTCAACAGAGGAAAGTGAAGATCTTACTAGGAGAAGAGAAAGCACTGTGAACGCTATAAACACAGCACACAAAATTGGGCTTAGCAACCTAGAATGTCTTTGAAGGTGGATAGATAATTTCACTACAAATAGTTTCTGTTATGTTTTATATATTACGCTATGGATTCATTTAAAGCTACAGCAGGTTAGCCTTAAACTGAACTTGAATAATCAGTGGATCAAAGTTTTGACATATGTTCCTTTTACTTTAATTCAAAGCATCATTAAATCAAATATGGATGCATTTTTACTGTCCTTTGATCTGTGTCTTCTGGGGATTTAAAATAACATTTTCTAGTGAGTCAAAGCTGCATTTAAATTGTATATAAAGGGTCTGACTTCACTTCATAAAAACAAGGACATTCAGAATTAAAGCTGAAAACATTGACCTTAACTTACTTCATCAAAACCATTGAAACATTTTTTTTTCGTTTTGTGTGGTTTTCATATTTTTAGAAAAAATGCAAATGTGAGAAATCAAAGTATGAACCTGGGTATCTAATAAAGGTGTCCAAAAAGAAAGGGCTAATGGAAGCAAAGGAATGAACTACAAATCGAAAATAAGGAAATTACTGCATCCCCTATACATATTATCCTATGATTTTCTTTGCATCTTTAAATTAGTATCAAGATTCTTTTCTTACCTGAGCAAAATAATTATGCAGTTAATTCCTGTTCCTCTATTTGTGAATCAGGAGGCTAGACTACATTGTCAAGTTGACAATGATTGTTTCCATTATCTTTCCTTCCCTGATTCCCTGAATGGTGCCTTTTATCTTATTCCCTTGTCACCATACCCTTCTCTTGTGACTGCATTTTTCTTTTTTTGTCTCCAAGTTTACTTTCTAACCCATCTCCTCAAAACTTGGATGTCTTGTTTTCTCTTGTTTGTCTTGTCTTCTCTCCTTTAAGAATATTTTTCTCCTTTAAGGTAAAAACTAGCTAATCAGGTAAATTTATGGGAGATATTGTACTATTAATTTTGCTGTGTTCTTGAGAGTGGCTAGAACTTTCTCTAGCATATTTTATCCTTCCTCATGTATCCATTTGGAGGGACTTTAGGCAATTCACTTCTGCTCTCTGGGCTTTAGTTCCTCCGTCTGAGAAATGAGGAAATTGATGAACTATAACCCAGCATTCTTGTGGTTTCTAAATCTTCTCTTTAAAAAAGTTGACTTTAAATATATTTCTCTTATACTCTTAGTAAAAGATATCCTAAAAGTGTCCATTTCAAATGAAGCAGGAAAACAGGATGATAAGCCCCCAGAGGAAGAGGATCTTTTTTTTTTTTTTTTGCGGTACACGGGCCTTTCACTGTTGTGGCCTCTCCCACTGCGGAGCACAGGCTCTGGATGCGCAGGCTCCGTGGCATATGGGATCTTCCCACACCGGGGCACGAACCCGTGTTCCCTGCATCGGCAGGCGGACTCTCAACCACTGCGCCACTAGGGAAGTCCAGGAAGAGGATCTTGTCCACCTTTGATATCATCCTCTCTAGATAGCTGCAGATTCTGCTTACCTGTAAGGCTGTTCCTGAAAGGAAACTATGTATTTGCTTTTGCAGACATTTGAAACAAAAGATCAATATTCTTTAAAAACTTGGCTTTTTATTTGTTGACTAAAATATTTTTAAAGTGAGAAACGGTTGGGATTGAAATGGTTCATTAGTCTGTACTGTATTCCTTTCCTTTTCTTCTTTTTCTCACCCTGTCTCTGTTATCTTATGCAGATCATTCCCAGTGCCCGTGGGCAGTCACCTCAATTGTGGAGCACAAGTTGCACATTTATGGCTGGTCAGCAAATTGAAGAATCATGCAATCTGTGAGTTTCTAATAAAGGCCAAAATAGGTACTAAAGGATCTGACAGTATTTTATTTAGTATTTCAACATGCATCATTTTCCTGTCACAATGATTTTTTTTTCAGTTCCAGCACAGAGTGTGGCTGCTTTTTAGACTGAGCTCTTTCAAAATAGTGCAATTATTCCAGCTACAGATCAACCTTTTCAAAAGCATTCATTTAGCAAATGTTTTCACTCTTGCTCCTGATAAAGTTTTACAGTGGTCTGCTTTGCATAGCTGTTATCCTCTGTGTTGTTGCTAACAACCATAGTCTACAGAAATCCTCTACTGGTTACTTCTACCGTAAATAAAGGTTTTTATCAGGTAAGAGGTTTTTTAGCACCTTTTTCTTATCAGTCTTTGGTCATTAAGATCAGAAGATAAATAGAGTTGCCTTGCTATTTATAAAAGGATAAGTAACAAAGTAACACGCATTTAGATTACAGATCAGAGTGCTTACCCTATCTGAGGTTTACCTATAAATGCATTCTCAAGTGATTCTTTCTGGTAAAAAGTATCCTTTCTGATCCTTACCTAAAGAAATAGCCAGATTTTTGTCCAGGCCTCTAGTGGTAGCCAGTGGAAGCTTGTAAACATATGAGAACCATTCTAGTACCCAACCTCCTGCAAAGCAATAACCTTCTTGAGAATGCTGGTATAACTTCATGAAGACTCAGTTTTCCAGCTTGCAAAATCTTAGGAGCCTTCATTATGTTAATTCTAAATCAACAGCATGGATGTAGCAAATGCAATGTCTCAGCTCAGCTCAAAGTTTCAAGCTTTCACAAATTTTATATGAACATTTCATTACGTATGGCTCTCTCAGTTCAATTCTCATCCATCACCATCCTTGTATAAGTATGCAAGGCTGTTATCATGAAAGATAAGAGAAATGGCTTTACATGGTAACTTTAACCTGTAATTTGGAGTAGTTGCTTCTCACAATTCCCATCTGATAAATCTATCTTCCTCTTGTGGATCCTTGATGTTCGATGATAAACATTACACTCAATGAAAATTTCAATTTTCCCATCTGGATCAACCTGCTCCCTCTGGCTTCTGTTGCTGAGAGTACTTAGCAGAACTCTGTATGTCCTTTTCTACATCTAGCAGTAGTAGATTAGATAAGAAGCCAGACTACAAAAATATCTGGAAAAGCTAATATAGATAAGGTATGAATATCTTAACCTGAAAGTAGAATATAAAACTTTATATGGTAAAAGACAATGCAGATTGTCACCATGGAATACTTTAATCTTAGTTTAAGTGGAGGTACTATAGAGAAAAGTACAGAAATTCCAAATGTTGTGGTGGATATTTACTATAAGATATATACTCCATTGGATATACTCCATTGGTTTACTCCTTTGCAAAGCTGAACAGGACCCTGTAGGGGCTCCTGGGCATGAGGAGCCTTTCTGTTCAGCCTCCATGACCTTCCCTGAGTTCCAAAGGGCAGATTTGAACAGTTGCTAATCCAGGAAGGGAAAGGATGCAGAGTCAAGGGAGCAACAGCCAAGAAACAATAGTACAACCTTGGGTCAGGGTCCTGGTTCCACCTCAAGGGACACACATAACAATATCTTTAAGCCCTTTTATAGAATTAAAACCCAACAAATGGAAGATGTTAGCATTCTCCATACCAGAGAAGACCACCTGAAGCCAGACTAAAGGAACCAGAGAAGCTCATCAAGAAGTCTACCCGAGACCAGATTAGAAGAAGGCAGCCCCCACACACACCCTAATCTTATCAGCAGCCCCACCCTTGAACTATTGCCATAAAAATCCTCACCAAACTCCCCTGGTTTGGGATGCATAGTTTTCGAGGGCAGGAGCCCTCTGTGTCTCCCTTTTGCCTGGCAAAGCAATAAAGCTATTCTTTTCTACTTCACCCAAAACTCTTTCTCCAAGATTTGATTTGGCACCAGTGTACAGAGAGGCTGAGATTTCAGCATCATTTGCTTGGTATCTACCACATGTCACCCAGTTTTCTTCTGAGTGTTCCTAATGTTAGCTGTGTTCAATATATATTCTCAATATAAAATAAGTTTTTATCAGTCAATAAGAATAATATTAGTGACAACAAATCAAAGGATAAATGGCATGAATGGGCATACTACAAAAGAAAAATATGAAAAAAATGGCTGAAACTCACTATTTAACTTGGAAAAGGAAGGAAAATATGGTAATCTTTAATGTTTACAAGGGTGTAGAGAAACAACAAGTCCCGTAAAATTAAAGTAGAAGCATTAATTAGTACAAATTTTCTCAAAGGCAATTTGGCAAAGTATACTAGGTAATTTAAAGCAATAACTCCATACCTAAGAATTCATCCTAAGAAAAATCAGAAAGGAAGTCCAAGATTAATCCATGTGGATGGTCATCACAAGTGTTTGCCCTAATAGCTTTAAAAGAATGGCAACAATTTAGAGGCTCAGTAATGGGGGACTGATTAAATAAATGATAGTATATTTATGTTATAGAATAATATGAGTCCAATAAAAATAATTTTTTGAATTACATTTAAGGGAAATGTTTGTGATATACTGTAAAGTGGAAAAGCAATTTATAGATATACATGTACTGAAAAAAAAGCAGTTTATAAAAAGACTATATATCTCTAAGTTTATCTTATCTATGTAGAAAAATATATATGCCAAAATATTCACAGTGGTTGTATTTGGGTGCCAGGATAGATGATTTTGATTTTCTTCTTTATACTTTTCTACAATTAATATCTGCAAGTTATAATAACTTTAAAAGAAATTTTGTTTTGATTTATTCCATCTATTATATAGTGGTTTTAACATGATGGTATAAAAATATACACATTCAGATGTAATGATGTAGTCTTCAAGTATATTTGAGACTTTAAAATATTTTTCTTTTTACAATAATAATATCCACTTTAGAAAACATTGAAAATGTAATAAAATGTAAAGAATGAAAAATTTTGCCATTTCATTACCTCACGTTAATCATAATTATTTTTTTAGGTACATGCCTTTTGGACATATGCATGTGCATGTGTGTGTAATGCTCACATTTTCTTTTATTAAAAAAAAGTTTATGCTTCACAATAATATGATATTTTCACTTAACTGTTTGTCATGAACATTTTGCACATTATTAAATGTTCTTTTTCAGCATTATATTTGATTATTAGTGTTCCTTTTGTATGAATATACAGCATTTATTTAATGACTGTTCTATTATTGGATATTTGTTGCTATTCTTTAATGCTATAAACAACACTTCAAAGTATTCTTGTAGTAACATCTAGGTGCACATACATTATTTCCTTAGTATAAATTCATATATTAAGAAAAAGGGCATGCAAAATTCCATAGCTTTTGGTGAATACTGACACATTTTCTTCAAGAAAGACTGTACTAACTTATTTCCCACAAATCATGGATGACAATGCCCATTTTCCTGCACCTTTACCGAGAAAGAATATTATTATTTCTTAAAATGCTTTGTTAACTTGATGGTTAAAAATATTAGTTTTTAATATAATTTCTTTGGGACAGCCCCTGTCAATTTTTTTCCCTATATTTATAAGCCATCTAATTTTCTTTTTTGTTGTATTGTCCTATCCTAACTTTGCCCATTTTTGTATGCCTGTTCATCTTTATTGATGTCTAAGAGCTCTTTTTACAATGAATAACCTCAGTCTGGGGTATATTCTATGTGTACTTTTCTTAGTTTGTCATATGCTTTTCAGTTTTGTGAATGCTATCATACTTAATTATTGTCATTTCATGTATTTCAGTTCCTTCATCTACATATTCTCTTAATTGCTTTTCAACTATTAGTCATAGATAGGCAGCATGGAAGAGCTGTTATTTCACCTAACATTGGATTCTTATCTGTAAATTATTGCCATCCTTTATGCATAAACTTCACTGTGGTGTTATTTTTAAGGCATTATCTCCAAACAAATGCAATGTCCAAAGCCTATCTATAACAGCATGATCTTCTCTTAGAAGGCATCTGTAATTCTGTCAAGCAGTTCCATATAAAGCAAGGGATCAGCCAGATGCATAGAGTGGAATTAAGAAAACAAGAGAGCTGATAAGTACACTTCTATTGCCCTTTGCTGTGGTTTCCTGAAAACCTTATATCAAATTCATAGCTGGAGCTGAACCACATGTTGTGTCCCTTGTCAGACATTCTTTTCCAAAAAAGGATATCTAATAACTTTATGAAAGTGTGTGCAGAAAAATAATTACAGGTCTTTTGGGGCTTCTCCACCAAGACTTTCAGTATCAAGTGTCTCACATTCAGATTATAAATCTGCCCTTGTAACTTGCACTTTGGAGGGTTCAGCTGAACTGAGAAGCAATGGGAAGGATTAGTGGATTACTTTCTCTCCCTGTGCAGTAATGGGAGATAAGCACTATTCACAGGCTCCTGAAGCCTAACTAGCTTACAACACGTCAGAAATGGCGCCTTTAGGATTTACATAGGCGTATCCGTTCAAGGATCCTGTGCAGAAACATTATTTAAGTGCTTATAATACAGCTCCTGCTGTCATATGACTTTACAATGTCAAACCATGCTGAAATCGAGTATAAAATCAAGAATTTTTAACTCAGAAAGAATCACTTAATTCAACTATCATAGGAGGAAACAGAAGCTCAGAAATCTGAAGTGACTTGCCTGAGATGACCTTGTGAGTTAGTGACTCTTCAATAATTATCATTGCTATCAGGTAGAGATGCCTAGGAGGTAGAAGTCAGTAGGCGTTGGACAGCCCAGGGTAGGCCATAGTGGTGTGATATTGGGGGTGGGGTGGGGTGGTTTTACTCTTCCAGGATGAGGAATAGTTCAAGGTTTGTCAGCTAAAACATTGTATGGGACATTTGACATTAAAATCCTGTATGGAATGAGAAATAATGCAGAGAGAGGCAGGAAAGAATCCAGGAAGAATTTGTATTTACTTGACAGTACTGTGAGAGACCACTTTGAAGTATACAGGATTCCTTAAATAAAACATCTCAGAAAAGTTTAAATGTGGGAGTGAAGCAAGGCATCTGTCGATCCTTCTATGAGGAGTTGATGGTAAAAGAGCAACTTCAGGTTCCAGTTCTTTTATTTCATCCTCACTTCACTCTGTAACACATTTAGTTATACAACTGAAACGACCAGCATTAACAAAGTACTAAGTTGAAGCACTGTTTTAGTATTAACTCAGAGGTATGAGTCATCCATGAAGATCCACAAACCTCTTCTTTACAGGATCTTCTTTCTTAAGTCATTTGTAGAATGTTCAAAATGGAAGGGCTTTTAGAGATCATTTAGTTCACCCTCTGCATCTCACAGGAAAGAAAATCGGGGTCCAGGGAAAAGAGGTGATTTACACAAAACTTTTATTTATGGCAGAGCTAGAGCTCTGGTCTTCTGGATCTCAGGCCAGTGAGTTTGTGCCTCCCATCCTACTTCTCACCAAGATGCTAATCAGCTCTAAGTTGGTTGACATCTCAAACCAGAAAAAGAGACTTCTTTAATGTCAGGATCTTTAGAAAAACCTCATGCCCAAGATTTGCTTTCTTTCTTTTAATCTCTAGAGATCGCTCTCTCTCTCTCTCTCTCTCTCTCTCTCCCTTTCTCCCTCTTTCCCTCTCTCCCCTTCTCTCCCCTTCTCTTCCCTTCTCTTCCCTTCCTTTCTCTGGTCTATAACAATGATATCATTGGGAACTGATATAGTGATAACTATATTTGTTGAGCCAAATCAAGTGCTAGTTGCTCTCAAAATCCAAGTTTTATTATTATACTGGGAGCTCCAGGTGGTGGC
Organism: Leucopleurus acutus; assembly: GCF_964270905.1. NCBI lineage: Eukaryota > Metazoa > Chordata > Mammalia > Artiodactyla > Delphinidae > Leucopleurus > Leucopleurus acutus. The sequence goes on from NC_139148.1 coordinate 85,318,677, forward strand.
TATAGTGGAAATAACACAGTAGGCATTTCTGTAATATTAAGTGAAATCATTTTGTAGAAATGAATTTATGATAATTGATTTTTAGGTTGGAAATCCTGTTATATAAACTATATCTATATTACCCAGTAGCACACATACACCCCCCCACACCCACACAAATATTTTTAGGGGAATGGCCATAAATTATCTCTGTTGGTAACAAGTTAAGATTTCTTCTTAATTGGAGCTGAACTTTCTAAGGGTAACACTTGCCTGGGCCTGTTGACTTTTAGCCAACTACTTTCCAGAAGGATAGACACAATACTGCAGAATTGTATGGCCACTGCATCCACACCCCTAAATTTACATATTATGAAATAAGGACCTGGGGAGTCTTATAGCTCAAGGAGGAGCAGAACAAGTATAAGCTTCAAACCCTATCAGGCCCGGCTCTTCCTTTCTACTGTGTGCTGGTGTTTCTACTCTCTACTATCACATTCTTCTGATTACCCAGAGGATGTCTTCCTCATGATGTTTGGTTGGATTGAGAATTAAAGGTACTGGCAAGTCAGTTTTATTAAGTTGTTTTCTCCCATAGTGCAAAGAACAAAACTGAATATTTAAATGAACTATCCTACAATGCTTTTTAAAAACTTTGGCATCAAAAATACTATTTCAAGTTCATTTCATTCAAAAAGTAAGTGCTAAATTCAAAGGGAAATGTGCAAGATCACAGGATGGGGCTAAGACACCCTAAATGTGTAGGTATTTAATTTTTTTCAGCTCACACGGAGAGTAAAACAAGTTATCCCGACTTGAATAAAAATAGTACTGTAATTAACGAAAAGAAACGTTTTGCTTGGAATCCGGAATTGACTGTGAGCTCTATCTTATGAGTGTTTGATTTGTCATATTTTAAAGCAAAAATGTGTTACAAAAACAGTAATGACAGTAAAAGTCAACTGCCTAAGTTTAATAGTAGAATAAAAGTTCCATCTTATATTTGTATTGTGCTTTTCAGTTTTTAAAAGCAATTCCAAAAGTCTTCATCATATTTTTGGAGCCTCATAACAACCATGTGAGATAAGTAGCAGAGGTATGTTCCTTGTAGGGAATGCAAGTATCTCTTTTTACAGATAGTGCAACAAAAGCCCAGGGAACACTACAGCAATTTGGTAGTAAGTGGCTTCAACAGGACTAGAATCTAAGTCCTCCATCTTGTGATTCAGTAGACTTCTAATATTATTTATATATTTTAATGAAAGTAAACAATCTCCACTATCAATGTTTTATTGCTCCAACTACATACATTTCTATAGAAATCACAGTAACAAGAATGACACATAAAACTATAATTCAAAATGTTGCATGTAGGAGTCTTATTAAATAGAAGTCACAACTTTTTATCGGAGAGCTATTATATGTGCATGTCTTTTTACGGGACTCAGAATGGAAAGTAATCTTGAATGAATGTTGTAAGTTTCTCCATGTAAGATCCAACACAAGCAGAGATTTGGATCACTAGAGTGAAGTTGGTTTTGAAAATGAAAGGAGAAAGGAGAGTTTTAATAACCTATGACATAGTAGAAATTGTCAAGAATGACTTACCAGTCCTATCCAGGAATGCCAAACAGAAGAAAGCACGTAGAAATCAAAAGTACACAAGCCCACAGATCTTCTACTCACATTTTAGAATACCCACTTGAGATTCAGCAACAGTTATCTAGAGATTCTGCTACTTATATGTTAGTGGCTTAGTTGATTAAAAATAATAGGTGCTATTCTTGGGTTTTTAGAGGAACCAGTAAAAATAAAACATTTCAGTGCTGGGTACCAGGAAATCGAACTATAATGTGGGGGTAGGTGCCTGGTGTGAAGAGGGAAGTGAGAAGCATACTTTGAGCTATTATTGTTAGAAAAGCATATATAAATACGATATAGACTGTAAGATTTAAAGACAAAGGGATTCACTTTGGGCTCACTAAAAAGGATTAATGACCAGGGAAAGGGAAAATTCACCTCTTATGTGCTCTCATAGCATAATGGATTTCCCCTTTTACCTCTTCTTTCTTTCTCCTGTTTATTTGTCTGCTGGTTCCACTAGACTGGAAAATCTGTGAGGACATGAAACATGTCTGTATTGTTCTTTGCTTTATCCCTAATGCCTTGTGTGGTGCCAGGCATACAGTAAGACTTAAAATATGTCTGTTAATGGAAAGAAGGGAGGAAAAAAGGAAGAGAGACAGGAGAGAGAGATGGAAGCAGGGGAAAAAGGAGGGACATTCGAAATGAAATGAATTTACCAGAGACTGATCATGTTATACTTAACTGCATTTATACAATATATCAGCTTAAATTTTTATTTTTCTTGATTGGAATGTAAACCAAACAGCATTAAAATATTATGCTATGTGCATTTTTCTGGATGTTTATTACACTTCAGTAAAGAGTAAAAATGTGTCTTTGAAAAAGAAATCCTACAAAATGTATTCAAATATTCACAGATTCAGAGTGGGCACTATTTATTGAATGAATTTTCCCTGCAGTAACTTTAAACTTCAAGTCTTTTCCCATAATGATAATTTAATACCTTCTCTAAGAATATGCTACCAAATTCCTATGGACATTCCATTCTATATTCAAAAATAAGCTTACCATTCAGAAGTATGAAACAAGTTCTGTTCTTCTGTCTGCCGGTGACTAGGGGGCAACTATTTAGGGCCTTTCACTTTTTCTCCTTCATGTGCTTTGGAAACCCTGAGACCTAAATGGAAAACAAGTATTTATCTACTTTTCTTTGTTGCTACTTACAGTTCTATTGGTGAGGTTGTTTTCATCTATCAGATAATTTCACAATTTTTACTTTGGAACTGAAAAGCTATTTGTGTATATAAAATATGAGGTCAAAACCAAACTTTGAAATAAGTAGCTAGCATTGTGAAATCATAGCAACACCCAGCAGAATTAGGAAGTCAAAAGATGTTGGTTTTCCCATCTCTTCTAAGTGAAACATTGATTTGCTTTCTATGGAGCTAAGCTGAAAAACACTGAAAGTGATTCTTTTTCCTCCTTCCATGATATTGAAATTAAAATGTGCTCATTTCTAGAAGCCACTTCATATAACATATGCAAAATTATCATACCAATTTTCAACATTTTACTAACTCTTTAAATCAGAGTCTCTTGCTAGTCCTTATTAAAGCTTGTTATTTCCCCATGGGATGTAATAATTGTGTTTTTCAAAATCATCATCTGTAAATACTGTTAGCTTCATGAGTGTATTCAAACTTTAAGCATTTAAAAAATTAGGTTATGTTACCGAACATAATATTTTTAAAGTTATGTGAACTTTTTCTTAGAAAATATCAAACATATGCAGAAATAGAGGGAATAGTGCTCCAATCACCCAGCCCCCCAAAACTTCAATAGCCCTCTTGGCTCATCTATACTTCTACTCACTCCACTTCCCTTTGCCCTGAGATCATCAAAAATTTAAATAATAAAAAGTGTGTTCAACTACTTTAAAATTATATTTTCCCAAAAAATGATTATGTAAAACTATGGTAACAAAATACATAATGTAACAAGTTACATGTACCTATACCTTAGATGAATATTAAGGAGGTTTCATTGCAGCATTAAGTTATGAACTTTAATATAAGCATTATCACAATAGAATTAAATTGAGATATAGAAATATTATGTGTACAAATATACACACAAGGATATATGTAATATTTATATCTTTCATATTTCTGTTTATACGTCTAAATTTTTTCCTTTAAGTCAACTGATTCTCAATGCCTTCCTTTGATATAAAAATAGACTCATTCTTCCTTTTAAAATGGGAAAATAAAGGCAAGTATATTAAATAGTTTACTCAAGGCCATGGCCATAGTTGGAAACAGAAAAGTAATTGGTATTAAATAGCTTCCACACTCAAATGCTGTAGTCAGACCACTGGAATAGCTTTCTTGTCATTCATTACCATTATCAGGAAATGTGCCTGGTGAGCTTCTGTTTTGATATTCCAAGAAGAGGATTATAATTATTTACTTTACAGATATATAAGGTGGGAATGCTATTTTTAGTAATATCTCATGAAATATTTGGAATAAAAAGGAGAAAACTAAGAGAAAGTTGTAAAGAAAACAATTTTGGTGGAAATCAATTGTAGAAGAAGAAAAACAATATTGTTTCTTTGTGCAGTTATGTTTTAAAACTTTAGGAAAATTCGCTGGACGTATTGTATATTTTATTTGGGCTCTATAATAAGTAGTTTAGAAAAATTAAATTAAAGTCACGTTTGTGTAGTTAATGGAAGATTAGCTGAGTTTCCAAACAAAAAAAGAGCAGAAAAGTATATGGTATATTTAAGACCAGTGAAAAGATTTTTGCCTCTGCAATCTTTTATTGGAAATAATTGTGAAGATTTGCTCATAAATGGCATCAACTGCTAAGGACATATGTACACTGACTTAAAATGGGAGTGAATCTTTTTGTTCAAGATATTTTTCAAAGGGTTAGTAACATGTATTTATTTATAATTATTTTCCAAATTGCAGAAAAGCATTGTAGGTAAAGTATTACATATATTCCTACAGGCCACTTTGCTACTAAGAGGCAAAATTAAATGTCTTTAATAGAAGTGGATCTAGAAATATAGTAAAGATATGCAAAGGAAATTGAGAGTGCTGGTTAGTAAAATGCTTCCACTTAAAATAAGTGTTCTAGTTAAGATAGAAATGTAGCATCAGGACCTCAGCAAAAGTATAAAGTAGATGGAGTTTCTTTCTTAAAATTCCTCAACATACCCTCCTCCCTATTACCAACATTCTATATCTTTATGCTGCCTTGGGCTCCTTGTATCAGAGGAAAAAAGCCACTAATGTGATATTTATTTAATGGATTAACTCTCCAGGGGCATTTGCATTTTAAAAGGCCACCATAGAAAGTGTCATATTTAACCCAAAGGAGGGCTGGCAAATATGCTCAAGTTTAATACATATTCCTACCAATGAAAGATTTACTGTAACTTTCTGTTTGGTGCTTTTAAAGTATAGGAATTATAATTTTGGTTTCACTTCATTTCTCAGAGCAACACATTGTGAGCCTCACACTTACATGAAGTTTGAAGATCACTATCACCCCTGCATGACATTCTTTGGAATATCTTTTACATTCACTAGACTGTGAGCTCCTTGGGAGTTGAGACTCTGCCTTATTAATCTTGGCATTAGTAGTGTGTGCCATAGCCTGGCAAATAAGAAATAATAAATGCTTGTAGAATGAATAAATGCATAAACAAGCAGACACTTGTCAATGTACCACATAGCTACTCAGCGTGATCTCACACAATACAATTTAAGGGAATGTATACCATAAAAATGCCTAACATATAATAATACTGTGTATTAACTATCAAGACTGTTATAATTAACTGTGTGTGTTTGTGTTTGTGTGGGTAGACTTGCATATGTGTACATCTCCCTGTGAAATTATAGGAAATACATGTATATTGCTCTCTGCCCCTGATTCCTGGCACAGCACTCCTAAAATCATTGGAATTTCCTATGTGATAAGAGTGGTAGGAGCATCTTTTGTTCCAATATTTGCCTTTTGACCCTGGTTCCTGACACAGAGCTAAACCCTAGGAATTTCCTGGGTGACTGCAGTGTCCTTTGTTCTAATGAGGTGACTCTTGGTGGGCTCCTGGATGGGAGCTGCTCACCAGAAAGAACAAGTCATAATTCTACATAGATAGTGTCAGTACCGAACCGAATTTTAGGACACCCAACTGGTGTTGGAGAATAGGTTGGTGTGGGAATAAACCCAGACCCTTGGTATCAGAAGTGTTGAGTGTGGTAGCAGTGTGAGAATAAAGGAAAACAGCTTTCCCTAGACACTTCCCCACTAGTGAAAAAGATTTTTCAGAACAGAGAGCATGTTTTGTCCATCTTTGTAACTCACAAGTACAGTGCCTGGCACATAGTAGGTATTCAATTCATTTTTCTTGAATAAATAATTGATAGATCATATAGATAAGTAAAAAAATTAAAGTATAATTCATCTATGTTTAATTCATAAGGACATCTTATCCTGTTACAAATGATATTTTTCTCTGTAACCTTGGAAAGCATGATAGTACTGTTAAGGACTATTAGTTGACTTGAAAATTTATATTCTAATGATAGTAATAAGTAGAGTTGTGTCAACCATGGGTGGCAAGTGTAGGGAATAGGGGCAGAGGTGATATTTACCTCCCTCAAATATTTTATTTCATTCAGTTTAATATTCTCACCAATTTTCCAGATACATAGAATTAGGTGGGGTTGACAGTACTTTAAAAACTCAAAATACAAAGTGAAATATACAACTAAAAGGCAAAAACCACCAGCAGGTATCCCATAATTCCCAAACCAGAATATGAATTAATAATGCAATTCCATGTGATAAAAGATATGGTAATCCTGGTATGCATTACTAGAAGCTAGAAATTTTCTTTCTGTATTTATGTCTGTCTGACTGTGTCTACCTGTATCTATCTATCTATCTATCTATCTATCTATCTATCTCTATCAAGCTTCCAATCACTTCCAACAATCTTGTGAGCTGTATTCTACTATTACTCTAATTTTATTGGTGATCAAACTAAGAGTCACCAGGTTAAAGTAACTTGCTCAAGTCACACGGCTGCAAAGCTCACTTTTCACTAGATCATAAAACTTCTGATAGTCCACAAGTCTACCTAATGTTCTATACAAAACCTACTCATTGCCTGAATCTCTCTGCTTTGATTCATGCTGTTTCTCCCACTTGGAATAACATCCTTGGTCCTTTCTCCATATGTCCAAATTTTATCTATTTTTCAAAGATGAATTCAAGCCCATTTTAATTCTGGAGATTTTTCAATAATTTCCATCCCTTCCTGATGTCCTGTAGTGTGGTAGGCAGTATTCTTAATATGGATACCCAAGAGTCTTGTCCTCTGGTTATTCAATCAAACATTAATCTAGATACATTTCTGAAGGAATTTTGCAGACATAATTAAAGTCCAAAGTCAATTGATCTTGAGATATACAGATTACCTCTGTGGGTCTGCCCCAATCAGCTGAGCCTTTTAAAAGCAGAGAATTTTCTCCAGCTGGTCAGAGAAGGAAGAGTCAGGCTCAAAACACAGGGGGAATTTGGTGTGCCATTGCTGGCTTGAAGGTGGATGTGACCAAAAAGAAAGAATGTTGATAACCTTTAGGAGCTGAGAGCAGTTTTCGACTGACAGCCAGGAAGAAAGCAGCGACCTCCATTCCATAACCACAAGGAGCTGAATTCAGACGACATAAATGGGATCAGAAGTAGAGTCTACCCTGGAGCCTCTAGCTAAGAGCCCAAGCCAACTGACACCTTGATTTTGGCCTTGTGAAACCAGGATCAGAGATACCAACTGAGTCCACCTGGAGTTCTGACTTATGGGCCTGTGAGCTCATAAATTTGTGTTGTTTTCAACCACTAAATTTGTGGCATTTTGTTATGCAGCAATATCAAAGGCTGGTGCTTGATTCAAATCAACACTTGACTGTATTACTTCATTCAGATAATGTATGTGGAGATGTTTAAATATTGATATTCTTAGAACATTTTTTACATGACAGTCTTATTTCCTTAATATGCTTTTAAGCTCTTTTACACAGATCCCACATTTTATACTGAAAAAAATAATCAAAACCTTTCCCACTGAGCTAGGCACATCACTAACACTCCATAAATAACTGATAAAGTGAACATAATATAAACAGAATGTACACCTCTTCAGCCTTGGCTTTCGTTCTTGAAATATCATGAGAGAAACTGCTAGAATTCTTAACCATTTGTCATGAAACTACTTTTGTAAAGAAGCAGGCACTTTAATTTGAAAGGCCATGTATAAATAGTTAATATTCTCCAAAGTAAGGAATACATGTGTTTTGCTAAAGAGTTAACATGTGCTAGTTTAATATAATGCTATAATTAAGGTTCACATGGATGCTGTAGATGTTATTATTGTGCTTGTTGCCTAGACAACCATATGTACTATGCTCAAAAGGTTGAATTTTTTTCCCCTCCTAAGTGAGAAAGAAAAAACCTTACTTAAAAATCTTTTTAGAAAAGAACAACCTGGCATTTTTAAAATCTGGTATTTCACTTCATCTTATCAAAAGTCATTCCCCCAAAAATGTCAAATATGAAAGCACCAACTTTTTAATCAATCCATTTATTTATTTTTCTAGAATTGCTTTTTGGTTGTTTTTTATGGGCGCTAGGGCTCCTGTGTTATTCCCTTACCTCATCCCTCACATTGGAACAAACACCACATATATCCACATTAGTCATCAGAAAATACAACAGGTATTCCTATATTGTGATATTGTTGTTATATAGTCATACCCTGAGAACAAACTTTCTAAATTTCAATGACTATATTTACTAATTTCAATCAGACAAGTAAGTCACCATTTGAAAATTCGGGCATCCTGTCATATTGCTGTAGTCATCTTGAGTCGTTGACAAATGTCGTGCTTTATTCCCATTACCAACCACTTAAGCAAAGAATGTGTTGGAGAAAAGGCAACATGCTTTATACAAGGAGAAATCAAGCATGACTGATCTATTGTAATTCTTCCAGGGGAAAAATACATATGCAGATAAAGGGAGTCCAGCAGATAGAATCTATTTAGATTTTCACAAAAAAACTTTTGACAAGATTCCACATTTTCAAAGGCTGTTAAAAGACAAAACAAAATGAAACAAACAATAAGCAAAAGCATACCACTATAGAAAATCAACAAATCTCAAAGGAAAAGAGCAAGTGTAAAGGAATAAAAGAGTTACAAAGCAGCCAGAAAATAATAAACAAAATGGCAATATGTCCATAAAGAAAACAAACAAACAAACAAACTTCATTACAGAATAGAGAATTGGCTTCAATTTAGGAAACAAATAAGCATTTCTAAAATAGAAAATTATGAACACTAGCATTCCCTGGGGATCTGGGTAGTTAATATTTTAAAAATGATCCTCATGTAAGGGCATAGGAAAGTCTTTAAGCTGGCAGAAGTCTTCAAGCACTTTTGTGCAGTTAAATGATCAAGGGATGTAAGAAGATCCAGCAAGGCTTTGTGACCCTACAAAATGGCAGAGTGACAGTGCAAGGGCATGTCCTCCGGGAAGTTTTATCTAAATTGTACCCAAAGGAAACCCAAGAAAAGACCTGGGAATCAACAGAAACTATTTCCCAAAGATATCTGACCAATGTGTTGCTGACGTTAAAAAAAAAAAAGGAAAAAAAAAAGAAATAATTGATGTACTTCATTAGGAGAGGAATGAAATGGAAAACAGCAAACATTCTCCCTTTGACTGCAGATTATTGTTGCAGTATCAGACAATTATGATCAGTGAACTAAATTCAGGAAGCAGTGGAATAAAAGGAACAGATCAAGGGATTGGGCAGATTGTTTCCAAAAATGAGGACTGATGGGAGGTAACACTAAGGTGAGGATGTAATTTACTTCTTTAAAAAACTTTAATTTACTGAATCCCCAGATACTTGAATGAAATAGATGAAACTTAAGAAAAGTTTAGCAAAAAAAAAAAAAAAAAAAACCCAAGAAACACTGAAGATCTACATCCTACAGAGAAGAATAGATGTATGGAAACTCTTATTACTAGAGGTTTTTTTTTTACTTCATCTCTTTCTCAAGTGATAGACTTTTATTTCTAACCTCTTGTTTTACTCCTCTACTTCATTCTTGCACAGACCCATTAAAGCCAACATCTGTAAAACCAAATATTTTATCTTCTGTCCCCTATATGTGCTTTTCTCCTCTTGTGTGCCCTTCTCACTGAATAATATCCCACAGACCTTTTAAGTGCCTTCCTCTCCCAAACAGCCCTCTGCATCACTGCAAAATGACACAGCTACATGTTTTCAAATCCTGCCAGTTTGATCTCTAAAATATGCCCCAAATCTAGACCTACTTCTCCGTTCCTACTGCCATCCCCTTGGTTCTACCCCTAATCATAGTTTGCCTGGACTATGTTAGGAACTTCCTCAACTGTACTAATCTGTTTCTACTCTCTCCTCTCTCCCCTTTTTCAGACCACTCTGCACCCAATTTCAAGATTTACCTTTAAAATTCATGTTTGGTCATGTGATTCTCTTACATAATAGTTTTAAAAGGCCTCCCACTGCACAAGGGATAACTTCCAAACTCCTTACTCTGCCATTTAAGCCCCAGTGGGGTCTGGTCCTAAACACTTTATCTCTTGTCTAACCACTGCTTTCCATTCCAGGCTCCCTAAGCTCCAGGCACAGAAGACTACCTGTAATTTCCAACATACTCCATGAACTCTCATGTTCATACTTCTATAACAGCATCTACCTCTTCTTATTATAGTCGATTGTCTCCTCACAATCTCATGAGCACTTTGAAAACAGAGAAAATACCTTTTGTTACAAAATTATAAAGGGATAAAAAGAGTAACTCCATAAACTTTGAATGATTAAACAAACAAGCTAACCAGGGCAATGTGTGTTGAAAATATGAATCTCTTCCATAAAGTTTTTTTTGTGTGTGTGATAAGCTCATAGGTGACAAAACCATAAAGAAACCAAAGGTAATATCTTACTCATTTAAAAAAATAAAATGTACTAGTCAAATGCCTGGTATAAGGTGTATCCTTACTGTGTATGGGAGCGGTGAGAGAATTCCTATCAGTTTGGGCTAGTTCATAGCAGTCATTTGAAGATACAGCTTTTCTTTTTGAAGTTTCCAGGTTCCTACATTTCTTTTTTACATTGAAAAATTCTAAAGCTATTTCTGATGCTTCCTTGGGTAGATTCCCTGATTTGAAGCACCATACAGATTCTCGTCATTTTCTATGCCCTTAACACAGATTGCCATCAGCCATAAAACTAAAAGTTGCCAAACTTCCTCGAAGGACATACATATGGAAAGCGATCCATCAAACGTTATAAATGGTAGTATCTAGTTCTGAATCAGAGAGGGCACTTCAAATTGGAAAGTCAATTTCCCAAACCTGAAAGCATTTGCAAACATTCACAGATGTAGTGACAGCACAACTACAAAAATAAGCTGAGTTTTGAAAAAAAGCCATTTGATACTTAGAGTAATGGTGCCAAAGTTTCCTCTAGAGAAATTGCTAATAACTCTTCCTTACCGGAATGTAACTAGGCAGCGATCACAAACTCCGACATTTTTGATTTGTGTAATCTATAAATTAGGAACACTTTTATATGCTTATTGCCCAGTTCTATTCCTGTGTGTCCCTCCCCACCCGCCAGTAAGCTTTACTTTCTATATTTATGGTGTCTTCTAAGACTCAATCCCACAGTGCATAACAGAGGCATAAGACTTCAGCATATGTTTTTCTAGAATCAGATTCCCTTTAGGAGAGGTTTCCTACTTTCTGTTCTTTAAAAATGTTTTTGAATTTATTTTTTATTGCAGACATAACATCTCTTCCTCAACAAGGGATTTACCACCTCAGGAATATAATATTTTCCGTATAGTATTCCATATAATATTACCTTGCTGCTGCTCCGTTTTTATTATGTAAACTGAGCCCAACAAAGAGGAGGTAGGGAAAAGCCACACATTTGTCAGCAGAGTCCTGGCATTTTATTTTTTAGACATCCCTCAAACTTGCAAGATAACATGCTGTCAAACTTGAGAATCTCAGTACACGTAACACAAAGAGTTCAAGGGCTGACTGCTGAATCCAATCTAAGTGCCAGGCGCCAAAACTTTTCATGCCTGGGTTTTGCTGAAGGACTCACATCTACAGTTCATCTGTCCTTTTCAATGTATGTACAGTAGCAGTTGGGGCTATGCAATTTCCCTTCTCCAGGAAAAGTATTGATTGCTTAGGAATTATTGTCAGCATTTTAAAATAAAATATGCTTTGCTTTTATCATCAGAGGGAGAAGTATATTATAGATTGTAATTTACTGGTGCTAACTCTGGATCTGCAGGTTTGTTACTTCAGTGATTTAGTGGATTCTCAGTGGATAGTTTGTTACATCTCTAATTTGAACATATATCTGCAGCATGTGTTTAATGTTATGCAGTTTTCAGCGAGGCATGAAGGTTTTGGCACTACAAAGCAAAAAAGTGAAGGGACTGTGTGGCTGCAGGGACTGGTCATGAGGTAACTGAGCTAGTTGGAAAATCAAGTCCAAATCTCACCACCACAAAGGTCATACCGAGAAAGGATGGCTGTAGAAATCTTCTGAGAAAATACCAGTGGCAAAAGCAAGCCTGCAAACGGCCTAACAAAATACCCTTCACCAACAGAAGAGGAAGGAACTTAGTCCTTATATGTTAATTACATGTTAACAGAGGTGAAATGTCTTTCCTTCTTTAACTCTCAGTGTGGCTTCTTTTGTGCTGGCAAAAAGTGTCCCTGTCTTGGAGGATGTCACCTCTCTGGGATTCTAGAGCAATGTGGTTTTCAAGTGGTGATCTCGGCTGGGGGATCTCTATTGGGAAAGGTGTTATTTAAGAATTCTGAGGAATCCACAATATGAAAAAGTTAAATTCCTTTAAAATATACTACATAGTGGGAGAGATATTGTACAGGTAAACTAAAGAAAAGAAGATGACTATGCTAAAAATGCAAAAGGAAGATAAAAGCAGACATTTGTGAATGCAAACTAATAAACCGCAGAGTTCCGGGATATCCTTTGTTGTCTGATCACTTGTTTTGCTCATCTCTTCACCCCAGGGTTTGGACTGAACCATTAAAACAGGTGATTGTTTTCTTTCCTTTCTTTTCAAATTATTATAATATTTGAAAATAGACTGGTTGCCTTATATTACTCTGATAGGCTCTTTCTGTTACCAAGGCTGTGCAGAGACCTAATTTCTGCTTCTCCCTCTCTTCTTTGTATCATTTCCCTCATCTAACCCCTGATGCTAGACAATCTTAGACATCAATTAACCACAAAACATGTATTTTCCCCAAATGTGAATAGTTCCAAGGCATGGTTCATTACTTATTCTGAGAAGCAATGTAAAATGCATAAAACCTGATTTTGTTGCCACTCAGATTATTAAAAATTAATAACTAAATGCCAAGACTAAGGTATAAATGTGCCTTTTGAAGGCAGAGACACCTGTTCCAGATACGCTATGACTCACACTGGGGTGAGACAACAGCAAGATACTTGCCTGTGGGGAGTTTGCACTATTTGTGTTTTCTGATATTTTCAATAAACTGCTTCCCACTTCTAACTATTTCTGAAGAATAAAATGAATTTTTGAAATCCCTCCAGCTTTTAAAACCAAACACGCTTTATGAAGCTATTTGTTCAAAATGTATTTTTCAGCTAGTGTAGCCTTAAAATATTTCAATTCCATACCACAGAAGACTCAAACAGAATTGTCAAGTCTCACTTATTCTTTCTTACCAACCTCTAATCTGCTACTCTGTATGTTCTGCAAGCACAGCTTTGGAAGCCAATAAATTAATATTTGAGATGTTTAGCAGTCTGCTCAGTTGCAACCCTTATATCTTTTAGGACACAATATACAGTAAGATTTTATATGGGGAATAAACAGTCTTTGCAGTAGATGATTTCAAAGCTTGAGTGCTTTAGCCCTTTACTGAATGCAGTAAATTTTAGTTAGATTGTAATCCCATTCATACTTTGGCTTTTAGAATGCCTAACAACTTGCAGCAACTACAAATCATTATACAAATGCAATAGAATCATAGTTTGCACAATAAAATTCCTATCATTTTCAGTAAAAGTAAAAAGTATATTTCTATATGTAGGTTAATCATAAATATGTATCTGTCAGCTATTATTCCACCTAATGTAGCTCCCAAAATTTCACTGTATTAATTCATTTGGTACTTATGACAATCATGGCTTAATACAGACTGATTGAAGCATCATGGAGTCCACTCCAAAAGATTCATTGGCTTCCTTAAAAGCTTTTATAGCATCATCCTACTAGGTGTATTAAAAATAAAATGACAATTTATTATAACTATAAATCAGTCATTTAATAAGATTTGAAAATCCTACGTATAGAGTCAGTAATATCAAAATGCTTTTTCTCAACATTAAAAAGAAAAGGTTTCTAATTAAGTTTATAATGGAATGAACTGTTAGGGAGAATCAGAGCATGGGACTTATTGGGCCAAACATGTTTAAATGCATCTTAACCTTTTTCATTTTACCTGCTGTGTCACTCTTCTATACTAATGTAGCAGATGAGACCCTCAACCAGACACTGAAAAAATACTTCTAATGAGATGAATTATCTTCATCTCTAAACCAATTCAATAATTAATTTAGAAATAAATGTATTACAAACTCAACAGCAGTATGCTTGTATTAGACTCTTTAAGGGAAGATATTCTATTTTATACACTCTTTTAACTGTCATAACTTCTGCTGCCATGCTTTCCATAATCTAAAGTTAAACATTTTTGTCGATTTATATATATTTATTTTATTTTTTAATTGAAATATAGTTGATTTACAACATTATTTTAGTTTCAGGTGTATAACATAGTGATTCAATGTTTTTAAAGATTATACTCCATTTAAAGTTATTATAAAAATATTGGCTATATTCCCTGTGCTATATAATATATCTGATTAATGCATATTGAATAATACTTTGGTTACTCTGCTTGAATTAAGCAACAGGGTAAAATTTCATAAATGATGATGAAGCAATAGGAATTCTGTTCTGCTTGCTAAAGAAATATTGTTTTTAGGTAGTATTTTTCGGTCAGTGGTTGTTGGGGAAGAACAATATTGGTGTATATGTGCAATAATAGTCATATTTAAGAGAGGCTTGTTGCAAGCTTCTGGTGGAAATGATTCATGAGGACTTATTCCATTCTGTTGTATTTATTTACCTTTGTAAATGAAATAAATTTATCCCCAGTCCATCTTCACTAAATTTAGTTTGATTCACACTTGGAAACCTTTCTGCAAATGCTGCAGGATCTTATAATAGTCCAAAATATCAGGCTTTTTACATAAGTGTTATTAGTCTTTTATGGGCCATCTTTGCAAAGCATCCTATAATGGAAGCTTTATAGTTTCAGTAATATAGGTACAGTTCATCAGCATTTTCTACTTTTGTAAATTGTAGAATTAGTCAGTTCAACTATACTTTGCCCAGAACGTAATACTTCATCAGATTAGGATCTGATTAGGATCCTACAGTTTGTGGGATATGTGAATTTGGCTATTTATTGTGGGTTGCTCTTGAGAGAAGTAATATATGTTTTTTATACAATCACAAAACCAAACTCCTCTAACCTTCACCATGACCTCTTATTGCACTTCATGATTGATTTGCTGTTTAAAGCTACTAGATTTAGAGACCATAAGGTTATAAATGGGGACAATGCAAATTTGTGCACAGCAGAAGCACTGGATTTTTCAGATTTGGAGAGAAATTGTAGGGGAGGTTTTGTCATTTAGACCTTCTTAAAGTCAAACTGGTCATGTACAATCTCATATTTCTATTATGCTCTTTTTGGTTCATCATTTATTTTGAGTGCATTAAGATTCTTTGTGCAGGTATGATGTATAATTTAGCACATTAAGTACATAGATAAAAATTTGCTATGTCACAGTTTCTGAACAGTGGAATGGATACACAAATACACAGCCTGAATGTATCCATTTAATCTTATGCTGAGTTTTATGGCAGCTTCATGATCTGAGATTTCAAAATTGGTAATAGAAACAAGTAAGGTCAGTTTTGAGTCAACAATTAATGAAGAATGACCATTAAGATTTATATGACAGATTGTTCACAATTATTTCCTCTGTTTCTATCCAAAATGATGTATGTGCGGGCAGATCTCTATGGCAAAACCCTGACAGCTGAGTGAGAAAACAATCATCCTATCTATCTTGACTGAAGAAAGGGTTCTAGGAAGCAGGACAGTGTCAGACAGCTCAGGTGGGTGATCAGACATCAGGGTAACCTGACCTTGTTGGCACATCCCATGAAGTAGAAGGAGAATTTAAGTATTAAACTCTAGAAACTTTTCTTATGAATTATACATCCAGAGGCCTCAAATCACAACCTGTCCAAACCGAAGATTGTATTGAGCTGCTGTAATAGACAGTATTCACATTCTAGGATTGACATACTGCTTCCAAGTGCTCCTATATAATTTTTGGGTGGTTACGGCTTCCTTCCTTCCTTCCTTCCTTCCCTCCTTCCTTCCTTCCTTCCTTCCTTCCTTCCTTCCTTCCTTCCTCCCATCTTCCTTTCTTTCTTGCATGTTTCCTCACTTCTCCTTCCCCTCCTCCTTTTTCTTCCTCCTCTTCTTCTTTTTCCTCCTTTTCTTATACATTTTCTTAACCCTCTCCTGCTCCTCCTCCTCCTCCTTTTTCTCTGCCTTTTTTTCTTCTTAATCGCCAGAGCCCCTTATGATTAAATGTATGGAATCTCAGCTGTTTTGAAAAATTAAGTAGAACAAGCATTTAGCAAGTGAAAAAAAATTGGAAAAATAATCCATGTAATTAAAGAATCTATAGCAGATAAATCCAGTACAGTGAGAAATGGTGTATTCTCTTTTTCATTACCACATTAGATCCAAGCAAGAGGAATCCCGTGGTGAACAGACTCTTAGAGTGAGCTCTTACCTGTTAGTGTCCACACCCATATAATCCCTCACTTTGAGTGTGGGAAGGACCTGTGACTTGCTTCTAATGAATAGAATATGGCAGAGATAATGGAATGCATATGATTCCATGCATATTTGATTATATAAGATTGCAGCCCCAGTCTTCCTGGAGTTTCTTCATTACTGTCTTTGAGGAAGTAAATGGGCATGTTGGAAACAAAGATATGTTAAGGTGCTATGAATGACTTCCAGGAGCTAAGGGTGGCTTCCAGCTGACAGCCTGCAAGGGCTAGCAGCCAACAGCTGACAAGAAAATGAAGCCTTTAGTCCTACAACCAAGAAAAACTGAATCCTACCAACCAACTGCACTTGGAAGTGGATCGTATCCTGGTCAATCCTGTGAAGCTACAGCCCCACCTGACACTTTGAATGCAGCTTTATGAGACTCCGAGGCAGAAGACACTGCTAAGCTATGCCTGAACTCATGGATCATAGAAATAGTGAGATAACAAATATGTGTTGTTTTAACACATTTAACAATTGTAAGACTGTTATGCAGTAATAACTAACTAATACAGACCCCTTTCCTGGGGCCTCCACACAAAGACATATATAAACACACATACTTGAATAACTATATTAACACAGGTGTGCTGTCACTCAGGTTCTGGTGCGCTATCTTGGCATAACAAGACCAGTAAATCTTACCTTCTGCTCATGTGCCTGCTGTTCAGACTCTAGGGAATCACTCCACATCTCTTTCTTTATGTACTCCAAAGAAAAGACAATTGCATCAGGATGCTGTAAACGTTTTTTGAGTTGTGCCAAAATCAGAGAAGAGCACTACTTTAGGACATGAGGGGAATTTGAACAGAAGAGCTTAAAAGACAAAATAATTAAGTAGTCCAATCCTTATTCCTAGATAGCATGAATGCAATAAATATTGCTTAATGAAGTATTATTTCCCAGGAGTGTCAATTGTCCAGTTTCTTACTTCTAGTGATATTTTAATTCATGGTTCTAGGGGCACTCACAAATTAACATGGTATTCACAAAAGTTGCACGTAACAGCTGATGACTATATAGTAATATTAATTCATTTTATTTTTAAATTTGTATGTAAGGAATTCTGTATATGACATGTTATATTGACAACTATATGAAATTGATCACTAGAATTGCAAATCATTTTAAAATCCAATCTTTAATCAAGATTTAATTAAATTTTTAAAAAGATATAAAAATTTTACCTTAAATTTAAAATTTGATTTAAATTTTTAGTTTTCACAACTTATAATTTGTACTTTGTCTTTTATTTTAATTCATTATTTTGAATTTTTAGAAGATGCATGTGAAAAATGATTTTAATTTTTCAAAATTTTACATTTACTATAATTTGTATTCCTTAATGAATTATATTTAAATTTTATTCACTCTGAATAAAAATACTTTTAATTTTTGAAAATTCTTTAGATAAAGGGTCAGTGAACAATATAGCCTGCAGGCCAAATCCAGCTTCTTTTTGAGTGACCTGCAAGTTAAGCACGGTTTTTACACTTTTGAGTGTTGAAAAAATCAAAAGAAGAATAACATTTTGTGACATATGAGTTATGTGAAATTCAAATTTCAGTGTCCATAAATAAAGTTTTATTGGAAAACAGTCATGGCCATTCACTTATGTATCTTCTATTGCTGGTTTCACAGTACAATAACAGAGTTGAGTAGTTGCTAAACAGACTAGATGATTCACAAAGCTGTAAATATGTACCATCTGGTCCTTTGCATTAAAAGTTTCCTTGACCCTTACTTTAGATCTTTACTGTCAGTAGAACATATATTATGTGAAAATCTTCATTATAGCAACAGAATTACTTATTTTGCCAAAATAAAGATAATTAAAAATTATACTCATGAAATAAATATATAGTGATTTTTGAATTATATATGTCTTTATTTTATTACTCACCTGAATATTGCTGTTTCATGATCAGAGCACCCAGATATGCTCAATAATAACATTCACTGATTTTTGATAGTTTGCCAACTTTCAGTTATATAAAAAACATAGCTTTTATATATTCTTCCCAATTTTGTTGTTATGAAGATCAACGTTATGAGTGTCAATTTTGTTATGAACATCAAGGTAGGAGGACAGAATATATTTATTTAATAGTTTGTTGATTAATACCTTTAAAATATTTAGGAAAATGTATGTAGCTTCTAGTTGTACTCTTAACTTGGGCCTCACAAATTTCTGGGAACTGCCTTTTTAAAAAGAATGTCCTTCAGAGTTCAGAAATATTTCCTCCAAGTGAACACATACATGCACACACGCATACGCATGAGTGTATATCCATGTGTACTGTATCAGGTTTGGTTTTCAAATGACCATTCTATACATTTTACTTTTTTTTTAGGAGTCAACAAATGTTCAGACATTTAATTTCATTCATGTATAAATTGGCAGATTTGAGTAAATCAAATATTTATAGTTATTAAAAGGGGTAGGGAAAGGTTGAAGAAGCTGAGAATTTAAATTAGAAATGCCTTAACAGGTTTGTGAGACACAATTCCTGAGAAAGTAATACATTGGATGAATGGTACTCAAAGTTAAAGGCAATGGGCATTTAATGAGATCTAACTAAGTTACACATATGACTAGACCTTGATTGATTCAAATGAGGAATCATATGTTCGAATCATTCAGGAGGGTATACTGAGAACCTGTAGTTGTTGAAGCTTTAGCAAAGTACCTTTGGGCAGACAGAATAGTTGGGTAAATAAGCAAAAATGAGTCTAGAAAAGGAAAACTTTTATTTTATGATTTAGACTGGGAAATATAGTTCATATCATTTTCCCCCATCATTTATCACACAACAAATGCATGAGGTGATTAGCATGAAGAGGTATAGAATCATTGTATTTAAAACCTTTAAAAGATGTAATTTCAGATGAGTGGGGTTTTATAGTTGTACTATGAATATTAGAGATATATTTTTTATTGGAAACAGACTACTTAATAGATTTTCTATTTTAAATCAATTTTCACAGTGCTATATTCTTACTTAAAAATTGTGTACTATGCAGATATGATCAGCATATGTCTACTTTTTATTCTTCTCTTTTGCAAAAATAGACTTTGTGCACAAGAAACTCTCAGTTCAGTCACCACATCCCAGAACAATGTTTTTATTAATATATTTTATTTAGTTTAAGGTTTATAGAAAAACTGAGTGGAAAGTACAGTGAATTTCCATATGTTCCCTCACCATTACCTCTACCCCCTTCCCAGCTTTCCCTATTATTAACACCTTATATTAGGTACATTTGTCACAATTGATGAGCCAATATTGATACATTATTATTATTAATTAAAGTCCGTAGATCACACTAGAGTTTACTCTTGGTGTACATTCTATGGGTTTTGACAGATGTATAATGACATGTATCTACAATTACAGTATCATACAGAGTAGTTTCACTGCCCTTAAAATCTCTACTCTGTCTAATCATTCTTCCCTTCCCCCAACCCCTCACAACCACTGATCTTTTATTGTCTTCACAGTTGCGCCTTTTCTAGAATGTCATATAGTTGGAGTCATACAGAATTCAGCCTTTTCAGAGCAGCTTCTTTCACTTAGCAATATACATTAGGTTCTTTCGTGTCTTTTCATGATATGATAACTCACTTCTTCTTATTGCAGAAAACTATTCTATTAAATGGATATATCTCAGTTTGTTTATTCATTCTCCTTTTGAGAGAGATCTTGGTTGCTTCCCAGTTTTGCCTATTGTGAATAAAGCTGCTATCAATATTATGTGCAGGTTTTTGTGTGAACATAAGTTTTCAGCTCATTTGGGTAAATATCAAGGAGTACAATTGCTAGACTTGTGTGGTAAGAATATGTTTAGTTTTATAAGAAGCTGCCAAACTGTCTTCCAAAGTGGCTGTATCATTTTGCATTCTCACCAGCAAAGAACGAGAGTTCCTGTTGCTCCACACCCTCACTAGCATTTGATGTTGTCAATCTTTTGGACTTTAGACATTCCAAAGTTGTGTAGTTGTATCTTGTTTGAATTTGCAATTTCCTTATGACCTCTGATGTGGAGCATATTTTTATATGTGTATTTGCCATTCATACACCTTCTTTGGTGAGGTGTCTTTTCAACTCTTTTGCCTATATTTTATTTGGGTTGTTTGTTTTCTTATTGTTGAGTTTAAAATGTTCTTTGTATATTTTATATGTCAGTCCTTTACCAGATATGTATTTTGCAAAGGTTTTCTCCAAGTATGTGGATTGTCCTTTCATTCCCTTAGCAGTGACTTTCACAGAAGAGAAGCTTTTAATTTTAATGAAGTCCAAGTTACCAATAATTTTTTCATGGATTGTGCTTTTATGTCATATCCAAAAAACCAGAACCATACCTGTGGTCATCTAGATTTTCAACTATGGCATCTTCGAGGAGTTTCACAGTTTTGAGTTTTAAATTTTAGGGCTATGATACATTTTGAGTTAATTTTTGTGAAGGTTTAAAATCTGTGTCTAGGTTCCTTTTTTGCAAGTGGATGTCCAGTTGTTCTGTCATCATTTGTTGAAGACTGTTCTTTTTCCATTGAATTGCCTTTGCTCCTTTGTCACAGATCAGTTGACAGTATTTTTGTGGACCTGCACACAAACGTAAACCCACTGTTTCTGCATTATATATGTATAATATTCTTTAAATTGTGAATACCCTACTATTGCTATGAATTTTAAGCTACCTGTCTATCTCTTCCTCATGTGAATGTAATGGGTCCCATTTACTTTAGAAAGTACATTTAAAAGATGTGCAACTTGGGCTTCCCTGGTGGTGCAGTGGTTGAGAGTCCGCCTGCCGATGCAGGGGACATGGGTTCATGACCCGGTCCGGGAAGATCCCACATGCCGCGGTGCGGCTGGGCCCGTGAGCCATGGCCGCTGAGCCTGCGCGTCCGGAGCGTGTGCTCCGCAATGGGAGAGGCCACAACAGTGAGAGGCCCGTGTATCACAAAAAAAAAAAAAAAAAAAAAAGAAGTGCAACTTGAGGAAGTCAAAATCATTTCTAACATAACAAGTGTTCAACACAGGATAGAAGCAACATTTTACCCTTACAACTTAAGCTGAGGCACCTAGATGGAGGGAAACTAAATTTTTGGTGGTGAGCATGCTGAGAGTATACAGAAGTAACAATGTAATGTTGTACACCTGAAACTTATATAATGCTATAAACCAATGCTACCTCAACAACAAAAAAATTACTTCCTTAGGAGAATCAATTGTAGAATTGTTAATAAAGAGTATGTATATTTTATTATTTGTAAACTGTGTGCTACATATCCTTTGTATCAACAAAATTTTGCAGTAAATTTCTATATGCACGTATATTCCACTGAAAATATTAAAAAAATAAAAATAAAGATGAAGCACCTAGCTAACTCTATGGCAATGTACAATTGCTAGTCTTATTTTTGCAGGCAAAAAAAAAAAATTGGAAAATTTGCCCTTTCAAAATAAAGTGATTGCTAAAAGTGGTATGAAGTTCACCTTAATGAGATATGAGACCAACTATTGAAATGTTAATAGTATTAAACATTTTTCTAGAATGTAAATATCTAACTTAAATCAATAAAATGCAAGCATTGAGGTTACAGAGTTCACTTCTATGTCTGACCATGATCACCTTCATAACACTATCTTCTGAGAATAAACAAGAACTAATAAAAATAAACAAAGAGAGAAATGATAAAAGAGAATATAACTTGACAGAGATCTGCTAGCTTTATGTAGATAATACTGACAGGCATATCAATGATTTTTTTCTTGAGTTCTTTTTATCATAATTTTTGAGTATATTTCATTTGAAATAAGGTTTTATTCTCATAACACACAGTTTTATTGTCGTGATTGAAAGATATTGTCCTCAAAACTCAATGAGACTTTTTGAAACACCACCCACTCTTTTCTCACATCATTCAAAGTCCCTCTAGTTAGAGCATAACAAGGAACACTAGGTTGACATTTATCAGAAACTTTGTGCATAGTTATTCCCTTTACACCCTCTCTCCTTTCTTTGCAATTCTTACAGTTTACCTGTGAAAGTTGAGTGTTGGTGAACTTAGAAATGTCATTGTGTCTTTCTGGTTTAATGTCAAAAACTACACCAAATGCTAGAACAAAGCTTCTCAAACAAGTTTGCCACCCACATTGAAGGTGAGTAATGCTTTTCATTAAAGGTTTCAGAGTAAGTTCGCTTGTTCATTTTGGCTCACCCCACCCCCTTTCTGTAGGTGACAATATCACATGCCTTTGTCTCATGTCATAATATATATATATTCTCTGTCATTTACACAGTCCAAATATTTTGGTGTTATTGGGAAGAAAGCCTGGCTTCACCACCGCTTAGGTGAAGCAGAAGGTAAATGCTCTATGCCTATTTCTTTATCTTGAAATGGAGTGCATAATAATAATAGACTGACTAATGAGACAAACAAAAAAGGAAATAGTTAATGTGAGTTTCCACTGTATGCAGTTCTGCACTCCTGACCTGAGGGAAAAGTGAAGAACTCAATTCAAAGGGTTAAGACTGCAGATAAGATAAAAGTAACACTATATATGAAGTCATCTTAGACTCTGATTTCACATATATTGTGATATGTTGTATATTTACAGTGATTTAAGCTTCTGTTGGATGTTTATCCTCATAAGGGTTTAAAACCTTAAAAGACAATCTGTTTCTTTTTCTTAGGACTAACATGGAGGAAGTATTTGAAGTTAATATGAAAAGGTCTTAACCCTAGACTGGAAAAAGAATTTCTTGCATATACAAGGCCACTTAATGTTACTGCTTCTAATGTAATAATGTTGTGTGTACACTTTGCCTATCGGAATTCAGCGTTGAAGGCTTTTCAATTTAGTTATCTCCCATTCCTATGTAGACCATCCTCATTATGGGAGGAAAGCTTTGTTTTATATATTCTGCATTTTGTTACCTTGGGCTTGGGTCATGCTATAACTAGATATCTATACAATTAAATTGCTTTCGCAGACTTTTAACCCTATTCTCACAGCGTAGGTGAGAAGAAACATCCTGTTAATGGTGGTTTCACTTGCTTTAGGTCAGCACCTTGTCTAGATTATACATCATTCTTTTGTTTGTGAACTGAAAGGCACACTAAAGTTTGCTAATGCCCTAGTTACCCTAAATTACCATGGTGAGTATGACTGTTGTTTTGGACTTTAGAAACTGGGAACAATTTTGGTGCTTTTCTTTCTGAGGTCATTTAGCCCTTTAATCGAATCAGTAGTCACTAAGAAAGGAGGCTGTGGTTTCTCCAGAGTGGTGGAGTCACTAAGTCAGTTCTCAATTTAGCCAGCAATGTACCTCACCAAAACCAAATGAACCATGGAGTTCTTGATTCAGGCTTTGCAAGTTAAAAAAGGGGCATTTTTCATTCTCTTTGATTCTTAATATTATAGGATATGTACAATCAAAATGTAAAGGTTCTATGTTGTGTATACTCAAAAGGAGAGACTGGCATTTATCTTAGGACTAAAAAGAGAAGGTTGGAAGGGACCTTAGGGAACTTCTGGGCATGGAATTGATCTCCAATTGTTCTGAGTTCACACTGTCTTCTAAACTTAAACTTATTCTTCTTTTGAACTTTTTTAAGGGTTAGATAGTTTTTATTTTAATCCATAAAATAAATATTAAATAAGTCTGATTTGAAAACCATAATTCAAATGTTAAGAGTTGGACCAGAGTAAGTACGTTTTATATTATTGTATGACTGTTCAAAATATTTTCCTTGTGTGAATACATACCAGAATATTAATGACATCAGTGAAAATATGGAATCATTCAACATACATTTTTTACTTTCCAAAAAATTTTCAGAAATGAGTTAGAATAAAGTAAGACCAACTTCTCAATGACATTCCTTACTGAAAAATAATAACTAAAATAATACTGTATACATGTCATATTTCACATATTCTATAGCTAGTGCAGGACTAGATTTAAGGAATTCAACTGTACAGTTATCACCTACTACTTTTTGGAAGATTAAACAATAGTCTAGTTGATATACTTAACAAAAACTATATTTCTCTTTTTTTAAACATATTTATTGGAGTATAATTGCTTTACAATGTTCTGTTAGTTTCTGCTGTATAACAAAGTGAATCACCTATATGTACACATATATCCCCATATCCCCTCCCTCTTGTGTCTCCCTCCCACCCTCCCTAACACACCCCACTAGGTGGTCCCAAAGCACCAAGCTGAACTCCCTGTGCTATACAGCTGCTTCCCAATAGTTGTCTATTTTACATTTGGTAGTGTATATATGTCCACACCACTCCATCACTTGGTCCCAGCTTACCCTTCACCAACCACATGTCCTCAACTCCATTCTCTACGTCTGCAACTTTATTACTGTACTGCTCCTAGGTTCTTCAGAAACAATTTTTTTTTTTAGATTCCATAAGTATGTGTTAGCATACAGTATTTGTTTTTCTCTTTCTGACTTACTGCACTCTGTATGACAGACTCTAGGTCCATCCAGCTCATTACAAATAACTCAATTTCATTTCTTTTGATGGGTGAGTAATATTCCATTGTGTATATATGTGCCACATTTTCTTTATCCATTAATCTGTCAATGGACACTTAGATTGCTTCCATGTCCTGGCTATTGTAAATAGTACTGCAATGAACATTGTGGTACATGACTCTTTTTGAGTTATACTTTACTCAGATTTATGCCCAGTAGTGAAATGGCTGGGTCACATGGTAATTCTATTTTTAGATTTTTAAGGAACCTCCATACTGTTCTTCATAGTGGCTGTATCAATTTACATTCCCACCAATAGTGCAAGAGGGTTCCATTTTCTCCACACCCTCTCCAGCATTTATAGTTTGTAGATTTTTTTTTTTTGCAGTACAGGGGCCTCTCACTGTTGTGGCCTCTCCCGTTGTGGAGCACAGGCTCTGGACACGCAGGCTCAGTGGCCATGGCTCACGGGCCCAGTGACTCCACGGCATGGGGGATCTTCCCAGACTGGGGCATGAACCCGTGTCCCCTGCATCAGCAGGCGGACTCTCAACCACTGCACCACCAGGGAAGCCTTGCTTGTAGATTTTTTGATGATGGCCATTCTGACTGGTGTGAGGTGATACCTCATTGTAGTTTTCATTTGCATTTCTCTAATGATTAGTGATGTTGAACATCCTTTCATCTGTTTGTTGGCCATCTGTATATCTTCTTTGTAGAAATGTCTATTTAGATTTTCTGCCTATTTTTGGATTGGGTTGTTTGATTTTTTCATATTGAGCTGCATGAGCTGCTTGTATATTTAGAGATTAATCATTTGTCAGTTGCTTCACTTGCAAATATTTTCTGCCATTCTAAGGGTTGTCTTTTTGTCCTGTTTGTGGTTTCCTTTGCTGTGCAAACGCTTTTAAGTTTCATTAGATTCCATTTGTTTATTTTTGTTTTTATTTCCAATTCTCGAGCTGGTGGGTCAAAAAGAATCTTGCTGTGATTTCTGTCATAGAGTGTTCTGCCTATGTTTTCCTCTAAGAGTTTGATAATGTCTGGCCTTACATTTAGGTCTTTAATCCATTTTGAGTATATTTTTGTGTATGGTGTTAGGGACTATTCTAATTTCATTCTTTTACATGTACCTGTCCAGTTTTCCCAGCACCATTTATTGAAGAGGCCATCTTTTCTCCATTGTATATACTTGCCTCCTTTATCAACAATAAGGTGACCATATGTGCATGGGCTTATCTCTGGGCTTTCTATCCTGTTCCATTGATCTATATTGCTGTTTTTGTGCCAGAACCATACTGTCTTGATTACTGTAGCTTTGTACTGTAGCTTTGTAGTATAGTCTGAAGCCAGGGAGTCTGATTCCTCCAGCTCCATTTTTCTTTCTCAACATTACTTTGGCTATTTAGGGTTTTTTGTGCTTCCATACAAATTCTGAAAATTTTTGTTCTAGTTCTGTGAAAAATGCCATTGGTAGTTTGACAGGGATTGCATTGAATCTGTAGATTGCTTTGGGTAGTATAATCATTTTCAGAATGTTGATTCTTCCAATCCAAGAACATGGTATATCTCTCCACCTGTTTGTATCATCTTTAATTTCTTTCATCAGTGTCTTATAGTTTTCTGCATACAGGTCTTTTTTCTCCTTAGGTATGTTTATTACTAGGTATATTATTCATTTTGTTGCAATGGTAATTGGGAGTGTTTCCTTAATTTCTCTTGCAGATATTTCATCATTAATATAAAGGAAAGCAAGAGATTTCTGTGCATTTATTTTGTATCCTAACACTTTACCAAATTCATTAATTAGCTCTAATAGTTTTCTGGTAGCATCCTTAGGATTCTGTATGTATAGTACAATGTCATCTGCAAACAATGACTGTTTTACTTTTTCTTTTCCAAATTTTGTTCCTTTTTTTTTTCTCTGATTGATGTGGCTAGTACTTCCAAAACTATGTTGAATAATAGTAGTGAGAGTGGGCAACCTTGTCTTGTTCCTGATCTTATTGGAAATGATTTCATTTTTTCACCATTGAGAATGATGTTGACTGTGCGTTTCCCTCTTTGCCTAATTTCTGGAGAGTTTTTGTTATAAATGGGTGTTGAATTTTGTCAAAAGCTGTTTTTGCATCTCTAGAGATTATTATACGCTTTTTATCCTTCAATTTGTTAATATGGTGTATCACATTGATTGATATGCATATATTGAAGAATCCTTGCATTATTGGGATAAATCCCACTTGATCATGGGGTATGATCCTTTTAATGTGTGGGTGATTCTGTTTGTTAGTATTTTGTTGAGGATTTTTGCATCTATGTTCTTCAGTGAAACTGACCTGCAGTTTTCTTTTTTTGTGACATCTTTATCTGGTTTTGGTATCAGGGTGATGGTGGCCTCAAAGAATGAGTTTTAGAGTGTTCCACGCTCTGCTATATTTTGGAAGAGTTTGAGAAGCATAGCTGTTAGTTCCTTAAATGTTTGATAGAATTCGCCTGTGAATCCATCTTGTCCTGGGCTTTTTTTTGTTGGAAGATTTTAAATCACAGTTTAAATTTCAGTGTTTGTGATTGGTCTGTTTATATCTTCTATTTCTTCCTGGTTCAATCTCAGAAAGTTGTGCTTTTCTAAGAATTTGTCCATTTCTCCCAGGTTGTCCATTTTATTGGCATATAGTTCCTTGTAATTATCTCTCATGATCATCTGTATTTCTGCAGTGTCAGTTGTTACTTCTCCTTTTTCGTTTCTAATTTGGTTGATCTGAGCCTTTTCCCTTTTGTTCCTGGTGAGTCTGGCTAGTGGTTTATCAATTTTATTTCTCTTGTCAAAGAACCATCTTTTAGTTTTATTGGTCTTTGCTGTCATTTCCTTCATTTGTTTTTCATTTATTTCTGATCTGATCTTTATGATTTCTTTCCTTCTGCTAACTTTGTTTATTTTTTTCTTTCTCTAATTGCTTTAGGTGTAAGGTTAGGTTGTTTATTTGAGATTTTTGTTGTTTCTTGAGGTAGGATTGTACTGCTATAAACTTCCCTCTTAGAAATGTTTTTCTGCATCCCATAGGTTTTGGGTCATTGTGACTTCATTGTCATTTGTTTCTAGGTAATTTTTGAGTTCCTCTTTGTTTTCTTCACTGATCTCTTGGTTATTTAGTAGCATAATGTTTAGCCTCCATGTGTTTGTGTTTTCCGCATTCTTTTTCCTGTAATTGATATGTAGTCTCATAGCATTGTGGTGGAAAAGATACTTGATATGATTTCAATTTTCTTAAATTTACCAAGGCTTAATTTGTGGCCCAAGATATGATCTATCCTGGAGAACGTTCCATGAGCACCTAAAAAGAAAGTGTATTCTGTTGTTTTTGGATGGAATGTCACATAAATATCAGTTAACTTCATCTTGTTTAATGTGTCATTTAAAGCTTGTGTTTCCTTGTTTATTTTCATTTTGTCTGATCTGTCCATATGTGAAAGTGGGGTGTTAAAGTCCCCTACTATTATTCTGTTACTTTTGAGTTCCCCTTTTATGGCTGTTAGCATTTGCCTTATGTATTGAGGTGCTCCTATGTTGGGTGCATAAATATTTACAATTGTTGTATCTTCTTCTTGGATTGATCCCTTGATCATTATGTAGTGTCCTTCTCTGTCTCTTGTAATAGTCTTTATTTTAAAGTCTATTTTGTCTCATATGAGAATTTCTACTAGAGATTTGTTTTGATTTCAGTTTGCATGGAATATCTTTTTCCATCCCCTCACTTTCAGGCTCTATGTGTCCTTAAGTCTAAAGTGGGTCTCTTCCAGACAGCATATATATGGGTCTTGTTTTTGTATCCATTCAGCCAGTCTATGTCTTTTGCTTGGAGCATTTAATCCATTTACATTTAAGGTATTTATCTATATTTATGTTCCTATTACCATTATCTTAATTGTTTTTAGTTTCTTTCTGTATGTCTTTTCCTTCTCTTATGCTTCCTGCCTAAATAAGTTCCTTTAGCATTTGTTGTAAAGCTGGTTTGATGGTGATAAAATCTCTTAGCCTCTGCTTGTCTTTAAAGTTTTTAATTTCTCCATCAAATCTGAATGAGATCCCTGCTGGGTAGAGTAATCTTGGTTGTAGGTTTTTCACTTTCATCACTTTAAATATGTCCTGCCACTCCCTTCTGGCTTGCAGAGTTTCTGCTGATAGATCAGCTTTTAACCTTACGTGCATTCCTTTGTAGGTTATTTGTTGCTTTATCCTTGCTGCTTTTACTATTTTTTCTTTGTATTTATTTTTTTGTAGTTTGATTTATATATGTCGGCATGTTTCTCCTTGGATTTATCCTGTATGGAACTCTCTGCACTTCCTTGACTTGATTGACTCTTTCCTTTCCCATACTAGGGAAGTTTTCAACTATAATCTCTTCAAGTATGTTCTCAATCTCTTTCTTTTTCTCTTCTCCTTCTGGAACCCCTATAATTCGAATGTTGGTGCATTTAATGTTTTCCCCAATGTCTCTGAGACTCTCCTCAATGCTTTTCATTCTTTTCTCTTTATTCTGCTCTGCAGTAGTTATTTCCACTGTTTTATCTTCCAGGTCACTTATCCATTCTTCTGATTCCTTCTAGAGATTTTTAAATTTGATTTATTTTGTTGTTCATCATTGTTTGTTTGCTCTTTAGTTCTTCTAGGTCCTTGTTAAACTTTTCTTGTATTTTCTCCATTCTATTTCTAAGATTTTGGATCATCTTTACTATCATTACTCTGAATTATTTTTCATGTAGACTGCCTATTTCCTCTTCATTTGTTTGATCTGGTGGGTTTTTACTTTGCTCCTTCATGTGCTGCATATTTCTCTGTCTTCTCATTTTTCATAACTTACTGTGTTTGATGTCTCCTTTTCGCAGACTGCAGGTTCATAGTTCCCATTGCTTTTGGTGTGTGTCCCCAGTGGGTAAGGTTGGTTCAGTGGGTTGTGTAGGTTTCCTGTTGGAAGGGACTGGTGCCTGTGTTCTGATGGATGAGGCTGGATCTTTTCTTTCTGGTGGGCAGGACCACGTCTGGTGGTGTGTTTTGTGGTATCTGTGAGCTTATTATGATTTTTGGCAGCCTCTCTGCTAATAGGTAGTTTTGTGTTCCTGTCATGTTAGTTGTTTGCCTTGGGGTGTCCAGCTTTGGAGCTTTTTGATCATTGAGTGGTGCTGGGCCTTAGTGTTGAGATGGAGATCTCTTGGAGAGCTTTCACTGATTGCTATTACGTGGGGCTTGGAAATCTCTGGTGGTCCAATGTCCTGAACTTGGCTGTCTCACCTCAGAGGCTCAGGTCTGACACCTGGCCAGAGCCACAAGACCCTGTCAGTCACACGGCCAGGTACGTGGTGAGTTTCTTGCCTCTTGGTAAGTCTCAGGTTTTCTGCCAGCGTTCAGTAGGTGTTCTGTAGGAGTTGTTCCACATGCAGATGAGTTTTTGATATATTTGTGAGGAGGAAAGTGATCTCCACATCTTACTTCTCCACCATCTTGAAGGTCCTTCTCTATAACATAGGTTCTCTTTTTTTCACAGCGTTCCCAGGAATCTTCAATTAAAGTCTGAGAAAGCCAATTATGTAGAGCTGTGATAGAAATTAACAACTAAAGCAGTGCCATTTGAATTGAACTCCAGATACAAATGCTGGTCCAGGAAACGTTTGATTGTTTTCTTTAGATGAAATTGATTTTTGGTCAATTATGATAAGTCAGAATGGAGGAGACTCCTTGCCTGACAGCAGTTTTCCAACAGCCAGTTGCAGAGGCACATAAGCCGGGGTCCTGAACAAAGGAGCTCCTGTTCTCCTAGAGTTTGGGGATCTGCACACTGGACAATGGCATGAGGAAGTGTTCTGTTTCCCCAACCTGGAAGCTCTTTGAACCAGGTCCTTTTTCATGATTGATTAAATCATTGACCACTCTATATTTCTAATATATACTCTAAAATTTGTTGTTCCTTAATTGTACCTGACAGTTTCTATATTTCAAGCTTAATCAGCAGTAAATGAAGAAAATAGACGGTATCACATGGATTGAAAATATCCAAACTTCATTCTTTCTCTACAAAGCTAGAAATTGTGAGTTACAAACTTGTCTTGAAAGAATATTTGTTTCAAAACATAGCCATGTACTACCTTTATGTGTTTCCAGAAAGTAGCATAATTTAGAAGAATGAATAATAATTTTAAAGCTGGTAGACTGGGGTTTGTCCCGAGTCTACTAGCTTTGTGACTTAAGTGATATTGCTTAATACTTCTGAATCTCATTTTCCTTACTGGGAAAATGAGGATTTAATAATACCTAATTCTCAGGATTGCTGTTAAGTTTTAATTAAATTTATGGAAAGGAAGTATTATAGAACATGACAAAGAGTAGGCTTTCAATAGACCTTCTCTCTCTCTTGTATTTCTCATTTATTGGAAGTATAAACATTTCAAGTGTATTCTAAATCATTAACTTTAACCGATACAATGCTAGTAAGCTTTCAGAGCATGCCTGAAAACAATTGCTCTACTTTTATTTCTAACAAAGCCTGCAAAATTATAAAATAACATTCTTTAAATCCATGGGCAATTGTTTGTTATAGTATAATTAGTGTCATACATTGTTTAATTTCCTGAAAATAGGAGACTCTGCACATTTTATATTATGACCCTTCCTACATAAGGTTGTCAGTTTTGTAATGGACACTAGCATGGATAAGAGTATTTGTTTATCCTAAGTAAACAGAACAAACTCATTTGAACCAGAGTTTCTCCCTTCTGGTTGGGAACAGGGAACACATATTGCTATAGTTAACAGTAGAATTGCTATACCTTGACATAATTTGTGTGTGACCAAAATTAGTTATGTTAAATAGCTAAAAAGAATACAGAATGACCCAAGAAAGGAATGTGAAGATTAAATACTGTCAACGATTAGAAAAGAATACCACAAACCTGAACCTTAATTAGGTAGATCCATAGTGAAGTTCATACAGGATATAGAGTCCTGTGAAATAAATAATATCATGCAATTGTATAATCTGAGGGCAAATGAAAATTCAACCCCAATAAAATCCTATCTGGATAGGTCTCCTTAATCTTTCTAGGATCAAATAACTCAAAAGCTAATTGAGCTGTGACTGTGCCAGTGATAAGGAGCGATAAGAGCTGAGTTGGGACCCTACAGAAATAAATCACTGAGGGAAAGATCAAGGCCTGGGAAGCTATAGACTGGCAATGCTGTGGAAAGACAGTTGTAAAATAGCACTAAAAAATGGAAAAGTCACAAGCATTTTAACAGTGTTTTGCTACTTACAAAGCCTTTCACATACATTATCTCATTGGATGCTCCCTAGAATGCTACATGGCTGACATAAAAGCTAGAAAGATACAATGACTTTCCCAAGGTTCTATATCCAGGATCTCAGACTCCATACTCCACACCCTTTCCACTATTATCACACCACTTCTGAAGAATAAGCATAAAGTTCTCTGTTTAATTCTTCAAAGTGAAAGGAATCAAGATATTTAGAGAGCAGAGCTATGGAGTGAGGAAACTGTGGGCATGGGCCAATGTTGTATATCCCAAACTAAGTAGACAGCCTTTCAGGGTTATTCTGTGACCAGAGTTCAGAGATATGACTAGACAAGGAAAGAGTACTTTGTGGGAATGGGCTAGCTGCTTCTTAAATACATTCTCCCCTTGTTTGTTCGATAATAAAATGTCCAATATTTAGCTGAGCATAAAGCAAAGCTGCTGAAAAGTACATTTCCCAGTATCTATCATAGTCAGGTATAGCATGTGACTAAGCTCTGATGATAGGATTTAAACAAAGTTGATACTTGAGACTTCTGGGTTATGCCATTAAGAAAAGGTCATGCCCTCCACTACCTTCTCTCCATTCAACTGACTAATATGTGGATAAAGATGGCTGTAGCTAGAGCAGCCACGTAAGGTATGAGCTGGCACTTCAATAGTGACAATGGCAGATTCAGAAGGAACCTAAGTCTCTGAACACCAGGTAGTCAAGCCTGGCTCTGGATTACTCACCGTCAGACTTGTTATGTGAGAAATAAATGTTTATATTTTTAAGCCACTGTTATTTGTTCTTTATTATGGAAGAAAAATATATTACCTTAACTTTAGAAATTTTGACCTGAAATTAAGGGAAATTCAGTCACAAAGGTAAAGCAATTTACCTTTTTCTGGGATCAAGGGAATAAAAAAGAGTACACTTCACACTGGAATGAAGAGTAAAGTAGTGGTATGATATAAAGGCAGGTTAGGAAAGAAAGGTGGGGAATATAGAAGCAGTAGCTGATCTAATGGATAATGGAGTAAATAGGGACAGAAAGCTACAGCTAGGCAAGAGGAACCTCTGTCTCAAAGGCTGCCTGGAGCTACATGTAGTCTTATGGTATAACCAGTAACAATAAGTGTCTACTTTCTTAACACTTTCTCAGCAGTTTAGTTAGTTAGCTTCCAGGGATGGTATGAAAGTTTCATTTCATACAACAAATTCCACTGAGTAATAGAGACTGTTTGAATTCAATGTTAAGAATAATCCTGAAGCCACTCCTTGGTGTAGAAGTGAGGAGCAATGGCGGATATATTCTGTGTGTGGCATCTTCCAGTTAGAGTCTATATGGACAACATCATAATGATGGAAAATGGGGATGAGACTGGGAAATAATACTTTTTAGGTTACTGTTTGATAATTTCTCCTGAGGGTTATGGTGGATATGATTTCCAGTGCTGAATAGACTTGGAAAGCAACAGAGGAATTGCTTTAATGAGATAAAAATGGTATTTATAGAATGAAGGGTAGGGACGATAAGCAGAATTAAAAGAGACAGTTGGTCAGCGGGGATGAAGGGATTCTGAATTTTGCATGCCTCTCATTAACATATTCTTGACCTTTAAATTAACAGTTTGAATGTTGCATTATAGGCAGCTTGCCTGAAGTATTTTTCATGAGAGAATAATTCTGGATAAAGGTCTTATGTGAAACAATTTAATTAACCTTTTTTTTTATTCTCATAAGGCAATATTAAGAGGTCGATATGTCAATTGTAGTAGTGGATCACTCACTAATTTTTATGTTTCCAATACTTTCTTAAATGGATATTTAAGTTGTAAGTTCATAGACTTCTCCTGAAAAACACAGACATCATTTTCTTGAATAAGAGGTATCAAGAGCATTCTTTTAAACTGCTCCCATATACTTGTTTCATCTTTTTACTTACCTATAATTTTATTTTATTCTAAATGAACAAGTGCTGCTTTACATTATGAAAAAATGAAAAATTAATTTAAATTTCTTTTGTTTTATTAAGGTATAATTGATATACATTATACTAGTTTCACATGTACCAATATGAATGAATGAATGAATAATGAATAATGAATCAATATTTGTATATATTATGAAATGATCACCATAAAAAGTCTAGTTAACATCCATCACTATATACATAGTTACAGAATTTTTTCTTGTGATGAGAACTTTTAAGATTTACTCTCAGGAGCTTTCAAATATGCAATACAGTATAATTAACTATAGTGAGCATGCTGTACGTTAAATCCCCATGATTTATTTATATTATAACTAGAAGTTTGTACCTTTGACTTCTTTCACCCATTACTTGCACCCCTCATCCTCCAGTTCTGACAATCACCAATCAGTTCTCTGTATCTGTGAACATGTTTTTTTTGTTTGTTTTAGATTTCTCACATAAGTGAAATCATACATTATTTGTCATTCTTACATTTTCTTTATCCATTAATCCATTGATGTACACCTAGATTTTTTCCATAACTTGGCTGTTGTGAATAATGCTGCCATGAACATGGTGGGGTACATATATCTTTTCAAGTTAGGGTTTTTACTTTCTTTGGAAAAATACCCAGAAGTTGAATTGCTGGACATATTGTAGTTCTATTTTTAGATTTTGAGGAACCTCCATACTATTTTCCAAAGTGGCTGCACCAATTCACATTCCCATTAACAGAGTACAAGGGTTCCCTTCTCTCCACATCCTCGCCAAAATTTATTTATAGACCTTTTGATGATCATCATTCTGATGAGGTGTGAGGTGATATCTCATTGTGATTTTGATTTGCAGTTCCCTGATAATTAATGATGTTGAATATCTTTTCATATACCTGTTGATCATCTGTATTTATTCTTTGGACAAAATGTCTATTTAGATCCTCTGTCCATTTTCTAAACAGATTATTATTATTATTATTATTTTTGCTATTGAGTTGTATGAGATCTTTACTTATTTTGGATATTAACACCTTATCCAATCTATGATTTGCAAATATTTTCTCCCATTCAATAAGTTGGCTTTTTATTTTGTTGTTGGCCTCCTTTATTGTGCAGAGGCACTTTAGTTCAATGTAGTCCCACTTGTTTATTTTTGCTTTTGTTGTCTTTGCTTTTGGTGTCAAATCCAAAAAAAAATCATCAAGATTTAGGGGGCTTGCCACCTATGTTTTCTTCAAGGAGTTTTATGGCTTCAGGTCTTATGTTCAAATACTTAATCCATTTTGAATGAATTTTTGTGTATGGTGTAAGACAGTGGTCCAGTTTCATTCTTTTGCATGTAGCAGTCCAGTTTGTCCAACACCATTTATTGAAGAGACTGTCTCTTCACCATTGTATATTCCTGGTCTCTGTGTCATAACTTAATTGATCATATACATGTGGGTTTACTTCTAGGCTCTCTATTCTCTCCCACTGATCTATGTGTCTGTTTTTCATGCTAATACAGTACTGTTTTGATTACTACAGCTTTGTAATAGATTTTGAAATCAAGGAGTGTGATCCCTCTAGCTTTGTTCTTTTTTCTCAAGATTGCTTTGGCAATTTGGGGTCTTTTGTAGATCCATACAAATTTTAGAATTGTTTGTTTTATCTCTGTGAAAAATACCATTGGAATTTTGATAGGGATTTTATCAAATCTGTAGATTGTTTTGGGTAGTATGGACATTTTAAACAATATTAATTCTTGTGATCCATGAACACAGGATATTTTTTCCATTTATTTGTGTCTTCTTCAATTTCTTTCATCAAAGTCTTATATAGTTTTCAGTGTATAGATCTTTCACTTCCTTGGTTAAATTTGTTTATAGGTATTTTATTCTTTTTGATGAAGTTGTAAATGGTATTGTTTTCTTTATTTCCCTTTCTGTTAGCTTATCATTAGTGCATAGAAATACAACAGATGTTTGATATTGATTTTTTATCCTACAACTTTACCGAATTTGTTTATTAGTTCTAGGAGCTTTCTGACAGAATTTTTAGCATTTTCTATACATAATATCATGTCATCTGCAAATAGTGACAGTTTTTCCCTTCCCTTCCAATTTAGATGAATTTTATTTCTTTTTCTTGCCTAATTGCTGTTTCTAGGACTTCCAATACTATTTTGAATAAAAGTGGTGAAAGTGAGCATCTTTGTCTTGTTTCTGATCTTAGAGGAAAGGCTTTTAGCTTTCCACCATTGAGTATGATGTTAAGATGAAAAATTATTTTAATTTTAAAAGGAAAATTGTCTTTAAAATAAAAATGATACATGCAAATAAGCCTGGAAGAAAATATCTTCAAATGTTAATAGTCATTATGTTTGATGATGACCTGTGTTGTTTTGCTTTCTTCAATTTTTATATGTTTAAAAAATTACCTTGGGGCTTCCCTGGTGGCGCAGTGGTTGAGAGTCTGCCTGCCGATGCAGGGGACACGGGTTTGTGCCCCGGTCCGGGAAGATCCCACATGCCACGGAGCGGCTGGGTCTGTGAGCCATGGCCACTGAGCCTGCACGTCCGGAGCCTGTGCTCTGCAACGGGAGAGGCCACAACAATGAGAGGCCCACGTACCGCAAAAAAAAAAAAAAATTACCTTGTAAGATTATGTGTTACTTTATAACAGAAGAGCCATAACAATATCTTAATGTAAAAGAAAAAAAAATTACCCTCTAATTCTAATAGTCTTCTGAAAAGACCTCTGGCAAAAATCAAATGCATAGCTATCTAAACTCCTGGGAAGTCCTAAGAAAGATTTCAAATCTATATTACTAAGCACTTTCTGTATGTTTGGGAAGTTCTTTCTCCTACCTAACCCAAATTTTCTCTTACTGTCATTAAATGACCTCTCTCTCTTTTTGTCACTTTCAATTTTTTGTTTTTAACTCTCTTTCCCACATAGCTATTCATTGGGAGATATATTTCATTGAAATGACTGATGTTTTGTGTTAAATGGAATAGCATTCTTTCTAACAGGAACTATGTTAGGAATAATCATTTCTATGAGAGGTCTCTAAAAGTATAAAGAAAATTTCTGTGTTTGGTTATTAATTAATGCTTTCCAAATTTCACCTGCTTTTGCCATATACACACAAGACACACAGAGGAGCTGCATGATGTCCTTTTGGGAAGGAATGGCATGAGAAATTCAAAGAAGGTCTTAGTATTTTTGCAAAACTTCCGGTAGAGTATTGGAAGAATTTACTCTTAACTTGAAAAAGGCAGACTCAGTAAGCCCAAATCAGGGTATAATTGGTGTGTAATCCATACCATTGAATAAAAGTGTCACTAGTGCTTTCAAGATTTAGGGGGCTTGCAATGGTACAGATGATGATGTTTGCATAATGATAAATATATTACTTCAACAATAGAGTCTGGTTCAGAATCTAGAAAGTTGTTAGGTGGCCAGCAGAGAATCAAACCTGGTGAAATGGACTCTACATTGGTGTGGTGGCAGCAGGCAGGAGCCAAAGATATGAAGGACCTTGGAGGCCATGTTAGAAGCTGTAAAAATTACTAGCATCTAGAAGGCTTTTAGGGAGTTATTTGGTTAGATCACTGTTTAGGAATGTCTTTCTGACAGTTACGTGAGTAATTGATTGGAAGCAGAGTACAATCCAAGCAGGAAAAAATGAGAATTTGAACAAGGGCAGATGGAAAGAGGTAAATGTACAAATGTGATATCAGCATTAGAGTCAGCAGAGCTTGGAACTGTGATATGTCTGGCTCAGTGTGAGTAAAGGCATAAGAAATAGTCTAACACAGCTTGGATGATCACCATTAGTGGTTGTAAGCAATTATAAGAAGCAGATTTGTGGAAAGACAAATTATTTGGCTTTGCATGTACTAATTTTGAACTTGACAGAAAAGAATATTACTGGTATCCAACATAATAGACATAGAATACCACTATGTATCCAGGTCATATACACAGATTTTCCAAAGAAGTAAAATATTTGACTAAAGAATACAAAGAACAAATATTAATTACCAAATTTCTAAAAGTGGATTTGCTCAGTTGTTATTTAGAATATCTGGATAACCAGTAAATGCAAATCATATATTATATGAGATGGCGAAATGCTTCTAGGATATGATTCTGCTGCAAAACTTACTCTACTGGTATAAAAGGGTTGATTTCTCACGTCAAGTGTTATATTCACGTGAGAACTAACAATTGTGTCTATTGAAAAGCAACATACTCTAGGTGCTGAAAATAATGACGCAGAAGAAAATGAATGAAGATCTAATGACCAGGTGAGCAAAACACAATCAGCAGGAAAAGTGATTGAGGTGAATTGAACCTACTGATCACTTTATATTTTTCTATATTCTGGTTTGGCCCATTCATTTAATTGTTTATTACCCACACATTCCAAATTACAGTATCACAATACTAAATGCACTGTCATTGATGAAACATAGCTCCAGAACCCTCATCATTATACTTTCTTGCCATGGATACCTTAAAACACTATTTTTATTTTCCCCTTCTTTCCACTTACGTAGAAAAGTATTATCAGTTCTATTCCTTTTGGTGTCCCACTCTTAAGCTTGGTCAGTCAGTTTATTAACAGAGACTCTTCTTTCTTGAAGGTAAACTTAAAATGTTCTCACTTTTCAGGCACTGGGCACAGGTAGATTAGTTTGCCTAATCTACCAAAAATACACTCCTTCCCATAAGTTAGCTATGAATTGTGTGGAATTTGGACTTTCTGTAAATCTCAAAAGATAATTCCTTTCCTTTTTGGATTTCTGCCTTCCAATAATACATCCACCAGTAGGTGAATATAATATTATACAATAGGTAAAAATATTGTGAATGTGTATGCTTTGGTAGGTGGAAACGGATATGAAGACCTTATTGAATGTATGGTCAAGATGTTATCTCCTCTAGCAGAAGAGGGTAAAATTTTGTTCCAATATCTGATGAATACCAGGCTTAAGTATATCAATGTGACTGAGAAGAAGTAGTCCAAATGGGAAACTAAGGGTGCTTGGTAGGTTGTGGAAGAGAAGTGCAGCATTGGTTGAAGGGAGTGAATATATATAGTGCCAAGAGTTACTGATGGTCTGTGATGGTCAAATCTCAGCGGTATACTCGCTATACAGTTTTTTATGTTCCCCAAGTGAAAGTTCATATAAAAAGGTAGCATATTTAGTGGTGAGACTGGTATTCTCCAATGATTCCACCAAATAAATATGCTATCTTGGATTTGCATTTTTTAATGACCTGTATCATGTAAAATATACCCAAAGAATTATAATGATCAAATTACTAAAGGCTCATTACTTTTTATTTCTATGACTGGATCAAGTGATGGGGCGTACTGATAAAAACATATGCCCACTAGGGGCCAAGTGTCTACATTTTCATGAAAATGGTTTTGAAAAGGAATTTACAATGTTAAAGTGTATTTAATCTTGCCTGCAATTATTGTGTTATGTTAATGAAAAGTTTAGTATTAATATAACAGACAATGTTAGAAAAAAAATCAATCTTGATTTGAAAGATTCATGATGAATCAAGTGGACAGGAAGAGGGCATGACTGCACCCATCACCAGTTATTAGGAAGAATTTACAATGCACATCCCAATCTGGTTTTCTCATTTAATTCTTTTTGAGGTGCATGCAAGTGTTTTTTCCATAATGATTCAATTAACCAATGTTAATTAACCAATATTTTTTTGCTAACTTATTAGTCATATAAAATGAAACAATCTTATTTAGTAATGCCAAGGCTCAGAAAATAAAGCTTTACTAGTTCTTCAAGTCATTAACAGCCACCAAAAAAAAGTTTAATTGATACACTTAAAGTGTAATTTGGGGCTTCTCTGGTGGCGCAGTGTTTGGGAGTCCACCTGCCAATGCGGGGAATGCGGGTTTGTGCCCCTGTCCGGGAGGATCCCACATGCCGCAGAGTGGGTAGGCTCGTGAGCCATGGCCGCTGGGTCTGCACATCCGGAGCCTGTGCTCCACGACGGGAGAGGCCACAGCGGTGAGAGGCCCACGTACTGCAAAAAAAATAAAAAATAAAAAGTGTAATTTGTTTTAAAGTAATAATGTGAAGTACTACACATTTTTTAAAGGGTTAGAGTGACACAAGGGCAAATAGAAAAGTGTTTATTTTATAGAAATCTAGGCTTTGGCTTACCATCGTACTCAACATTGGCCTCGCTTTACCCCAATAATCTATAGGATTCCAGGATCCTATAGATTAATGCATGTACAGAGAATTCTGTTAAAGAGGGTAGCTTGCATAGTGGCATTCAATCCTTTTTTCCTGGATCCTTTCTCTACACAACTGACTTAAATCATGAAAGGAAAAGAGCCGATTGGTCGGACTTCGTGGGGAAAGAGGGAGTTAAGCAGAGGGTTGTGTAGAAGAGCAATTTAGGTCAAGGCCTCATATTCACACAAGGCCTCCTCAATTTAGATTTCTCATATTGTCTCCAAATATTGCTGTGCATAGAATGCATTGTGTTTTAAATGCATTAGTTTGTGTAATTTAAACATTTTAAAGCACTTTTTA
This sequence comes from Leucopleurus acutus, assembly GCF_964270905.1. Classification (NCBI taxonomy): domain Eukaryota; kingdom Metazoa; phylum Chordata; class Mammalia; order Artiodactyla; family Delphinidae; genus Leucopleurus; species Leucopleurus acutus. The sequence goes on from NC_139148.1 coordinate 85,359,728, forward strand.
TGCCTGTGAAGACTTGTAAAATAACATGGAAACTACAGGGGACCCTATATCAAGTCAGGAAGTCAGAGAAGGGTGCCTCTTAAGCCACAAACTTGTTAAGATTTTTGCAATGTATAGAACAGAGAAACAAGAATGATCAAAGATACTGAGCAACCATTTCATAACTGTCCCACATGAGATAGCAAAATCCCTTAAACACCATTGGAATGGATACCTGTTACTTGTGTGGCTTCCTAGCATTTAAATGCTATATCTATTTGGGGAAAACTCCTCATTATGTGTCCTGCTGATTAGATGGTTTTACCCTGCTATAGAAGCTATAGCAGGGAGATCCTTCCTTCTCTTAGTCTTTGGCAGCCAAGGAGCATCTAGGAACCTGACCTAGGCACATTTAGATATACCCACCTGAGACTGAAGGTTAAGAGAGTATTACAAAGAAGCAGGAGGAGTTTAGAAACTATTCCAGGAAGAAGTGCTGATACCAAGTGTTTGCAAAAGCAATATTTTCGGTGGTGGTGGTAGTGTGGTAACCTAGCCAAACTACTCCTCCTGCATTATTTTGACTGCTTAACTTCCCTTGACTCCTGATTATTTTTGAGCTTCTTTCTCCCATCTTTCCATCAGTTCTGTAAGCCACATATTACCCATTCAACACATATCTTTTTTCCTTAAGTTAACTAGTTTTCATCCCTGTTTCTAACACTGAGAACCTGACTATTTCAATGAGTATAAATTTTTAGCAGTGAAGGGCGAGGCAAACATGAAGATCAAAAAAGACTGGGTGCTACTCTGCTGTGGATCAACGTCATTGAAAGTGAGCACTTGAAATCAACTGCACTAGGAATCCTAAGGGTGAGGATAACTACATAAACAAAGCCTGGAGATGGCAGAGTTCTCTCAGGAAAGGAGCAAAAAGGGTACCAAACATAGTTATATACGGACATGGCATGGGTACCATGCCTAAAAGAAAACTAGATGTAGAATATTGGCTTTTGGTGCAGCAGCACACAAGTATTTCATTGCAATGTTGTGGCAGAAAAAATAATAGGAAACAATCACAATATCCCCAAATATGGGGAATCTTTAATTATATAACATTCTTAAGACAAAATACTAACCAAGCATTACAAATCATGTTGAAGATCCTGAGTAGTGAAGATGTTTGTGATACACTTGAAGGCCAAAAACAGGCTATGATGCAATAATATACAGTATGATTCCAGCCAGATACACTTGGACATACAGTCTTGGGTTTATATCCTTGATTTGCCTTTTACCATATAAATGTTAATAACTAATTTAATCTACACGAACTTCACTTCCCTTATCTATAAATGGACATAATAATACCTACCTCCAAAGGTTGTTGTGATCATTACATATATGAAAGCACTTAACATAATCCTTATTTTTACTTCCACATGTCCAAAATTTTACCCATTACCATTTTTATCTTACATTGGTGGCATTTGGGCTAACTTTTGTTATTTTCCTTTGTGCTCTGTGTCTTTCTCATTAAGAATATATGATTCCATGATTAGGTAAGACAGCAAAAAGAAGTTATTATTTAAAAAATAAACAGAAACAAGGAAAATGTAAAGATTTAGTTGAACACATTGAAAATGATTCAGAGGATGGTCAATGTAATTGACGATTTAGAGGAGAATATTTAGAAGAGAAAACTGAAAAATAACAACAATAGGCATTTAATAATAATAATAAAAAATGGTATTTAATAGAGAAGTACCTGTCTGTTCTCAAAGCTAGTGTGATGAAAAAAGGAAATGGATTTAATTATATCTAATTAACATCCTTCCTGTGATGGTGGAAGAAATTATAGAATAAGAAGTGGTTAAGAATGCAAACTCTGGTATCAGAGAACCATTGTGCAAATTTTGGTTCTGCCATTCTCTTAATTGTGTGACCTTGATTAAAGATATTTAATTTCACCTGAGCCTTGATTTTCTCATCTGTTAATTGTGGATGAGATAATACAGATAAAGACCTAAATATAGTTTCTGGCACAAACTATGCTTTCAGTAAATGTTACTTTTATTTAATAAATACCCTGTGCACTGAATGAAAGAAGATTTGAAGTCTGCAGACAAGTGTTTAATCTCAGCTCTGCCATATACACACAGGACAAAACACTTCCCTTCTCTGAACTGAGTTTCACTACGTATAATGAAAAAAACCACTATTCCCCCATCACCTTTCCAATGCTTGTACGTGGATCAAATGAGATAAAAAGTGTATTCTTTGGAAAATATTAAGTAGTTTATAATATAAGTATTATTTGCATGAATTATTGACTCATGTCATATCAGTAAAGTACCACATCTCCTGTTCTTACTCAAATTATCAAATAATATGGCTTCTTTTCTTAGTAATTGGACATAGTTTCATTGAATGCAGTGCTCAAAGAATATGGGTCATCTTGAGAAGACGTCTCAGGTATTTGGAACCCTATTATATATAAATGCATTTGTCTTGTTTAAAAATTCTTGATGATGATTTAGTCATCATAGAAAATTGTTCAACATGACTAACGACAAGTGATGCCGGATAAATGTTTGGCATATGAATGATAGAGCGAAGACATACAGTTTTCTATTGTTTTACCATTGCCCAAAGCTAGATTGATTTAAGTTCTTTTAGAGCCCAGTCTATTTTACTTTTACTATTATTATTATTACTTCATTCTCTTAACAAGCTTAATGTTTTTAAATTATTTATTGAATTATAATTGACATATATTAATTTCAGGCATACAGCATAGTTATTCAATAATTTTATGCATTAGAAAATGAAAGCCACAAGAAGTCTAGCTGCCATCTGTCACCATACAGAGTTATTAAAATATTGTGACCATATTCACTATGCTGAGCATTACACCTCCATTTGTTTTTGGCTGGAAGTTTTTACCACTTAATCTTTTTTATCTATTTTCACCCATTCCACCACACCTTGCTCCTCTGGTAACCAGTAGTATGTTCTCTGTATCTATCAGTCTGTTGCTGTTTTGTTTTGTTTGTTCATTTACTTTGATTTTTAGATTCCACATACAAGTGAAACCACATGGTATTATTCTTTTCTGTCTGACATTTTTACGTAATATAATACCCTTTAGGTCCATCCATGTTGTCCCAAATGGCAAGATTTCAATCATTTTAGTGGCTGAGTACTACATGTATATATATATATATATATATATATATATATATATATATATATATATATATATATGTGTGTGTGTATATATATATATATATATATATATGTTATCTTCTTTATCCATTAATCTATTGATAACGCTTAGATTACTTCCATATCTTGCCTATTGTAAATGATGTGGACGTGAACATAGGGATACATATATCTTTTCAAATTAGTGTTTTTGTTTTCCCCCCATCTCATCCAGAATTGATTGCTGGATGGTATGGTAGTTCTATGTTTAGGTTTTTGAAGAGCTACCACAGTTTTCCATAGTGGCTGCACAAGCGTTCTCTTTTCTCCATATCCTCATCAACACTTGTTGTTTCTTGTCTTTTTCACGATAGACATTCTGATAGGTGTGAGGTGATATCTCATTGTGGTTTTGATTTGCATTTCCTTTATGATTAGTGATGTTGAGCATCTTTTCATGTACCTGTTGGCCGCCTCTATGTCTTCTTTGTAAAAATGTCTATTCATGTCCTCTTCCCAGTTTTTAATTGGGTTGTTTGCTTTCTGCTTTTGAACTTTATGAGTTCTTTATATATTTTGGATATCAAACCCTTATTAGATATGTTGTTTGCAAATATCTTCTTCATTCAGTAAGTTACCTTTTAGTTTTGTTGATGGCTTCCTTCACTGTGCAAAAGCATTTTAGTTTGATATAGTCCTCTTTGTTTATTTTTACTTCTGTTTCCTTGCCTGATGAGATACAGCCTCCCAAAATACTGCTAAGATCAATGTCAGAGGGCTTACTGCCTATGTTTTACTCTAGGAGTTTTATGGTTTCAGGTAATACATTAAAATATTTAATACATTTTGAGATAATTTTTGTATATGGGAGAAGATAGTTATCCAGGTTCATTTTTTTTCATGTAGCTGTCCAGTTTTCCCCACTTATTGAAGAGACTGTCTTTTCCCCATTGTATATTTTTGTCTCCTTGGTTGTAGAATAATTGATCATATAAGCTTGAGTTTATTTATGAGCTCTCTATTCTGTTCCATTGATCTGTGTGTCTGTTTGCCTGCTAGTAACATACTGGTTTGGTTACTGCAGCTTTGTACTATAATTTGAAGTCAGGGACCAACCTCCAGCTTTGTTCCTCTTTCTCAAGTTTGCTTTGGCAATTTGGATTCTTTTGTGGTTCCATATGAATTTTAGGATTATTTGTTTTAGTTCTATGAAAAATGCCATTGATATTATGATAGAGATTGCATTGAATCTATAGATTTCATTGGGTACTATGGACATTTTAACAGTGTTAATTCTTCCAATCCATGTGTATGGTATATCATTTTATTTGTGTCCTTTTCAATTTCTTTCATCAATATCTTATAGTTCTCAGTGTACAGGTCTTTCACCTCCTTGGTTAAATTTATTCCTTGGCATTTTATTATCTTTGATGTAAATGTAAGTTAAATTATTTGCTTAATTTCTTTTTCTGAGAGTTCCTTATTAGTGTACAGAAATGCAATATATTTCTGTATATTAATTTTGTATCCTGCAACTTTACTGAATTCATTTATCTATTATCTATTCTAACAGATTTTTGGTGGAGTCTTTGGGGTTTTATATACATAATATGTCATCTGAAAATAGTAACAGTTTTACTTCTTCCCTTCCAATTTGGATGCTTTTTACTTTTAATTTATTTTTTATTTTTTTTTATTTTTTGCCTAATTGCTGTGGTTAAGACTTCCAATACTATGTAGAATAAAAGTGGTGAGAGTGGGCATCCTTGTCTTGTTCCTGATCTTACAGAGATAGCTTTCAATTTCTCATTATTGAGTATAATGTTAGCTGTGTGTTTTTCATGCATTACTTTTATTATGTTGGGGTATGTTCCTGTTATACCCATATTGTTGAGAGGTTTTATTATAAATGGGTGTTGAATTTTGTCAAATGATTTTTCTGTAGCTATTGACATAATCATATGATTTTTATCCTTTTTTTGTTAACGTGTATATCACATTGATTGATTTGTGGATTTTGAACCATCCCTGCAACCCTACAATAAATCCCACTGGATTGTGTTGTGTGATCCATTTAATGTATTGTTCAATTTGTTTTGCTCATATTTTGTTGAGGATTTTTCCATCTATGTTCATCAAAAACATGGGCCTGTAATTTTCTTTTTTTGTAGTGTCTTTTTCTGGTTTTGATATCAGAATAATGCTGGCCTCATAGAATGAGTTTGTAAGTGTTCCTTCCTCTTCAATTTTTTAGATAGTTTGAGAAAGATAGGTATTAAATCTTCTTTAAATGTTTGGTGTAATTCACCTGTCTGATCCTGGACTTTTGTTTGCTGGGAGTTTTTGATTCCTGATTCAATTTCATTACTAGTAATGGTCTATTCAAATTTTTTATTTCTTTCTGATTCTGTATTGGGAGATTGTACATTTCTAGGAATTTATCAATTTCTTGTAAGTTGTCCAATGTTTTGCACATAATTGTTCATAGTATTCTCTCATGATTTTTGCATTTCTGTTGTCAGTTGTAACTTCTCTTTCATTTCTGATTTTATTTATTTGAGCCTTCTCTCTTTTTTCCGTAATGAGTCTGGGTAAATGTTTATCAGTTTTGTTTATCTTTTCAAAGAACCAACTCTTAGTTACATTGATCTTTTCTATTGATGTGTGGTCTCTATTTCACGTCTTTCCACTCTGATCTTTATTATTCCTTCCTTCTGCTAACTTCTTTTTCTAATTCCTTTAAATGTAAAGTTAGATTGTTTATTTGAATTTATTTTTAATTGAGGTAAGCCTGTATCACTATGAAATTCTCTCTTAGAACTATCAATACTTTTGCTACATCCCATAGATTTTGGAAAGCTGTGTTTTCATTTTCATTTGTCTCCAGGTATTTTTAAAAATTTTCTCTTTGATTTCTTTGTTGATCCATTGATTGTTTAGTAACATGTTGTTTACTCTCCATGTGTTTTTCCAGTTTCTTCTTGTAATTGATTTCTAGTTTCATACCATTGTAGTTGGCAAAGATGTTTGATATGATTTCAATCTTCTTAAATTTACTAAGACTTGTTTTGTGAGATAACATGTGAACTATCCTGGACAATGTTCCATGTGGTCTTGGAAATAAATTATTTTCTGCTGCTTTTGGATGGAATGTTCACTATATATCTATTAAGTTTATCTGATCTAAAATGTCATTTAAGGTCACTGTTTCCTTGTTGATTTTTTTGTCATTTACTGGATGTTCTATCCACTGATGAAAGTAGGGTATTAAAGTCTGGTACTATTATTGTATTTCTGTCTATTTCTCCCTGTATTTCTGGTAATATTTGCTTTTTTATGTTAGGTGTTTCTTTATTAGTTCCCGAAATGTTTACAAATGTCATATCCTTTTGTTGGACTGACTGCTTTATCATCATGTAATGCCCTCTTTGTCTTTGTTACAGTCTTTGTTTTAAAGTCTATATTGTCTAGTATAAGTATTGTTACTCCAGCTTTCTTTTTGTTTCCATTTGCATGGTATATCATTTTCCATTCTTTCACTTTCAATCTTTGACTGTCTTTAGGTTTGAAGTGAGTCTCTTATAGGCAGAATACAGAAGGATTTTTATTTTTATCCATTTAGCCACACTATGACTTTTGATTAGAGCACTTAGTCTATTTACATTTAAATAAATTATTGATAGGTATGTACTTATTGCCCTTTTGTTAATTTTCTGACTATTTTTGTAGTTCTTCTCTGTTCCTTTCTTCTTGTGTTTCTCTCTTCGTTTGTGATTTGATTGTTTTCTTTATTGTTATATTTAGTCTTCTTTCTCATTTTCCTTTGCATATTTTCTGTAAGTTTTTTTCTTTGTGGTTACCATGAGATTCACATATAACATCTTATGTATATAACAATCTTTTAAGTTAATAGTAACTTAATATTGAACACATTCCAAAACTTTATATTTTTACTCCACCCCCAATGTTTTGTATTTTTGATGACATATTTTATATCTTTTTATTTTATGTATCATTTGATTATTTATTGTATTTTTAATTAACTTTACTACTCTTGTCTTTTTCACTTTGTACTTGCTTTATAGGAGATTGATCCACTACCTTGATTATTTATTTACTTTTTCCAGTGAGAATTTGACTTTCGTATATTTTCTTTTTATTATTAGTGTTTTTTTCTTTTTAGTTTAGATAACTCCTTTTAACATTTCTTTTAAGTCTGGATAGGGGTAATGAACTCCTTTAGCTCCTGTTTATCTACAAAACTTTTCATGTCCTCTTCAATTCTGAGTGACAACCTTGCTGGGTAGAGAATTCTTGGTTGGTAATTTTTTTCTTTCAGCACTTTTAATATGTCATGCCACTCCTTTCTCACCTGTAAATTTTTTGCTAGAAACCTGCTGATAGCCTTATGGGATTTCCCATATATGTAATAAGTTGCTTTTTTTCTTGCTGCTTTTAAGATTATCTCTTTATCCTTAAGTTTTACCATTTTAATTATAATGTGTCTTGGTGTGTTTCTCTTTGGATTCATCTTATTTGGTACTCTCTGGGCTTCTTGGTCCTGAATGCCTATATCCTTCCCCAGATTAGGAAAATTTTAGCCATTATTTCTTCAAATAATATTTCTGTCCCTTTCTCTCTCTTCTCCTTCTGAAGAACCCTGTAAAGTAAATTATATTCCTCTTGATGTTGTCCCAGTGGTTCTTTAAGGTATCCTCATTTCTTTTAATTTTTTTTTATCATTTTTCTGCTTTGAGTGTTTTTCATTGCTTTGTCTTGCAGCTTGTTGATTTGTGCTTCTACTTCATACATTCTGCTGTTGAACCCCTCTCATGTATTTTCAGTTCAGTTACAACTTCTGTTTGGTACTTTCTTATATTTCCTATCTTCTTGTTGAAGTTCTCACTGTATTAATCCATTCTTCTTTGGAGATCAGTGAGCATTTTTATGACTATTACTTTGAACTCTTTATCATGTAGGTTGCTTATCTCTTTTTCATTCAGATTTCTTTCTGGGGATTTGCCTTGTTTTTTTCAATTTGAAACATATTCCTCTCTGTCCCCTCATTTTGAGTGTCTCTGTGTTTGTCTTTATGTATTAGGCAAAATGGCTACCTCCCTCTTTCTTAAAAAGTTGTCTTGTGTGAGAGCTGTTCTATGTGGCACAGAAGTGCAGTCTCCTCTGGCTACAAGAGATAGGCATGTCTATGGGCATCTGCCATGCAGGCTGCATGCATCTGCTAGCTGTAATAGGGCCATGGTTGCTGTTCAGGGAGGGTAATGCTCAGGGAGCTATTCCTGACCCAGTTGCGGCCTAGCCATTGTGCAATGAGGGAAGGTTTAGAGTTGGTTGCCCATCCTGGTTGCAGTTTGGTCTCTGTGAGGGATGGGTACAGCTAGGAACACTCATATGGTTGCAGAGTGGTCTTTGTGAAGGGGGTGTGGAGGTCAGGGTGTTCCAGACTGGTTGTAAGTCAGCTGTTGCAAAGAGATGTCAGGGCCTTGGGTGCTTTCATAGTCCAGTTGCAACTCGGCTGCTATTCAGGGAGGGCCTAGCTCAGCACATTTGCATGTCCCAGCTCTGCATAGGCCTGATTTATTCTTAATATGCTCCTGTTGTTGAGGTTGTGCCAAGGCCTGTCAGTGATCCAAGGGGAGGAATCTCATTTAGCACCTAGTTTCAGGCTGATTGGATGCCAGACCTTTATTTATTTATTTTTGGCTGTGTTGGGTCTTCGTTTCTGTGCGAGGACTTTCTCTAGTTGTGGCGAGTGGAGGCCACTCCTCGTCACGGTGCGTAGGCCTCTCACTGTCGTGGCCTCTCTCATTGCGGAGCACAGGCTCCAGACGCGCAGGCTGAGTAGTTGTTGCTCACGGGCCTAGTTGCTCTGCAGCATGTGGGATCTTCCCAGACCAGGGCTTGAACCCATGTCCCCTGCATTGACAGGCGGATTCTCAACCACTGCACCACCAGGGAAGCCCGATGCCAGACCTTTTGACAGCAGCTTTTAAAGTATGTGGATATAGACAGCCCTGTGGGGCCACAATCATAATTCCTGCTGGCCTCCAGACCAGGAGATCTGGTGGTGTCCTCTGGGCCACAGTTTCCAAAATTGGGACTCTTGATGAGTTTATAATGTCCTTTCTGGGAAGTCTTGTCGAGCTGTAGTGAGGCTAAAGGGGTGTGCAAGAATGGTGTCTCCCTGCTTACTTTCCCTGGGAGTGCCTCCTTATCCTCTATTTGTATAGGAAACCTAAATCCTGTCTCTGGGGGCAAAGCTCCAGGCTAAATAAATAGGGCTTTTTCACAAGAAGACTGGAGGTGTGTTTCAGTCTGCTGTTTGTGCAGTGCTCTGAGGGTGGTGGCCTGCCAAGAGCCATCTTTCTGATTGTTATAGTCCCTTGGAACTCAGGAATACCAGCCCCCTTGTCCACCAGGCAATCAAAGGTTATCCACTATGTGCCTTGTGTGTGCCTGCTAGTTTTAACTAGGCAGCTGGAGAGTGTAGGCGACAGGACTTGCTCTCTTGCTTCAGAAAGGCAGTGGGAAAATGACTTGGCTACATGTGCCACAGGCTTCAGGAATGCAGCATGAGAGTGCCTTGTTTGTGCATGTACATTGGCTTTAGGCCGAAAGCAGGAGTATGCAGTTTATTTCAAAATTTGCATTACCCGTGCAGTCTCTAATGCAATGCTTGCAAATACTTTTAGATTTGCCAGAATGCAGTCCAAAACACCTATTGCATTTGTACTGGAGGTCTCCTCCTTAATCTTGATTTGCCCTATTCAGTTGTTTATGTTTCTCAAAGGAACTCCTTGGCTTTTATCTTTGAGTTGCAGACAGAAGCTGAAAGCAGTGGCCTTAGAAACAAGGATTTTGGCAAAAAAGCAATGCCTAGGGGTAAAGAAACAGGATATTTCAGCACGCACAGTGTTTCGACAATGGCTCAAATTGTCATGGAACAATGATTAAAAAACATTGCCAAGATCATAGTCTCAATAAATTCATGGTAAAACTGGCTTGTCAAATTCTGCTTAGTAGGAATAGGTAAATTGCTTCAGGGCTTTTTCTTTTGAAAAGATGAATGGTAATTATCATTTAAATATCTCTTCCTCAGATTTTACAGTTTTATAGCCAAGGATGATAAATAGCAACAATCAGTACCTCAATGGTGCTCACATGTTCAAAATACTTAGCAGACACTAAGTAGAACCTGGGGATCTGGGATGTGCAGTGTCACTGGGATTGCAACTAGGAGACTACACACTACAAAGATTTGTTTCTTGTGATCTGTCCAATAGCTTTTCTTGAATATTTAGCAGCCTGCTCTCTTCCCAGGACAGATTGCCATTAATGGCATCGATTAGTGTTGTAACTGGTTTTCTTAGGTTGACAGCCACAATTGACTCCACGATGCCTACTATTCTGTTTCTCCTATGCACTTTTGTGACAGAAAAGCCAGCATTCTGACAATATTGATAAGACCCAAAATGGAAGGAGGAAAAATAATTTCAAAATTTTGAGTTGATTAAAGGTGCTCTCTTGTCTGTATTTTCTGAAATTCCCACATTCAACCATTTGAATGTTGATCTTTGTTGCAAATAGGCTGTCTTACACAATATTCACCAAAGAAGACACACTTAAAGATGCAAATCAGGCTGAGATGAACTTCTTATTACTAAAGCAACTACAATTTGAAATTATTATTCCATCAAACAAAATACTTAGTCAATGCAGTCTATGCATTGATGTTTAGAAAGTGTACAAATTTCCTTTTTTCTTTACATGATATTACAGAACTGTGGTCATCTTATTAGCAATCATTTAAAATATCACTATTAAATTATTTTCCAGTATCTCATGCATGTCTAAATCTTAAAAACTTTCTGGAGTTTTGTGATTCAACAGAAGCAAGTTTAAAACTCTATTGCAATTCATTTATGCACATAATTGTTTATGCTAAACTTTTCCCTCAAAACTTATGACCCTTTTAGTACATATTTTAAGGCTGTTTTATCACTACTACAATAGTAACAATGCTATAAGACATCCATGCTGAGATGATAGTATCATAGTAACAGCCTGAAAAATGTCTTAGAAACCAGAGTCTATCTGATAAGATTGATAATTCAATTAAACTTTCTTGATATAGTTGAAATAAAGTACCTGCACTGGGACAAGCCACCCAGAAACTAAGGTACATCAACCAAATACCAGCACTATCATAGACTAAAGTAGAATAGAACAATACAATTGACACAATAACAGGTAACTAAGAGGGATATTGTGAAGATTAAATGAAATAACATTTTGGTGGGAACCAAGTTAATAAAGGTTCTTAATTTTACCTATACCCTTCTAAATAAATGCCCCTCATACTCCCTGAGTACTAGCGTATTGGGAGTGTGGGTGGAGCAAAAGAGAAAACTAGTGTGGTGCATTTAAAAAATGCATTATTTGTTGTAATGTCATGTATAGGTTAGCATAAAATTGTTTCAAGGAAATGTAACAACCTTAACAAAGAAAAACAATAGATGGATTTTTATTTGTTTGTTTGTTTCTTCCAGTTTTACTGGGATATAATTGACATACAGCACTGTGTAAGTTTAAGGTGTACAGCATAATGATTTGACACATACATCATGAAATGATTACCACAATAAATTCAGTGAATATCCATTATCTCATATAGATACAAAGTAAAAAGAAAAATAATTTCTTATGATGAGAACTCAGGATTTACTATTTGTTTTTAATAGATGGATTTTAGATTAGTGCTAATCACTTTACATGGATAGTCATTATATTCTTACACAAAAATGTTGAGATAAGCACTATTACTATATCCATTGTAAAGAGGTAAAAATTGAGGCTCAGAGATTATGTAATTTGCCCAGAGACACAGAACCAGTAATTTGAACTCAGTTCTCTTTGATTCCACAGCATACACTCATAATTGCCATACATACTGCTTCTCAACAAAAAGGAAGTGATTCATTCAGCAAGAAATATCAGGTTGTAATTTCACTAAAATTAATAACTCTGATAAAGAAGTAAAATGCCTTAAAATTGATTTATAGACCAGAACTGAGGTTATTTTAGCCCTCAGAAGAGAAGGTTTGTGTGCAAGAGCAGATAGCTATCTTTATATATGTGTTAGTTAGTCTGATACAAGAAAAGGGGAGAATTATTTCAGGTGTTTCCTTTAGTAGGGTGCTTCAGACCTGCTAGAACCAAAGGATGGAAGTTCTAGTAAGGCAAATATTGGCTGAATACAGTGAAACAAAACAAAACATTACACCTTCTAACAAACAAGGCTTTCCAAAGATGTCAAAGTTGAAGGATAGACAATAAGACTGTATTAGAGATGTTAGAAGTAATTTATGTCACCTTTCTCTCCCAACTGAAGGGAGATTTAAAGCCCCTCTAACCTTTGGATTTTATGGTCTCCAGCTTTATTGACAGACACTTGAGCTTCATGCCATTAGTTTCTTAGACAAAAAGTTACCAATAAAATAATGTTATTCCTGTTTTGAAGTGAAAGCATATTATTGTAAACTAGAGCATCAAAATTTGGGAAACAATTTGTATCATGATTTTATAAAAGTTTATAAAGAGTACTGTTTTTGGTATACTTCAACCTATAAAGGTGTTTTAAGGGTTTACCTAATCATAAATTTCCTCCGTGAAATAGTTCTTCTAGTATATATCAGAGAAACACATTTGATAAGGGATGTAGCTTTAAGTGGAAGGAGTGACAATGTTTACAAACTTATTTCTCTATGATATTTTCTCCCTTTTTTTTCCTATTTTCATTTATTTTTGTTGTTCTGTGCCATGTGTTTGTGAAACCGAGTCCCCCTAAAACTGAGTTGCTCTGCCAAGTTTCTGATTAACCTCTGTATCCAAAATATTATTCCCTTTCTTGTCTAACACCTGTTCTCCTCACAATTGAGGAGAATCAAAGAAAAGGAGGGATTGAAATTGAGCAGGATCCTGTGGGGACTTCACAGACATAAAAGCTTTTCCATGTTCCCATTTCTTGTTTGTAGGAAAAAGGTTTCAGCCTCCTAGACCTTCTCTGAGTTCCAAAGGGCAGATTCAAACAGTTACTAATTAAGACAATGGGGAAATACAGAAGGAAACAATGGTGTAACATGGGGCCTGGTCCTGGTTCCTTCTCTGGGAATGTGCATAATAATTAGGTGCATATCTGTGAGTTTTTCTACAGGAATTAAGGCCTCCACCCAGGTGGAAGATGGTAACTTCAGACTGAGCAAAACCATGACTGGTTGGAACCAGAAGGCTGATTGTTGATATTCCTGGAACACCACTCTCTTACCTCACCACCAACCAATCAGAGGAGGATCACATACCCTGCAGCCCTCCCCCTAAATTTTGCCTATAAAAACTTCTTCCCTGAAACCCATTGGGGAGTTCTGGTCTTTTGAGCATGAGCCACCCATTCTCCTTGCATGGCCCTGCAATAAAACTTTCTCTGCTCCAAACTCCGATGTTTGGCTTCGCTGTGCCTTGGGCACATGAACTTGGGTTTGACAACATTTGGTGCAGCAGACTACACCTGGAATTATCTTCTACTTAGAAATTCAAGTCTTCCTCCTATTCTTAGCTTAACAGGACTAGGAGTGAAGTCTAAAAGAAAAGAAGCAGGAAATGGAATACTTAAGTCAGCTGGGCTTGAGGCTTTTCTCCCTAAAACACTTTCACCACTCTTACCTTTCGAAAACATGCTCAGCCATCAGAATACTAAGATATGGGATGCCAGTGTTAGGCCCTAATCCTTGTTTAAACTAAAGCTAGAATGAAAAATTGATTCTTTAGTTTAGTTCATGGTAGTGGATCAATGTCAGTAGTTTTGACCAATGCACCAAGGTGCTATAAAATGCTAACAATGGGAGAAACTGAATGTGGGATATAGGGAGACTCTGTGTACTATCTTCACAACTTGTCTGTAAATCTAAAATTATTCCAAAATAAAAAGTTTGCTTAAAAAATAGATCTTTAAAAAACTCATACACATAGTACAGTTCACTTTGTAAGAGTAGGCAATCATAAGAATTTGAGGTCTAAGCTTCAGCTAGGACTAGCATACATTTTTCCTGTACATGCCTTAAGGGCAAGGAAGTAATGTTAGGTGGGGATTAAATAATTCAACTTTGTATCTATCCCTTTTTCCCTCAGGGACATAATAACATTTATATTTTTTTCTTGTTGATTATGGGAAACACATTACAAAAGTATTCTTTCCCCTGGACCAATGTGCTTAGGGCAAAAGGAACAGGGTCATACTTGCGAATAATGACTGGGCTATACTTACTTTTACATCTGTATCCCAATAAAACCACCACGTACTGAGTGCTTAATCTGATTGCCCTCATGCTGGTTGTGACAGAAATTACAAATCCTAGAATGCCCTGAGAGCTCAAAGTGTTCATCAGCAGCTTGGACCTTCTAGTCTTAGCCATAATTACTCTGGGTATCTCAGCTGACTCAGACAATTTTGATTAAAAATAAAATAGGGCAGCTTTAGAAAAGTTACTAGATTTGTACATACTCAAGTCTCTATAATAAATCATTCTCATTATCACCCTTTAAGAATAGGTTTGGCTGCTCTTCTTCAAGTATACCAGCATTACAATGAAAGAAAAACATTCTGCTATTAGGCTTGTATGAAAGACTCAAATACTAAAAAACATATCTTTTGTGAAAAGGAAAAAAATTCACCTATTCAGGCTAAAGATATACTCCTTGAAGGAGGTCAAGAAAATCCCCAGGGTGCCAAAGTGTTTTCAGGAATGACAGGCTCCCTTTAGCTCTCTAGAAAATATACAACTTTTCTCACAGGTAATGCCTCCCAAACATGTTAAATTCAAGCCTTCAAAGAGCAATTGAAAGAGCTTGACTAAATTTCAAATGTAAAGGTAGGGAAGTGGAAGCTACTTTAAGTAGAGATGAAATCTAAAGAGAACCTTCTTTGTTTGGCCAGTGGAAAGGTTCCAGAGGGGTGTGTGATTGGTAAATAAACTATATATATTTGTCTCTACTTTATGGGAAAAGCCCTGGTAGAATATATTGTCCATGGGGTTCTGTGGACAGTTTATGCTGCTGCCCAAATGACTGATAATTTTCTTGTGGAATAAGGGGAGGGTGAGCAGATATAGAGGCTGCACTGCACCGACACTGTAGATGGTTTGTGTAAATGAAGACAGAAAACAAAACTGAAAGTGTGCAATTTACCAATAAAACAAATGAATTGATGGACATTTTAAGGATGGTTTCAAGAAGGGAGAGTGGAAATAGGATGCTCATAAAATCCTTATCTAAGTATATTATAGGATTTGTTAGAAAAGTACTTTCTAAATGAAAGAAATAAAACAATTATTTATAAAGCTAGGCATTTGAGCTATAGCAGAGACAAGCAAGCAAAGAACGTTCAACAAATTCTGGTTATGGAAGCAAATGTATCAAGATCTATAATGTACATTTTATATAACTTATAAAACTCAGAGTGTTTACTCAGAGATGCCTTACCTGAGCAAATACTTAAACAAACATTAAACCCTTTGACCAGGAAATTCTATTACTAGGTATCCATTCTACAGAAATATTTACACATGCACTCAAAAGATGCATGTGTAAAGATGTTCATTGCCACATTGACTGTCATAGCAAAAATATAGAAACCACCTGAATGTTTGTTAACAAAGAAATATTTAAATATAGCTGTTATGGTCTGAATGTTTGTGTCCCCTCAAAATTCATATGTTGAAATCCTAACCCTCAAGATGATGATATTAGGAGGTGGGACTTTGGGAGATGATAAGATCATGAGGATAAGCCCTCATGACTGTGATTACTGCCCTTATAAAATAGACCTCAGAGAGTTAGCTTGCCCCCCTTCCACCATGTGAGGATACAGTGAAAAGACAGCCATCTATGAACCAGAAGCAGGTCCTCACAAGATTCATTCATGAATCTGTCAGGCATCCTGATCTTGGACTCCACAGCCTCCAGAACTGTGAGAAATAAATGTCTGTTATTTATAAACTACTCAGTTTATGGTATTTTGTTATAGCAACTCAAGTGGACTAAGACAATGATATACCTCATAGCTGTTTACAAAAATAAAGTACCAACATGGAAAGATTGTTAACATATTATGTAATTATGAAATCAAGTGACAGTACAATATATTTAGTTTGGTGCCATTTATGTAAAAAAACACTAAGTTATATATTTGTATATGTATGTAATATCAGGTAACATGTATGGAGCACTTTTGAGGGGAAGATTAGCATATAGTACAGTAGTTAAGAATGTGAACTTTATAGAATAGTGGTTACCAGAGATGGGTAGATGGGGGAAATTGGGACATGTTGGTCAAAGGGTGCGAAGTTGCAGTTATGGAGGATGAGTAAGTCTAGGGATCCAACATACTGAATGACTGTAGTTAATAATATGGTATTTAATACTGGAAATTTGCTAAGAGAGTACATTTCAAGTGTTCTTATCACAAAAGAAAAGAATAGTATCTATGTGAGATGTTAATTTGCTTTACTGTAATAATCATTTCACTACATATATAAAATTATTATGTTGTACTCCTTAAATATACAGATTTTTTTTATTTAAAAAAGAATGTGAACTCTGGAGCCAGACTTCCTGGGCTTCACAAACTAGTCCTTCCATTTACTAGCACTATCACCTTGGGCAAGTTATTTAACCCCTTTGTGCCTTAGTTTCTTCACCTAAAAAAGGGAGACAATAACTGTGATGGTTAAATAGAGTAATGCATGAAAAGTGCTTGGCACATAGTAAGTGCTAAATAAATGTTAGTTATTGTTTTATGGACTATACATGTTAAGTGACTTCTATGCCTTTATCTTCATAGCATAGCTACTCCATGAAGTTAATATTAGTATTATCCTCATTTTGCAGAGGAGGACATTGAAAGAGAAAGGTGAACAAGCTTTTCTAAGGTCACATAGTTGGTAAACCTTGGAGGTCATATTTGAACCCAATATCTGATTCTAATAGTTGTGCTTTTAACCATTACTCTATTCTTCCTCTCCACACACACACACACATGCACACACAGGTCTAGAAAAATATCTAATAGTTGTTAAATTTGGATGGGCAGTGGAGTAATAATACTGAAAGGGGACCACTATTTTCTACTCAATATACTTCTATAGACTTGTGAGAGATATTCAAGTTTTACATGTGTAACTTAAATAATAATTAATAATAAAGAATCAAAGCATCATAGTAAATAAGTGTAAATGTATTTAATATAGTTAATTTGGGATACAAATTTAACAACCTCTGTTTATTAAAAGACACCATCAAAACAGTGAAATGGCAAGGCACAGAATGGTAGAAGATATTTACAATACATAAAGCTAACAAAGACTAGTAGCCAGAAAATACAAAGAAATCCTACAAAGTAGTAAGAATGAGATAGAAAAATAGGAAAATCAACAAAATATTTGAAATGAAACTTTAGAAAGAAGAAATACAAATGGCTAATAAACATAAGGAAATGCTTTTGAACTCACTAATATTCATGGTATGCAAATTAAAACCACAATGAGATATACATTGAGAACATCAGTGACTAAAGTTTTGTGTTTTGTTTTCTAGAATGTCTTTATTAGCTAGTACAAGAATTACAGTCTTTTAAACTTGTTTTTTGGAAAGCAAAGTGGCAGTGCTTTAAAATTGAGGATGCTTGCAGCTGCTCTGTACTCTTACTGAGTCATTACCTATTTGATGAGTGCATACCAGTGATCTGGGGTATTCAAACCTACTTAACTGAAGAAGGGATCACTGAGCAGGTCAGTGAGCTGTCCCCCAATTAAGGCAATGTATATTTATTTATTTAATAAGTTTTTTCCTTTGCCACAAATTCAGTTAAAAGCCTTCACTCCTCTGCCATAAGTTTTGATTGAGGATCCTAAAAATGCATTGAATGACATATTTTATGTGAGCACCAGTGCATAATAATTCAGGCAAATGTACACAGAATTGTTCATCATTTCCTGGATAAAAAGTAGATCATCATTACTCCACAGTAATAATTTATTCTGGTTGAAGGACACTAAAATCCAGATAGTTTTGGTCAGCTTATGACTTCTGTCTGGCCATTAAATTACACTTCAAAGTCTCCTCATTCCCATTGACAGAATGTGTGAGAAGAGTCTACCTTCACGCTTGCATAACCTTTGCCATCAAAGCACTTTACCAGCTTTTATTCTATCAGTTCATCTATATATGACATTTGCCATGTCTTTCTCTGTAGTGAGAGCATAGCTTATAACTAATGTCCCTGAAATCCCCTGAGTACAGAATGCCTGATAATAAAAAGGAAATTCTGATATTTCATAGCTCCCTGACACAATAACTACCAGAAGGCTCAAGCTAGAAGAAATGCTGAGTGCTAAGACCCTTTCAGGCTGAAGATTTTATTACTAAGAGCCGCAGGTGAATATCAGGAGCCTTAAGTTCTGTGCCTAGCTCCAACTCTTACTAGATTTCACATCATGGACAGGTCACCAAAACTCTGATATTCCATTTCATAACTGGTAAAATCTAAGTAATATTAAGAGGTTTGATGCTAGCCTGGATTTGCCAATATGAAAATCACAGATTGGACTGGATTAGACTAGAAATCATAGGAAAGACTAGATGTGTTTAAAATTATTTTAAAATTTACTGTTAGTTTAAGTTTGTTGAAAGAAATATTTTGCCTAGCTGGAAAGGGACTATTACATTGCAAAAAGTTCTATAGAAGAAAAAGGGAAGATTTCAGAGCTTTATAAGGAGAAACACACATTCCACTTTAAACAATAAGATACTAAGTAAGATTCTCTAGAATCTCAATTCTGCCTCTGCAAATAGGAAGTTTTTGGCCTCTGGCAAGTTACTCAGCTTCTAAGTGAAAATATCATTTTAGATGATTATTAACATCCTTTTCATTGTTACTCAAAATCTCAAATATTTTAATTTAAAAGTATTATAATATTGCCTCCAATTGGCACATAGTCCCTTAGATTAACTTATGTAGTTTTTTTTTTTAAGAGGATGGTGCCTGGTAATAGTTACATCTTGAAGATCTCTGCTGAATCTCACATATCTATTAGGACTCACAGAGGCAAACAGCTGATCTCGATTGGAATCACTATTACTTTAGGAGTCATTATTCAGATAAAACAGCTTTAAAACTGCAAACACTTTTACCATGCTAAGAAGAGATTCAGAAGATTAGTAGAAAGAAGGTATATTTGGATACTTTATTTGAGATCTGTAACCCCATAGGTAAAATAAAGGGCTAAGGGATTGAGAATGGAAGAAGCTATGTTTTGGCCATGGGCTACCAGCTTGAATATAGCCAAGATGAATAGTGACACAGAGCTATTATCATCTGTTAGCTGTTTTGTGGCCTATAAACAATATGTTAGCAGTCTCATTTCGAACCCAGATGGTTTGAAAGCCCACCTTGCAAACAATGTTAACGTGGTTGGCACAAAATGACACCTTTTTGGCAGAAGCAATCTCAAGGATCAAGTGTATGCATATGCAACTTTTTGGTTTCCTTCTGTAAGACTTTCCCACAGACTCAGGCAAAATACCACAAAGAGACCTGATGCAGTAATTCCCATGTTTAGGGCACACAATTAAGGACTTTGCTGAATTTCTAGAAGTGTTCATCAGCAATATTTTTTCTGACTAGAACAATATTTCTGAAGGATACCAAAAGTGAATGGAGTAGAAGTCAAGAGAAAGAGCAGTAACAAAAAGGATGTCCACAGTGGAAGGATTTAATTAGCTGATCAGATACAACTCACATCTTGGTAACTGCAATGAAGTGATACATTACTATAAGCAGCACAAAAAAATCCCTTTAATATTGCAAAAGACTAATTTTTTTCTAAATTGTATTTTAAATGATGAGAAAAGCTAATGCCTTACACTAAATTTAGGTTGATTCCTTTTGAAAAGGTAGCAGCTTTGAAAGGTGAATAGTCACTCCTGTTCTTTCTTTTGTTATTCATATTTTTATGCATAAAGCGAGGTACATAGGCAACAAAAATTGATATATAAAAATGTATTTAATGTGTTCACATTTGCTTTTGTTTGCATTTGAATTTGTAAGTAAATTCTTAATTATCATGACTGAGCCTGATTGCTGCCCAATCCCTTTAGAGATCCTATACCAACTTTCAGTGAGGCAATTAGAGGGTTAGAGACCAGAGCCAAAAAAAAAAAGTGGATTAGAAGATAATAGAGGAGCAATATTTTATTGTTTAAAAATTTAAGGGGGCTGAGGAGAAGATGGTGGAAGAGTAAGATGTGGAGATCATCTTCCTCCTCAGAGATACATCAGAAATACATCTACACATGGAACTGCCCCTATAGAACACCCACTGAACGCTGGCAGAAGACCTCAGACCTCCCAAAAGACAAGAAACTCCCCACGTACCTGGGTAGGGCAAAAGAAAAAAAAATAACAGAGGCAAAAGAATAGGGACGGGACCTGCACCACTGGGAGGGAGCCCTGAAGGAGGAAAGGTTTCCACATACTAGGAAGCCCCTTTGCAGGTGGAGACTGTGGGTGGCAGACAGGGGAAGCTTCAGTGCCATGGAGGAGAATGCAGCAACAGGGTTGCGGAGGGCAAAGTGGAGAGATTCCAGCACAGAGGACCGGTGATGACCAGCACTCAGCAGCCCGAGAGGTTTGTCTGCTCACCTGCTGGGACGGCCGGGGGCTGGGAGCTGAGTCTCAGGCTTCAGAGGTCGGATTCCAGGGAGAGGACTGGGGCTGACCTCATGAACACAGACTGAAGGGGGCTAGTGCACCACGGCTAGCAGGGAGGGAGTCTGGGAAAAACTCTGGAGCTGCGGAAGAGGCAAGAGACTTTTTCTTCCCTCTTTCTTTCCCAGTGCGTGAGGAGAGGGGATTAAGAGTGCCACTTAAAGGAGCTCCAGAGACGGGTGTGAGCCGTGGTGATCAGCGCAGAACCCAGAGATGGGCATGAGATGCTAAGGAGGCTGCTACAGCCACGAAGAAGCCTGTGTGTGAGCACAGGTCACTCTACACACCCCCCTTCCTGGGAGCCTGTGCAGCCTGCCACTGCCAAGGTCCCGTGATCCAGGGACAACTTCCCTGGGAGAAAGCACAGCACGCATCAGGCTGCTGCAAAGTCATGGTGGCCTCTGCTGCCAAAGGCTCGCCCCGCATTCCGTACCCCTCCCTCCTTCCTGTCCTGAGTGAGCCAGAGCCACCGATTCAGCAGCTCCTTTAACCCTGTCCTATCTGAGAAAAGAACAGACGTCCCTCAGGCGACCTGCATGCAGAGGCGGAGCCAAATCCAAATCTGAACACCGGGAGCTGTGTGAACAAAGAAGAGAAAGGGAAATTTCTCCCAGAAGCCTCAGGAGTAGTGGATTAAAGGTCCACAATCAACTTGATGTACCCTGCATCTGTGGAATACCTGAATAGACAACGAATCATCCCAAATTGAGGAGGTGGACATTGGGAGCAAGTTACATTATTTTTTCCCCTTTTCCTCTTTTTGTGAGTGTGTATCTGTATGCTTCTGTGTAAGATTTTGTCTGTATAGCTTTGCTTTCGCCATTTGTCCTAGGGTTCTGTCAACCCTTTTCTTTTTCTTTTTTACTTAAAAAAATTTTTTTCTTAATAATTATTTTTTTATTTTAATAAATTTGTTTTATTTTATTCTATCCTCTTTCTTTCTATTTTTTCTCCCTTTTATTCTGAGCTGTGTGGATGAAAGGCTATTGGTGCTCCAGGACAGAGTCAGTGCTGTGCCTCTGAGGTGGGAGAGCAAACTTCAGGACACTGGTCCACAAAAGACCACCCAAATCCACATAATATCAAATGGTGAAAATCTCCCACAGATCTCCATCTCAACACCAAAACCCAGCTTCACTCAACAACCAGCAAGCTACAGTGTTGGACACCCTATGCCAAAAAACAAGCAAGACAGGAACACAGCCCCATCCATTAGGAGAGAGGCTGCATAAAATCATAAAACGGTCACAGACACCCCAAAACACACCATCAGATGTAGACCTGCCAAACAGAAAGACAAGATCCAGCCTTATCCACCAGAACACAGGCACTAGTCTCCTCCACCATGAAGCCTACACAACCCACTGAACCAACCTTAGCCACTGGGGATATACACCAAAAACAATGGGAACTACAAACTTGCAGCCTGCAAAACGGAGACCACAAACACAGTAAGATAGGCAAAATGAGAAGACAGAAAAACACACAGCAGAGGAAGGAACAAGGTAAAAACCCACCAGACCTAACAAATGAAGAGGAAATAGGCAGTCTACCTAAAAAAGAATTCAGAATAATGATAGCAAAGATAACCCAAAATCTTGGAAATAGAATAGAGAAAATGCAAGAAACATTTAACAAGGACCTAGAAGAATGAAAGAGGAAACAAGCAATGATGAACAGCACAATAAATGAAATTAAAAATACTCTAGAAAGGATCAATAGCAAAATAACAGAGGCAGAAGAACAGATAAGTGACCTGGAAGATAAAGTAGTGGAAATAACTACTGCAGAGCAGAATAAAGAAAAAAGAATGAAAAGAACTGAGGACAGTCTCAGAGACCTCTGGGACAACATTAAACGCACCAACATTCGAATTATAGGGATTCCAGAAGAAGAAGAGAAAAAGAAAGGGACTGAGAAAATATTTGAAGAGATTATAGTTGAAAACTTCCTTAACATGGGAAAGGAAATAGTTAATCAAGTCCAGGAAGCACAGAGAGTCCCATACAAGATAAATACAAGGAGAAATACGCCAAGACACATATTAATCAAACTGTCAAAAATTAAATACAAAGAAAACATATTAAAAGCAGCAAGGGTAAAACAACAAATAACACACAAGAGAATCCCCATAATATTAACAGCTGATCTTTCAGCAGAAACTCTGCAAGCCAGAAGGGAGTGGCTGGACATATTTAAAGAGATGAAGGAGAAAAACCTACCAAGAAGATTACTCTACCCAGTAAGGATCTCATTCATATTTAATGGAGAAATTAAAACCTTTACAGACAAGCAAAAGCTGAGATAGATCAGCACCACCAAACCAGCTATACAACAAAAGCTTAAGGAAATCACTCGGCAAGAAACACAAAAGAAGGAAAAGATCTACAATTACAAAAACAAAACAATTAAGAAAATGGGAAAAGGAATATGCATATCGATAATTAACTTAAATGTAAATGGCTTAAATGTTCCCACCAAAAGACACAGACTGGCTGAATGGATACAAAAACAAGACCTGTATATATGCTGTCTACAAGAGACCCACTGCAAACCTAGGAACACATTGAGACTGAAAGTGAGTGGTTGGAAAAAGGTATTCCATGCAAATGGAAATCAAAAGAAAGCTGGAGTAGCAATTCTCATATCAGACAAAATAGTTTTTAAAATAAACACTATTACAAGTGACAAAGAAGGACACTACATAATGATCAAGGGATCGATCCAAGAAGAGGTTATAACAATCGTAAATATTTATGCACCCAAAATAGGAGCACCTAAGTACATAAGGCAAATACTAACAGCATAAAAAGGGAAACTGACAGTAACACAATCGTACTAAGGGTATTTAACAGCCCGCTGTCACCAATGGACAGATCATCCAAAATGAAAATAAAAAATAAAACACAAGCTTTAAATAATACATTAAACAAGATGGACTTAACTAATATTTATAGGACATTCCATCCAAAAACAGCAGAATACACATTTTTCTCAAGTGCTCATGGAATATTCTCCAGGATAGATCATATCTTGGGTCACAAATCAAGCCTTGGTAAATTTAAGAAAATTGAAAGCTTATCAAGTATGTTTTCCAACCACAATGCTATGAGACTAGATATCAATTACAGAAAAAGACCTGTAAAAAATACAAACACATGGAGGCTAAACAGCACACTAATTAATAACCAAGTGATCTTGGTTATTAATAACCAAGACCTGTAAAAAATACAAACACGTGGAGGCTAAACAGCACACTAATTAATAACCAAGTGATCACTGAAGAAATCAAAGAGTAAATCAAAAAATAACCTAGAAACAAATGACAATGGAGACACAATGACACAAAACCTATGGGATGCAGCAAAAGCAGTTCTAAGAGGGAAGTTTATAGCAATACAATCCTATCTTAAGAAAGAGGAAACATCTCAAATAAACAACCTAACCTTGCACCTAAAGCAATTAGAGAAAGAAGAACAAAAAACACCCAAAGTTAGTAGAAGGAAAGGAATCATAAAGTTCAGATCAGAAATAAATGAAAAAGAAATGAAGGAAACAATAGCAAAGATCAAGAAAAGTAAAGGCAGTTTCTTTGAGAAGGTAAACAAAATTGATAAATCATTAGTCAGACACATCAAGAACAAAAGGGAGAAGACTCAAATAAATAGAAATGAAAAAGGAGAAGTTAACAATTAACATTGCAGAAATACAAAGGATCATGAGAGATATCTACAAGCAATAAATGGACAAACTGGAAGAAATGGATAAATTCTTAGAAATGCACAACCTGCCGAGACTGAACCAGGAAGAAATAGAAAATATGAACAGACCAATCACAAGCACTGAAATTGGAACTGTGATTAAAAATCTTCCATGAAGCAAAAGCCCAGGACCATATGGCTTCACAGTTGAATTCTATCAAATATTTGGAGAAGAGCTAACACCTATCCTTCTCAAACTCTTCCAAAATATAGCAGAGAGTGGAACACTCCCAAACTCATTCTACGAGGCTACCATCACCCTGATACCAAAACCAGACAAAGATATCACAAAGAAAGAAAACAACAGGCCAATATCACTGATGAACATAGATGCGAAAATACTCAATAAAATATTAGCAAATAGAATCCTGCAGCACACAGAAAGGATCATACACCATGATCAAGAGGGGTTTACTCCAGGAATGCAAGGATTCCTCAATATATGCAAATCAATCAACGTGATACACTTTATTAACAATTTGAAGGAGAAAAACATATAATTATCTCAATAGATGCAGAGAATGCTTTCAACAGTATTCAACACGCATTTATGATAAAAACCCTGCAGAACGTAAGCATAGAAGGAAATGTCCACAACATAATAAAGACCATATATAACAAACGCACAGCCAACATCATCCTCAGTGTAGAAAAACTGAAACCATTTCCACTAAGATCAGGAAGAAAACAAGTTTGCCCACTCTCACCACTAATATTCAACATAGTTTTGGAAGCAATCAGAGAAGAAAAAAAAAAAAGAAATCCAAATCAGAAAAAAAGAAGTAAAACTGTCCCTATTTGAAGATGACATGACACTATACATAGAGTGTCCTAAAGATGCTACCAGAAAGCTACTAGAGCTAACCAATGAATTTGGTGAAATAGAAGGATACAAAAATAAGGCACAGAAATCTCTTGCATTCCTATACACTAATGATGAAAAATCTGAAAAAGAAATTAAGGAAACACTCCCAGTTACCACTGCAACAAAAATAATAAAATACCTAGGAATAAACCTACCTAAGGAGACAAAAGACCAGTATGCAGAAAATTATAAGACACTGATGAGAGTAATTAAAACGATAAAAATAGATGGAGAGATATACCATGTTCTTGGATTGGAAGAATCAACATTGTGAAAATGACTCTACTACCCAAAGCAATCTACAGATTCAATGCAATTCCTATCAAACTACCACTGGCATTTTTCACAGAACTAGAACAAAAAATTTCACAATTTGTATGGAAACACAAAAGACCCTGAATAGCCAAAGCAATCTTGAGAACGAAAAACAGAGCTGGAGGAACCAGTCCCCCTGACTTCAGACTATACTATAAAGCTACAGTAATCAAGACAGTATTGTACTGGCACAAAGCAAGAAATATAGACCGATGGAATAGGATAGAAAGCCCAGAGATAAACCCACGCACATATGGTCACCTTATCTTTGATAAAGGCAGCAAGAATATGCAGTGGAAAAAAGACAGCCTCTTCAATAACTGGTGCTGGAGAAACTGGACAGGTACATGTAAATGTATGAAATTAGAACACTCCCTAACACCATACACAAAAATAAACTCAAAATGGATTAAAGACCTAAATGTAAGGTCAGACACTATCAAACTCTTAGAGGAAAACATAGGCAAAACACTCTATGACATAAATCACAGCAAGATCCTTTTTGACCCACCTCCTAGAGAAATGGACATAAAAACAAAAATAAACAAATGGGACCTAATGAAATTTGAAAGCTTTTGCACAACAAAGGAAAACAAACAAGACAAAAAGACAACCCTCAGAATGGGAGAATATATTTGCAAATGAAGCCACTGTCAAAGGATTAATCTCCCCAGTTTACAAGCAGCTCATGTAGATCAATATCAAAAAAAAAAACAAAAACCAAACAACCCAATCCAAAAATGGGCAGAAGACCTAAATAGACATTTCTCCAAAGAAGATATACAGATTGCCAACAAACACATGAAAAAATGCTCAACATCATTAATCATTAGAGAAATGTAAATCAAAACTACAATGAGATATCATCTCACACCAATCAGAATGGCCATCATCAAGAAATCTAGAAACTATAAATGCTGGAGAGGGTGTGGAGAAAAGGGAACACTCTTGCACTGCTGGTGGAAATGTAATTTGATACAGTCACTATGGAGAACAGTATGGAGGTTCCTTATAAAACTAAAACTAGAACTACCATATGACCCAGCAATCCCACTACTGAGCATATACCCTGAGAAAACCATAATTCCAAGTCATGTACCAAAATATTCATTGCAGCTCTATTTACAATAGCCAGGATATGGAAGCTACCTAAGTGTCCATCAACAGATGAATGGATAAAGGAGACGTGGCACATATATACAATGGAATATTACTCAGCCATAAAGAGAAACGAAATTGAGTTATTTGTAGTGAGGTGGATGGACCTAGAGTCTGTCATACAGAGTGAAGTAAGTCAGAAAGAGCAAACAAATACTGTATGCTAACACATATATATGGAATCTAAGAAAAAAAATTAAAAAGTCATGAAGAACCTAGGGGTAGGATGGGAATAAAGACACAGACCTGCTAGAGAATGGGCTTGAGGATACGGGGAGCAGGAAGGGTAAGCTGTGACAAAGTGAGAGAGTGGCATGGGCATATATACAGTATCACATGTAAAATAGATAGCTAGGTGGAAGCAGCTGCATAGCACAGGGAGATCAGCTTGGTGCTTTGTGACCACCTAGAGGGGTGGCATTGGGAGGGAGGGAGATGCAAGAGGGAAGAGATATGGGAACATATGTAAATGTATAACTGATTCACTTTGTTATAACGCAGAAACTAACACACCATTGTAAAGCAATTATACTCCAATAAAGATGTTAAAAAAATGGAAAATAAATAAATAAATAAAAATTTTAAATGGTTTTCCTATCAACCAACAATTGCCACCCCATTTTCCCGATTGATGGAAAGACGAACAAGGAAAAATTAAGAAGATTGCTGTTTGATTAACAGGATTCTCAATAACGATCAGGGAAAGAAGAAAATAGAAAAGCACCAAATTTCATCCTTTCTCATGTCCATTTGAAACATCACAATTAATTATATGATGAGGAAGATAATCCAAATGCCACATATATTTTCAACTTCGTTAATTTTCATATTGAAATTCTTATGAAATTCTGAACATTAATTTATATTGAACCATGGGACAAAAATACAAAAAAAAGTAAATAATATTTTGATCATTAATTACAGAATATTCGTTTATAGACTACTTTTATTTCTTATATTAAAGTTCACCATGATCACTTTTTCTTGAGTTTTAGAGACATGCCTGATAAATATTATCAAGTGATTAGCTAAAATTTTTAGTATCTTTTTATAAGTTGTATTGTGTCATGTTTCATATAATTTGGTTTTCACTGAATGTCCTTTTATACTACAATTTCCTTTAAAAGAATAAGTGTATCATTTTGAAAAAAGGAAAAATAAAAACTTTAAACTTCTAAATTGTGTCAAAGCCAAAATGTGAAAAACCTGCATGAAAGGAAGGAAAAACTCTACAAGAGAACGTTAATAATAGGTTAGAGTATGTGTAGAGACACACCATTCTTTGATGAGACGGCAACAACATTTTGTTGTAAATTCTCCCAACATTGATTTTAATATGTAAAACAATCTTAATGAAATTAAATCTTGCTTTCTAGAGCTTTACAAAGTTATTTAATTTAAATATTTATTTTGAGAATCTTATATGTATATACAACCTTATATAAGTGAGATAGAATTATAACATATGACATGTATACTTCTTTAGAGTAGAAGTTTACCACTTTTTGGCTTTTCTTGCTTGGCATTTAGCTTACCTCTCCTTGTTCTCTCCTCTTCTCATTCTATCTAAATGATATCCTCCATAAATTATATTAAAAACCTATTATGCTATGCATAATTCCATATTTTTCATACTTATATACACAAATACAAATGTACACACATATGGAGTGGTTTGGACATAGTTTTACAAAAATATTATACCATACCTACTTTCTGTGTCTTTACTTTTTCATTAAACTATATGTCATGGCAATCTCTCCAAGTAAACAGTTATAGCTGTAATTTATTATTTTTAATGGCCACATAAGTTTCCATGGTGTTGACAGACTCTATGTATATTCAGTCATTTTTTTTCTTGGTAGATGTTCAATTTGTTTTCGATTTAATTGCACTACAGATAATGCTCTAATAAAGGCTTCATGACGTATATCCTTATTGCTGCTTCTGTTTCTAAGGGATAGAACTCTAAAATGGAATTACTTTGTTAAATTTAAGATTAATTTTAATAGATGCCAACAGATCACCTTTTCAAACATTTGTAAAAAACTAATAATCTTCTTTTAAGCTCTGAGAGTACCTTTATGCCCATATCCATGCTGGTAATGTGTTATTGCACTTTATTTTATTTCATTGTCTGATGGATGGGTAAAAAAATCAATCTCCTATGATTTTAACTTGCATTCTCTTGACTGCTAGTAAGTTTGGACAACTTTGTGTGATTATTGACCATTCGGATTTCATATTCTGTGAATTGCTTATTCCTATTTTTTGCCCATTTTCCTGACATTTTTATTTCTACTGTCAGTTTATAAAATGTTTGAAGTGTAGCTCTTTATCTGCTTGTATTGCAAATGTAGGCTTTTCACTCTAATCTAATATTCCTTTATTAACTTCATATATGTGTTTTTGTACTAATATTTTCAGTTACATGTAGCTAAACATATCTAGATTTTATTTTGTAGATTTTGGGTTTCCTCTACCCCCAGATTATATGAGTAGGCAAGTAGATTCAGCTGTAAGCTCTACTGTTTTACATTTAAGCCTTAAATAATTCTGGGATTTGTTTTTATATGATATAAGATATTCAACAAACATTTTTTTCTTTTCAAAAGAAATTAAACAGTTGTGTCAGAATCATTTATTAATTGAGTTGTCTTTATTCAATAAATTTGAAAGGCCACTTTTTCATATATTAAATTTTCTGGATAGTGGGAATTATTTCTGTGTTCCACTGATGTTTTTGTCTATCTCTTTATCAATACTACATTTATGTTATTAAGGTAGCTTTATATAGCATTCTGATAATTGCTAAAGAAAGTCCTTTCTCACATTTCTTCATTTTCATGCTTTTTAAATGGCTCTTCTTAAGTATGTATGCTTAAATTTTAAGATTATTTATCTAGTTATAGAAAACTCTACTAGGACTTTAATCAGAATTACATTCAATATATACATTAAAATTTTTGAGATGTAATATTTTGAGAATATTAAATATTCCAATCCAAAATGATCATATTCTGGGAATTCCCTGGTAGTCCAGTGGTTAGGACTCTAGGCTTCCACTTCAGGGGTCACGGGTTCAGTCTCTGGTTGGGGAACTAAGATCCTGCAAGCTGCATGGCCAAAGAAAAAAAGATTGTATTTCTTTCAAATTTTGTTTTTATGTTCTTTAATACAATTTTATTGAAATAAAATTCATACCATATAAAATTCATTTTATCTATTTTAAAGCACACAATCCAGTGTTTTTTAGTATATTTGCACTATTGTACAAACATCACCTCTATCTAATTCCAGAACATGTTATCACTCCAAAAAGGGATGCCATACTACTCAATTCCCTCCTCCCTCCATCCCTGACAACCACTAAATTGTTTCCTGTCTCAATGGATTTACCTAATTTGGGCATTTCATATAAAATGGAGTCATATATTATGTGACCTTTTGTGTCTGGCTTCTTTTAGTTAGGACAATGTTTTCAAGGTCTATGCACGTGTAGCTTATGTCAGTAATTTATTCATTTTTATGGCTGAATAATATTTTATTGTACAGATATAGCACATTTTGTTTATACATTTATTAGTTGATGGAGATTTGGGTTGTTTCCACATCTTAGCTATTTTGAATAATGTGTCTATGAAAATTTGTGTACAAGTTGTTTTGTGAGCCTGTGTTTTCAATTTTCTTGAGTGGAATTGCTGGGTCATATGGTAAAACTATGTTTAACTTTTTGAGGAACCACCCAAAGGTTTTCTACAGTGACTGCCTTATTTCACATACCCACTGACAATGTATGAGGGTTCCACTATCTCTGCATACTTGCCAGCATTTGTTATTTTCCTTCTTTTCTCATTATTATAGCTATCCTAGTGGATGTGAAATGGTATCATGTGGTTTTGATTCACATT
The DNA here is from genome assembly GCF_964270905.1 of Leucopleurus acutus. Classification (NCBI taxonomy): domain Eukaryota; kingdom Metazoa; phylum Chordata; class Mammalia; order Artiodactyla; family Delphinidae; genus Leucopleurus; species Leucopleurus acutus. Next base: position 85,390,760 of record NC_139148.1, read on the forward strand.
TCCCCGATGACTAATTATGTTAAGCATCTTTAAATATGATTATTGATCACTTGTAAGTCTTTTTGGAGAAATGTCTGTTTAAATCCTTTGCCTATTTTAAAGTTGGATTATTGGTCTTTATATTGTTGTGTTGTTTATATATTCTGGGTACTAGACCATTATCAGATATGTGACTTGCAAATATTTCCTCCTATTCTGTGGGTTGTCTTCTCATTTGCTTGATATTATCCTTTGGTGAATGAAAATTTTTAATTTTAATGATGTACAGCTTACCTACTTTTGTTTCTTTCATTGCTTTTTTTTTTTGGTATAGTACCTAAGGAATCACTGACTAATCCAAGGAAACAGATTTACTCCTAAATTTTCTTCAAAGAGTTTTATAATTTTAGCTTTTAGATTTAGGTCTTTGATCCATTCTGACTTAAGTTTTTGTATATGGTAAGAGACACAGGTCCACCTTCACAGTTTCACATGTGGATATCCAGTTGGTCTAACAACTTTGTAGATATCCAGTTGGTCTAACAACTATTCTTTCCCCATTGAATGATCTTGACATCCTCGTTGAAAATTAATTAACCCCAGATGTATGGGTTTATTTCTGGACTCTGAATTCTATATGTCTGTCCTTATGCCAGTACCACACTGTCTTGATTATCACAGCTTTGCAAAAAGTTTTGAAATCAGGAAGCCGAGTCCTCCAAATTTGTTTTCTTCTTCAAAATTGTTCTGGTTATTCTATGTCCTTGTATTTCTAACATTATTCAATATTTAATCTAAAACAAGGAATAAAAATAGATAATTCTGAGGGAAAAAGTAATCAATGAAAACTTGCTATGTAAGATATTGAAACTATTACATAACTACAGTAACTTAAGTAATGTGGTGCTGGTTCCAGAGCACATCAGAAAGTTCAAAAGAAAATTTATGCAAAACCAAATTTAGTATATGATAATGGTAGCATTTCAAATTAATGGACAAATGAGTTATTATTTAATTATTGGAAAAATTGACAAGCCATTTAAAAACTTGAAGCTCAATATATACTTCATTGCTTAAATTAAAAAAAATCCTATATGAATTAGAAACTAAATGTAAACATTATACTGTATAAGTACAAGAAGAAAATATAGGAAAATATGTTAAAATTTTGAAACAAGGAAGATTTTTCTAAGCAAGTGATAAAATATGGAATTAATAAAGACACAATTATTTGAATGCATTGTAATTTAAATCTTCAGTAAAAAAATGAGCAAATATAAAATAAAATCACAACTTGGAAAAATTAGTTGCAGCATATAGGATACAGGATTGGTGGAATGAATATATAAACAACTTTTATAACCTAATACATAAAATAGAACACCTCAATAGAATAGTATATTAATTATATATAAAGGCAATTCACAAAATCAGAATACAAATGTTTTTGTTTGTATTTAAAACATTTAAAAATATTTAGTCTTACTAATACTCAAACACATAATAATGCAAAAAATGATATTAGTTTTAGTTTTGACCATTTTGGTAAAGGCAAAAATAATGAATTATAATAATACATTGTTAGCAGACCTTCAAGATGGAAGAGGAATAAGACATGGATATCACCTTCCTCCCCATAAATACATCAAAAATGCATCCACATTTGGAACAATTCCTACAGAACACCTACCGAATGCTGGCAGAAGACCTCAGACTTCCAAAAAGGCTAAAAGATCCCCATGTACCTGGGTAGGGCAAAAGAAAAAAGCAAAAAAAGAAACAAAGGAATAGGGACAGGACCTGCACATCTGGGAAGGAGCTGTGAAGAAGGAACTGTTTCCACACACTAGGAAGCCGCTTCACTGGTGGGGACAGGGGGTGGGGAGCTTCAGAGCCACAGAGGAGAGCACAGCAACAGGGGTGCAGAGGGCAAAGTGGACAGATCCCTAAACAGAGGATAGATGCCTATCAGCACTCACCAGCCTGAGATGCTTGTCTGTTCACCCACTGGGGCAGGTGGGGGCTGAGAGCTGAGGCTCGGACTTTGGAGTTCAGACCCCAGGGAGAGGACAGGGGTTGGCTGAATGAACACAGCCTGAAGGAGGCTAGTGCATCACAACCAGTGGGGAGGGAATCTGGGAAAAAGCCTGGAACTGCCAGAGAGGCAAGAGACCATTGTTTCAGGGTGTATGAGGAGAGGGGCTTCTTGCTCCACGTGCCCACAGACAGCAGAGCACCACCTAATCAAGCTCCAGAGATGGGCATGAGCCGCAGCTATCATCTTGTACCCCAGAGGCAAGCATGGACTGCTACCACTGCTACCAAGGGTCCTGTGTACAAATGCATGTCACTACCTACATGCTCCTGGAAGCCTGTATAGCATGCCACTGCCAGGGGCACGTGATCCAAGGCCAAATTCCCTGGGAGAGCACATGACATGCCTGAGGCTGTTGCAACCACACACTGGCCTCTGCCACTGTAAGCACTCACCGCAGACCAATTATGACTACTGTACTCCTCCCTATCACTGGCCTGAGTGAGCAAGAGAGCCCTAAACAGCCTCTACTTTAACTCCCTCCTGTCTGGGTGGGGAACAGACACCTGAGGGTGGCCTACAAGCAGAGGTGGGCCCAAAATCACAGCTGAACCCCAGGAGCTGTGCGAAAAAAGAAGAGAAAGAGAAATCTCTCTGTGCAGCCTCAGGAGAAGCAGATTAAACGCCCACAACCAGTTTGGTAAATCCTGCATTTGTGGAATACATGAATACACAACAAGTGTTCCCAAAATTGAGGCAGTGGACTTTGGGGCAACTGTGGACTTTGGGTTTACTTCCTGCATTTGATTTCTTTTCAGTTTTATGTTTATGTTAGTTTAGTTTTTAGTGTTTGTTTTCATTTGTGGGTTTACTTATTGGTAGGGTTGATCTCTTCCTTTTATTTTTTTTTTCTCTTTTTGTGAGTGTGTGTGTATGTTTCCTTGTGTGATTTTGTCTGTTTAGTTTCACTTTTAGCATTTGTCTTGGGGTTATGTCTGTTTGGGGTTTTTTCTTTTATTTTTGTGAATCTATATGTGTATGATTTTTGGGTGCTTTTGTCCCTTTAGTTTTGCTTTTACCATTTATTTTGGGGTTCTGCCTGTTGTTTTTGTTTGCTTGTTTGTCTTTTGTTTCTTTTTTTGTTTTTTTCTTCCTTTTCTTCCATGCCATGCAGCAGGCATGGTGTTGCTGCTCTGGCCACGTGTTGGGCCTGAGCCTCAAGGTGGGAAAGCTTGGAGCTCCACAGACAGGCATGAGCCACAGCTATCAGCATGGACACCAGAGACAGGCCTGAAGCACTAAGGCTGCTGCTGCAGCCAACAAGAAGCCAGTGTGCAAGCACAGGTCACTATCCACACCTCCTCTCCCGGGAGCCTCTGCAGCCCACCACTGCCAGGATCCTGTAATCCAGGGACAACTTCCCTGGGAGAACACAAGGCATGCCTCATGCTGTTGCAACATCATGCCGGCCTCTGCCACTGCAGCCTCACCCTGCATTCCGTAACCCATCATCCCAACTGGCCTGAGTGAGCCAGAGCCCCCTAATCAGTGGCTCCTTTAAGCCGTCCTGTCTAGGCAAAGAACAGACACCAGAGGGCAACATACACTCAGAGGTAGGGCCAAACCCAAAGCTGAACCCCAGGAACTGTGCAAACAAAGAAGAGAAAGAGAAATCTCTCCCAGTAGCCTCAGGAGCAGCGGATTAAATCTCCACAATCAACTTGATGTACCTGCATCTGTGGAATACCTGAATAGACAATGAATCATCCCCAAATTGAGGCCATGGACTTTGGGAGCAAATGTAGACTTTGGGTTTGCTGTATGCAGCAGGCTAGTTTCTGATTTTTATGTTTATCTTAGTATAGGTTTTAGAGCTTGTTATAATTGGTGGATTTGTTTATTGGTTTGGCTGCTCTCTTCTTTTTTTATTACTTTTTTATTTTAATAACTTTATTTTGTTTTACTTTATTACTCATTTTTCTTTCTTTTTTTTCATGATTTTCTTCTGAGCCACGTGCTGATAGGGTCTTGGTGCTCCGGCCAGCTGTCAGGCTGGAGGTTCTGAGGTGGGAGAGCCAAGTTCAGGACATTAGACCACAAGAGATCTCCTGGCCCCACATAATAACAATCAGCAAGAGCTCTTCCAGAGATCTCCATCTCAGTGCTAAGATCCAAATCCACTCAATGGCCAGCAAGCTACAGTGCTGGACACCCCATGCCAAAGAACTAGCAAGACAGGAACACAACCCCAACGATTAGCAGAGAGGCTGCCTAAAATCATAATAAGTTCACAGACACCCCAAAACACACCACTGGACACAGTCCTGCACACCAAAAAGACAGAATCCAGCCTCATCCACCAGAACACAGGCACCAGTCCCCTCCACCAGGAAGCCGGAACAACTCACTGAACCAGACTTACCCACTGGGAGCAGACACCAAAAACAATGGGAACTACAAACCTGAAGCATGCAAAAAGGAGAGCCCCAACACAGTAAGTTAAGCAAAATGAGAAGACAGAAAAACACACAGCAGATGAAGGAGCAAGATAAAAACCCACCAGACCTAACAAATAAAGAGGAAATAGTCAGTCTACCTGAAAAAGAATTCAGAGTAATGATAGTAAAGATGATACAAAATCTTGGAAATACAATGCATAAAATACAAGAAACGTTTAACAAGGACCTAGAAGAACTAAACAACAAACAAACAATGATGAATAACACAATAAATGAAAGTAAAAATACTCTAGAAGGAATCAGTAGAAGAATAACTGAGGCAGAAGAATGGATAAGTGACCTGGAAGACAGAATAGTGGAAATAACTGTCACAGAGCAGGATAAAGGAAAAACGAATGAACAGAATTGAGGACAGTCTCAGAAACATCTGGGACAACATTAAATGCACCAACCTTAAAATTATAGGGGTCCCAGAAGAAGGAAAGAAAGGGAAAGGGTCTGAGAAAATATTTGAAGAGATTATAGATGAAAAATTCCCTAATATGGGAAAGGAAATAGTCAATCAAGTCCAAAAAGAGCTGAGGGTCCCATACAGGATAAACCCAAGAAGAAACATGCCGAGACACATATTAATCAAACTATCAAAAATTAAATACAAGGAAAAAATATTAAAAGCATCAAGGGAAAAGCAACAAATAACATGCAAGGCAATCCCCATAAGGTTAACAGCTGCTCTTTCAGCAGAAACTCACAAGTCAGAAAGGAGTGGAAGGACATAACTAAAGTGATGAAAGGGAAAAAGCTACAACCAAGATTACTCTGTCCAGCAAGGATCACATTAAGATTTGATGGAGAAATTAAAACCTTTACAGACAAGCAAAAGTTAAGAGAATTCAGCACCACCAAACTTGCTTTACAACAAATGCTAAGGAACTTATTTAGGCAGGAAACACAAAAGAAGAAAAAAATGTATAAAAACAAACCCAAAACAATTAAGAAAATGGTAATAGGAACATACATATCGATAACTACCTTAAATGTAAATGGATTAAATGCTCCAACCGAAAAACATAGACTGACTGAATGGATACAAAAACAAGACCTGAATATATGATGTCTACAAGAGACCCACTTCAGACCTAAGGACACACAGAGACTGAAAGTGAGGGGATGGAAAAAGATATTCCATGCAAATGGAAATCAGAAGAAAGCTGGAGTAGCAATACTCATATCAGACAAAATTAGACTTTAAAAGAAAGACCTTTACGACACACAAAGAAGGACACTACATAACGATCAAGGGGTCAATCCAGGAAGAAGATATAACAATTGTAAATATTTATAAACCCAGTATAGAAGCACCTCAATACATAAGGCAAATGCTAACAGCCATAAAAGGGGAAATCGACAGTAACAAAATAATAGTAGGGGACTTTAACACCCCACTTACACCAATGGACAGATCATCAAAAGTGAAAATAAATAAGGAAACACAACCTTTAAATGACACATTATATCACATGGACTTAATTGATATTTATAGCACATTCCATTCAAAAACAACAGAATACACATTCTTCTCAATTGCACATGGAATATTCTCCAGGATAGATCATATCTTGGGTCACAAATCATTCCTTGGTAAATTTTAGAAAACTGAAATTGCATCAAGTATCTTTTCCGACGATAACACTATGAGACTAGATGTCAATTACAGGAAAAAATCTGTAAAAAATAAAAACACATGGAGGCTAAACAATACACTATTAAGTAACCAAGAGATCACTTAAGAAATCAAAGAGGAAATCAGAAAATACCTAGAAACAAATGACAATGAAAACACGATGATCCCAAACCTATGGGATGCAGCAAAAGCAGTTCTAGAAGGGAAGTTTATAGCAATACAATCCTACCTCAAGAAAGAAGAAAAATCTCAAATAAACAACTTAACCTTACACCTAAAGCAATTAGAGAAAGAACAACAACAACAAAAAAATCAAACCCACAGTTAGCAGAAGGAAAGAAATCATAAAGTTCAAATCAGAAATAAATGAAAAATAAATGAAGGAAATTATAGCAAAGATCATTAAAATTAAAAGCTGGTTCTTTGAGAAAATAAACATAATTGATAAACCATTAGTCAGACTCATCAGGAAAAGAGGGAGAAGATTCAAATCAATAGATTTACAAATGATGAAGGAGAAATAACAACTGACACTGCAGAAATACAAAGGGTCATGAGAGACTCCTAAAGCAACTAAATGCTAATACAATGGACAACCAGGAAGAAACGGATGAATTCTTAGAAAAGTGCAACCTTCCAAGGCTGAACCAGGAAGAAATAGAAAATATGAACAGACTAATCACAAGCACTGAAATTGAAACTGTGATTAAAAATCTTCCATCAGACAAAAGCCCAGGACTAGATGGCTTTACAGTTGAATTCTGTGAAACATTTAGAAAGGAGCTAACACCTACCCTTCACAAACTCTTCCAAAATGTAGCAGAGTGATGAACACTTCCAAACTCATTTTATGAGGCCACCATCACCCTGATACCAAAACTAGACAAAAATGTCACAAGAAAAGAAAACTACAGGCCAATATCACTGATGAGTATAGAAGCAAAAATCCTCAGGAAAATACTAGGAAACACAATACAACAGCACATTAAAAGGATTGTACACCATGATCAAGTGGGGTTTATCCTAGGAATGCAAGGATTCTTCAATATTTGCAAATCAATCAATGTGATAAATCATATTAACAAATTGATGGAGAAAAACCATATGATCATCTCAATAGATGCAGAAAACTTTTGAAAAAAATTCAACATCCACTTATGATAAAACCCCTCCAGAATGTGGGCATAGGGGGAACCTACCTCAACATAATAAAGGCCATATATGACAAACCCGCAGCCAACATCATTCTCAATGGTGGGAAACTGAAAACATTTCCTCCAATATCAGGAACAAGACAAGGTTGCCCACTCTCACCATTATTATTCCACATAGTCTTGGAAGTTTTAGCCATGGCATTTGGAGAAGGAAAAAAAATGAAAATGAATCCAAACCAAAACAGAAGAAGTAAAACTGTCACTGTTTGCAGATGACATGATACTAAACATAGACAATCCTAAAGATGCCACCAGAAAACTACTAGAGGTGATCACAGAATTTGTATAGTAGCAGGATACAAAATTAATGCACAGAAGTCGCTTGCACTCCTATACACTAACAATGAGAAATCTGAAAGGTAAATTAAGGAAACACTCCCATTTACCACTGCAACAAAAATAATAAAATACCTAGAAATAAACCTACCTAAGGAGACAAAATTCCTGTTTGCAGAAAATTATAAGACACTGATTAAAGTAATCAAAGGCAATACAAACTGATGGAGAGATATGCCATGTTTTTGGATTGGAAGAATCAACATTGTGAAAATGACTATACTACCCAAAGCAATCTACAGATTCAATGATCCTTATCAAATTACCAATGGTGTTTTTCACAGAACTAGAAAAAAAATTACAGTTTGTATGGAAACACAAAAGTCCCCAAATAGCCAGAGCAATCTTGAGAACGAAAATTGGAGCTGGAGGAATCAGGCTCCCTGACTTCAGACTATTCTACAAAGCTACAGTAATCAAGGCAGTAGGGTACTGGCACAAAAACATAGAATAGTGGAACAGGGTAGAAAGCTCAGAGATAAACCCACACACATATGCTCACCTTTGATAAAGGAGGCAAGAATATACAGTGGAGAAAAGACAGCCTCTTTAATAAGTGGTGTTGGGAAAACTGGACAGCTACATGTAAAAGAAGGAAATTAGAACACTCTCTAATACCATAATACCATACAGAAAATTAAACTCAAAATGGATTAAAGACCTAAATGTAAGGCCAGATTCTATAACAGTCTTAGAAGAAAACATAGGCAGAAGAAAACATAGGCAGAATACTCTATGACATACATCACAGCAAGGTGCTTTTTGATCCACCTCCTAGAGTAATGTAAATACAAACAAAAATAAACAAATTGGACCTAATTAAACTTAAAAGCTTTTGTACAGCAAAGGAAACCATAAACAAAACAAAAAGACAACCCTCAGAATGGGAGAAAATATTTGCAAACAAAGCAACTGACAAAGGAGTAATCTCCAACATATATAAACAGGTCATGCAGCTCAATGTAAAAGAAAACAATCAGGGCTTCCCTGGTGACGCAGTGGTTGAGAGTCCGCCTGCTGATGCAGGGGACACAGCTTCGTGTCCCGGTCCGGAAAGATCCCACATGCCGTGGAGCGGCTGGGCCCGTGAGCCATGGCCGCTGAGCCTGTGCGTCTGGAGCCTGTGCTCCACAGCAGGAGAGGCCACAACAGTGAGAGGCCTGCGTATCAAAAAAAAAAAAAAAAAATCAACCCAATCAAAAATCAGGTGGAAGACCTATATAGACTTTTCTCCAAGAAGATAGACAGATTGCCAACAAACAGATGAAAGGATGCTCAACATTACTAATCATTAGAGAAATGCAAATCAAAACTATAATGAGGTATCATCTAACACCAGTCAGAATGACCATCATCAAAATATCTACAAACAATATGATAGAGAAAGTGTGGATTAAATGGAACCCTCTTGCACTGTTGATGGAAATGTAAATTGATATAGCCACTATGGAGATTAGTATGGAGTTTCCTTAAAAAACGAAAAATAGAACTACCATATGACCCAGCAATCCCACTACTGGGTATACACCCTGAGAAAAACATAATTCAAACAGTGTCATGTACCACAATGTTCATTGCAGCACTATTTACAATAGCCAGGACATGGAAGGAACCTAAGTGTCCATCAACAGATTAACAGAAAAAGAAGATGTGGCACATATATACAATTGAATATTATTCAGCCATGTAAAGAAACGAAATTGAGTCATTTGTAGTGAGGTGGATCGACCTAGTCTGTCATATAGAGTGAATTAAGTTCGAAAAAGAAAAATAAATACTGTATGGTAACACATATATATGGAATCTAAAAACAAGTGGTTCTGATGAACCTAGTGGTAGGATTGGAATAAGGATGAAGACATGCAGAAGGGACTTGAGGACACAGGGAGGGGGAAAGGGAAGTTGAGACAAAGTGAGAGAGTAGCATTGACATATATACACTACCATAACTCTTACACTACCAAATGTAAAATAGATAGCTAGTGGGAAGCAGCTGCATAGCCCCGGAAAATCAGTTTGGTGTTTTGTGACCACTTAGAGGGGTGCGATAGGGAGGGTGGGAGTGAGGCTCAAGAGGGAGGGAATGTGGGGATATGTGTAGACATGTTGCTGATTCACTTTTTTATACAACAGAAACTAAGACAACACTGGAAAGCAATTATACTGCAATATAGATGTATACATAAATAAAAATAGGAAGAAAACTTTTACTCTTTGAAAAAAAATAATATATTGTTAGATGAAACGTAAATTGAAGTTACCCAAGACAATTTTTCAATATGTATTAATATAAAAAAAATGTAATTCTAGTAAATTATCATCCTACTTTGTAATGAATCTTTCATACAAATAAGCACTACCATAGTAGTAAGGAGATAAGTGGTTTTGAAATTTATTATTTTATATAGTGGTGGAGAAGTATCATAAGGGCAGAGTGAAAAGTTGGTTTTGGAATCCAGTCAGCTATAAACTAGAATACTGGTCCTGCTGGATATGAGTACAGTGACCTTGTCAAATCTCTCTGAATTTTAATTACTTTAGTGTTTAGACAAAAATACCAATACCTACCTTGCAAAATTAACAAAATTTGGTGAGGTAAAGACTTTAGCGTTCTCTGCTGGGTTGAATAGTATTCCTCCAAAATTCAAAATTCATGTCCACTTGGAACCTGTGAATGAATATAACCTTATATGGAAATAGTACCTTTACAGATGTAATCAATTTAAGATGAGGTCATATTGGATTATGGTGGGCTCTATAGACAATATGACAATGCCCTATAAGAAGAGAGAAATTTGGACAAAGTCCCAGATACACAGGCTAGAAGGCCGTGTGAAGCCAGAGTTAGAGATTGGAGTGATGCATCTGAAAAGCAAGGAACGCCAAGGGTTTTCAGTAACAACTAGAAGGTAGAAGGAAGGAATCTTCTCTATAACCTTCGAAGGGACCATGGCCCTGCTGACACCTTGATTTCAGAATTCTGTCCTCTAGAATTCTGAGAAAATAAATTTCTCTTTTAAGCCACGAAGTTTGTAGTACTTTATTATGGCAGCCCTAGGAAACCCATGCATGCATTTAGTAAAGTACTTTGCAAAGTAAGAGCTCATTAGAGGGAAATTATTTTTATTGGCTGGTGACAAGCTTCTTTCTTATACACTATTTTACTTTATGGTTTATGCTCCCTGTGATGTAGTTTTATTATTTCCAGTTTTCAAAAAAGCAGCTTAGAATCAGAGGTTAAGTATTTTGCTACAGATCACAAAATTAAGAAGTAACTGCCATTTATTTCATATTTACTTGACTAAAAATCTTCAATTTTTAAAGCATCACTTGACATTCTTGTTTTAAATTCCACCTCAAATGCTGACAGATAATTAGCCAAGCTTGTCTGTGCTAAGTTTTGAACTGCCAATTGGGAAATCCTAGAATTACCATGTGTCTTTAGGTCTCTGTGCAATACATAAGAAAAATATAGGGAATTCTGGATATTTACAGCAATTTTCATTGACCAGGACTAAAGAGCCTGATAGAAAAGTCTGGTAAATGGTAATAGTTCAAGCAATTGGACCTAAGATCAAATCTATCAGTACATGGTATGGCTAATCACACTTGTACAGATGTGTTTTATGTGAGCAAATCTTTCCATTAGAAGAAAATAAGTTAGGCTAAGAGGGCAAATTCATATCACTACTTTACAGAGTAAAGAAAAAGGATGAAGCAATAGCTTTTAAAGTTGTTAGGCTATTGTTTCAATTCTCTAAGGTACTTCATCTTAAAAGGCCACAAAGGAAAAAATTTGAACCAAGGATTCAAAGTCCATAAAATATTTCCTGAAAACTAACCTAGATTTTTTCCAAGTTGTGAATCATGTTATATAACCAATAAACATACTGCTAATCTTCATGACTCATTTTGAAATAGCCATACATTTCCACTAGTGATAAAATACCATTAAATTCCAAGTTCTCAGGAGCATTTATTTCTAAAGTTGCATTGGAGGCCATATCAAGTAAAGGAAGAAGGCAAACTCTAGAAGGCAACGCCAGACTCCTTTGCTATGTATGACTTCACTCTACTTGACCGACCTAGAAAGGGAAGCAGTATTTTCTGTTCAGTCAAAGCCCAATTCAGAGTGTCCTTACCTCCATAACTTCTTCTCCAATGACTCTAGCCCATATTAATCCCCCTCTTCTCTTCTCAGACAACCAATAGAGCTTGTCCTTTGATTAATGCACTTTTTTCCCTAACATCATTGTGCACTTACTATGTGCCAGACGTTGTGAAAGACACATAGCTCACATTATCTCATTTATTGCTCACAAAAAGCTGTGAGGCAGGGATTTGAGTAGATGCCCTGCCTAAGGATGAAAGTCAAAATCATGCTGATCTTTACCTTTTGTCATGCCTCTAGGGACGCTAAGCACTATTACTATTATCCAGAAACTCAGACAAATAAGCCTCATTTCATCAACAGCTTCTAAAGGGCAAAAAAGAATTACATTTTCAACAATCTTCACAGTAGTTTACACAGTTAGTTCTAGGTCACAAACAAGTTCTTCACAAATAAGTGTTGAATAGTAGATGCTAAGTTGGGAAAAGAAGCATGTTGTGTGGAAATAATATTCTACTGGAAGTCAAGAGACATATGTCACACAGATGTGATCTTGATGAAACAATCTCCCTGAGCTTCATTTTACTTTACATAGTTTGAACGGATCCGATTACAAGATCTCTGACATTCTCTCTCACTCTGACACTAAATGTCGACCAAAAGGTCCAAGGAACTATTACTTAGAAAGGAAAGGGTTACCACCCACAATCAAAGTAGGCTGGATAAATTTTTAAGAGCATTTTGAATTATTACTTCATAGGATACTGCATCTGCCATAGCTGAAGAGAAACCTCAGTACCAGACAGAAATAAAGCAACATCTTTTGGGTGAGAGCAATGCATAGATTTGACTTTTCTAAAGCTGGTGCTGAAATAGACTCCTAATAAGTCTTCCTGCCTCCGCTCCAATATTTTCTCCACAATATAATCAAAGTTGTCTTTCTACAATTACAAACAAATCATTTCACCTGATTAAAAGTCTTCAGTGGCTTCCATGTGCTCTTTGAAAAAGATCAAATCTTCAAAATGGTCTCTAACTTCAACTTTCACCACTGTCTGCTTCAAAATCTTTATTCTAGGCTTCCAGCCATACTCAACATTTTTTCAGATACCTAAATGAGCCAAAAGTACACTCCTCTGTTGGCCTTTGAACAGACACACCAAATAAAAATGCTGAGGATATTTTACATGTGAAAAAGCAACTGAATGTTCATAGCAGCATTACTCTAAATAATCAAAAAGTGAAAACAATACAAATATCTATCAACTAATGGATGGATAAACAAAAGGTAATTCAGTTGTCCTTTGGTATCCCCAGGGAATTGGTTCCTGGACTTGCCTTGGACACCAAAATCCCCGGATGCTGAAGTCCCATAGTAGGTCTTCCATATCTGTGGGTACCAAATCAGTGGACTCAACCAACTGTGGATAATAAACATAGTACAGGATCTGTGGTTGGTTGACTCCATGGATGCCACTCCCATTGATATGAAGGGCCACCTGTATTGAAAAAAGTCTACCTGTAAGTGGACCCACACAGTTCAAACCCATAATTTTCAAAGTTCCACTGTATATCTATGCAATGGAATAGTACTTAGTCATAAAAAGGAATGAAGTACTGATACATGGCACAACATAGATGAACCTTGCATGGCACAACATAGATGAACCTTGCAAACATTATGCTACAGGAAGAGAACCAGACACAAAAGGCCACGTATTGCATGACTGCATTTATATGAAATGTCCAGAATAGGCAAATCCATAGAAACAGAAAATAGATTAGTAGTTGCCAAGGTCTAGAGGAAGGGAGAGTGAAGAATGATTGCTAATGAGTATATTGTTTCTTTTTGGGGAGGTGAAAATGTTCTAAAATTAGATTAGATTTTAGTTATAGTTGCACAACTTAATACTAAAAAGCATTTATATTGTACACTTGAAGTAGATAAATTATATTATGTTTGAATTATATTTCAAGAAAAGTGTTAAAAATGCAATTAAGGATGCTGTGAAAGTCATTATAGAAGTGGCAGAGAGGTAGAGTAGTCCAGTGCAAATAAATAATTGAACTTAGATTGGAGTGTTGGCACCTCAGCTTGGTTGTTGTGTGAGCTTGGGTAAACCAGCTCTCAGCCTTTACCTGCAAAACAGGGGATAATACAACGTGTACTAGTGTGAGGATTAAATGGGATAGAGTAGGTAAAAATGCTTTGTAAATGGCAAAATGCTCTTCAAATGTAAGATCTAGTAAGATAATACATTATATAACTATTATTGCAATATATGGTACATATGTGAAGTCCAGTATTTAACACCTGTTTTTGTTTTTTTTTTTTTTTTTTTTTTTACGGTATGCGGGCCTCTCACTGTTGTGGCCTCTCCCGTTGCGGAGCACAGGCTCTGGACGCACAGGCCCAACGGCCATGGCTCACGGACCCAGCTGCTCTGCGGCATGTGGGAACTTCCCGGACCAGGGCACGAACCCGTTTCCCCTGCATCGGCAGGCGGACTCTCAACCAATGCATCACCAGGGAAGCCCAACACCTGTATTTTTATTCTTAGTCCCACAAGGCCCCTTGATAACAATCAGAAGAATTAACTTCAGATGAAGAAAAATGCTCTTAATTATCCCCTTTTAATTTTAGATAATATAAAATTATTCTATTATATTTGGTTGATATTTAGACAATTGAATTTTGTTCATGAGTCTCTGAACACCACATTTTCATCTTATGCTAATACTCTAAGAAGGCAATTTTGTTCAGAAAATCCAAAGATGATAACTCTATGGAAAAGATTTGAAAGCCAGGCTCTATAATATGACATTAAGAAGGCAGGGAAGAGAAGAGGAAGGATGTGTATTTCTTTATAAATCTTTGCTAAGAATCTTGGGGTGGGGAGAGAGAAGCAAACATCTGCAGTGGTAAACTTTTTTTCTCCTTAAACCTAAAGGACAGCCGAAAAGCAATCTGTTGTTTGTATAGAAAGAAATGCTAGTAAAAGAGGAAGAAAATACGCTTGGGGGAACATCTGCTCTGAGAAATCACTTGAAAAGTAAGCATGGGGAAACATTTGCACAACATACAGCATATACTGTGCTGCAGAAATGGAGAGAGAATAATGCAGGGAAGATCTGCATGCACAAATATATGTGGCATAGGGAAACAAGTAAAAAATATATATTAACTATTTTCATCTTCAAAATTAATTAGCAAATATATTTTAATACTAGGCTGTAAAGGTCATTATCACTAGAACACAGTGACCTCAAATGACATCTATCACTCTAGCATAAGTTAACCTCCCTGCCCAAACTTATGAGGTGCTCATTGTAAGTAGAGTAAAATTGAAATGGAGGATGTTTTCCCTGCTTTTGAGGAGCTCTTAGCTAATTTAGAAAGATAGAGTCAATGTCTAGAAAGGACATATTGACATATACAACACCATAGAAGTAAATGTAAATATGACGCCAAGAACACAGAAGAGTAATGAAAATTTACAAAAATGGAATAACCTGGATGGAGTGGGGTTACTCAAGAAAGGTCAGAGGTCATTAGCCACATTAGCTGCCTTTGAGCCAAATCCAACCAAAAGTTTTCTTTGGTTTGTGTGCATTCACGTGCACACACACACACACACACACACAAACACAAATTATATTACATGTTTAAAAATTGAGAAGGTTACCATAAGAATTTAGATACCTGGTTTCTTCTGAAAAAGTAGATAATCAAAAAAACTGGGTCTACTTTCCTACGTGGCAATAGTCAGCTTGACCTAAGTCACAGCTGCGTACTTTAGAGGCAGCATGTGTTCTGTCCACCACATTCCCCTCCACTCCAAATTACATCTCTAGTGCATTGGTTAAGAAGATTGCTGTAAAGGCAAATCAGAGCAGAAGCTCTCAAATACTAGGTATGTAAGGAACATTTGTATGTTGTGTTTGTATGTTTTATGTATGTATGGAACCATTGAGTATGTATGTATGTGCACACATGTATGAAACACCTGGCCTCAGTGTATGTTACATAAGAAACATTTGAGGTGTTAATTACAAATACCATTTCCTGGAATATACCACAGAACTACAGTCTCTGAGGCCAGGTGACTGGAATATGCATTTTGTTAAAAACTAGCACCATAAATATTTCTTAGATACACATAAATTTGCAAACCACTGTTCTTGGCCATCTCCACTCAAATTCACTTTACTTACTGGTGGAAGATTAACCTTAATCTACATGTTGCTTTCTGCTGAAAAATCTTTAATGATTTCCTCTTATCTACTGAATAAAGTTCAAACTAGGCAGTCTGGCATACAAAGCTTGCTATGATATATTCTAAGGCACTTTTTCATTATTTTCTGACTACATAAATCTTTCATTCTTTTCAGGTTGAACTACCTCTTCCTCATAAATGCCTCATACCTCTAACCACTAGGCCTTGGCAGAGGCTTAACCTTATATGTGAAAATGTATTTTTTCTATCTGCCTATTAACTGATACCTAGGTAGATACCTAACTTAACTTGGGGCAATCATAATTTTTCCCCAGTGTTTCTCCCTAAGAGGTTGTAAAACTCAAGAGCCCATGACATTTATGTGTTCATATATGTGGGGCAGAAAAGCAGAGAAAGACCTGGAATGGACCTTAGGTATATACATTTTTGACAAGCAATTTGGTGGGTGATTCTGAAGTAAAGGAAATACTTTCAGAACCACTGGTATAGGAAATAAACATTGATTTGGAATCAGAAGACCCGTTACTAAACTTGAGCTCACCATTAACTTACTGGGTGACAGCATAAATCGGCAAAGATTTCTGAACTTCAGATTTGTCCATCTGTAAGATGTAGGAGTGGTACAATGAAAATGATTATCAAAATATTGAACGATTGGGAATGCATACTTCTCTTCTTGTTGAACGTTGCTTTGCTATTTCTCCAACAGACTGTTTCTAACCTTTACAGTGTGATGCTCTGAATTTGTCCCAAACATAGTTCCATGATTGGTGACCACAAAAAAACCTACTCTGTAGAATAGGACTTGAGCCAGGTGACATAAAGGTTTTCTTTCCCTCATTGACTTCTGAGAAGGAGTTGTGAGAAAAACAAAAAGAAAAGAAAACAACAACAACAAAAAGAAAACAGAGATGCTAAGTGTGTGCTGAAAGTGAACTGTCCACAGAAGCTGAAGCTGAAATCATACAGAGATGGACAAAGGGAATTTATTACAGGGTTACAGAGAAGCATCTGTTATGGGGTCTGACTTAAATCTTTGGCTGTAGCAATTTTATTATGAACTTTATGTGTAAAAGCAATAACAGTGCAATAAATGAAATCTTATGTATGTGTCTGATATTTTTATCGGTAGCTAATATACCATTCCTACAATATTTCCTAACATCTAACATGACCCTTGAAAGATTGTCCCTGGATAAAAATGTTCTAATTCTAGAAAGGAACTTCTTGACTCACTTGTTCTTCATGGTAATATGACTAAAAAGTCCTGTACACAAGATTGTGCTTAATTTGGAAAAGTATCTTATTCAAACATATGGTAAATACTAGGGATGATATGGAACATTTGTTAAACTACCAAAAGATCCAAGAACACTTCCTTGGTTCCAAGAAGTTTATATTTACACATATTAATAAATATATATACATATATATAAATAAATATATACACATATATATGTACATATAAATATATATATATATATATTGCCTCGTCTTCAAAATTCCAAATGATTAGATAATTCAATTCAATGAGGAAAAAAAGCTGTTATACTTACTTTGGATACATTATAAAACAAATCATAAATTTGCCTGTGGCAGCTGTAGACAGCCACAGTTTTTCAATTATAAATAAATAAAACATCTCAGCTTTATATACCATTACATGGTGGTCTGAAGAAGATTCTGAACAAGTTGCATATTAAGTATTGGGTGGAAAAGAACAACTGCCTTGTTTCTCAAAAGGAGTATTAAGCTTCCAGTAAAATTCAAGTATTTTCAAAAGATTTATCTCCCTCTTTCACATTGATAGGAAATGTATAAAATATGTTATGTCATATGTTGGAATAAATTTGTTAGATACTCAAGTAGATAATGAAGTATTTGAAATTTTGGAGAAGGTGAAGAATCATGAAAATAACCATCTGCTTGGGTATTACCTACCACTCCTATTACCTTCTTTCTCTTTTGTTGACTTCATAACCATTTTGAAAATACACAAAAAGATAGAAAACATAGTCATTAAGTGTGAGAACCTGCACAACCTGAACTGGTCATATACAGATTACATAAATAGAGACATTTTTCTAACGTAGATTTAAATTGACAAGTGATTAATTGAAGGAAGGGAGCTGCCAAAAGGAAGTTTCCTTTAAATGCCAAAACCAGTAGTCTTGTTATTTGAAAAGTGCCAAAAATATTGACTGACCTGAAACATTGACTAAAAGCTGATTGCTTCGACCAAATACTTCTGAGAGTTTCTCCAGTGTGGCTCTGCTAACTTTGGAAAAAAATTTGACATACCTAAAAGGTTGTAAATTCTTTAAATAAACATGCCATTATTTTTCAGAATTATTACTTTCAACGTTTTTGTTTTGATTCAGGCAATCAGATCCCTTAATTTGAGCTTTTGAACATGAATCTTATTATGTGAACACTTATAAAAGTGTAAAATTGAATCACTATATCTTGAAAATAAATATTTTAGATCTATTAATTAAACTTATTGTTAGAATATTTATAATTCTTTTATCACAGTAATCTAAACACAACAAAATGTTTCTTTTCGGGGGGGGTTCTGGACACATTACAGTTTTCAATGTAGATTAGGATTTATTTATACCAAAATAGACTTTATAATTCAACTTCTACTTGCTGAGGTAATTATATACTATGATATTAATGAATGTTAGTTAGAATTAAGCCCAGAATCTTCTGACATATTGAATTTATTCAAATTTTTACAATATAGCCTGTCTCACAGGCTATAGTTTTCATACAAATGATTTGATTCTTTTTATGAAGTATGGGATAAATCACACTAATTGTATATACATACAAAATACATTTCTTCATGAGAATATAAAGACTAAACTAGTATTTAGATTATTTAAAATTCCATTATAAAATTTTATATAGAGACAATCTTACAGAAGAGCATACATTGTTTTCATAATTGATGCATACTCTATCATTATTTTTTGGTTGTTAACAACTTAATTTATATATAATTCAGAAACCATATAATTCACCCATTTAAAGAGGCTGGGGGGTGGAGGAAAAGAGGAAAAAATGTAAAGTGTATAATTCAATGGGTTATAGAGTATTTTGAGCTGTAAAACTATAACCACAGTCATAGAACATTTTCATCATCCTCCCCCCAAAACCCCTCTACAAATGTAGCCTTTAACACTTAATCCTCCCCTTCCTTTCTGTCCTAAGAAACCACTAATCTATATTTTGTCTCTATCACTATGCCTTTATGGATATTTTATATAAATGGAGTCATATGCATTGTGGTCTTCTGTGACCAGCTTCTTTCATATAGCATAATGTTTCCAAAGTTCATCCATGTTGTGGCATGTATCAGGGAATCATTTTTTTTTCAGCCAAATAATATTCCATTGTAAGGATATACCACATTTTATTTATCCATTCATCAACTGATGGACATTTGGGCTATTTACATTTTTGGGCTGTTATGAATGATACTGTTATGAATATCCATGTATAAGCATTTGTGTGGATATATAATTTCAATTCTCCTGTTATATCATTAGGAGTGGAATTGCTGGGTCATATGGAAACTTTATGTTTAACTTTTGAGGAACTGCCAGACTGTTTCTCATAGTAGCTGCCGATTTTACATTCCCAGCCAGCAGTGTATGATGGTTAAAATTTTTCCACATCTATGTCAATATTTATATTACATTTTTTTTTTTTGTGGTACGCAGGCCTCCCACCGCTGTGGCCTCTCCCGTTGCGGAGCACAGGCTCCGGATGCGCAGGCCCAGCAGCCATGGCTCACGGGCCCAGCCACTCCTTGGCATGAGGGATATCTTCCTGGACTGGGGCACGAACCCGCATCCCCTGCATCGGCAGGAGAACTCCCAACCACTGTGCCACCAGGGAAGCCCTATTTTACATTTTTTGATTAAAGACATCCTAAACATCTTAGTGGGTGTGAAGTGAGTATCTCATGCTTTTGCTTTGCATTTCCTTACTAATGATATTAAACATCTCATCATGTGTTTGTTGGCCATTTTCATAAATTCTTTGGAGAAATGTCTTTTCAGGTTTTTGCCCATTTTATAATTATTTGTCTTTATATTGTTGAGTTGTGAGAGTTATTTTCATATTCTGGATATAAATTTCTTATTATATATGACTTGCAAATATTTTCTCCAATTATGTGGTCTGTCTTTTTACTTTCTTGATGGTATCTTTTGAAGCACAGAAGTTTTTAAATTTGATGAAGCCCAGTTTATCTATTTTTTCTTTTGTTGCTTATACTTTATGTGTCATATTTAAGAAACCATTGCCTAATCCAAGGTCATGAAGATTTGCATGTATTTTTTAAGAGTTTTATATAATATATTGTATCAATTCTGGATACTGGCATCCCTGAACCATTACTGGGCTTTCTGTTGTTGTTTGCTTGACTGGACTCTTTTAGTAAAGTCTATTTCCCTTGCAGTGTAAAGTCTTTTATGTTGCATCTCAGAGTGTGTAGCCTTTGGGTATGTGCACAGCCACTCTGGAATGATAGTATTTTTAACAGTCATTTAGCCAAGTATCATTAGCATAGCATTTTAGCAGTCTTTTCTTTGAGTCTCCCTTTCCTGGACACATCCAGTAGTTAGATAGATTCCACTAATTGCTGGCACATTGCTCTGTTGGTTTGATCATGCTCTGGATCCTAATTTTTCCACAGTTTGATCCACTTAAATTGGGGCCCCTTCACAGGGATAGTTTTTGAGGCAGGTATTTGAGGTTTTTTTCTTATATCAGGAGGTGTCTTAGCTATCACTTTTCATAGTTTTCTCTGGTAAAGCAGCTGGCCTGTGATTTTGCTTGTTGTCTCATGGAGCTACCAGTCTTTTTTTATTTGCTTATCACCAAAGTCTTCATTGTTTTCAAGAGGGCCCTTAGGCTTGAACTTCCCCACACTTCATTTCAAATGAAGTCAGTTCATCTGTGGAATGTTTCAGAACTCTCTGTTCTTATAAACTCTCTCTACCCCTGGGAGAAAGATCTCTGGACCACTACTGGGGATGCTAGACACAGTGGTAGCCTCTGGCCTTCTCCGCTTGCTTCTCACAGTATTTAACTTCTGCCCTATGAGTGAGCTGGTTAGGATTCCAGGATCAGGATACCAGGATTCTCTGTCTCCAGCCATTGGAGTGGAGCCTCTACCATATGAATGGAGACTTATTGGAGGAAGAAATCTCCAACCTCTCCACCACACTCACCTAGAATTTAATTTTTGCAATGAGTAGCTTGGGGAGGGGGAAATGAGAAATGCTAGCAGCCTGCTCTTCCCAGATGATACTATGCCCTTGACTGAAAACTGGGGGGAGAAGGTGTCCTGTGTTCTTGGCTACATCCACAAGGAATGGAGTTGGAGTTTCTAGGCAGGAGTGAGGGATGGAATGGGTAATGGTTTAAATGTTAAAGACGTTTGCTGTTTTTACCAAGTTTTAGTATATTTTCTTGATTTTTTTTTCATTTGCTATATGCCCTGAGGTCAATTTATAGAGACTTAAAAGAAAACATATATATATTGATATACATATAGAATAGATATATGTATATAGATATATATATATAGAGAGAGAGAGGTATAAATTATATATAGATATGTATTTATCTATATGTATAGTTATCTATCTATCTATCTATCTAATCTGTACCTCTATCTATATCTATCTAGCTTGTTTCACAGTGAAACAACTATGCTTGTTTCACTGGGTAGCAGGTTATGGAACTCTTCATGCTGCCATTCCAAAAGTGGAATTATTTATCTTTAAAGAAACAAACTTTTCTTCTTTTTCTTTTTTAGTTAAACAATGATTTTATGCTTGATTACAACAGACACATTTATGCAACCAGGGAAGAGGTTGTGGATGACTCATATTTCCAACTGGGGGTAAGACTCCTTTGGTCTTGTAATATCAAGCCAACTGGTGAATATGGCTGTCAATCAGAATCAGACAGAATTTAGCATCTTTATTCTTTCTGTTCCTCTCAAGATGCTTTCAAACAGCAACAGCTCTCTTAATTAAATGATAGAGATCCTCAGGAAGATCAGGAGCAAGTCCTTGGGACTTAAGAATTCTCAAGATTTTATTGCCTGTCACAAAACGTACTTGTGCAACACCATGTGAGTCTCTCAGGATCACACTGTTCTGTAGGGGAGTCAGGCCCTTCTTGACCAGTTTGTAGATCTACTCCTTCACATTGTCAGATGTCAGCTTCAGCCAGGTGGGGATGCTGTGGCAGTAGGGCAGAGTCTTGTGGGACTGGCCCTTCCCTGAAACGTGCATGTGACCCATGGTGGTGGCGGTCTCTAAAGAAACATACTTTTTAAGGTTCAACATGAAAATCATTGTTCATTAGTATTGAATGTCTGCTTCATCAGACCAATGATTATTTATCTTGTTTTGCCTATAGTTGAATCACCTTTAAAATTTATATTTCTTAGATGATGCTATTATTTTTGAAGGATAAAAAAAATCAAGGTTTATGCTTCTTTATGTAACACAAACACACACATATGTTTACACCTACACATTTTAGTGGCCTTAATAGATATTGATTAATTATTTATTCTGTGTCTATTAATTCCCTGAAATAGTATCAGACATCATGTTTCTTTTGATGAGTTGCTCTGCCACACTCCAACAAACATAATACTTGCCCCCATGACTACAGGAATCTATAAGTTGAACTAGTCACTGAAGCTGGGTCAAATAGAGCCCTATCTTTGGGTAATTTCTTTTTCTGTAACTGAGAGTTCCTTTTTTCTCTAGACCATAAGCTGATACGATATGATATGATATAAAATTGAAGTTGCCTCTGGGCACATCGCCATCCATATAAAGGAAGCTTCCATATGGTACGAGAAAATGAAGTCAACACAGAAAAGTGGTCACTAAGTGAAGAGAAACAGAAGAAAAGAGGAGAGACAGAGAGAGAAAGAGATAATTAATAATATTGTTTGAGACTCTGAATATTGTTTCTGAGGCCAGATCTAAGCCTGATATTCCTATAACTTGTTTGAGTTGGTTTTCTCTCACTTGCAATTGAAAGAGCCTTTATTGATACATCATATATATATATATATACATTATAACTGTAAAGACATAAAAGGTCATATATATCTATATTTGTGTATGCACATACACATCAGTAAAATGTGTATATTAGGAATTATAACAAATCATGGACATTAAGGACATGACAGAACAAAATTGACAAATTTCTTGAATCTAAATTTTCGTATTGAGTTACACAAGTAATTTCACTGTGTAGAGAAAATCTTTCAAAAATTTTTTTTCATGTAGTAGATTCACATAGTCAGTCAGTAGAATTTGCTGAGATTCCACTTGTATCAGCATTACATTATACTTAAAATAAAAGAGGATCCTATCACAATGGCTTAAAAATATTGTAATTTGTCTCTTACACTAAGATGCCCAGCTTTATGCAGTTTGAGAGTGCCATCAGTGACCTACTTTTTTTTTTAATCATCTTTAACTTCTGCCTTTTCTAATGTGTTGGCTTTTGTCCTTATGTTTATTGTCTTATGGTTAAAAAATAACTGCTGAGTCTCTAGGTTTCACATCAATGTTCCAGTCAAGATGAAGAAGTGCAAAATGGCAAAAAAACAAAACAAAACAAAAACAAAAACTCAAAGGTGAAGAAGCGATGAAAGATGTAGAATGAGCATTTAGATATAAAAATTTAAGACCTGATATCAAGGTCTTGGATTTAGGAGTCACTGGTGTATGGATAGTAATAAATCTATGGGACTGGATAAGGTGATCCATGCAGGGAATGGAGAGTGAAAAGATAAGGCAGGTGACAAAAAAGAATTTCAGATAATTTTACCAGTTAAAGCTTAGGGTCCAGATGGACAATAGACATATGAAAAGATGCTCAAAATTATTATTTATTAAGAAAATGGCATTTAAAACACAAAGAGATCACAAACATGCACACACACACACACACACACACACACACACACACACACCAGAATTGGTAAAATTAGAAAGACTAAAAAGACCAAGTGTTAGCAAGGATGTGGAGAAACTTGAGCATTCATATGTTACTGGTAGAAGTGTATAGTGGTAAAACCATGTGGGAAACTGTTTGGAAGAATCTATCAAAGATAAAAATATGTCTATCATATGGCCCACCAGTTCCATTCTTGGGCAAATATCCATAGGAGTGTTTATGTTCACCAAAACACATGCATAGAAAAGAGCCAAGAAATTTAAATACTGTAAAGTCCAATAACAGTTGAATATATTGCAGTACATTTATACAATGGAATATTAGTTCAATGAATGAACTAATACTACACACAACATGGATGATTTTTACAGACATGATGACTGGCAGAAATAAGATATAAAAGGATACATATGGTGATAGACAGGAGAACAGTGGATAACTCTTGGAAGATATAGATTGAAAGGGGACATGAGGGAGATTATAGGATTTTAGAAATGTTCTATATTTTATTTTATTTATAAATGTTTTATTTATTTTATAAATGTTCTATCTATCTATCCATCCATCCATCCCTTTATATATCCTCACTTTGTTCGCTGAAAAGGCCTAGAAATAATTACAAACCCAGTAACAATGAATATCCCTAGTATACTCAGATTGTAAACTTGAAATATAATTTTTTATTCAATGTAACCAGACCTTTTTGGGGAAAATGACTGATCCCAGGTATGGGGGAGAAAACGTAGAAGGTGAAGCTGGAACATTCTGAGATACCAGATAGAAAGGAAACTATCAATGCTCATTAGGGTCATGTCAAAAGGACTTAGAAGATAACTTGGATAGGCCTCACTGGCCAAAGAAAAGACAATTTAAACTTCAGTAAGGATACATATAGCAAAGATGGAAATCTATGAAGTGTGTTTAATCTCTTGAGTTTCAAATTATATTAAACAGGATATACTGATTTTTTATCTATTGAGGATGCCAGAATTGATTCATTCTCTTGAAAATTGGGTAAATAAGTGGAGGGACTCATGTATTTATACTGATTTTCCTATGTAAACTTTACCAATTGATAACCAATTAGTTGATGAGGGTAAGTACCTCCTTTTGAAATTCTTACAGTAAAGAAATGAACACAAAATAATTGAATTAGTAAATATCCATTTTTTTACTTCCCAATGAATCAAGAGATTTATGCTTTGTATATTAATTATTGCTAAAAAAAAAAAGAAAGAGAAAAAAACAGGCGTTATGTGACTCCTGATAAAATAACACAGTATTGCCTATATTCTTGCTGAAGAGTTTGAACATGAGTCTGATCAAGCCTTGGAGCTAGTTGTCAATTTTCAGGAAATAGAGAGGACAGAAGAATATTTTGGACTACATCATGTCTGTTCAATCAATGGAATCTATACTGTGGGAAAGTCTAAAATTTTAATAGTTCATGTTCTTCAGCAAGTAAATTGTAAGGGAGAGAAAGAAGGGATGAGGGAATATACTGATTGTAAGAGACAAAATATTTCTCATATTTTATCACATATCACATATTTTTAAAATTGGCATGGCTAAACTGTAATGTCTAAGAATGCAAACTGGGGTGATAAAACCAAGCAAGTAATAAATTACGATAAAAGTCAGAATGGTGGCCTTTTTGTGAGAGAGGGTAGGGACTGAAGTGAAAATAGAGGACATGGAGGGAGCACTTGGGTAACTGAATGAATTTCATTTCTTGAGCTGGGTGGTGGTTATAGAAGGATGTTTGTTTTATAGTATATATTTGTTTAATGTGATTTTCTTTGTTTCATTTTATTTTAAAGTTAAAAGTCAAAAAATGAACAAAATAATTTAAAAATAAGCATAATAAAAATAAATGTGCAATAAATTCATTTTTCAGAGACAGAAACAGAATTTTTCAACAGCCTTTCCACACTAAAAGAAAAATTAAAGGTGGCTCTTTTGGAAAAAAGGGAAAATAATGTTAAATAGAAAATGAACACACAGAATGAAATGTTTAACACTGAGAAGGGAAAAAATGTGATGAATACTTACTTGTATCAATAACAGCAATATTATGAGGAATTAAAATATATGTGGAAAATAACATAATTGAGAGTGGATATAAATTGATTTAAATGTTCTAAGTTTCTGTAAGTATCAGGGAAGTGGTAAAAATAATATTTTTTAAAAGTGTGATAAGTAAGGCATATGACTTGTGATCTTTAGGATAATTATTAGAATAGTAAAATAATAAACAACTATAAAATTAATACAAAGAAAATAAATATAAGCCCAACTATATAGAAATGGCATTAAATAAAAGAGTGAAAATATTCCAAGTAAAAATATTGATTATTAGAATTGATTAAAAAGATAAAATCCTGGGCTTCCCTGGTGGCGCAGTGCCTGAGAGTCCACCTGCCGATGCAGGGGACACGGGTTTGTGCCCCGGTCCGGGAAGACCCCACATGCCTTGGAGAGGCTGGGCCCATGAGCCATGGCTGCTGAGCCTGCGCGTCTGGAGCCTGTGCTCCACAACGGGAGAGGCCACAACAGTGAGAGGCCCACGTACTGCAAAAAAATAATAATAATAAAAATAAAAAAGATAAAATCCAACCATATATTATTTAAAAGATACAAAATTTAAATATAAGGATAGAAAAAATTTAAAAGAAAAATAAATGAAAATCATATGCCATGTAAACACTAACCAAGAGTAATCTGGTGTAGCTATACCAGTACAGTAAGTCCCCTACATATGAACCTTCAAGTTGCAAATTTTCAAAGGTATGAACGTGTGTAGGCACATCCAATCATGTAAGTTAGTTCCCATGTCTGGCATACATTGTCACATGTGTGCATCCTCTACCAGTGGTTGTTCTTTTGTGTACTTTATTATACAGTACCATATAGAGTACAGTAGTGTGGTATTTTATTTCAAACCCAGGATGTCCAGAAGCAAGTGTTAAAAGCAGCAGTGATGTAGCTGGTACTGCTAAGAAACACCAAGAATTGGAGGCTGAGAAAAGATGAGGAGAGACAAGAGGAAAAAGAAGTAATTGAAGAACTGAAGAGATTCATGATGCAGGAAATGGCAAGGGGATTTTCTTTATTTGAGGAGGTATTGTTAGTTTTTGAGGCACAGGACCCATACGTAGAATGGTACACAAATGTTGTAGCAACCATTCAGAATGCAATCCAGCGCTAACAAGTCATCTATGATGAGGAAAAAAAAGAGCTAAGAGCTACTACCCAGACATTACTTGATCGTTTATTCAAGAGGGTAGATAGAATTGAATCCAGCAAGGAACCAGAACCTGTGCCATCAACGTCAGGCATGAGTGAAATTTCAACTTGCCCTCTGTCTCCTATTGTTGATGATCCTTCAGCTCTACCATCTCCCACTTACTCTCCCTCCTTCAGTCAGTAACTCTTCTTTCATGTTCACTCAATGTGAGCCCCTGTATGCCAGCTGTTGTACTGTACTACTGTACTTTTCAAGGTATTGTACTATAAGATTAAAAGTGTTTTCTTTATTTTTTGTGTTATGTATTATTTGTGTGAAAAATATTATAAACCTATTACAGTACAATACTATATAGCTGGTTGTGTTAGTTGGGTACCTAACCTAACTTTGTTGGACTTACAAACAAATTGGACTAATAGACATGCTCTTATGAACTTGTTTGTATGTTGGGGATTTACTGTAATGGACATAGTAAATGTTAGAATAACTTAGGGATAAAGAGAGGCATTCATAATGGTAAAATGTCAGTATAACAAGAAAATATCATAACTCTAACTCCTCATTTAGCAAACACCGTAGCCCCAAGGTATATAAAGTGAAATTAACAAAAATAAAAATAGATATACAAAATCCATGATCATAGTAGTAGTCTTTCTCACATATATTTCAACTTAGAATAACAGGAAAAAGATAATGATATAAAAATTTGAACTACACAGTTAATTAATTTGACCTAATTGACATATAGAACACTGTGCCTGACAATGACAGAACTCAGTTCTTTTCATGTGTATAGAAAATATTTATTAACATGGACCACACACTGGCTCAAAAAGAAAGTCTTGATATATTTCAAAGTATCAAATCACTCAGATTTTATTTTCTGGCCATAATTGAATTAAGCTAAAACTCAATAAGAAGGCAATAATTATACATAATCCCATTGTCAGGAAATTGAGCAATTTATTTCTAAATAATCCATGGGTAAAAGCAGAAATCAAGACAGAAGTTCTAAAGTATTTTGGAAGAAATTATAATAATATGGTATGACAAAAGAAAACGTGAGGGTGGCAGCTATGTGCTTAGAGAAAAAATTATTACCCAGAGTGCTTTTATTAGAAAAGAAGAAAGACTGAGAATAAATGATTTAGGCATTTATATCAAGAACCAAGAAAAAAGTCAGGCATAAGAAAGGAAGAAGGAAGGAAAATGTAAAGATAAAGTAGGAATTAATGAATTAGAAAGCAGATAATAAATAGAGAAAAATCAGTGAAATCAAATATTGGTTCTTTAAATGCGTTAATAGAAATGATAAATCTCTAGAAATACTATTCAGGAAAATAAAAGGGAGAGAGAACAAGGACATCACTACAGATTCTACAGACATTTTAAGGTAATGAGAGGTTACTGGAACTACTTTATGTAGATGCCATTAACAGTTTACATGAAATTGATTATTCCTCAAAAAACATAAGCTACCAAAGCTGATAGAGCTGAAAATCTTTTTACTGGGCTTTATTTTAAAGAAAGTGACTTTGTTTTAAAAGTTTCCATATGCACATGCACATATACACGTGCACACACACATTTAGGCTCATGTGGCTTTCCTAATGAATGCTTCCAAATATTTGGGAAATAAGGAGCACAAATTTTGTACAAACACTTCCAGAAAACACAAGAAGGAGCACTTCCTCAATGTGCGGGTTAAGGACAGTATAACCTCAATTC
The DNA here is from genome assembly GCF_964270905.1 of Leucopleurus acutus. Taxonomy (NCBI): domain Eukaryota; kingdom Metazoa; phylum Chordata; class Mammalia; order Artiodactyla; family Delphinidae; genus Leucopleurus; species Leucopleurus acutus. The sequence goes on from NC_139148.1 coordinate 85,419,810, forward strand.
TATATTCTAAAATAAGCATGGGAGGAAAGGAAAATTACATATCAGTCTTCTCATTTACATAGATGTTAAAATAACAAGATGTTAGCAATTGAAATCATTGACATATTAAAAGAATAAAACATTATATTCCACGGAACATTATTTTAGTTATGTAAGAGTGTTTTAGTGCTAGAAAATCGGTTATATTAAAAGGAAAAAAAATGTGGATACTTCATATGATCATCTTTGACAAATGCAGACAAAACATTTGATAAAATTCAACAACATGATAAAATTCCAACTAAATTAAGAATAGAAAGAAAAGAGGCTCCTTCAAGATGGCAGAGGAGTAAGACATGGAGATCACCTTCCACCAGACAAATACATCAAAACTACATCTACAAGTGGAACAACTGCTACAGAACACCTACTGAACACTGGCAGAAGACCTCAGAATTCCCAAAAGGGTCTTGGTACTCTGGCCAGGTGTCAGGCCTGAGGCTCTGAGGTGGGAGAGCAGAGTTCAGGACATTGGTCCACCAGAGACCTCCTGGTGGCGAGAAGTCTCCCAGAGTTTTCCATCTCAACAATAAAACCCAATTCCACTCAACAACAAGCAAGCTACAGTGCTGGACATCCCATGCCAAACAACTAGCAAGACAGGAGAACAACCTCACCCATTAACAGAGGGGCTGCCTAAAATCATAATAAGTTCACAGAGAACACAAAACACACCACCTTAGGCGGTGCTTCCCACCAGAAAGACAAGATTCAGCCTCATCCACCAGAACACAGGCACCAGTCCTCTCCACCAGAAAGCCTACACAACCCACTGAACCAACCTTGCCCACTGGGAACAGACAACAAAAACAACAGGAACTATGAAGCTGCAGACTGCAAAATGGAGACATCAACACAGTAAGTTAAGCAAAATGAGAAGACAGAGAAATACACAGCAGATGAAGGAGCAAGGTAAAAACACACCAGACCAAACATATGAAGAGGAAATAGGCAGTCTACCTGAAAAAGAATTCAGAGCAATGATAGTAAAGATGATCCAAAGTCTTGGAAATAGAATGGAAAAAATAAAAGAAGCATTTAACAAGGACTTAGAAGAACTAAAGAGCAAACAAACCATGATGAACAACACAATAAATGAAATTAAAAGTTCTCTAGAAGGAATCAATAGAAGAATAATTGAGGCAGAAGAACGGATAAGTGATCTGGAAGACAAAACAGTGGAAATAACAACCACAGAGCAGAATAAAGAAAAAAGAATGAAAAGATTTGAGGAAAGTTGCAGAGACCACTGGGACAACATTAAACGCACCAACATTTGAACTATAGGGGTCCCAGAAGGAGAAGAGAAAAAGAAAGGGTTTGAGAAAATATTTGACACAATTATAGATGAACACTTCCCTAAACTGGGAAAAGAAATATTCATTCAAGTCCAGGAAGCACAGAGTTTCCCATACAGGATAAATCCAAGGAGAAACACGCCAAGACACATGTTAATCAAACCCTCAAAAATAAAATACAAACAAAAAATATTAAAAGCAGCAAGGGAAAAGCAAAAGATAACACACAAAAGAATCCCATAAGGTTAACAGCTGATCTTTCAGCAGAAATTGTTCAAGCCAGAGGGAGTGGCAAGACATATTTAAACTGATGAAAGGGAAAAACCTACAACCAAGATTACTCTACACAGCAAGGATCTCATGCAGATTCAATGGAGAAATTAAAAACTTTACAGATAAGCAAAAGCTAAGAGAATTCAGCACCACTAAACCAGCTCTACAAAAAATGCAAAAGGAACTTCACTAGCCAGGAAAAACAAGAGACAGAAAAGATCTACAATAATAAACCCAAAACAATTAATAAAATGGTAATAAGAGCATACATATTGATAACTACATTAAATGTAAATGGATTAAATGCTCCAACCAAAAGACATAGACTGGCTGAATGGATACAAAAACAAGACCTGTATATATGCTATCTACAGGAGACCCACTTCAGACCTAAGGACACATACAGACTGAAAGTGGGGGGATGGAAAAATATATTCCATGGAAATAGAAATCAAAGGAAAGGTGGAGCAGCAATTCTCATATCAGAAAAAAATAGACTTTAAAATAAAGACTATTACAAGAGACAAAGAAGAACACTACATAATGATCAAGGGATCAAACAAAGAAGAAGATATCACAATTGTAAATATTTATGCACCCAACATAGGAGCACCTCAATACATAAGGCAAATGCTAAGAGCCATAAAAGGGGAAATTGACTGTAACACAATCATAATAGGGGACTATAACACCCACTTTCACAAATGGACACATCATCCAAAATGAAAATAAAACAGGAAACACAAGCATTCAATGATACATTAAGAATGATGGAAATAATTGATATTTTTAGGACATTCCATCCAAAAACAACAGAATACACTTTCTTATCAAGTGCTCATGGAATATTCTCCAGGATATATCATATCTTGGGTCACAAATCAAGCCTTGGTAAATTTAAGAAAATTGAGTCATATCAAGTATCTTTTCCATCCAGAGTGCTATGAGACTAGATATAAATTACAGGGAAAAAATCTGTAAAGAATACAAACACATGGAAGCTAAACAATACACTATTTAATAACCAAGAGATCACTGCATAAATCAAAGAGGAAATCAAGAAATACTTAGATACAAATGACAGTGAAAACTCAACGACCCCAAACCTATGGGATGCAGCAAAATCTGTTCTAAGACAGAAGTTTATAGCAATACAATCCTACATCAAGAAACAAGAAACTTCTCAAATAACTTTACCTTACAACTAAAGCAATTAGAGAAAGAAGACAAAGCAATCTTGTGTAGCCAAAGCAATCTTGAGAAAGAATAATGGAGATGGAGGAATCAGGCTCCCTGACTTGAGATTATACTACAAAGCTACAGTAAACAAGACAGTATGGTACTGGCACAAAAATAGAAATATAGATCAATGGAACATGATAGAAAGCCCAGAGATAAACCCATGCCCATATGGTCACCTTATTTTTGATTAAGGAGGCAAGAACATACAATGTAGAAAAGACAGCCTCTTCAATAGGTGGTACTGGGAAAACTGTACAACTACATGTAAAAGAATGAAATTAGAGCACTCCTATACAGAAAAATAAACTCAAAATGCAATAAACACCTAAATTCAAGGCCAGGCACTATAAAACTCTTAGAGGAAAACATAGGCATAACACTCTGTGACATAACCACAGCGAGATCCTTTTTGATACCCCTCCTAGAGAAATGGAAATAAAAACAAATATAAACAAATGGGATGTAATGAAACTTAAAAGCGTTTGCACAGCAAAGGAAACCATAAAAAGATGAAAAGACAACCCTCAGAATGGGAGAAAATATTTGCAAACGAAGCAACCGACAAAGGATTCATCTCCAATATATACAAGCAGCTCATGCAGCTCAATATCAAAAAAACAAACAACCCAATCAAAAAATGGGCAGAAGACCTAAATAGACATTTCCCCAAAGAAGATATACAGGTTGCCAACAAACACATGAAAGGATGCTCAACATCACTAATCATTAGAGAAATGCAAATCAAAACCACAATGTGGTATTACCTCACACCAGTCAAAATGACCATCATCAAAAAATCTACAAACCGTAAATACTGGAGAAGGTGTGGAGAAAAGGGAACCCTCTTGCACTGTTGGTGGGAATGTAAATTGATACAGCCACTATGGAGAACAGTGTGCAGGTTCCTCAGAAAACTAAAGAGAACTACAATACAACCCAGGAAAATGACTACTGTGCATATACCCTGATAAAACCATAATTCAAAACGAGTCATGCAATATTCGTTGCAGCTCTATTTACAATAGCCAGAACATGGAAGCAACCTACACGTCCATCAACAGATGAATGGATAAAGAAGACGTGGCAAATATATGCAATGGAATATTACTCAGCCATAAAATGAAACAAAATTGAGTTACTTGTAGCCAGTTGCATGGACCTAGAGACTGTCTTACAGAACGAAGTAAGTCAGAAAGAGAAAAACAAATACTGTATGCTAACACATATATATGAAATCTAAAAAAAAAAAAATGTTTCTGAAGAACCTAGGGGCAGAACAGGAATAAAGACACAGACATAGCGATTGGATTTGAGGACCCAGGGAGGGGTGTAAGGTAAGCTGGGAGAAAGTGAGATAGTGACATGGACATATATACACTATGAAACATAAAATAGATAGCTAGTGGGAAGCATGCACATAGAACAGGGAGGTCAGCTTGGTGCTTTGTGTCCACCTAGACAGGTGGTATAGGGAGAGTGGGAGGGAGACGCCAGAGGGAGGATATATGGGGATGTATGTATATGTATAGCTGATTCACTTTGTTATACAGCAGTAACTAACACACCAGTATAAAGCAATTTTACTCCAATAAAGATGTTAAAATATATATATATAAAAAGAATAAAAGGAAACTTTCTTAATGTGATAAAGGACGTGTTTTAGTTAGCTACTGCTGCCATAGAAAATTACCACGATTTTAGCAGCTTAAAGCAACACAAATTCATTATCTCACATGTTCTGTGATCATAAATTTGGGTGGACTTGGCTGAAATTAAGACATTGTCATGGATGTATTCTTACTGGAGGCTCTGGGAAATAATCTGCTTTCGACAATATTCGGTTTTTTTTTGGAGAATTCACTTGTGCAATAATAATAAACTTTTTCCTTGCAAACTATCATCTGGAAGCTATCCTTACCCCCTAGAGGTCTCTGTCTAGTCCCTGTAAATAGCCCCAGTGTAATGGTGTGGTAAACCCTTCTCATGATTTTACTCTCTCTGAGTTCCTCTGCAACATATTTCCTGCTTCCTCTTCCACCTTATTTTTCTAACTCTAGACTGAGAAAGTACACTGCTATTAAGGGCTCATGTGATATATTTGGCCAACCTGGATAATCTCCCTATTTAAGACCTGTAGTCTTAATTACATCTGCATAATCCGTTTGCCATATAATCCAATATATTCACAAATGTAAGAGATAAGGCACAGATATCTTTGGGGGAACATACTGCTCACCATAAAGAATCTATTGATACAAAAACTTTATAGTGCATAAGATACTCAATCAGGAAATATTGGAAACTTTTCTACTGAACTCAGGAATGAAATAAAACTGGCCACTATCTCCAATTTTATTCAATACTGTGCTTTAGGAGCCAAACTAAGGAGGAAAGAAAAATAAAAGGTGTAAGGTTTGGAAAGCAAATAATAAAACTCTAATTACTTGTAGATGACATAATTATGTACCTAGAAAATTCAAAACTGACTATGCACCAGCATCATACAAATTGAAACACACTTCTTAAAAAAGTAGCATCCAACTTTGCTTGAGTGAATGTAAAATGATGCAGGCACTGTGAAAAGCAGTTTGATGGTTCCTCAAAAAATTAAACATAGAATTACTTTATGATCCAGCAATTCCACTCCTAGATATATACCCCAAAGAATTAAAGGCAGGAACTCAGATAATTTTATGCCAATATTCAGAGTAGAATTATTCACAATAATCAAAATGTAGAAAAAAATGCAAATGTCTATCAGAAAATAAATGGATAAAAAAAGGATGGTGGATACATAAAATGGAATATTATTCTAACATAAAAGGGAATGGAATTCTGATATATATGATACAACGTGAATAAATCTCAAGGCATTATGATAATTGACACAAAAGGACATATATTGTATAAATCCACTAATATGAGTTATATAGAATAATCAAATTCATAGAGATCGAAGGTAGAATAGCAGTTACCAGGAGCTGGTGAGAGGGGCTCATGGGGAGTTGTTTAGTGGGTGTAGAATTTTGCAAGATGTAAAAGTTTAGGAGACTGGTTGCACAAGTAGTGAGAATATTCTTTTTTTTTAACGACTATATTGGGGTATAATTGCTTTACAATGGTGTGTTAGTTTCTGCTTTATAACAAAGTGAATCAGTTATACATATACATATGTTCCCATATCTCTTCCCTCTTGCATCTTCCTCTCTCCCACCCTCCCTATCCCACCCCTCCAGACGGTCACAAAGCACCCAGCTGATCTGTCTGTGCTATGCAGCTGCTTCCCACTAGCTATCTACCTTACATTTTGTAGTGTATATATGTCCATGCCTCTCTCTCACTTTGTCACAGATCATGCTTCTGCCTCCCCATATCCTCAAGTCCGTTCTCCAGTAGGTCTGTGTCTTTATTCCTGTCTTAGCCCTAGGTTCTTCATGACATTTTTTTTCTTAAATTCCATATAAATGTGTTAGCATACGGTATTTGTCTTTCTCTTTCTGACTTACTTCGATCTGTATGACAGACTCTAGGTCTATCCACCTCATTACAAATAGCTCAATTTCATTTCTTTTTATGGCTGAGTAATATTCCATTGTATATATGTGCCACATCTTCTTTATCCATTCATCTGATGATGGGCACTTAGGTTGTTTCCATCTCCAGGCTATTGTAAATAGAGCTGCAATGAACATTTTGGTACATGACTCTTTTTGAATTTTGGTTTTCTCAGGGTATATGCCCAGTAGTGGGATTGCTGAGTCATATGGTAGTTCTATTTGTAGTCATTTAAGGAACCTCCATACTGTTCTCCATAGTGGCTGTACCAATTCACATTCCCACCAGCAGTGCAGGAGTGTTCCCTTTTCTCCACACCCTCTCCAGCAATTGTTGTTTCTAGATATTTTGATGATGACCATTCTGACTGGTTTTAGATGATATTTCATTGTAGTTTTGATTTGCATTTCCCTAATGATTAATGATGTTGAGCATTCTTTCATGTGTTTGTTGGCAGTCTGTATATCTTCTTTGGAGAAATGTCTGTTTAGGTCTTCTGCCCATTTTTGTGTGGGTTGTTTGTGTTTTGTTATTGAGCTGCATGAGCTGCTTGTAAAATTTGGAAATTAATCCTTTGTCAGTTGCTTCATTTGCAAACATTTTCTCCCATTCTGAGGGTTGTCTTTTGGTCTTGTTTATGGTTTCCTTTGCTGTGCAAAAGTTTGAAGTTTCATTAGGTCCCATTTGTTTTTTTTTTTTTATTATTTCCATTTCTCTAGGAGGTGGGTCAAAAAGGATCTTGCTTTGATTTATGACATAGAGTGTTCTGCCTATGTTTCCTCTAAGAGTTTGAGAGTTTTTGACCTTACATTTAGGTCTTTAATCCACTTTGAGCTTATTTTTGTGTACGGTGTTAGGGAGTGATCTAATTTCATACTTTTACATGTACCTGTCCAGTGTTTCTAGCACCACTTATTAAAGGGGTTGTCCTTTCTCCACTGTACATTACTGCCTCTTTTATCAAAGATAAGGTGACCATATGTGCGTGGGTTTATCTCTGGGCTTTCTATCCTGTTCCATTGATCTATCTTTCTGTTTTTGTGCCAGTACCATACTGTCTTGATTACTGTAGCTTTGCAGTATAGTCTGAAGTCAGGGAGCCAGATTCCTCCAGCTCTGTTATTCATTCTCAAGATTGCTTGGGCTATTCGGGGTCTTTTGTGTTTCCATACAAATTGTGAAATTTGTTGTTCTAGTTCTGTGAAAAATGTTAGTGGTAGTTTGATAGGGATTGCATTGAATCTTTAGATTGCTTTGGGTAGTAGAGTCATTTTCACAATGTTGATTCTTCCAATCCAAGAACATGGTATATCTCTCCATCTATTTGTATCATCTTTAATTTGTTTCAACAGTGTCATAATTTTCTGCATACAAGTCTTTTGTCTCCTTAGGTAGGTTTATTCCTAGATATTTTATTCTCTTTATTGCAGTGGTAAATCGTAGTGTTTTCTTGATTTCACTTCCACATTTTTCATCATTAGTGTATAGGAAGCCCAGAGATCTCTGTGACTTAATTTTGTATCCTGCTACATTACCAAAATCATTGATTAGCTCTAGTAGTTTTCTGGTAGCATCTTTAGGATTCTCTATGCATAGTATCATGTCATCTGCAAATAGTGACAGCTTTACTTCTTGTTTTCTGATTTGGATTCCATTTATTTCCTTTTCTTATCTGATTGCTGTGGCTAAAACTTCCAAAACTACGTTGAATGAGAGAGGTGAGAATGGGCAACCTTGTCTTGTTCCTGATCTTAGTGGAAATTCTTTCAGTTTTTAACCATTGAGGATGATTTTGGCTGTGGGTTTGTCATATATGTCCTTTATTATGTTGAGGAAAGTTCCCTCTATGCCTACTTTCTACAGGGTTTTTATCATAGATGGGTGTTGAATTTTGTCAAAAGCTTTCTCTGCATCTATTGAGATGATCATATGTTTTTTCTCCTTCAATTTGTTAATATGTTTTATCACATTGATTGATTTGTGTATACTGAAGAATCCTTGCATTCCTGGAATAAACCCCACTTGGTCATGGTGTATGAACATTTTAATGTGCTCTTGGATTCTGTTTTCTAGTATTTTGTTGAGGATTTTTGCATCTATGTTCATCAGTAATATTGGCCTGTAGTTTTCTTTCTTTGTGACATCCTAGTCTGGTTTTGGTATCATGGTGATGGTGGCCTCATAGAATGAATTTGGGAGTTTTCCTCATTCTGCTATATTTTGGAAGAGTTTGAGAAGGATAGGTGTTAACTCTTCTCTAAATGTTTGATAGAATTCGCCTGTGAAGCCATCTGGTCCTGGGTTTTTTTTGTTGGAAGATTTTTAATCACAGTTTCAATTACAGTGTTTGTGATTGGTCTGTTCATATTTACTATTTCTTCCTGAGTCAGTCTTGGCAGTTGTGCATTTCTAAGAATTTGTCCATTTCTTCCATGTTGTCCCTTTTATTGGCATAGAGTTGCTTGTAGTAAACTCTCATGATCTTTTGTATTTCTGCAGTGTCAGTTGTTATTTCTCCTGTTTTCATTTCTAATTCTATTGATTTGAGGCTTCTCCCTTTTTTCTTGATGAGTCTGGCTAATGGTTTATCTATTTTGTTTATCTTCTCAAAGAACCATCTTTTAGTTTTATTGATCTTTGCTATTGTTTCCTTCATTTCTTTTTCATTTATTTCTGATCTGATTTTTATGATTTCTTTCCTTCTGCTAACTTTGGGATTTTTTTGTTCTTCTTTCTCTAATTGCTTTAGGTGCAAGGTTAGGTTGTTTATTCGAGATGTTTCCTGTTTCTTAAAGTAGGATTGTATTGCTATAAACTTCCCTCTTAGAACTGGTTTTGCTGCATCCCGTAAGTTTTGCGTTGTCATGTCTCCATTGTAATTTGTTTCTAGGTATTTTTTATTTCCTCTTTGATTTCTTCAGTGATCACTTCGTTATTAAGTAGTGTATTGTTTAGCCTCCATGTTTTTTTTTACAGATCTTTTCCTGTAATTGACATCTAGTTTTATAGCGTTGTGATCAGAAAAGACGCTTGATACAATTTCAATTTTCTTAAATTTGCCAAGGCTTGAATTGTGACCCAAGATATGATCTGTCCTGGAGAATGTTCCATGAGCACCTGAGAAAAATGTGTATTCTGTTGTTTTTGGATGGAATGTCCTGTAAATATCAATTAAGTCCATCTTGTTTAATGTACCATTTAACGCTCGTGTTTCCTTATTTATTTTCATTTTGGATGATCTGTCAATGGGTGAAAATGGGGTGTTAAAGTCCCCTACTATGAATGTGTTAATGTTGATTTCCCCTTTTATGGCTGTTAGTATTTGCCTTATGTCTTGAGGTGCTCCTATATTGGGTGCAGAAATATTTACAACTGTTATATCTTCTTCTTGGATCGATCCCTTGATCATTATGTAGTGTCCTTCTTTGTCTCTTCTAATAGTCTTCATTTTAAAGTCTATTTTGTCTGATATGAGAATTGCTACTCCAGCTTTCTTTTGGTTTCCATTTGCATGGAATATCTTTTTCCATCCCCTTACTTCAGTCTGTTTGTGTCTCTATGTCTGTAATGGGTCTCTTGTACACAGCACATATATGGGTCTTGTTTTTGTATCCATTCAGAAAATCTGTATCTTTTGGTGGGAGCATTTAGTTCATTTACGTTTAAGGTAATTATCGATATGTATGTTCCTATTTCCATTTTCTAAATTGTTTTGAGTTCGTTATTGTAGGTCTTTTCCTTCTCTTGTGTTTCTTGCCTAGAGAAGTTCCTTTAGCATTTGTTGTAAAGCTGGTTTGGTGGTGTTGAACTCTCTCAGCTTTTGCTTGTCTGTAAAGGTTTTAATTTCTCCATCAAATCTGAATGAGATCCTTGCTGGGTAGACTAATCTTGGTTGCAGGTTTTTCTCCTTCATCATTTTCAGTATGTCCTGCCACTCCCTTCTGGCTTGCAGAGTTTCTGCTGAAAAATCAGTAGTTAACCTTATGGGGATTCCCTTGTGTGTTACTTGTTGTTTTTCCCTTGCTGCTTTTAATATTCTTTCTTTGTACTTAATTTTGGCAGTTTGCTTAATATGTGTCTTGACGTATTTCTCCTTGTATTTATCCTGTATGGGACTCTCTGTGCTTCCTGAGCTTGTATAACTATTTCCTTTTCCATATTAGGGAAGTTTTCAACTATAATCTCTTCAAATATTTTCTCAGTCCCTTTCTTTTTCTCTTCTTCTTCTGGAACCCCTGTAATTCGAATGTTGGTTCATTTAATGTTGTCCCAGAGGTCTCTGAGACTGTCCTCAGTTCTTTTCATTCTTTTTTCTTTATTCTCCTCTGCAGTATTTTTTCCACTCTTTTATCTTCCAGGTCACATATCCATTCTTCTGCCTCAGTTATTCTGCTCTTGTTCCCATCTAGAGTATTTTTAATTTCATTTATTGTGTTGTTCATCATTGTTTGTTTCATATTTAGTTCTTCTAGGTCCTTTTTAAATGTTTCCTTCATTTTTCCTATTTTATTTCCAGGATTTTGAATCATCTTTACTTTCATTATTCTGAATTATTTTTCAAGTAGACTGCTATTTCGTCTTCATTTGTTAGGTCTGGTGCATTTTTATCTTGCTCCTTCATCTGCTGTGTGTTTTTCTGTCTTCTCATTTTGCTTATCTTACTGTGTTTGGGGTCTCCTTTTTGCAGGCTGCACGTTCATAGTTCCCGTGTTTTTTTTTTTTTTTTTTTTTTTTTTTTTTTTTTTTTTGTGGTACGCGGGCCCTCACTGTTGTGACCTCTCCGAGACGTTGTGGAGCAACAGGCTCCAGACGCACAGGCTCAGCGGCCATGGCTCACGGGCACAGCTGCTCCGCGGCATGTGGAATCTTCCCGGACCGGGGCACGAACCCGTGTCCCCTGCATCGGCAGGCGGACTTTCAACCACTGCGCCACCAGGGAAGCCCCTCCCGTGGTTTTTGATGTGTGTCCCTAGTGGCTAAGGTTCATTCAGTGGATTGTGTAGGCTTCCTGGTGGAGGGAACTAGTGCCTGTGTTCTGGTGGATGAGGCTGGATATTGTCTCTGTGGTGGGCAGGTCCACGTCTGGTGGTGTTTTGTTGTTTTGATTTTAGGCAGCCTCTCTGCTAATGGGTGGGGTTGTGTTCCCGTTTTCCTAGTTGTTTGTCATAGGTTGTCAAACACTGTAGCTTGCTGGTCGTTGAGTGAAGCTGGGTGCTGGTGTTGAGATGGAGATCTCTGGGAGATTTTCGCCTTTTGATTTTATGTGGAGCTGGGAGGTCCCTTGTTGACCAGTGTCCTGAAGTTGGCTCTCCTACCTCAGAGGCACAGCAGTGACTCCTGGCTGAAGCACCAAGAGCCTTTCATCTACACGGCTCAGAATAAAAGGGAGAAAAGAAGAGAGAAAGAATTAGTAGAAGTAGGAAGAAAGAAAGAAAGAAAGAAAGAAAGGAAGGAAGGAGGGAAGGAAGGAATAAAGAAAGAAAGAAAAAGAAAGAAAGAAAGAAAGAAAGAAAGAAAGAAAGAAAGAAAGAAGAAAAGAAAGAAAGAGTAGGGAGGGAGGAAGGAAGGAAGGAGGGATGGAAGGAAAAAAGAAAGAAAGAAAGAAGATAAAGTAAAATAAATTAAAATATAATAAAGTTATTAAATTAAAAAACTAATTATTAAGAAAAAAATAATAAAAAAACGGAACGATAGAACCTTAGGACAAATGGTGGAAGCAAAGCTATACAGACAAAATCTCACAGAGAAGCATACACATACACACTCACAAGAATAGGAAAACTGGAAAAAATCATAAATCTTGCTCTCAAATTCCACCTCCTCAATTTGGAATGATTCATTGTCTAAAGGAGGGAAGGCAGGAAAGAAAGAAAGAAAGAAAGAAAGAAAGAAAGAAAGAAAGAAAGAAAGAAAGAAAGAAAGAAAGAAAGAAAGAAAGAAAGAAAGAAAGAAAGAAAGAAAGAAAGGAAGGAAGGAAGGAAGGAAGGAAGGAAGGAAGAAAGAAAGAAAGGAGATAAAGTAAAATAAAATTATTAAAATTAATTATTAAGAAAAAAAATTAAAATAAAAAAGCGGATGGATAGAACCATAGGACAAATGGTGGAAGGAAAGCTATACAGACAAAATCTCACACAGAAGCATACACATACACACTCACAAAAAGAGGAAAAGGGGAAAAAATCATAAATCTTGCTCTCAAAGTCCACCTCCTCAATTTGGGATGATTTGTTGTCTATTCATGTATTCCACAGATGCAGGGTACATCAGGTTGATTGTGGAGCTTTAATCCGCTGCTTCTGAGGCTGCTTGGAGAGATTTCCCTTTCTCTTCTTTGTTCTCACAGCTCCCAGGGACTCAGCTTTGGATTTGGCCCTGCCTCTGCATGTAGGTTGCTGGAGGGCGTCTGTTTTTTGCTCCGACAGGACGGAGTTAAAGAAGCCGCTGATTCGGGGGCTCTGGCTCACTCAGGCCATGGGGAGGGAGGGGCACGGATTGTGGGGCGTGCCTGTGGCAGCAGAGGCCGGCATGATGTTGCACCAGCCTGAGGCATGCCATGCGTTCTCCCTGGGAAGTTGGCCCTGGAGCCCGGGAACCTGGCAGTGGCGGGCTGTACAGTCTCCCCAGAAGAGGGGTGTGGATAGTGACCTGTGCTCACACACAGGACCCTTGGTGGTGGCAGCAGCAGCCTTAGCATCTCCCACCTGTCTCTGTGTTCCACGCTTTTAGCCGTGGCTCACGCCCGTCTCTGGGGTCTGCCCTTTTAGCCACGGCTCATGCCCGTCTCTGGCGTTCCTTTAAGCAAGTGCTCTTAATCCCCTCTCCTCGCGCACCAGGAAACAAAGAGGGAAGAAAAAGTCTCTTGCCTCTTCCGCAGCTCCAGACCTTTTCCTGGACTCCCTCCCAGCTAGCCATGGTGCACTAACCCCTTCAGGCTGTCTTCACGCAGTCAACCCCAGTCCTCTCCCTGCACTCCGACACAAGCCCGAGCCTCAGCTTGCAGCCCCGCCCACCCCAGCAGGTGAGCAGACAAGCCTCTCTGGCTGGTGAGTGCCAGTCCGCACTGATCCTCTGTGTGGGAATCTCCCCGCTTTGCCCTCCGCACCCCTGATGCTCTGCTCTCCTCTGCAGCTCCGAAGTTCCCCCCTCCGCCACCTGCAGTTTCTGCCTGCAAAGGGGCTTCCTAGTGTGTGGAAACCTTTCCTCCTTCACAGCTCCCTCCCACTGGTGCAGGTCCTGTCCCTATTCTTTTGTCTCTGTTTTTTCTTTTTTTGTTTTGCCCTACCCAGGGACGTGGGGAGTTTCTTGCCTTTTGGGAGGTCTGAAGTCTTCTGCCAGCATTCAGTAGGTGTTCTGTAGGAGTTGTTCCACGTGTAGATGTATTTCTGGTGTATCTGTGGGGAGGAAGGTGATTTCCGCGTCTTACTCTTCTGCCATATTCAGAACACCCCGAGAATATTCTTAATACTGCTGAACTGTATACTTAAAAATTGTCAAAAAGTTGAGTTTTATGTTATGTGCATTTTACCACAATTAAAATCTTAAACAAATAAAAAATTGCACCCCAAGGCATAAAAATCAAATATCTAGCACTTCCTCAAATGAAAGATGTACAAGTCCTCTATATTGAAATCTAAAAACGCATTATGGAGATAAATTTTAAAACATTTAGAGAAATATATCACATTAGATTGGAGAATTCTATACTGTAAATGTGTCAATTCTTCCAAATTTTTCTAAAAATTCAATGAAATTACAATAAATATATTAGCAAATTTTTGAGGAAATGATTAACCTGATTCCAAAACTCAAGTGGAAATGCAAAGGACTTAGAACAGCCATGGATAGCTTGAAGAAGAAAGCAAATATTGAGGGCATGAACTATCAGATAACAAGATGTATTATAAGAAAAATAGAAATTGTGACAGTGTGATACTGGCACAAACTGACTAATGGATCAGAGAAAAGAACCAAGAAACAGACACACATACACAGTAACTTACTTATGACAAAGATGATACTGTAGTGAAATGAAGAAAGAAGGATCATTTTGGTAAATTGTGCTTGATGAATTGGATATATGTATAAAAACACATTTACCTAAGACTACACTAATGATTCTCAAAGTATGGTCCATGGACCCTGGGACTTCCCAAAATCATTTCAGACAATCTTTGAGGTAAAAACTATTTTCATAACAATACTAAGACATTGTTTACCTTTTTCACTGTGTTGTCATTTGCAATGTTGGTACAAAAAGAAGTGAGAGGTAAAACCCATGGTATCGTAGCACCAATCAAGTCAGTGGCAGTAAACTATACTAGCATTCATTGTATTATTTACCACGATGCACTCACAGTAAAAACAAAAGCCAGTTTCACTTAAGAATGATCTTGATGAAACATTAAAATTTATTACTTTTATTAAATCTCAACCTTTGGTAAATATTTTTAAAATATATTGTTCGATGAAAAGGAAAGTATATAATAAAGTACTTCTGCTGTGTACTGAAGAATGATGGTTGTCTCAAAAAAAACTATAACAAAAAACAACACTTGTGTGATTGAGTTGCCAACTAAACTAACAACTTTTTACATGGAACACAATATTTACTTGAAAGAATGATTGTTAATCTATGATTATTAAGACTTTATTATTTGGTGGACATATTCCTGAAAATGAGTGAAGTCAGCCTGTCACTTGAAGATAAAAAACTCATAGTATTTATTGTGTTTATAAAATTTGATTTTCTAGTGAAAAATGGAGTTATGGATAACTTGTACCCACCACCATAAAACCGATATCTTCCAAGTACTTAAATATTTTTGAGATGAGATTTAGGGTGGTATTAACAAATGTGAATTTTAATATTATAATAGTAAAATGTGTCAACATTATAAAGATCTGCATAAATCAATGAATAAATATTTTTCAAATAATCAATATATGATGTTACAAAATCATGCATAGTTTTTTTTCAAATTATTTTCCCATTTAGATTGTTACATAATACTGAGCAGAAAGAATAGATACATGTATATGTATAACAGAATCACTTTGCTGTACACCTGAAACTAACACAACATTGTTAATCAACTATACTCTAATATAAAATAAAAATTTTAAAAAACTAATTATATAATTATAAATGCAGTTGTTCACATTGTCTTTTTAGATTTGTTAGGTTGTAGGTTGAACTACTATAATAAAGAGACTCCAAATTTCAATACAAAACAAAACAACAAAATCATGCATTGGTCAAAGGTCCATTCAACATGCAAAATACATCAATTATTTTTAAAGTAACAGTACAGTCAATTAAATCTCAATTTAAAACAAACAAGAAAATAAAGTAACAGTACAAAAAGTTCATTGATATTTTTTAAGATTGTATATTACAGCTAACCTTTAAGAAACTACCACTTGTCAAGTGTAGTACAAAGAAAGCCCACAATTATCTTAAAAAATCAATATAATACTTTTTCTTTTTCCAACTACAGTCTGTGTGAGATTAAATTTTCTTCAGAAACTTCAACCAAAACAACATAGCATAACAGATTGGAGAATCCAGCTGCTTTCTACTGTTATGTATTGAAAAGTTTTGTAAAAGTGTAAGAAACAACTTTACTCTTCTCAGTAAATAGGCTCTTTCTTTTGAAAACTATAATTATTTTTCATTAGATACATTAATAACATTAACATGTAATTTTATAATATCAATCAAATTATTAAATAAATATTCCTAAATTTTCTCATTATTATTGTCTATTATGATAAGTATCAATAGATATAGCCCATGTAAACAAAAGCTGTTTGCAGCCTTCACTAAGTTTTAAGACTATAAATGATTTCTGAGTCTAAAGCATACGAGAATCACTGCCACACAACAAAATCTGTTCCTAAAGACTTAATATATAATTATGAATGATAAATTCATAACTCTTATAGAGGAAATCACAGAACATCTTCCTGACATTAGAAGAAGCAAATATTTCTTAATATACAAAAAGTACTATTAAATTAAAAATGGCAAATTGGACTATATTAAAACTAAGAACTTCTCCTCATCTAACGAAACCATTAAGAAAGTAAAAGAAAAAAAAAACCTCATTCACAGTGTGGGAAATGATATTCATAGCATATACATGTGACAAAGGACCCATACTCAAATATATGAAATATTATTACAATTTAATGAGAAAAAAGACTTACCATAGACAAATGGGCAAAAGTTTTGAACAGATACTTTACAAAGTCATCAATGTGCTGGATCTGGATCTTTTACAGGCTCTTAAATCAAATTAACAGTTTTGGTTTTATTTTTATTTTTATTTTTTTTGCGGTACATGGGCCTCTCACTGTTGTAGCCTCTCCTGTTGTGGAGCACAGCCTCTGGACGCGCAGGCTCAGCAGCCATGGCTCATGGGCCTAGCCGCTCCGCGACATGTGGGATCTTCCCGGACTGGGGCATGAACCTGTGTCCCCTGCATGGGCAGGCAGACTCTCAACCACTGCGCCACCAGAGAAGCCCCCTGGTTTTATCTTGATAGTCATGATTTTTCAAAGTATGGTCCCATTTGCATCAATATAACCTGGTAGACTTATGAAAAAAGAATAATTTTGATTCCCACTCTATAGGTATGGTGTCCAAAGCACTGAGAATGCCATAATTGTTTTTTTTTTTTTGGTCTTTCATGTTATTATTATGTATTCCAGTTGCTTTTGTTCATCTGGAGCCCAGGAAGGCTGTTGCTATTTTTGTGTTTTTGATGTCAACGTAATCTGGGAGTTATGGTTGATTTGTTTTCAATTATGTCTCATAAAATGTAGGATGAAAATTCACAATACATTTTCTCTAGGACAAAAAAGGAAAGTGAGTGATAATTGTTGCAAATAAGTATCCAAAATTACAATTTGGATACCATATACAGGCCAGTTCTAGTCATTGCTGACCATATTAGACCAGTTTTAGTCATTGATCATCTAACATGGACCAGTTCTAACAATAAGCTGAAGTGAAATCTGTGAGAGGTAAGAGTATGTGGGGTGAGTGTATAGACTATAAGTTCCCATAGTGTGGTCTCTGAACCAGTAGCAGACACATCACCCAAAATCTTGCTAGTAATGCAAATTCTCTGGTCCCACCTGACTGACTGAATAAGAAATTCTGAGGGTGGGCCCAGAAATCTGTTTTAACAAGCCCTCTAATTGATTCTAACATATGCTAAAGTTTGAGAACTACTGGTAGAAACAATTATTTTGAGAAATTTAGTTGTAAAGGGAAGATATCTAAGCATATATAAATACCAATGAAAAAAGTCTGTATGGATGAAGTGGTTGAAAATATGGTAACAAAAAGGAAATTTCTTGCTGTGTTGTTTTTGAACAGCTATGAGATGATGGAGTTTAATCACACTTCAAAGGAAAGGGTTATTTATGCATTTTAATAAAAAGGAAAGGTAAAAAGGAAGGGTTCAGATAATAATAACTAGTATTTATTGAATCATTATTATATGCTAGATACCATTCTTACATATTCATAAGGAAAAATTCTTATAATATTGTTGTAACAATCCTATATTAGATTGTTATTAACCCTATCTTACTGGTGAGGAGACAGAATGGGAGAGAGGTTTTATAGTTTTCCCAAAATTATACAGCTAGTAAGTGATAATGCTAGGCTTCAGACACAAGAGGTCTAGCTTCTGAGTTTATGTTCCTAATATAGCATTATTCTATGCTACATCTTAGATTCAGGTAGGCTTTTATAAGTGATGTATGGAAGTTGAGAGAATTCCTATTAGATGGCTTGTATTTTCCCTGGGAAAAAAAACTGCTGAAAGTGAGTGAGGAGGAGGAGAGGTCAGATAGTGGAAGTCAATGGGGTTAATTTAGAAATAACCATTGTAGTTTATGGAAGGGCCACGTGAGGGAAAAAAAATACATAATTAAAATGACCAGAGTGTTTGGAAGCTGACTCGAGGTTTGGTGATCATTAATTCAGAGTCCTACTAAAATCCTTGTGCTATTGTTTCATCTGTCAGCAATGAGCCTCTGTGTAGGTGCAAAGATAGTGGATATTTGGTTTTATCCAGGTTTGGGATTTTTGACAGAGAGTTATGAAGAGAAGACTGGGGAGCAGGATGTTTTCTGGGTTGTCACTAGGAATATTGAAATAATAGGCAATGCTATGTTAACTAGGTTTACCAAAATGTGAGTTAAAATGAAATTATTTATATTGTCAAGAAAGTTAGAAAAGAAAAAAAATTGCACATATTCTTAGAGCTATTTTTAAGACTCTGTTCCCTGGCAAGTCTTTAGCCATATGTATGAATATTTTACAGTACTTAAGCATACTGTGCCTTCAATTTTGTGCTGTTTCTTCACTTAGAAAATATTTCTTTCATTTGCTACAGTTTTTTATTTATTGCCTTAATAGATATTTTACACATTTGATGTAGCATAGTTACTTATTGCTTCCCCTATGTGGAACCATTATTGTTGTCTCCAGTATTCTAATACAAATATATATATAAATCTTTGTATAGGGATTTTTGTCTTCTTTTTTGAATACATTTCTTAGAACAATTCCTTGAGACAAGATTATCAGAAGATAGGATATGAGTGATTTTGTGTCCCTTGAACTGTTGAAAATTTCAAATTGCTATCCAGAATAATTGTCCTAATTTACCCCACCACCAGAAAAGTGTGAATATGCCACTTTCTCTACATAGTCTCCCATTATCAGGCTTTTACAAAATATTAATTAAAAAAATTAATAGTAGAATAACACTGCTTTTATTGTAATGATTACTACTCTTATTACCAGTCAAATGAAAAAAAATCCATATTTTTGTTTGCTTTTTATATTTCCTTTTGGGTGAAATGTCTTTTCAAATCTTTAGCCTGTGTCCAGTATGTCTATTATGATCTTGGTGGTGTTCTTATTTGAATAAACTCAATAAAAAGTACGTAGTAAAATATTTCTTCTCAGATATCATAAATATAGTAGATTCGTACAAAATAAAGCATAAATTCCCAGTAGCTCTGAGTGTCCATATTATTGCGTCAGTGCATGTTCAAATGTATAGCTTTGGACATATTCACATATTAACATGATATTCACACAAGGCAGCTGAGGAAGATTTTGCAATATTAAATAATTGACATAATTCTCAAATTTGTAATTGTGTAAATATAAATAACAAATTAAATGTATTAGTTGATATACTTTGACTAGTAGAATTGTGAATAGTTTTACTTACAAAGAGAGGTAATAAAATTTATTTAATTTGCAAAAGCTATAAAACTTCAGCTTTATTCATACATATTTGATTTAAATTTTTACTATTCATTAAATATAATTTGTTGTCATTTAAGTATAATAAATATTGTGAATTTTTACATGAAAAATAATTTGTTTCAACTATATATGAAAACTACATTGAACTGTTTATTATATACATTTACTTCTTATTTATATTTTGATAAAATATATTCAAAATTTGTACACTATGAATACAATACCATTTTATTTTTTAATTCTTTAGATCATGAGTGTCAACAGCCAACAAATTATGTGAAAACTTAATTACAATGTAGTGATTATACTGAAATAAAGAAAAACAAATGTTATGAAATAAAATATAATTTATGTATTAGGTATATATTACTAATCCAAACATTAGCTGACCCAACATCACAATAATGATAAATGTGGTCAGCTTTGATATTTTGCCCACCTTCAGTCACACATTTTCCTCTACACATTTTAAAATTTTGTCATTATGATGATGTATTTGTTAGATTGATTTATAAATTATAAATATATTTATACATAAGATATGTGGGCCTTTATTTGTACTCTTGCTCCAGGCCCCACAAGTGTTAGAGGTGGGTCCATATATGAGTTATTTCATAAAGTTATTAAATATACAAATGAAGAGTCACACTTTAAGCAAAGTTATGTATACTTATCACAGAAGTAAAATATTCACCCTCTTGAGTTCTAAGTATTTGTATCAAAGTCTTTGCTCTATTATAGAGTGATCTCTTTTAGTGTGGCATAAGAAAAAGTCTGCGTACATGCATATAGAAATTTAAAGCCCTCGTATAATAAATTAACTGAAAACCAAAACACAAACCCAGAGTATTTTTAAGGCATTTTCTTTCATATTTATATTGCTCTAGCGCTTTCAAACAGAATCTGAGAGACTTTATAATTGTCAAACCTTGAGCTACTCTTCTATAATTGTTGGAATACATGTAAGAATCAGTTTTCTTTTTTTTTTTAGATGCAGTCATCACCTCTGGAAAAATGGAAGGTATAATATTTAAAGCAGTTGTTGAAAATCTCACTATAAAAGAAACCAAAGTGCACTGATGAGGGAAAAATCATATGTCATAAAGAATGCAACTGCTTGAACTAAATCCCAATGTGTGTTCCAAAGTTACAATGTTTAATCAATTTTAATGAACCGTCAGCAACTGTGTTTTTATTAACATGTAGCACAGTCTCATATACTTCAGTTACCATGACATTTCTTAACATTTACACTTCTGGTTTTATATACAATTTATTACAAAATAAATCCCCAATGCTAAATAACTTTGCACTCTAAGCAGCCTTGGTCATTTTAAAATGGAAAACATAAAAGATACTGGTTTTGGCTTGTTAATTTTTTGTTTTCAGGATTTTAAGGGAAAAGATGCATCAGCAGTTCCAGCAATTTGTCTTTACTACATTTTTTTTAGGGAATTAGCAATGCTGAATAGAGAAATCACTAACGAAGTAAATGATTCTCCTTTTTTTGGTACATTTATTGTGGTCTAGTCAACAATGTGATCATAGACTCTCCACATATTTCTATTTCAACCTGAAGAATGAATGACAGAAAATAAGGTTGTATGATGATGAGCAGATCCAGGTTTTTGAGACCTGAAGCTTACATGATTTGGGGGGATCATCTTTAAGAAAAAATTGTCAATTACAATTAAATACATAAATTAAGCACAAAAGCTAATAGTTACTCAGAATGATAAATTAACTTGTAATAAATTACACATTTCAGAAAATACATCAAATATATATATGACAAAATTCAGAAAAAAGAATCAGAACATTTTTATTAACTATCTTACACACTTATGTAAATACTTTTAACTTGTGCTTTTTGGCTGCATAATCAGTGATCTGCACATACGAAAATAATTTTGCAATAATTTCTATACAGAGAATAAGGAGATTAATCAGTATCATAATATAGTTAGTTCCTGTTTTAGAAGTTTTGATAATCTCAAAAAGTTCCTTTCAGTTTTATAACTCATTATTGACAATGCCATATAAACTTTCGGATTGCTGTCAAATTTAGGAAACCTTTATAAAATATTTTTCATATGTCAGATGTAAGATTTCAAGGGCTTTTCAAGTTTTCCTGTTCAGCAACAACTTTGAAGTAATCTTAGAATTGACAGCACTGATTATCCAGTTTGTAACCAATGACTTTGTTTTACTGATGGATTTTGAGGTTTTCGTTACTTTTATCAGTATAAGAAATTCACATCAAATCAGCAAGAAATTTAAATATTTTTTCAATGTGATCATTATTCATTCCTTTTTAATTGAATTATCAAAAAAGCCAAGAGGATATTAATAATTAACTTCATGATATCCAAGTAATTTCTATTATGTCATCACTCTATTTTCTTGTTTTTTTAATTTGAATTTTCTTTAGTACATAAATTTTAAGATGATAAAAATGTATCCTTTATAGATGTCTAAATCAAGAGTCTATAGTTTCTCATGTGTTTTGTTGAAACATTTCAAATCTTCTTTAGACATTGCAGTTAAAATGGCATATTCCAAATTCAACTCCCCTTCAGTTATATTCCCAAAATGCACAGCCACTCCAGTACCACCTGATGGAAGGGGACATGTGAAGGAAATTTGGAGTGGAAAAAGACAGTCATCATAGCAGATTGTGGTTAAAATATCTTATGTGTTCAAATTCTGCATATACCTAAATCCATGTGAATATATTAAGGCACATCCAGTGTAAATTAGCTTCATGGTAAATCAAACTCTGGGTCTGACAAAAAAATGTTTCTTTAAATGATGAATAGGGATTTACTCTAATGCTGTCAGATGTCTTACATTAATGCTAACAATCTTTTCCTCACATTCCTTGAATTGTGATTTTTTTTCGTGATTTCATAGGATCTAAGATCTTACTATTAGAAGGGACATCACGATATGGTTTAGGTGTTTATAAATAGGCATATAAGTTATTATTATGCCAACTTTATTGACAAGGCAATGAGGCTCAGGGATTTTATAGGATTTAGTCAAGTTCTCTCCCCTGCCAACAACCCCCGGAACACATCACTGTGAGTTAAGAATTAGAAATCAAGACTGGGAACTATTAAATCACCTTATGCCAAGGGCATTTCAAACAGGAATCAAGAGAAGAGGAGCTAGCGCATGAATTAGAGTGAATATTTCCATTTCTGTTTATAAAATAATAAATATTCATTGGAGAATATTAATAAGATAAAAAAGCAAAAGGAAGAAAATAAAATTTACTCCAAATCCCAGCTACCAGAAATAATCATTATTGGCATGTTATATAGCCTTCCAACATTTGAGCTATTTCCAAGTTTTTATTTTTGTAAACAGTATTGCAGCTGACATCCTTGTATAAAGTTTGTTACACATTTATAATTATTTCCTAAGAATAAATCCCTAGATAAATTTCTAAGAGACCTGATACAAATTGCTAAATTGTTTCCAAGAAAGATCTCAATTTACATCCACCCACTTATTAATTAAGGGTTTCTATATCTCCACGATATAATATGAAATATTTACATCAAAAGGAATGTATAATGTTTCAGAAATATGGGCAAACAAGATGGAAATTACCTTTTCAGAATACTTAGCACACAGGTACATATTATTCTAATACTCTGTACATCCAAGAAACTCTTTTTTTTTTAACATCTTTATTGGAGTATAATTGCTTTACAATGCTGTGTTAGTTTCTGATTTATAACAAAGTGAATCAGCTATACGTATACATATATCCCCATATCTCCTCCCTCTTGCGTCTCCCTCCCACCTTCCTCATCCCACCTCTCTAGGTAGTCACAAAGCACCGAGCTGATCTCCCTGTGCTATGCGGCTGCTTCCCACTAGCTATCTACTTTACATTTGGTAGTATATATAAGTCCATGCCACTCTCTCACTTCGTCCCAGCTTACCCTTCCCCCTCCCCGTATCCTCAAGTCCATTCTCTACATCTGCGTCTTTATTCCTGCCCTGCCCCTAGGTTCTTCAGAAACATTTTTTTGTTGTGTTTTAGATTTCATATATATGTGTTAGTATACGGTATTTGTTTTTCTCTTTCTGACTTACTTCATTCTGTATGACAGACTCTAGGTCCATCCACCTCACTACAAATAGGTCAATTTCGTTTCTTTTTATGGCTGAGTAATATTCCATTGTATATATGTGCCACATCTTCTTTTTCTATTCATCTGTTGATGCGCATGTAGGTTGCTTCCATGTCCTGGCTATTGTAAATAGAGCTGCAATGAACACTGTGGTACATGACTCGTTTTGAATTATGGTTTTCTCAGGATATATGCTCAATAGTGGTATTGCTGGGTCATGTGGCAGTTCTATTATTAGTTTTTTAAAGAACCTCCATACTGTTCTCCATAGTGGTTGTATCAATTTACATTCCCACCAACAGTGCAAGAGGGTTTCCTTTTCTCCACACCGTCTCCAGCATTTATTGTTTGTAGATTTTTTGATGATGGCCATTCTGACCACTGTGAGGTGACACTTCATTGTAGTTTTGATCTGCATTTCTCTAACGATTAGTGATGTTGAGCATCCTTTATGTGTTTGTTGGCAATCTGTATATTTTCTTTGGAGAAATGTATAATTAGATCTTCTGCTCATTTTTCGATTGGGTTGTTTGGTTTTTTTTTATATCGAGCTGCATGAGTTCCTTGTATATTTTGGAGATTAATCCTTTGTCAGTTCCTTCATTTGCAAATATTTTCTCTCATTCTGGAGGTTGTCTTTTCGTCTTGTTTATGGCTTCCTTTGCTGTGCAAAAGCTTTTAAGTTTCATTACATCCCATTTGTTTATATTTGTTTTTATTTCCATTTCTCTAGCAGGGGTGTCAAAAAGGATCTAGCTGTGATTTATGTGATAGAGTCTTCTGCCTATGTTTTCCTCTAAGAGTTTTGTAGTGTCTGGCCTTACATTTAGGTCTTTAATCCATTTTGAGTTTATTTTTGTATATGCTGTTAGGGAATGTTCTAATATCATTCTTTTACCTGTAGCTGCCCAGTTTTCACAACACCACTTTTTGAAGTGGCTGTCTTTCCTCCATTGTATATTCGTGCCTCCTTTATCAAAAGTAAGGTGACCATATGTGTGTGGGTTTATCTCTGGTCTTTCTATCCTGTTCCATTTATCTAAATTTCTATTTTGTGTCAGTACCATATTATCTTGATTACTGTAGCTTTGTAGTATAGTCTGAAGTCTAGGAGCCTGATTCCTCCAGATCCATTTTTCTTTCTCAAGATTCTTTTGGCTATTTGGGGTCTTTTGTGTTTCCATACAGATTGTGAATTTTTTTGTTCTGGTTTGGTGAAAAATGACATTGGTAAGGATTGCATTGAATCTGTAGATTGCTTTGTGTCATATAGTCATTTTCACAGTGCTTATTCTTCCAATCCAAGAACATGGCATATCTCTCCATCTGTTTGTATCATCTGTAATTTCTTTCAAAAGTGTCTAATAGTTTTCTGCATATGGGTCTTTTGTCTCCTTAGGTAGGTTTATTCCTAGGTATTTTATTCTTTTGGTTTCAATGGTAAAAGGAAGTGTTTCTGTAATTTCTCTTTCAGATTTTTCATCATTAGTGTATAGGAATGCAAGAGATTTCTGTGCATTAATTTTGTATCCTGCTACTTTACCAAAATCATTGATTAGCTCTAGTAGTTTTCTGGTAACATCTTTAGGATTCTATGTAGAGTGTCATGTCTTCTGCCAACAGTGACAGCTTTAATTCTTTTGCGATTTGGATTCTTTTATTTCTTTTTATTCTCTGATTGCTGTGGCTAAACCTTCCAAAACTATGTTGAATAATAGCGGTGAAAGTGGACAACCCTGTCTTGTTCCTGATCTTACTGGAAATGGTTTCAGTTTTTCACCACTGAGAATGATGTTGGCTGTGGGTTTGTCATATATGACCTTTATTATGTTGAGGTTAATTCCCTCTATGCCTACTTTCTGAGGGGTTTTTACCATAAATGGGTGTTGAATTTTGCCAAGAGTTTTTCTGCATCTATTGAGTTGATCATACTGTTTTTCTCATTCAGTTTGTTAATATGGTTTATCACATTGATTTATTTGCATATATTGAAGAATCCTTGCATTCCTGGAATTAATCCCACTTGCTCATGGTTTATGATCCTTCTAATGTGATTTTGGATTCTGTTTGTTAGTATTTTGTTGACGATTTTTGCATCTGTGATCTTCAGTCATATTGACCTGTAATTTTCTTTCTTTGTGACATCTTTGTCTGGTTTTGGTATCAGGATGATGCTGGCCTTGTAGAATGAGTTTGGAAATGCTTCACCCTCTGTTATATTTTGGAAGAGTTTGAGAAGGATAGGTGTTAGCTCTTCTCTAAATGTTTGATAGAATTCACCTATGAAGCCATTTGGTCCTGGGCTTTTGTTTGTTGGAAGGTTTTTAACCACAGTCTCAATTTCAGTGCTTGTGATTTGTCTGTTTATATTTTCTGCTTCCTCCTGGTTCAGTCTCGGAAGGTTGTGCTTTTCTAAGAATTCGTCCATTTCTTCCAGGTTGTCCATTTTATTGGCATATAGTTGCTTGTAGTAATCTCTCATGATCCTTTGTATTTCTGCAGTGTCAGTCTTTATGTCGCCTTTTTCATTTTTAAATCTATTGATTTGAGTCTTCTCCCTTTTATTCTTGATGAGTCTGGCTAATGGTTTATCAATTTTGTTTATCTTATCAAAGAACCAGCTTTTAGTTTTATTGATCTTTGCTATTGCTTCCTTCATGTCTTTTTCATTTATTTTTGATCTGAACTTTATGATATCTTTCCTTTTGTTAACTTTGGGATTTTTTGTTCTTCTTTCTCTAATTGCTTTAGGTGTAAGTGTAGGTTGTTATTTGAGATGTTTATTGTTTCTTGAGGTAGGATTGCATTGCTATAAACTTCCCTCTTAGAACTACTTTTGCTGCCTCCCATAGGTTTGGCATTGTCATGATTTCACTGTCATTTTTTTCTAGGTATTCTTTGATTTCCTCTTTGATTTCTGCAGTGATCTCTTGGTTATTAAGTAGTGTATTGTTTAGCTTCCATGTGTTTGTATTTCTTACAGATTTTTCCCTGTAATTTATATCTAGTCTCATAGCACTCTGGATGGAAAAGATACTTGATATGTTCTCAATTTTCTTAAATTTACCAAGGCTTGATTTGTGACCCAAGATATGATCTATCCTGGAGAATGTTCCATGGGCACTTGAGAAGAAAGTGTACTCTGTTGTGTTTGGATGGAATGTCCTAAAAATATCATTTCCATCATGTTTAATATATCATTGAAAGTTGTGTTTCCTGTTTTATTTTCATTTTGGATGATGTGTCCATTCGTGAAAGTGGGGTGTTATAGTCCCCTACTATGATTGTGTTACAGTCAATTTCCCCTTTTATGGCTGTTAGCATTTGCCTTATGTATTGAGGTGCTCCTATGTTGGGTTTAGAAAGATTTACACCCTTCTTGGATTGTTCCCTTGATCATTATGTAGTGTCCTTTTTTGTCTCTTGTAATAGTCTTTATTTTAAAGTCTATTTCTCTGATATGATAATTGCTCCTTCAGCTTTCTTCTGATTTCCATTTGCATGGAATATCTTTTTCCATCCCCTCACTTTCAGTCTGTATGTGTCCTTAGGTCTGAAATGGGTTTCCTGTATACAGCATATATACGGCTCTTGTTTTTGTAGCCATTCAGCCAGTCTGTGTCTTTTGGTTGGAGCATTTAATCCATTTACATTTAAGGTAGTTATTGATATGTATGTTCCTATTACCATTTTCTTAATTGTTTTGGGTTTGTTAATGTAGGTCTTTTCTTCTCTTGTGTTTAGATAAGCTCCTTTAGCATTTATTGTAAAGTAAGTTTGGTGGTGATTAATTCTCTTAGCTTTTACTTGTCTGTAAAGGTTTTAATTTGTCTGTCAAATCCGAATGAGATCCTTGCTGGGTAGAGTATTCTTGGTTGTAGGTTTTTCCCTTTCATCACTGTAAATATGTCCTGCCACTCCCTTCTGGCTTTCAGAGTTTCTGCTGAAAGATCAGCTGTTAACCTTTTGGGGATTCCATTGTATGCTATTTGCTGTTTTGCCCTTTCTGCTCTTATTATTTTTTCCATTTTATTTAGGTTTTGGTAGTTTGATTAATATGTGTCTTTTCATGTTTATCCTTGGTTTTTTCCTGTATGGGACTCTCTGAACTTCCTGGAATTTATTGACTGTTCCCTTTCCTATGTTAGGGAAGTTTTCAACTATAATCTCTTCAAATATTTTCTCAGTCCCCCTCTTTTTCTCTTCGTCTGGGAACCTTACAATTTTAATGTCTGTGCATTTAATGTTTTCCTAGAGGTCTCTGAGACTGTACTCCATGCTTTTCATTGTTTTGCCTTTATTCTGCTCTGTGGTAATTATTTCCACTGTTTTATCTACCAGGTCACTTACCCGTTCTTCCACCTCAGTTATTCTGCTCTTGATTCCTTCTACAGAATTTTAAATTTCATTTATTGTGCTGTTCATCATTGTTTGTTTGCTGTTTAGTTCTTCTACGTCCTTGTTAAACCTTTCTTGTATTTTCTCCATTCTATTTCCAAGATTTTGTATCATCTTTACTATCATTATTCTGAATTCTTTTTCCAGTAGACTGCCTATTTCCTATTCATTTGTTAGGTCTGGTGGGTTTTTGCCTTGCTCCTTCACCTGCTGTGTGTCTCTCTGTCTTCTCATTTTGCTTAACTTACTGTGTTTGGGTCTCCTTTTCTCTGGCTGCAGGTTGGTTTTTCACATTGTTTTTGGTGTCTTCCTCCAGTGGCTAAGGTTGGTTCAGTGGGTTGTGTAGGCTTTCTTGTGGAGGGTATTGTTGCCTGTGTTCTGGTGGATGAGGCTGGATCTTGTCTTTCTGGTGGGCAGGACCACATCCGGTGGTGTGTTTGGGGGTGTCTGTGACCTTATTATGATTTTAGGCAGCCTCTCTGCTAAGGGTAGGGTTGTGTTCCTGTCTTGCTAGTTGTTTGGCCTAGGCTGTCCAGCACGGTAGCTTGCTGGTCATTGAGTGGAGCTGTGTCTTAGTGTTGAGATAGATATCTCTGTGTGAACTTTCATCATTTGATATTATGTGTAGCTTGGTGGTCTCTGGTTGACCAATGTCCTGAACTCATGCTCCCACCTCAAAGACACAGGCCTGACACCCAGCCAGAGCACCAATACCTTGTCAGCCACACGGCTGAGAAGAAAAGAGAGAAAAATAGAAAGAAAGAAATAAAACAATAAAACAAAATTAAATAGTTATTAAAAGTTATTAAAAATTAAAATTTAAGAAGTAATAAGAAAAAAGAAATAAGAAAGAAAGAAGAGAGCAACCAAACCAAAAAAAAAATCCACTGATGATAACAAGAACTAAAAACTATACTAAAAAAAAAAGAACAGACAGAACCTTAGGACAAATGGTAAAAGCAAAGCTATACAAATAAAATCACACAAAGAAGCATGCACATACACTCACAAAAAGAGAAAAAGGAAAACTATATATATTTATATATATATGGAAGAGAGCAACCAAATCAATAAACAAATCTACCAGTGATAATAAACACTGAATGCTAAACTAAGATAAACATAAAACCAGAAACAAACTTGATGCAGAAAACAAACCCTAAGTCTACAGTTGCTCCCAATGTCCACCACATCAATTTTGGGATGATTCGTTGTCTATTCAGGTATTCCAGAGATACAGCGTACATCAGGTTGATTGTTGATATTTAATCCCCTGCTCCTGAGGCTTCTGGGAGAAATTTCCCTTTCTCTTCCTTGTTTGCACAGGTCCTAGGATTCAACTTTTGATTTGGTCCTGCCTCTGCATGTGGGTGGCCTGAGGGTGTCTGTTCTTTGCTCAGACCAGATGGGGTTAAAGTAGCAGCTTATTAAGGGGATCTGGCTCACTCAGGCCGAGGGGAGGGAGAGTTATGGCATGCGGGGAAAGCCTGAGGTGGCAGAGGCCAGGATGACATTGCAACAGCCTGAGGTGTGCCGTGTGCTCATCCTGGCAATGGTGGGCTGCACAGTCTCCTGGGAGGGGAGGTGTGGAGAGCGACCTGTACTTGCACACAGGCTTCTTGGTGGCTGCAGCAGCAACCTAAGCATTTCATGCCCGACTCTGGTGTCCACACTGATAGCCGTGGCCCTTGCACATCTCTGGAGCTTGTTTTGGCTGTGCTCTGAATCCCCTCTCCTCACGCACCTTGAAGCAATGGTCTCTTGCCTCTTAGGAGGTTCCAGACTTTTTCCCAGGCTCCCTCCCGGCTAGCTGTGGTGCACTAGCCCCCTTCAGGCTGTGTTCACGCAGCCAACTCCAGTCTTCTCCCTCTGATCTGACCTCTGAAGCCCAAGCCTCAGCTCCCAGCCCCCACCTGACCCAGCGGGTGAGCAGACAAGCCTCTCAGGCTGGTGAATGCTGGTCAGCACTGATCCCCTGTGAGGGAATTTCTCCGCTTTACCCTCTGCACCCCTGTTGCTGCGCTCTCCTCTGTGGCTCCAAAGCTTCCCCAACCCTCATCTCTGCCAGTGAAGGGGCTTCCTACTGTGTGGAAACCTTTCCTCCTTCAATACTCCCTCCCAGAGGTTCAGGTCCTGTCCCTATTCTTTTGTCTCTGTTTTTCTTTTTTTTCTTTCACCCTATCCAGGTACATGCACATTTTGTTTCCTTTCGGGAATTCTGAGGCCTTCTGCCAGGGTTCAGTAGGTGTTCTGTAGGAGTTGTTCCACAAGTAGATGTATTTTTGATGTATTTGTGGGGAGGAAGGTGATCTCCACATCTTACTCCTCTACCATCTTGAAGGTCTGTCCCAAGAAACTCTTTTGAATAACTTTCTTGTTATGCTTTGATTTTACAGATTAAATCATTAAATTAAAATCCATAGGAAAAACAGATAATGAGAGTAGAGTTCTAGGATATATTAGAAAACCGTTGCAGTGATATTTATTTAGGATAATATATCAGGTAACATTATTGTATAGTTATGGTGTTTAAATGCCAGATGGTCGAAAAAAGTATAGCCCTAAAAATCTGGGCTCAGTATGGAAAGAATAGGGATGTACAATTCTGGGTGAATAGGTTGGACTCCAACTAAACACTACAGTTATTGCTTGAATATTAAATACCTCTCTTTTATCTATTGTGTAAGAACAATTATTTTAAAATTATCTAAAATTCTGGTGAGGTTTATAATGATTATAAGGCAAAGAATGACATATAGCAATGTAAGCCATTAGTACTAATATAATATTAAAATAAACTTCAAATAGAACAAATTTATATATAAATCTAAATTTTTAGAACTTATACATGAGGATGATTTATTTTGTAAATTAATTACCACGTGCAGAAATCCCTTCAGAGTAATAATTTCATCAAGAGAGAAGGAATAGAAAGAGGTGACCTTTTCTATTACTTAAAGAATTTACCAAACAGTTCAAAAGAGCAAATAGTCTTTAAAGTACTAACCCTTTTTAACAGGGCAGAACCACTTAATTAATATACAATTATACCACATCTGTAGGGATTTAATAACTAAATTCACTCTGAATTCCTTTAGAATAAAAATCTATAAAGTACTGTGAGGGCTGACACTGGGCCAACAGATTTTAACTTAAAAAATTGTGGTTTAAAAAAAATTTAGTTGGGATAGCTATATAACTACAGATTACACTTTCTAAGAAAATCTGTATTTAAAAGACCAGGATACCCATGGGGTACATTTTCCTATCACTCTGCTTTAACCTCTAGGGAATTTTGTTTCTAGGGCTTCAGTTTTAATTACATACAATAAAACTGAGTCCAGCTAAAAGAATATCACGATGAAGATAAAAAGCTGGACAAAATCTCTGAAGTGGTATTTATAAAATATAAGCACACTCCAAATAAACAACACCAAAAAATTCAAATGAATATGTCACAAAGCCTATTATTTCACTTTTGATACAAATTTAAGACATCACAGTAACATAGTGATAATGAAGTCTAAATTATAGAATACTTCAAAATAACATATATATATATATATATATATATATATATATATATATATTCTGTTGTTGTTGTTGTTTTTGGTTTTTTTGCGGTATGCGGGCCTCTCACTGTTGTGGCCTCTCCCGTTGTGGAGCACAAGCTCCGGATGCGCAGGCTCAGCGGCCATGGCTCACAGGCCCAGCCGCTCCATGGCATGTGGGATGTTCTCGGACCACGGCACGAACCCATGTCCCCTGCATCGGCAGGTGGACTCTCAACCACTGCGCCACCAGGGAAGTCCTAACGTATATTTTTAATTAAGGTAAGTGAACAGTGAAAACCTTGTGAATCAAATATAAAACATAGTTTAAAACAGCTGTGAGGGGAAACAAATAACTCAGATACCTTAAGGAATTTATGGTATAGTTAAGGGGAGCAATTTTCCTGTAAGAATATTCTAAATGCAAATCTAATTTATCAGGCAGTGCAAAAGAATAGAATATTTCCATAAATACTACAGGGCTATAAATAATAAGAATAATCAGAATGGATATGCTAGTATCTGTAGATTTTAGCTAATATTATCCACAAATACTGAAGCATTTTTGAAAGAGGTTGTGTTGAATCTGTTGATGGGTATCTGTTAACTGAGAAGGACTCAAATTATTCTAAGAGCAAACTAGTTCAATATCAAAGAGCTGTTCTAAAATGCTTATCGCATGTTAAATCATTGAAGCCTCACAACAAGTTATTTAGTGGGTACTATTGTTAAACACATTTTTCAGAAGAAGAAGACAGAGGCAAGAGGGTTTAAGTATTTTACCCATGTCCACACAGCTGGCAAATGATAGACCCGGCATTTCAACAAGTTTGACTGCTTTGAAGATAGGAGTAAGATCTTTAGGGAGGTGAGAGCAGATGTGATCTATTTTCTGAGTATGTCTGCTTGGGAAAATAAAAGTGCATTTCCTTTAAAAGTGCAGGGATCAAGGTATATATGTGTAAATTCATTATTAACTATCTAGATACAGTTAAGTACAACAACCTGCCCAGTCTCAGCTAAGTCAGCTGTAAGTGTTCATTGAGTACACAGTAGGAATGATAGACAGATTAGGGTTAGGGACAGGCATAACCCCAGTAGAGTTAAATGATAATAATTAAAGTACAGCTTGCTAGGCATTTTTCAGGTTTTATCTCTTTTAATCTTTGCAACATTTCAAAGAGTAGGTATATTGATTTGGAAGTTTTTGGTTGTAAATAACTGAAACAAAGAAAAGGAATATTTACTGTTTGGAACCAGGAGTGGTTCATGACACCCAAAGCCTTGAGTAGAAAGGCCTTGGAAAAGAATTGGAATAAGGAAATTGGAAGCTGTCAGGTAATCAGGGAGCACTTTCCCTCCATTTCTTGCCTCTGATTTTATTTTCCCTGAGGGTCTGCTTTATCTCTCTCACTCTTTTTTTTTTTTTGTACGCGGGTCTCTCACTGTTGTGGCCTCTCCCACTGTGGAGCACAGGCTCCAGACGTGCAGGACCAGCGGCCATGGCCCACGGACCCAGCTGCTCCGTGGCATGTGGGATCCTCCCGGACCGGGGCACGAACCCGTGTCCCCTGCATCGGCAGGTGGACTCTCAACCACTGCGCCACCAGGGAAGCCCTATCTCACTCTTTAGCATAGTTCTCTGTTACACAGTCCCCATGGCAGAAGTGGCACTCCACAGGTCTCAAGTTTATAAACGTCATTTCTAACTCCAAAGATGGGAGGAGATAGGGAAAGAAGCTGATTGGTTCAATCTGGGCTGGATTTGGGTCAAACAAATATGACTGGGAATGGTCATTTAGCACAAATATGGCTATTGGCAGTCCACTTCTGTGAACCAGGGTTTCCATTAAGGGAATCAATATGAGCTTAGGTATACATAGTAGGTATTATCATTTATCTTACAGGTTTAAGAGTCTCAATAGGGTAAGTAACTCCTCCGAAGTCTCAACCAAAACAGAAATGAGCTTTGGACCCATGTCCTTATGCTCACAAAGCTGTCTTTTCACTATTCTATAACCTCTTCCTAAAGCAAGAAGCATTGTTATACAGAAAAGCTGAGAACTACATAGATTTACAGTTAGCTAAAACTAAGGGTGTAGCTGTAAATGCAAACTAGAATGCGTTGAGATGGCATGATACTTCAGGATCAAAACAGATCACAACAGAATCAGTAGATAAAATTTATTGAAGAGAAGTAAGAAACAGGTAAATGACTTGATCATATATATGCTAGTGCCCAAGCCAGAACTAAATGTAGCTGCGAACAGGCTTTGTGGCTTTTATGCCTCGTTTTTAAGGCAGTGCCTATGAGATGTCAATAGTCCTGGACATTCAATAGTCCTAAGACATTCATTCAGTGAACACTTATCGAAGATTGAGAATCTAGTCTGGCAGGTAATGTATCCTGGGGATACAGCAGTGGACAGGACAAAGAAAATCCCTGGACTCAAGGTACTTACATTTTAGGTGGGGGAGACAACTGAAAAAAACAAATAAATAGTATGTCAGGTGGTGATGAGTACTAGGAAGGAAAATTTAGCAGGGTAAAGGGATAGAGAGTAAAGAGGGTCTATAATTTTAATTAGGGTGGAGGGTGTTAAGGAAGTCCTCTTTAAATAAGTAAAATTTAAGCATAAAGTAAATGATTTGAGATAGGAATTCATACAGACATCTGGGATAGACATGCACTGGCCCTCCATTTGAATGCCTACTTCATTGGTGTTCAGACCTTGTGTAAATTGAGGAATACCAATTCTGAATAACGCTTGAATCTCGGGGATCTTCTTTTATTAGAATATCCTCGTGGTAGGTTGATTGCAAAAATGGCTCAAATCTTCACTTCTCTTGGTGTCTATGCCCTTAGCAATGTGAGTTTACAGTTCTTCCCCTCAATAGTTAAAGCATATTTCCCCACTCCTTAAATCTGAGCTAGCCTTGCTGCTTAATTTGTCCAACAGAATGTGGCCAATGATGGGCCTGTTTTGAGTCTAGGCCTCAAGAGGCCTCACACACTTGTACATTTTTTAAAGGGTTCCTACCTCCTGCATAAGAACAAACTTAGGCTATTCTGCTGGAGGAC
This sequence comes from Leucopleurus acutus, assembly GCF_964270905.1. Lineage (NCBI taxonomy): Eukaryota > Metazoa > Chordata > Mammalia > Artiodactyla > Delphinidae > Leucopleurus > Leucopleurus acutus. Next base: position 85,454,696 of record NC_139148.1, read on the forward strand.
ATGAGACCATGTGGAGCAGAGCATTTTCAGCCTGGTGGCCCCAGATGAGGACTCATTCATGTGAGAGAGCCAAGACCAGCAAAGTTGCCCAGCTGACCTGCAGATCTCTGAGCGAGCCTTGTTAAGCATTGACTTACGAGCAGCATTATAATATATGGTTATTGGTTAGGCCATTGAAAATGGAATGGTTTGATATGCAGCATTATTATGGCAACAGATAAACTCATTCTTTTCTCATTTTTTTCAGAGAATAATAACTGTCAGGAGTCAGGGAATCATGATTATTTAAATTTGGAATGTATACTTACAACTCAGCCTGGGATACTTTCTCCAGTTTTGAGAGGTGTGTGTGTGTGTGTGTGTGTGTGTGTGTGTGTGTGTGTGTGTGAAAAGTGCATGTGTCATGGAGTGAAGGGCGAGGAAGAGTGAGAGAGAATGTTGAGAGGATCAGGGCAAGTTTACTGTCTGCCAGGTATGCAAACTTGAAATACCTCTTCTTATTGCACCTGCCCACATGATGATGTGATGAAACCATTACACATAACTCCACAGCCACAAGTTGGTAGAATATGACAGGGGCTTCAAGGGGAAATTTTGTGTTCTTTCATTTAGGCTGCATCCTTCCCTTGTTACTGACAGTGCCCCCACAATCTAGATAAAAGCCCACACATTCTCATTTTAAATAATACTGCTGGAAACCAAATTTCTCACACTCACTATACAAAACACATTTGAAAGATGACAAGAGCTAAATTACAGCCTTCACTTTCACCCCATCAATCTTCTTGATGTCTGCTGCAATCTCACTTGTACAAAACAATTCCAATTAGATTTTATAAAAACACTAAAAATTTCCTAAAGTGGCAAAATCCTTCTGCTTTTTTTTTTCATTTTTGTAATGTGTTTTTCTGTGAGCTTACTCTATTTCTGTTTATTCAGACAATAATATGATGCTCTGTGTATAAAGAAATGTTTATGAACCATCACTAAGATGTATATTTTGAGCTGTGTTTTACAATTATAGGGATGGATTTACACTGATCTCTCTCTCCTCTTTCACCCAATGTCCAAGTCTGAGGACTGCTTTCTATAGGCATGGAAATAGAAAAGAAGTGAATCCTGCCCATATCCTGAACTTAACTGTGTCCTCATCAGTTAAGTTCAGTAAGTTCTGGCTTTAATTTCAATAGAATCTCTTGATGTAGGTTTCAAAATATTTTTTCAACTGTTATCACATTCTGTCTTAAAATCGATATGCTGAGCTTCTTATTTTAAGCTCCACAAATAAAAATTACAAAAAGGATGTTTCAGCAAGCTCATATGGCTATTTCCTTCAGCAATAGTTGGTATTATTTTCAATTACTTTTCTCTTGGTGAATAAGCATATTTGTATAAAAGAGACAAATTTAATAGTTTGCAATTATTTCAAGGATAATATTTTAAAAAGTGACAATTGCACTATGTGTACTTAATATTACTTATATTTACAAATTGGTCCTTAGCATTGGTCTTAGATAATTTCTCACTAAATCACATATTAGCATAGATATTTAATGTATATATTTTACTTATTATTTAAATGTATTTACTTATTTGTGTACTGCTTCATTCCAAAATAAGGATTTGAAGTTAGATAATTCAAAGATAAGTTCGACAACATTTGAATAATACTTCTTTTATAAATGTGTTCCTTAGAATGATGCTGTCTTGAGATCTAACAATTTTCAAAAGTGACATTAAGAAACTGCTACACACTGTAACAAATTATCATAACACCCATTGGGAAATGCACAAATGTTTACATAAAGAATCTAATTTAAAACACTACACAAAAATTTTTAAACATCTTTATTGGAGTATAATTGCTTTACCATGTTGTGTTAGTTTCTGCGGTGTAACAAAGTGAATCAGCTATATGTATACACATAACCCCATATCCTCTCCCTCTTGCATCTCCCTCCCACCCCTACACAAATTTTTTAAAGTATTTCTGTTAGCAATTAAAAAAATATATATAGGGACTTCCCTGATGGTGTAGTGGTTAAGAATATGCCCCTCCAATGCAGGGGACACGGGTTTGAGCCCTGGTCTGGGAAGATCCCACATACCGCGGAGCAACTAAGCCTGTGAGCCAGAACTACTGAGCCTGAGCTCTGGAGACTGCAAGCCACAACTACTGAAGCCCATGCACCTAGAGCCCATGCTCCACAACAAGAGAAGCCACTGCAATGGGAAGCCTGCGCACTGCAACTAAGAGTAGCCCCCGCTTGCTGTAACTAGAGAAAAGCCCGCGTGCAGCACCAAAGACCCAACGCAGCCAAAAATAAATAAATAAACTAAATAAATTTCTTAAAAAAAATACATAGACATGGTCAATTTACTCTTCTTAATAATAATTGGTATGCTGAAAATTTGTTAGTTCTCTATTTAAATAGTAATTTCCTATAAATTTATTTGCAGGATACAATCTATTCAGCTCTATAATAGACATTACATTTTGGATCAGGAAAGTATCATCTATATGTTATGATCATTCACTTTTCTGCTTAAACCCCACTAGAGGACATTCTGCAGACCTTAAGTGCTCTCTTTTCCAAACATTGTTGGTGTTTTGCCCATACTCCAAAGGAAATTGTGCCTTGAACTTGAAAATGGCTTTTAAGTCATGGTGTTCACATCTACCAGTGATTTCTGCTACACAAATGGGCTATTAGGGTTTGTATTTTCTCAAGGACAATTTTTCTCATCATATCTCTAGAAATCATTTCAACCATAGTTGAAATGACCAGGGTAGTTGTACATTTTCTGCCTCCTTACAATACTAAAGCATTGATTGAGCATATGATTTCTTGCCTCATACGACATTACTTGTAAAGTAGTTTGAGATCTATTTTCTGACTTTGGAAAAAAAATTATGCTTGAGAGTAAGAGAACCTATAGAAATTAAGTCCAAATCTCTGCTTGCAAGAAAATCTTCAGCAAGTAAAGGCAAGCTGTATCTATTTTGGATAAGGCTGTTTCTTTTAAAGGTTGAATATTAATAAATTTCCAGATATTCCTGCAGCTTTAGTAAATTTATTCATCAGGGACCTTGATGATTCTGATAGAAATATACTAGTGTCCATTATTAATCCTCTACATATGCAGTTATGTAAACTTCGGCAGCACAGTGGAGGAGAAAGAACTTAGTTCTGCAGTTTACAAAATCTGGATCAGAATCATGGACCCACCACTAATAACCCATATTCTCTTGGTCAAATATGACTCTTGTTGAGGCTCCATGTACCATCTCTAAAAGTGACTCTATCACTACCTTACCTACTCGCCGCTGGAGTTGTTAGGAGGAGGGAATGGGATAATATATTTAGAAGTTCATTACAATTGGTAGATATGTTGAAATAAAAGCTAGTATTTTCTTGAGACAGGTAATATGCTCACTACATATATGATGCTGAGTCTGCTTATTTCTCCACCTCTTTTCTTCCACAGAAGTTTGCACTAAAACAACAGCTGAAACCTTTTATATATATGATTTACAATGTGATGATACATCAGTGACAAGAATCTGTAATAACAGAGGCTACAGCTTTTTTAATGTTAGTGATTTTGGAGAGGTGAAATTTATCCTCACAAGATTACACAGACAGGTTCAGAGGAGCGGTAGTTTTCATCTGACTTCTTTTTAATTTGAAGAATGTTAGTGACATAGGAGAGGTTTTTGAAAAGGAGGAAGAAGAGTGTTTGCCAGGCTTGGGGTGATAGGAATTTCATGGTAAAAAGCATCAAGTTAAAAGTGAGAAAACTAGATGAAAGGAGCAGTGAGATGGACATGGGCTGATCTCAGAGAATAGGCATCAAAGGAAACACTTCAGGAAGTTTGACATATCCTAGTGAAAGACTCTTTAGTAGAAAGCAAGTGTGGTCTTAATGGCGAAAACAAGAAGCCACTATAGAGTTGAAGAGAGAATGAGTTAGCCATTAGGAAAACAGCAGTATAGCCAGAGCCCTCTGACAGAGAAATAACCAGGCATGAAATGGGCATTTTGGAGATTAATTTCTCTAACAATGGATTATTCTGTTGAAAGAAATAGCTAGAATAAATAATGGCTTAAACTCAAGTTCTAAGCATATAAGCTAATTTTGTAAAGCATCTCACCCCTCCACTCTGATTTTCTTCTCACAGGCTCCTATGTACTACGGAAGCTACTTACGGACATAGATGGGTCTCTGCTAATGAAGAAATCTCGAGAGTTATGTAAATGCCAGTTCTTAAGCAACAATAAAAGAAAAAGCGGTCTACTTTTAAATAGACCAGTATTTAACTAGCTGTTTTCAGTCATCCTATACCATGGAAAAGTGGGGATCTTTAAAACATAATGCTTCACAGTTTTAATCAAACATGAATCCCTTTTCCTCTACGTACAATAGCCTCTTATACCCAGCAGTGATTACATAGCCCTCATCACTGGCTGCTGGTGTCAGAAGCTATATCAGCATATTCAGTGGCAGCTGGATAAAAAGTTTCTATGTTTATCTTAAAAAAATATCTTTCATGCTACTGTCTTGTTATACAGTCTGAAAATACATTCTGATTCAACTCTGAAAAGAAGGCAGCTTAAATACTTGACAGCAGTTATATAGTCAAGGCAGGCCATAATTTCTGTTTCAGAAACCATGTGTGCAAGCTGATTTTTTCCTCTACTGCTAGAGTTTTAGGGCCAGATTTTCAAACAAGCATTTGTGTGCATAAAATGGGTAATTGCACACACAAATGGGCAATTTTGTATGCAATTATCCATTTTGCATATGCAATTATATGCTTCTTAGGGTATAGCACATGTACGTGAAATTTGGTAAGCATAACCATTACACCTTCCTTTGAAAATTTGGTCCACATTGCAGGTTTATTGCACGGAAGAAAATTGGGATTCTTCTTGTTTGATAACGTAATTGCACACATTACTTTTCCCTGTATCATACTCTTTAATCAAGGATTTCAAAGCCCATTAAATTATTAATCCAATCATCCCAACGACCTTATTATCTATGGATGCTAAATGTTATGACAATCTCATTTTAGAAATTAAGAAATCAAGACACAGAAGTTGGACTTTTCTGAATATTAACCACTTTCCATATAGGCTTCCTAACAAATAGTTCCCTAGAATCCACTCTCCATCTGCCTTCACAAATGCAAATCTAAAAGAACAATTATTGCAATTGACAAAGGAATTGAGCATAAATGCAAAGTTTCATTCCCTGTGGTCCAACTAAGCCAAAGTTTATTCACATTTCTGTACTGACAAAAAACTTGCACCGTTTCCTTCTTCCAGCATAGATCAAGTAAGACAGCAAGTTTTAATAGGAGGGCTTGTTCACCTGGGAAATTCTTATGTCTTTGTCAAAACGAGAGAATAAAACATTCACTCACTTCATGGAAGTAAATTGTCTTTAGGTTTGCAGCATGTTTCTCAGAAATATGATGAAAGAGGTTTATTTGACTGATAACAGCCTGAATTTTATAGTTACATATGTGGCTTTCTCACAAAGCTGAAAGCAGGAGTCTTTGTGGCTTTGATAGCAGGGAAAGAAGACCGACACTTGTGAATATTTGTTGTTGTTGTTGTTGTTGCAGTTAGGTGCCCTTTCGTATTCATGCTTGACTTGCTACCTGTCTGCCCTGTCATTGCGCAGTCTGCGTTGACAGTATTGCAGAGACAGAAAGCTCAAGTTGTTCCAGAGAAGAAAAGAGAGCAATCAGGCCCTGCTAGGAAAAAAAGTCAGATTGGCACCTACTACACACAGATTGCAGTTTGACAGCAGCTTTCTCTGAAACCTATGAATTGCTTACATTACGACAAATTAAGGTCCTTTAAAATGACCTTACCTGAGGTATTATTTTTTACTTGAGGTATTATTAGGTACTAGCAGTAGGAATAATAGTAGCAGCAGCAGATGTAGTTGTAATAGTAGCAGTCAAAGTAGGAGTAATACTGCTAATGACAAAAACAGAAGCACTTACCATTTATTTGACTACTTCCTGTGTGCCAAGCACTATGGTAGTATTTTAAATAAATTGTCTCTTTTTCGGGGAGGGATAAATTAGGATATGAGATTAACAGATACACACTCTCTATATAAAATAAACAACAAGGATTTATTGTATAGCACAGGGAACTATATTCAATATCTTGTAATAACTTATAATGGGAAAGAATCTGAAAAAAAATTGTATATATATATATACAAAACTGAATCACCTTGCTGTATACCTGAAACTAACACAATATTGTAAATCAACTATACTTCAATAAAAAAATAAAAATAAATAAATAGTCTCTTATAATGCTCATAGAGCCCCTGAGAGATATTTTTAATCACATTGACAGATGAAGAAATGAGCGGTTTAAAAACTCTGTGGTCATATAGCTAGCAAGGAGCAGAACTGGGATTAACTTCAGTGTATTCAGATTTTAAATGCTACAGAAGTGAAAATGGGTATAATTCCATTTCAGCTGTTTCATTTTCATTCCTATGTAGTTGCAGAAGATACAGGGGAAATTTTGGCAGACAGTTACTTATATCTCAAAATACCATTCAGGGGATATGGTTTTTGTAACTCATGCATTTGAAAATTAAATCTTGCTAAGTATTATTAGGTAAAAAAAAACCACCTGTGTTACAAGTTATGAGTTAGAAATAGTATTAAACAGAAGGAGGGGCCAGACTTTGAGGCATAATGTTATTTCTTGGTGAAAAAAGTAAATTATTTGCTTTAAGGTATGTGTGTGTGTGTGTGTGTGTGTGTGTGTGTGTGTGTGTGTGTGTGTAATTATAATTGCACTGGAGAGAGTTAGCCTTCTAAAGTACCTGACTCTGCCAATAGCATTCGTTTCTTCCTTTAATAATAACTACAGCTGAGAAAGACCTCAAGGAATAAACTGCATGCTGCTCATTAGTCTTAAACCTTTCATGATGAGCATGTTTATTGGGATGTTTAATAATCTGTGTTTTCTTAGAACCTTTCATCTTAGAATCCCAGTGTGCTTTATAAACATCAATTCTCTTAGCACTGCTACTAGGAAGAGGTATATGTGTATATGTGGCTTAAGTATGCCCCAAATGATTAAATGGTCTACTTTATGCCACAAAGAGTGGACAAGACAGTTATGGAAGTCATTTTTTGATTGCATAATTTATTTTAAACACACATATAAAACCATAAAGCTCAGGAAGTGTCTTCTTGAGTCTGTAACATAATTAAAGTGATCCAGAGCAGCTCTGTAAATAAGTTTGATAAGTTAGAGTTTTGTAAAGGAATGTCCATGTACTTACGCACACACACAGGGAGGTTGGGCCTATCTTGGACCAGATTCTTTGGCCAAAGATTTCCCCTTTGGCCCATAGTTACTCAGATGCCTTATGTCATAGCTCATTTTTCACAAACTCTCTCTTCCTCTTGTGCATATTAAGAAAGTTTGTTAATTAGCAATCATTTTACTTGGGATGCCTAATAGACAAGGAGGAGCCTGCAACTAGGATGCCTCTATGCCATTTACAAAAGTGCAGTGTGGCTACTCTATCTCCAGAGTGAAAACACTTTGTATGAGTATGAGTAGTGGGGACCAGGGAGTTTGAACTTGGCTGATGTGCTGGAAAAATACATTTTCTTAAATCCTGTAATACAAATTCAAGTGTTAAGAGTTTGCACACAGATGTTTCATTCCACACCCAAGTTGTTCTTTTGCATGCCAACAGTCACACAGTTATCTCCTTAGCACAAAAATTTGTAATTTTAAGCTATCCTACATGCTGAAATGTTTACATAGAGGTAGGCCCTGGAAACATATAACTTTAGCCCTTGGTGAACTATTATAAAAGAGTATGCAAGATAGCATACAGCTATGCAAAGTACAGTCTGGTTCCTCTGATGTTTTTTTTCTTACCTTCACCTACCTCCTTTTATGAGGGATACTGTTCAATTTAAAGTGAATGAATTCAGTTTTTTCCTTCTGCCCTATGTTTCTGCAAACCATCCCTTCCCCATGTAACAATTTACACTCAGGCAAATTTCTCATCCTCATAATGCCTTCTACATTTCCTTTTTCAGGCAGTGTTTCCGGAAGGTAGTTTTCTCCTTAAAGCAGCTTCTTTAAGCTTAAAGAAGTTTTAGCTTGTTCACATAAAGCACTTTCTTTCATCTAAGAAAGCATTCTAAGGGAAGTACAAACTATCAGGCAAGCTTAGCAAAAGGGCTAGTTTCTTTAACTTCAGAAAAGCCAGCATACAACAGTTTCTGGGGTTTGGTGATACTGAAAGGTTCATGCACTCTTATGGTTTAATTCATTTCAGAAATGAAGAGAATACTGTTTATTAGGATTTTGCAATGTTTGCAATAATCATGGTTACCACAGATAGTTTTCATATATTATTTTTAATTTATGCACAAATGGTCCAATTAAAAATTGTGATCTTTGTTGGAAAACTTTGGAGGAATTTAATGCATAATCAGAATTCAATGGATGATATTCTCATCAGCAAAAAAAAGTAAGACCTTTACCCAAGGCCAAAAACAAATTATCCAATCACCCATGTATGATATAGCAGAATGAGAAGATTTAGTGTGTATTTAACTGGAACGCATGTATTTTGCAGGCTCACTAGAGGCAAAATCATGTAGAACAAGACATCACCAAGCTATTTGAAAATGAAATGGTAGTTTACTCATCACTAGGGATTTGGCAGCATTTCTGAACTGGGTGTAATAGTTCAGGATAACCTCTCTTTTTTCAAACTCTCATATCCTGAACAGATTTTAGAATTCTTGAAAATGGAGAACACTAGGCTCCTTTCACTGAAGGATACATTTTTCAAGGTTATAATTTTATTGTGAGCATTTGTTGTAGTGGTGGTCTATTTATGAGGAAAGACCAAGGTCGGATGGTTGTGCATCATTAAGAGACAGATGATGAAAGGACGAACAAAATACATTCATCAGCAAACCAATATAAAATAAAAGAAAATTAACAGGGGAGAGCATGGGCAATGGGTGAAAAAACCTCTATGGCTTCTCAATCAAAGCCAGATAATATGCCTTGTCACTCTCTCAATTAGCTGCCCCCCCTCCATTTGCCATTCAGAGGCACTCATTTCTCCCCCACCATTTATTTTAATTAAACTAAACTAAACCTTGAGTCTGTTAATTGCCATTCACATTTTCTTGGCTTTTCTGACCCTAAGAAAAACCTCTTTAATCTCAGCAGAAATCCTCTTTGCTGCCTGTATTCTAATAGGCTCATTTTCAACATGATATGTAGTATTAGGTAGAGCAATGACTTCTGTCCCCCTTCATTGAAACTAGGTATCTGTTTTTCTGTGCATTGCTCTCAACATTTGCCCTTAATCATCTCATGTATAAAGTCAAATATTATTCACTGTGCCTATTGACTTTCCTCTCACTGACAATTCTGTAAACACTCGAAACTGCTTTATCCTGATGTCTTGCACATGCCCCTTGGCATCCTTTGTACCATTTGCTTTTATTTAAGATGCTTTTTCACATGACACTGTGAAATAACTATTCTATATAAGCAGGCATGTAGAAAAATGATTATTAAGACCTATCAAATTCTTTACCCCTTTTTCCACTACTATATTTATATCCAAATTTTTCTTCCTCTTAGGGAAAGGTGTCTTTTAGAACATCTTTGGCTGGTAAGTCTTTCAAGGTTTTTGTTTTTGTTTTCCTCCTTCTTCTTCAGATTGTTAGAATCACGTGTACTGCAATAAATACCAAGTTCAAGCCAAAGTGAAGCATTTCAAATTGAGAAAGACCCCAACACATGTTAAAGTCTCAGCACTATAGATTTTCTCATGATGGCCAAAGGATACATAGAAGTGACATTCAGTAATTTAATGACAACAAATCCAAACATATAAGGTAAAACCTCCCCATCTGTGCCCAATTCTTTAGCAAGTGTTCACAATTCAAATGCTACAGGCTTTTCTAGGTCATTTGGCATTATGTGAGAAATCACCACTCTGACCCCATATTGTGAAGCATCAGTAGCTAAACAGATTGGCAGGGCAGGGTCATAATATGCTAGACTCCTTGAGGACATCAGTTGCTGTTTACTCAATTCAAAAGTAGCTTGACATTCCTTTCAACAATGACACTGTTTATTTTGCTGTAATTGTTCTATCATAAAAAGTAACTGCTCTAGGAAGATTTGGTTTAAATTCCCTGAAGTAGTTTTAACGGAAATAGAAAGAATATGTAATTCTATATGTAGACAAATGATATATTTGCATGAAGAACAAAATATATATTGTCCACATAAGTAGATGATATATTTATATGTATTCATATTTATGTAATAGAAGGCAGAATTAATCTTTTAATTATATCATAAGAATTTTTGCTGAAAATACAATTGATTAGACACTCAGTAGACAAAATGAGTGTAGGAAAAAAAAATTAAACATTTACCTTATTTTCAGGATGACTGTCAAATAATTTTGACCCCATCAACTACTCTGTAATGCATGTAGAATTAGATACCAAACTAAACAGCCTTGTATGAGACTTAACTGACATTCACTTAAGAAAATTAAATATTTACAAGAGTGTAAATATGCTAAGGATGGGGGATGAGCTGTTGTTCCTTGATTCCTACAACTTGGTCACTCATTCATTCATTCACTCATTATTTTCATCAAAAATTTTGATTTAATTTGACCCTTTCTTAAAGCTTTTTGCTTTTTGGCTATTCACTAGCATGCTCCTCAAATGAGAAATATTTCATATTGACCTTCTTATTTTCTAGTTTTTCATCATAATTAAAGGCAATGGGGGGCTTGAGAAGGAAGATTAACTGGCACTACCATAATCTCTTCCTGCTGAACAAATTCATTTCAGAACTGTCACCAAACATAAATCCATGATATATGAAGTTCTATAAAATTTACATCACTTTATAATTCTGCAATTAGGTTCATTACTTCAGTGTATGGTTAATGGTCCATATCTAAGAAGAGCTAGTTTTATAACTAGTCACTATGTGTTCTTACAGTGGCACTTAATATACATATATAACTGATGAAAACAAATGGAGGAAATTGTCAACATTCCCTCCAAAAGCTATACTTGGAGTTTCATTTTGATGTGAATTAAACAATTAAAAGTAAAAAAAGGCCCACAATTATAAAAGTTTTGCCCTTACAAAATACTTAAAATACATGACTAATAAATATTACTGTCATATATACATAAAATGCTTTGATTAATGTGAAAATTTGTTACAAAGAATGAAGTATCATTTTAGGAGAGGATAATAACAAAGAACCACTTTACAACTATATACAAATTAAGCAAGTTATGAGATTTCTTCAGGATATAATAGCATAGCTTGAGGTAGACCAATCCTCCCACTCATAACAATCAGAAATCTAGATGAAGTACTAAAAATATTTTTGAAACTATCAAACAATGGGGTAACAGGGAGAAGAGAATCACAGAGTAGTGAGAGAGATTTCTACAGTGTTTGGTTATTCTTAGTCTGCTGTTCTAGCAAAAGCCAGAACATAGGGCTGCTGCCAAAAGAGAGAGAAACAAGCACAACTTTTGGCAATTTTATCGTTCAAGAGAGATAAAAATTGGAGTTTGAGTTTGTTTTGAACAGCCAGTAAAAGCCTAGTAAGAAAGGAGGTACATCAAACTGAGCCTGACATACTGCCAGTTTTCCCTTTCTAAACATTTGCCAAACTCTTGAACTGTGAAAAGCAGGAGGGTAAGAAACAAGAAGAAAGGTCTGAAGGGCAGAATGAAACTTCAGTGGGTCTTAAGAAGATAAAAATTGCAGTTAACCACCTGCCAAGGAGGAAATGCCCCAGTGAAACCTCAGCATCACAGTGGGTCCCTTGGGAGGACTTCATCCTAGAAGTAGAAATGAACCAGAGTTAGAGGAAGTCTTACAAAGCTGACACCAAAACTCCAGTAATCTTAGTTCTTGATTGTTTAAGATGATCCAATACCACTGTATCTGCTTATCAGAGGATAAGCAAAGCCTTCTCTGGAGGAAGAGAACATTATACAGAGCCTCAAAAATTTAGCATACACACTATCTAGTATTAAAGACTAAAACAGAACAGAAATGCCAAGAAATAGAACAAAAAAGAACAAATGATACAAATACATTCACAAATGACTGAGATATTAGAGTTATCAGGTAGAATATGAAATACCTGTTATTAGTATATTCAAGACAATCGGTGACAAAACTGAAGAATATCTCCAGAACACTGGAATTTAAGGAAAATAAAATAGTAATTCTCAGACAGAAAATTAAAATAAGAACAAAGTATAACAACAGATTGTGTACAGCAGCAGAGATGATTAGTGAACTGGAAAATAATTGAAAATTTCTAGACAGAAGCATAGAGAGAAAAAAGGCATACTTAGGAAATACAGAAGAGATCATAAGGGACAAATTAAAAATATTTGACGTATGTGTAATTACAGTCCCAAAGGAAGAAAGGAGAGCAAGAGAAGGAGAAAGAGATAATGTCCAAGAATTTTCCAAAATGGATTAAAGAAAAAAAAGGAAACCCTGCCTTTTGCAACAACATGAATGGATCTTGAGGGCATTATGCTAAGAGAAAAATTAGACAAAGAAACAAAAATGTGGTAAGTTCTCATTTATATATGAAATCTAAAAAAGCCAAACTCATAGAAACAGAGTAGAAAGGTGGTTGCCAGGAGCTGCAGGGTAGGTGAAACAGAGAGATGTTGGTCAAATGGCTTACTTTGATAAATCTAGGTACATTTTAAAAATTTTTATTTTGCTTACATTTGGTAGGGTTTCTTGAATCTGTGAACTGAAATCTTCAATCCATTGTTGTACAGTATTTTTAAGGTATAATTGACATATAGCATATCTAAGTTTAAAGTAAAATTAAAAAGTTTAAAAGCTTCCATTAAAAATATTTTTATTGAAATATAGTAGATTTATATTAATTTCAGCTGTACTGTGTTGTGATTCAATATTTTTACAGATTATACACCATTTAAATTATATGCAAATGATATGATCAATAAGGGGTTAATAGCCAAAATATATAAGCAACTCATACAACTCAATATCAAAAAGACATACAGATGGCTATCAGATGCATAAAAAGATGTTCAACATTGTTAATTATTAGGGAAATACAAATCAAAACAACAATAAAATATCACCTCACACCTGTCAGAATGGCTATTATCAAAAAGTCTACAAATAAAAAATGTTGGAGAGGATGTGGAGAAAAGAGAACCCTTGCACACTGTTGGTGGGAATGCAAACTGTTGCAGCCACTATGGAAAACAGTATGGAGCTTCCTCCAAAAACTAAAAGTAGAACTACCATGTGATCCAGCAACTTCACTCTTGGGTACATATCCAAATAAAATGAAAACACTAATTCAGAAAGATACTGCACCCCAATGTTCATAGCAGTGTTATTTACAATAGCCAAGATATGGAAGCAACCCAAATGTCCATCAACAGATGAATGGATAAAGAAGATATGGAATATATATATAATGGAATAATGGTATATGGTATATATATATATATATATAATATATGGTATATATATATATATATATATATATATATAATATATGGTATATATATATATATAATGGAATAATATTACTCAGCCATAAAAAACAATGAAATTCTGCCATTTGTAACAACATGGATGAACTTGGAGAGTATTATGCTCAGTGGAATAAGTCAGACAAAGACAAATACTGTATATTATCACTTATATGTGGAATATAAAAAATAAAACAAATGAATATAACAACACAGAAACAGACTCACAGATAATAGAAAACAAACTAGTGGTTACCTCTGGGAAGAATGAAGGGGGTAGGGGCAAGATAGGGAGATGGGATTAAGAGATACAACCTACTATGTATAAAATAGATTAACAACAAGGATATATTGTATAGCACAGGGCAATATAGCCATTGTTTTCTCATAATTTTATTTATTTATTTATTTTTAATAAATTTATTTATTTATTTATTATTGGCTGCATTGGGTTTTCACTGCTGCGTGCAGGCTTTCTCTAGTTGCGGCAAGTGGGGGCTACTCTTTGTGCGTGGGCTTCTCATTGGGTGGCTTCTCTTGTTACGGAGCATGGGCTCTAGGGCATGTGGGCTTCAGTAGTTGTGTCATGTGGGCTCAGTTGTTGTGGCTCATGGGCTCTAGAATGCAGGCTCAGTAGTTGTGGCTCACAGGCTTAGTTCCTCTGCGGCATGTGGGATCTTCCCAGACCAGGGCTCAAACCCATGTCCCCCGCATTGGCAGATGGATTCTTAACCACTGCACCACCAGGGAAGCCCTGTAATAACTTTAAATGGAGTTTAATCTACAAACTTGCATTATTAAATGAATAAGTCCTGAGAATCTAGTTATAGCAGAGTGACTATAATTAAGAATACTGTATTAAATATTTGAAAGTTGCTAAGAGAGTAGATCTGAAGTATTATCATCACACACAAACAAATGATAAATATATGAGGTGATGGAGGTGTTCCTATTGTGGTAATTATATATATATATCACATGTTACACCTCAAACTTATATCTGCTATGTGTCAATTATATCTTAATAAAACTGGAAAAGAACAGATTGAAGATAATAGGTCACAGATTCAATAAAACTTACCAATCTAAGCAAGATAAATGAAGAGGAAACTGTACCTGGATTCATCATAGCAAGCCTGTTGGCAATCAATGACAAAGAGAAAATCTTAAAAGCAGTAAGAACAAAAGACACATTTCTTCAAGGAGAAATAAGACTTCTCAACAGATACAATGGAAATTATAAGATAATAGAATCACATATTTAAAATGCTGAAAAAACCTTAGAATTCTACACCAAGCAAAAAAAAAAAAAAGATCAAAGATTAAGATAATATAAATATGTTTCCATACTAACAGAACTGGAATCTTACTAAAGAAATGATAGAGTTCTTCAAGAAGGAAAATTATCCTAGTCAGAAAGATGGAAATATAGAAAGAAATGAAAGGCAACATAAAGGGTAACATGTGTGTTAATATAAATGATATAAATGAATACTGACTAAAATAATAACAGTAACTGTAATAAAAATATATTGTAAAGTTTACTATATAAATATATGTAAAATACATGAATATATAATATACATAATCCTAACTGTAACTCTAATCCTAGCTATATATAGTCAATTCTCATTATTCACAGATGCTTGTTTGCAAAATTGGGCTACGTACTAACTTTATTGGTAAACCCAAAATCAATACTCATGACATTTTCACAATCATTTAAGGATATATTCATGCACAGAGTAGTGAAAAATTTGAGTCACCAAAGGTATACCTTCCTGGCTGAGGTAGAACAAGACAACACTCTGCCTTCTTGTTCTAGCTCTCATATTATAAACATGTATCTTTTTCATATCTACTTAGTATTATGGTTTTTGCATTTTTGCTAGTTTTCTGGTAACTTCACTGCTTAAAATGGCCCCAAGCATAGTGCTGAAGTGCTGTCTACTGTTTCTAAGCAAAAGAGAGGTATCATATGAGACATTGGGTGAGCTTAAAATGTGTTAGATAAGCTTTGTTCAGGAGTTATAGTGGTGTTGGCTGTGAGTTCAATGTTAATGGATCAACAATATATATTAAATAAGGTGTCTGTACAGAAACACACAAAAGATAAGTTTATGTACTGATTGGTTGACGAATTGGGCTCAGAGGAACCTAACCCTTTATTTTTCTCTCACAGTAATGATTCACTATTTGCTAATTCACTATTTGTGGCAACTTTATAAAAAAACTACCTTGACTAACAAGAATCAGCTGTGTGTGTGTGTGTGTGTGTGTGTGTGTGTGTGTGTATTCCAGTCCAGGAAAGTTGATGGAGAGTCACTTTTCCCTGCTCCTGCCCCCTAAACACAACAAAATGACCTGGAAATAATTCAACAGACAATCATTAAAGAACTCTGAAAGATGGAAAGAAGAAGGTGGACTGCCCGAAGACCTCAGAATTCGAGGAATGACAATGCAGTGAGTTTCCTGGGTTTTCCTTTTATCTCTCCTGTATTCCAGACTGGGAACAACAAAGACCTGTAAATCTGAATGACCAACGACATAGTCAAAACAAAACAAAACACCCAGAAAAGCCTGCTTCCTCTGGCCAAATGTCTGGGAAAGACAAAAGCCAGTAAAGAATTAGGAGACCCATAACTGGTGGCAGTGGTGGGCCCAATCAACCATAGCAGTGGTGCCACCAAAGGTGGGGGAGGACAAAGAGACTGAGAGAAGTCATGTTTTAATAGTTCACTTTAAGTAATAAAATGTCAGTATTAATAAGATGAGATGAGTTGTATATGTATATTTTGTTACCTAGAGCAATGACTAAGAAAGCAATACAAAATAATATACTCAAAGCAATATAAATAAATCAAGGTGGAATAAAAATTATTCAAGTAACTCACAGAAAAGTAAGAAAAGAGAAATAGGAATGTGAAAGAGAGGAAATAAAGAGAAAACAAATAATAAAATGGCATAATTAAGCTCTAGTATATTGATAATTACTTTAAATGTAAACTGTCTAAATACAAAATGAAAAGGAAAAGATTGGCAGGGGTGTTTAAACAAACAGACAAACATGACTTGAGTCTGTTGTATACAGGAAACTCATTTCAAACATAACAACATAAGTAGTTTGAAAATAATAAGATGAAAAAAGATAGAATATGGTAACATTGATTTAAAAACACAAGAGTAACTATGTGAATGTTATGTAAAGTAGACTTCAGAACAAAGGAAATTACTAGGGACAAAGAGGGACATTGCATACTGCTAAAATAATCAATCCATCAAAGGACAGAGGGATCCTAAATGTGAATGTGTCAAACAACACAGCTTCAAAACACATGAAACAAAACTGTTAGACCTGAAAGAAGAAATAAACAAATCCACAAGTATAGTTTGTGACTACAAAACTACACTCGCAACAATTTACAGAAAAACTAGACCAAAAAATTATCAAAGATACAGAACTGAATAACACCATCAACCAACATGGTATCATCAATATAATAGAATAATCACCCAATAACAGAAGAATTCACATTTTTTTCAAGTGCCCACAGAATGTTCTCCAGGGTAGACCATATCCTGAGTCACAGTCAAACCTCAACAAATTTAAAAGAGTTAAAATCATGCAGAGTATGTTCTCTAATCATAATGATATTAAATTAGAAGCCAAGACCAGAAAGAGAAGAGGGAAATCTTGAAACACTTGGAAATTAAAAAACACAGTCCTAAACAATCCATGCGTCAAAGAAGTCTTAGGGAAATTTTAAAAATATAAGTGGAAATGAATACAATATAAATACAATGCATCAAAATATGTAAAGCTAAAACAGTGTTGAGTGGGATATTTACAGCAGTAAATTCTTACATGTAAAAAGTATACACCTCAAATCAATAATCTAAGTTCCTACTTCAAGAAATTAGAAAAAGAAAAAAGAAATGCAAAGAAGGAGAAGGAGGAAATAGTAAAGACTAGAACAGAAAATTGAAAACAGGAGAACAGTAGAGAAAAATCAATGATGGAAAGCACTGGTTCTTTAAAGAATATTTTTTTTTAATGGGTAATCCTCTAGCAAGTCTGACAAATATAAAAAGAGAGAAAACACAAATCACCAGTATCAGGAATGAAATATGCAGCATCACTGCAGATCCTGAAGCCATTAGAAGGATTATAAAGGAATACTGCAAACAACTCTACACACAGAAACTTGATAACTTAGGAAAAATGGACCAATTTCTCAAAAATCACAAACTATCAAAATTTAACCAAGATGAAAACTTCCTAATGCATTTTATGAGGTCAATATTATCCGGATAACAAAACCAGAAGAAATACTACAAACCAAGAAAACTACTGATCAATATCTCTCATGAAATTACAGAAAAAAATTCTCAATAAAATATCAGCCAATTTCAGCAATTTGAAAAAAAAATATACGATGTCCAAGTGGGATTTATTTCAGGTATACAAAGATGGTTCATCATTTGAAAATCAATCAATGAAATCCACCATATCAACAGATTAAAGAAAAAAACCCAACATGATTGCATCAATAAATGAAGAAAAGGCATTTGAAAAATTCAGCACTCATTTATTATAGAAAAAAACCTCCTGGCAATATGGGAATATAGAGAAATTTTCTCAAGCTGATAAAGCATATCTATAAAACCTACGGCTAGCACCATACTTAGTGGTAAAAGACTGAATGCTTCCACTTAAGGGAGCAAGGCAAGCATAATCACTCTTACCATTCTTATTTAGTGTGATACTCGATATTTTAGCCAGCCACAGTAAGGCATGAAAAGGAATTACAAGGCATACAGATTGGAAAGAAAAAATGAAATAAAATTTCCCAATTTGCAGATAACACAATTGTCTACATAGAAAATCCTAAGGAGTCTGCAAAATCAAGCTCTTATTCTAAGTGAGTTTAGCAAGGTCATAGGATGCAATATAAAAATTTTTTAAAATGAATTATAAATCTATATACTAACAATGAACATGTGAACACTAAAATTAAAAGTACAGTATTATTTACAATTGCTCAAAAAGAAGAGAAATACTTAGGTATAATTCCGACAAAACATACAGGATTTGTCTACTGAAAATTGCACAATGCTGATAAAAGAAATCAAAGAAGATCTAAATTAACAGAGAATAAACCATGTTCATGGATTGGAAGAGTCAGCATTGTAAGGATGTCAGTTCTCCCCCGATCTGATATACAATTTCTGTCAAAATCCCAAACATTTCTGTAGTAATAGGCAAGATTATTCCAAAATGTGTATAGAAGAGTAAAGAACTAAAATAGTTAATACAATTTTTAAAAAGAAGAATAAAGTGGGAGGAATTAGTCCATGTGATTTCAAGACATTACATAGCTATAGTAATCTAGACTGTGTGGTGTTGGTGAAGGGATAGACACATAGATCAATGGAACAGAATAGAGAACACAGAAATGCACTCACATAAGTATGGCCAACTTATTTTTTTCCACAAAGGTGCAAAAGTAATTCAATAGAGAAAGAAAGATTTTTCAACAAATGTTGCTAAATTGGACATGCATAGGTACAAAAATAAACATTGACCTAAATCTCTCATTTCATGGAAAAATTAACTCAAAATAGATCATTAACTTAAATGTAATATTTAAAAGTATAAAACATTTTTAGAAAGTACATGAGAAAATCTTTGGAATCTAGAACTAGGTAAAGAAATGTTAGATAAATTGAATTTCATTGAAATTAAAGTTTTGTGAAAGACCTTGTTAATAGGATGAAAAGACAAGTTACAGACTGGAAGAAAATATTTGCAAAGTATATATCTGACAAATGACAAATGACTTATATCTAGAATATATAGAGAGCTATCTCTACATTCAACAGTAAAGAACAAAACCAAAACAAATACTTTCACTTGAAAATAGGCAAAATACATGAAAAAGATTTCACTAAAAAGGATATAACGATGCCAAATAGGCACATGATGTTTAACATCTTAAGCCATTAGGGAAATGCAAATTAAAACCACAATGATATCACTATACACCTCAGAATGGACAAAATAAAGAAAAGTGGCAACCCCAAATGCTGCATAAGAAATTGGGTTAGAACGAAAAATGAAACAATCACTCTGAAAAATAGTTTGACAGTTTCTTAAAACACTAAACATGCAACTCTCATACAACTCAGCAATCGTTATTACTGGGCATTTATCCCAGAGAAAGGAAAAATTATATCTACACAAAAAACTTTTTCAACAATATTCATAGCAGTTTTATTCATAATAGCCAAAAACTAGAAATGAACAAAATGTCCTACAATAGGAGATTGGTTAAATAAACTATGGCACATCCATATGATGGGTTACTACCTAGCAATGTACAAATTCTTGACACATGTAACAGTTTGGAGAGAGCTCAAGAATTACATTTTATAACATCTTGAATAAACTATATTATAGAGGTGGAGTAAAGATTAGTGGTTTCCAGGGGTTAGGGATTGAGATAGGGATCTGGAAATGAGTGTAGCTGTAAAGTGGTAGCGTAAAATTGCCTCATGGTGATAGAACAGTTGTGTATATTGATTATAGTTGTAGTTATACAAAGCTACACATGCTACAAAATTGCATAGAATCACACACACATAATACACACACGGGTACACATGTATTTTGTGAAATCTGAATAAGCTCTGAGAATGATACCAATGGTACCAATGCTGTTTTATTGGTTTTCATATTGTAGTATAGTTATGCAAGATATTCAGTTTGGGAGAAGGTGAGGTAAAGGGTGCATAAAATCTCCCTGTATTATTCTTTGCAAGATTTATTTGTCCCCCATGGATGTCCTCATGAACTCACTTGGGCTCTGACATTCCATGCCAGGCTCTTGCTATACAGAGATGCCCTCTCCCAGGTTCAATCTCTGATTTCCCACAGCAGTGGGATACCCCACGGCCATGCAATTCCCTCCTCATCTGGCTTGGGCTGACACTCATGCAGAGGCCCTCTCCTTCCCACAGGGATACCCTCCTTACTCTACCTGGGCTCTGATTCCACATGCTTTCTTTATCTTGCTTGAGCTTGGATATCTTGTGCCAGTAGCCTTCCTAAACAGATGTCCTTCTCATCCACGTTCTGCTCTTATACCCTAATCATGGCCATTGCAGCTTCCCCTCAACACATTAGTGTGGATGGCTACCTTCCACTGCCTTACCTGATGACTTCAGAACTGTATTGTTCAGAAAAAGAAAGAAATTGAGAGAAAGGAAAGAAAAAGAAAAAGAAAATGCATAGGAAAATGAAAAGGAAAAGGAAGGAAAGAGAAGAGAAGAGATGGGATAGGAAAGAAAGGTAAAGAGGAAGAGTCAGGATATTTAAAAATGACATTTCAGAAGTAATTTTTTCTTACTGTGAAACTAAGATTTTGTTTAACACTACGATAGACTTCATAACCTTAGCATGTGTTTCACAATTAACTATTGGTGTATGTAGTTAGTTGTGAGGGTTTTCAAATGTAATTTGGTGCTAGTAATAAAAGTACCATAATTTTTGCATATGAATTTCTTTTATGACAGTAGAGAGAATTCAAGTTTATTTTTATAAAAACAGTACTTGCATACTGATAAACTTTTTTGAATGGTGGCAGAGGAAGCAGAGTTATATCTAGGTCTCCATCTGTATAAATGTAAACATGGCCCACAATGTATTTTGTGGTAGGTAAGATGGTTTAGAATCACTGCGTTAGAAAGGTAGTTCTAACTTTTAATAGGCATAATGTAAAAAAGTTTAAAATAAAAATTAAACTCATAAGTTCAGAGTAAACAAACTTTAATCAAGGAGTGGACAGACTACAGTTTTGAGCTGGGTTCAACCAAAGCACACTTCCCAATGAATTTTATATGAATAAAAAGCAAGTTTACTTCCAAAGAGAAATGTTACACAATACTGTGTATATGTTAAATAATGTACATCTTATGAGTGTTTCAGAGAAACATATTATGCAAAGGGAAGAAGAGCCACATGCTCACTTATAGGATGAAAGACTAGATGGTTATTACACAGAATGATAGTTTATAGTGATATATGGTGAGTTTTCATTGTTAACTACTTTGTATTTCAAATAAAATAACATTCCAGATCATGGCATAAAAGCAAGAATTTAATTCAAATGCAATAACTAGCTAAATATACACCATTTTATAGCATATTAAAGTTTATTGAAAGAATCTGTCATACATGCTTAAAATTTGGGTCATATTTGGCTTTAAAATTAGATAAATATGCTCAGTTTTCAGAGATTACTCTAAATTACTTTTAAAGTAAACTTTTTATTGAGGTGTAACACACACAAAGAAATTTTTAAAAACATACCTACAACTTATATTTTTTTATTTAACTTTCTTTTCAATAGTTTTATTGAGGTATAAATGACACCATAAATTGCACATATTTAAAGTGTGCATTTTGATAAATTTTCACATATATATGTACTCTCATTAAACCATCACCACAATCAAGGCAATGAATATATCCATCACCTTGCAAATTTCCTTATGCCCTTTGATAATTCCATCCTTTCCCTCTCTTCTACCCCCAACCCCAGGAAACAACTGATTTATTTTCTATCAATAATGTTTAGTTTGATTTTTTCTATGATCTTTTGTACAAATGGAAGCATGTATATCTGGGTTCTTTCACTTAGCATAATGCCCTTGATATCCATCCAAATTGTTGTGTATCAATCATTTTCTTTTTTGTTGCTGAATAATATTTTATTGTATGGATGTACCAGAATTTGTTTAACTATTCTCCTGCTGAAGGTAATTTGTGTTGTTTCCATTTTGTGGCTATTACAAATAAAACTGCTATGAACATTTGTATACAGGTTTTGTGTGAACATATTTCCATTTCTCTAGGACAATTATCTATAATTGGAATGACTGGATCATATTGTAGATATGTTTCTCAATTCCTTAACAGTGGCTCTGTTCTAACACTAGCTCAGATTTTCAGCCTCTTGCCTGCATCCAGAACTGGCAAATGTCCCCAGGGGAAAAGAAACTGAACTCACCTCGCCTATCCAAAGTTCATTCTTTTTCAGAATCTTAGCCCCTGTAGTCCTTGTTGTCTTAGTGGGTCTCAGATGAATTTTTTTGTTATCCAAATTTTCTAACTGATCTATCTCAAGCTGCTTTGAGCTGCAAAGAAACAGAATGCTAAATTTCACCTTTTTAAATAATGCATTTAAAAAATATTGGTGTTAAATATAGAAGTCAGTGGACTTTGGTATATTAACCACATACAGGGCAACTTTGCTAAATTTTCTTATTAAGTACAACAATTTGTTGATTCTTCTGAGGTATTATGTAGGAAATAGCATCATCAGGCTTTTGTTTCTCTGATTTCTTTTTTTTTTAACATCTTTATTGGGGTATAATTGCTTTACAATGGTGTGTTAGTTTCTGCTTTATAACAAACTGAATCAGTTATACATATGTTCCCATATCTCTTCCCTCTTGAGTCTCCCTCCCTCCCACCCTCCCTATCCCACCCCACCAGGTGGTCACAAAGCACCGAGCTGATCTCCCTGTGCTATGCGGCTGCTTCCCACTAGCTATCTACCTTACGTTTGATAGTGTATATATGTCCATGCCTCTCTCTTGCTTTGTCACAGCTCACCCTTCCCCCTCCCAATATCCTCAAGTCCGTTCTCTAGTAGGTCTGTGTCTTTATTCCTGTCTTACCCCTAGGTTCTTCATGACATATTTTTTCTTAAATTCCATATATATGTGTTAGCATACGGTATTTGTCTTTCTGATTTCTTACATACTTTATTTTTTACTGTACTGACCAGAACCACCAAAACTATATTGAAAAATATGGTGAGTCTTGTTCTTGATTTTAAGAGGAATGCTGTTAAGATTTCACAATTATGATGTTAGCTCTAAGTTTTTGTGAGATGCCCTTTATCAATCCCCTTCTACCCATGTTTCTAAGATTTTTCCTTTTATCATAAATTTTATTAAATGACTTTTCTGCATTTTTAAAGATGATTGAAATTTTACATATTTAATTTCATTTTGGGGGGTAAAATGTTATTTATTGTATTCAGAACACCACTTATAACTCCAAACTTTCCTTTAAAAAAAGAAAAATGGAGTAGAGAGGGGGACCTTGAAGATGGCGGAAGAGTAAGACGCAGAGATCACCTTCCTCCCCACAGATACACCAGAAATACATCTACACGTGGAACAACTCCTACAGAACACCTACTAAAGGCTGGCAGAAGACCTCAGACCTCCCAAAAGGCAAGAAACTCTCCACGTACCTGGGTAGGGCAAAAGAAAAAAAAAAAAGAAAAAACAGAGACAAAAGAATAGGGACGGCACCTGCACCAGTGGGAGGGAGCTGTGAAGGAGGAAAAGTTTCCACACACTAGGAAGCCCCTTCGCGGGCGGAGACTGCGGGAGGCGGAGGGGGGAGCTTCGAAGCCGCGGAGGAGAGCAGAGCAACGGGTGCGGAGGGCAAAGCGGGGAGATTCCCGCACAGAGAATCGGTGCCGACCAGCACTCACCAGCCGCAGAGGCTTGTCTGCTCACCCGCCGGGGCGGGCGGGGCTGCGAGCTTAGGCTCTGAGGCTGGGGTTTCAGTTTCGGACGGAGCGCTGGGAGAGGACTGGGGTTGGCGGCTTGAACATAGCCTGAAGGGGTTAGTGCACCACGGCTAGCCGGGAGGGAGTCCGGGGAAAAGTCTGCACCTGCCAAAGAGGCAAGAGACTTTTTCTTCCCTCTTTGTTTCCTGGTGCGTGAGGAGAGGGGTTTAAGAACGCTGCTTAAAGGAACTCCAGAGACGGGCACGAGCCGCGGCTAAAAGCGCGAACCCCAGAGACGGGCGGGAGACGCTAAGGCTGCTGCTGCTGCCACCAAGGGGTCTGTGTGCGAGCACAGGTCACTCTCCACACCCCTCTTCCACGGAGCCTGTGCAGCCCACCACTGCCAGGTTCCCAGGATCCAGGAACAACTTCCCCGGGAGAACGCACTGCGGGCCTCAGGCTGGTGCAAAGCCACGCCGGACTTTGCCGCCGCAGGCCCGCCCCACACTCCGTGCCCCTCCCTCCCCGCCGGCCTGAGTGCGCCAGAGCCCCCGAATCAGCAGCTCCTTTAACCCCGTCCTGTCTGAGCAAAAAACAGACGCCCTCCAGTGACCTACACGCAGAGGCAGGGCCAAATCCAAAGCTGAGCCCCTGTGAGCTGTGAGAACAAAGAAGAGAAAGGGAAATCTCTCCCAGCAGCCTCAGAAGCAGCGGATTAAAGCTCCACAATCAACTTGATATACCCTGCATCTGTGGAATACCTGAATAGACAACCAATCATCCCAAATTAAGGAAGTGGACTTTAGGAGCAAGATCTATGATTTTTTTCCCTTTTCCTCCTTTTGTGAATGTGTATTTGTATGCTTCTATGTGAGATCTTGTCTGTATAGTCTTGCTTCCACCATTTGTCCTAGGGTTCTATCCATCCATGTTTTTTTTAAAATTTTTTTTCTTAATAATCAATTTTAATTTTAATAACATTATTATACTTTACCTTCTTTCTTTCTTTCTTTCTTTCTTTCTTTCTTTCTTTCTTTCTTTCTTTCTTTCTTTCTTTCTTTCTTTCTTTCTTTCTTTCCTTCCTTCCTTCCTTCCTTCCTCCCTCCTTTAGACAACGAATCATCCCAAATCTAGGAGGTGGTCTCTGACAGCAAGATTTATGATTTTTCCCCCTTTACCTCTTTTAGTGAGGGTGTATGTGTATGCTTCTGTGTAAGATTTTGTCTGTATAGCTTTGCTTCCAACATTTGTCCTAAGGTTCTATCCGTCCCTTTTTTTTCTAAATAAGAATTTTTTAATTCAATAACTTTATTATACTTTATTTTATTTTTACTGTATCTTCTTTCTTTCTGTCTTTTTTCCTTCTTTCCCTCTTTCCTTCCTTCCTGCCTGCCTCCCTCCCTCCTTTCTTTCCTTCTTGCCTTCTTTCCTTCTTTCTTTCTTTCTTCCTTCCTTCCTTCCTTCCTTCCTTCCCTCCTTTCCTTGTTTCTTTCCTCATACTTCTACTAATTCCCTCTACTTTTTCTCCCTTTTATCCTGAGCCATGTGGATGAAAGGCTCTTGGTGCTCCAGCCAGGAGTCAGGGCTCTGCCTCTGAGGTAGGAGAGCCAACTTCAGGACACTGGTCAACAGGAGACCTCCCAGCTCCACATAATATCAAATGGCGAAAATCTCCCAGAGACCTCCATCTTAACACCAGCACCGAGCTTCACTCAACGACCAGCAAGCCACAGTGCTGGACAACCTATGCCAAACAACTAGTAAAACAGGAACACAACCCCACCCATTAGCAGAGAGGCTGCTTAAAATCATAACAAGGCCACAGACACCCCACAACACACCACCAGACGTGAACCTGCCCACTAGAGAGACAAGATCCAGCCTCATCCACCACAACACAGGCACTAGTCCCCTCCACCAAGAAGCCTACACAACCCACTGAAGCAACCTTAGCCACTGGAGACAGACATCAAAAACAGCGGGAACTACGAACCTGCAGCCTGCAAAAAGGAGACCCCAAACACAGTAAGATAAGCAAAATGAGAAGACAGAAAAACACACAGCAGATAAAGGAGCAAGATAAAAATGCACCAGACCTAACAAATGAAGAGGAAATAGCCAGTCTACCTGAAAAAGAATTCAGAATAATGATAGTAAGGATGATCCAAAATCTTGGAAATAGATGGACAAAATGCAAGAAACAGTTAACAAGGACCTAGAAGAAATAAAGATGAAACAAGCAATGATGAACAACACAATAAATGAAATTAAAAGTACTCTAGATGGGATCAATAGCACAATAACTGAGGCAGAAGAACGGATAAGTGACCTGGAAGATAAAATAGTGGAAATAACTACTGCAGAGCAGAATAAAGAAAAAAGAATGAAAAGAACTGAGGACAGTCTCAGAGACCTCTGGGACAACATTAAACGCACCAACATTCGAATTATAGGGGTTCCAGAAGAAGAAGAGAAAAAGAAAGGGACTGAGAAAATATTTGAAGAGATTATAGATGAAAACTTCCCTAATATGTGAAAGGAAATAGTTAATAAAGTCCAGGAAGCACAGAGAGTCCCATACAGGATAAATACAAGGAGAAATACGCCAAGACACATATTAATCAAACTGTCAAAAATTAAATACAAAGAAAGCATATTAAAAGCAGCAAGGGAAAAACAACAAATAACACATAAGGGAATCCCCATAAGGTTAACAGCTGATCTCTCAGCAGAAACCCTATAAGCCAGAAGGGAGTGGCAGGACATACTGAAAGTGATGAAGGAGAAAAACCTGCAGCCAAGACTACTCTACCCAGCAAGGATCTCATTCAGATTTCATGGAGAAATTAAAACCTTTACAGACAAGCAAAAGCTGAGATAGTTCAGCACCACAAAACCAGCTTTACAACAAATGCTAAAGGATCTTCTCTAGGCAAGAAACACAAGAGAAGGAAAAGACCTATAATAATGAACCCAAAACAATTTAGAAAATGGGAATAGGAACATACATATCGATAATTACTTTAAATGTAAATGGACTAAATGCTCCCACCAAAAGACACAGTTTAGCTGAATGGATACAAAAACAAGACCCTTATATATGCTGTCTACAAGAGACCCACTTCAGACCTAGAGACACATACAGACTGAAAGTAAGGGGATGGAAAAAGATATTCCATGCAAATGGAAAGCAAAAGAAAGCTGGAGTAACAATTCTCATATCAGACAAAATAGACTTTAAAATAAGCACTATTAAAAGAGACAAAGAAGGACACTACATAATGATCAAGGAATCGATCCAAGAAGAAGATATAACAATTGTAAATATTTATGCACCCAACATAGGAGTACCTCAATACATAAGGCAAATACTAACAGCCATAAAAGGGGAAATCGACAGTAACACATTCATAGTAGGGGACTTAAACACCCCACTTTCACCCATGGACAGATCATCCAAAATGAAAATAAATAAGGAAACACAAGCTTTAAATGATACATTAAACAAGATGGACTTAATTGATATTTATAGGACACTCCATCCAAAAACAACAGAATGCACATTTTTCTCAAGTGCTCATGGAACATTCTCCAGGATAGATCATATCTTAGGTCACAAATCAAGCCTTGGTAAATTTAAGAAAATTGAAATTGTATCAAGTATCTTTTCTGACCACAACGCCATGAGACTAGATATCAATTACAGGAAAAGATCTGTAAAAAATACAAACACATGGAGGCTAAACAATGCACTACTTAATAATGAAGTGATCACTGAAGAAATCAAAGAGGAAATCAAAAAATACCTAGAAACAAATGACAATGCAGACACAACGACCCAAAACCTATGGGATGCAGCAAAAGCAGTTCTAAGGGGGAAGTTTATAGCAATACAAGCCCACCTTAAGAAGCAGGAAACATCTCAAATAAACAACCTAACCTTGCACCTCAAGCAATTAGAGAAAGAAGAACAAAAAAAACCCAAAGCTAGCAGAAGGAAAGAAATCATAAAAATCAGATCAGAAATAAATGAAAAAGAAATGAAGGAAACAATAGCAAAGATCAATAAAACGGAAAGCTGGTACTTTGAGAAGATAAACAAAATAGATAAACCACTAGCCAGACTCATCAAGAAAAAAAGGGAGAAGACTCAAATCAATAGAATTAGAAATGAAAAAGGAGAGGTAACAACTGACACTGCAGAAATAAAAAAAGATCATGAGAGATTACTACAAGCAACTCTATGCCAATAAAATGGACAATCTGGAAGAAATGGACAAATTCGTAGAAATGCACAACCTACCAAGACTGAATCAGGAAGAAATAGAAAATATGAACAGACCAATCACAAGCACTGAAATTGAAACTGTGATTAAAAATCTTCCAACAAACAAAAGCCCAGGACCATATGGCTTCACAGGCAAATTCTATCAAACATTTAGAGAAGAGCTAACACCTATCCTTCTCAAACTCTTCCAAAATATAGCAGAGGGAGGACCACTCCCAAACTCCTTCTATGAGGCCACCATCACCTTGATACCAAAACCAGACAAGGATGTCACAAAGAAAGAAAACTACAGGCCAATATCACTGATGAACATAGATGCAAAAATCCTCAACAAAATACTAGCAAACAGAATCCAACAGCACATTACAAGGATCATACACCATGATCAAGTGGGGTTTATTCTAGGAATGCAAGGATTCTTCAATATATGCAAATCTATCAATGTGATAAACCATATTAACAAATTGAAGGAGAAAAGCCATATGATCATCTCAATAGATGCAGAGAAAGCTTTTGACAAAATTCAACACCTATTTATGATAAAAACCCTGCAGAAAGTAGGCATAGAGGGAACTCTCCTCCACATAATAAAGGCCATATATGACAAGCCCACAGCAAACATCATCCTCAATGGTGAAAAACTGAAAGCATTTCCACTAAAATCAGGAACAAGACAAGGTTGCCCACTCTCACCACTCTTAATCAACATAGTTTTGGAAGTTTTAGCCACAGCAACCAGAGAAGAAAAGGAAATAAAAGGAATCCAAATCGGAAAAGAAGAAGTAAAGCTGTCACTGTTTGCAGATGACATGATCCTATACATAGAGAATCCTAAAGATGCTACCAGAAAACTACTAGAGCTAATCAATGAATTTGGTAAAGTGGCAGGATACAAAATTAATGCACAGAAATCTCTGACATTCCTATATACTAATGATGAAAAATCTGAAAGTGAAATCAAGAAAAGACTCCCATTTACCATTGCAACAAAAAGAATAAAATATCTAGTAATAAACCTACCTAAAGAGACAAAAGACCTGTATGCAGAAAATTATAAGACACTGATGAAAGAAATGAAAGATGATACAAATAGATGGAGAGATATACCATATTCTTGGATTGGAAGAATCAACATTGTGAAAATGACTCTACTACCCAAAGCAATCTATAGATTCAATGCAATTCCTATCAAACTACCACTGGCATTTTTCACAGAACTAGAACAAAAAATTTTTCAATTTGTATGGAAACACAGAAGACACCGAATAGCCAAAGCAATCTTGAGAACGAAAAAAGGAACTGGAGGAATCAGGCTCCCTGACTTCAGACTATACTACAAAGCTACAGTTATCAAGACGGTATGGTACTGGCACAAAAACAGAAAGATAGATCAATGGAACAGGATAGAAAGCCCAGAGATAAACCCATGCACATATGGACACCTTATCTTTGATAAAGGTGGCAGGAATGTACAGTGGAGAAAGGACAGCCTCTTCAATAAGTGATGCTGGGAAAACTGGACAGGTACATGTAAAAGTATGAGATTAGATCACCCCCTAACACCATACACAAAAATAAGCTCAAAATGGATTAAAGACCTAAATATAAGGCCAGAAACTATCAAACTCTTAGAGGAAAACATAGGCAGAACACTCTATGACATAAATCACAGCAAGATCCTTTCTGACCCACCTCCTAGAGTAATGGAAATAAAAACAAAAATAAACAAATGGGACCTAATGAAACTTCAAAGCTTTTGCACAGCAAAGGAAACCATAAACAAGACCAAAAGACAACCCTCAGAATGGGAGAAAATATTTGCAAATGAAGCAACCGACAAAGAATTAATCTCCAAAATTTACAAGCAGCTCATGCAGCTCAATACCAAAAAAACAAATAACCCAATCCAAAAATGGGCAGAAGACCTAAACAGACATTTCTCCAAAGAAGATATACAGACTGCCAACAAACACATGAAAGAATGCTCAACATCATTAATCATTAGAGAAATGCAAATCAAAACTACAATGAAATATCTTCTCACACCAGTCAGAATGGCCATCATCAAAAAATCTAGAAACAATAAATGCTCAAGAGGGTGTGGAGAAAAGGGAACACTCTTGCACTGCTGGTGGGAATGTGAATTGGTTCAGCCACTATGGAGAACAGTATGGAGGTTCCTTAAAAAACTACAAGTAGAACTACCATATGACCCAGCCATCCCACTACTGGGCATATACCCTGAGAAAACCAAAATTCATAAAGAGTCATGCACCAAAATGTTCATTGCAGCTCTATTTACAATAGCCCGGAGATAGAAACCACCTAAGTGCCCATCATCGGATGAATGGATAAAGAAGATGTGGCACATATATACAATGGAATATTACTCAGCCATAAAAAGAATATTACTGAGCTATTTGTAATGAGGTGGATAGACCTAGAGTCTGTCATACAGAGTGAAGTAAGTCAGAAAGAAAAAGACAAATACTGTATGGTAACACATATATATGGAATTTAAGGAAAAAAATGTCATGAAGAACCTAGGGGTAAGGCAGAAATAAAGACGCAGACCTCCTAGAGAACGGACTTGAGGTTATGGGGAGGGGGAAGGGTGAGCTGTGACAGGGCGAGAGAGAGTCATGGACATATACACACTAACAGACGTAGTAAGGTAGATAGCTAGTGGGAAGCAGCCGCATGGCACAGGGATATTGGCTCGGTGTTTTGTGACAGCCTGGAGGGGTGGGATAGGGAGGGTGGGAGGGAGGGAAGACATATGGGAACATATGTTTATGTATGACTGATTCAGTTTGTTATAAAGCAGAAACTAACACACCATTGTAAAGCAATTATACCCCAATAAAGATGTTAAAAAAAAAAAAAGGTCAGTAGAGTTAGGGGAATGGTTAAAGGAGACACTGCACAGCTACATAATGAGCACTTCATAGTCCTGATGTAATAGGGAGAATATGCAGAAACGTAGATGTTGGAATACTGAGTAAAAAAATTAGATTACAATATTATAAACAAGTATGCAAACATGTCTTCAGGGCATTTAGAAGTGGTAGAAGGAGGAAGTGCACCCAGTTTGATGAATTTAAGATTTTTTCTTTCAAATTTGTTGTTCTGTGCATTGGCCACAAACATAGCCTTCCAAAGTAATCTGTAATAGATTTGCAACTGTACCAAAATATGTATTAAATAGATAATCATAGGTGGGAAAAAGAAATGAAAGTAGTTATGCATTTTGGGGTGCATTAACTTTTATCTTAAACTTTCTATAATTTTTAAAAAATTAAAGCCTTGTTTAAAGAGCTAATATATGCACATAGTAAACAAAAAATCTAAACTGCAAAAGGTATATAATGAAACATAACTCTCTCTGAACCCCAGAATTGCAGTCCCTCTCCCAGAAATGGATCAGGTTTATGAGTTCTTGTTTACTTTTCTAAATTTTTTCTGTGTATATTTCAGCAAGTGTTTGGTGTCTGTTCCATGTCTTGGTCAGGAGCCTCTGGGACATCCCTAAATGCTATCAAATCATTTCAGCATTAGCTAAAAAGTTGGCTGGTATAACTAGATGACAATAAAATAATTTGAATTTAGGCAACAGAGCTATGTTTAATATGTGTTTAGCTTTTTAGAATTCATGTCAAAAATATTGGTGAATTCTTTAAATTCAGTTTTATTTTGATCAAAGATGTACTTGCATGGTGTATCTTATTTCCACATAACATACTTATGGCCAAATTTCTTACTGATATTTAGTTAACTCCATATAATGCCTATTTCTTTTCTACTGTACAAGATGGAGATTTAGCTTCTTTAAACTGTCATCCCAAACACACAGGCACACAGTCCCTCCTCCATCCAACCAGTAGAGTTATTTCATATTTGGCTTGAAGTATGACCAATACTCAACATATACACTGTTATGATTGTATAAATATTATTTGAAGATGAGACATATTTATGCTTCAGGAGCACTTGGACATTATACTGTTTTATTTCTTGTACCAATGTTGCTTTTCCTGGACTTAA
This sequence comes from Leucopleurus acutus, assembly GCF_964270905.1. Classification (NCBI taxonomy): domain Eukaryota; kingdom Metazoa; phylum Chordata; class Mammalia; order Artiodactyla; family Delphinidae; genus Leucopleurus; species Leucopleurus acutus. The sequence continues at coordinate 85,487,259 of NC_139148.1, forward strand.
TAAATGTCTCTTTTTAAACTTAAAAAAAAAAAAAAGAAAAATGAGCCTAGTATTCATTGTAGAGACATGACCAAAGTTATAGTAAATACAGTAAATTGAATATTATGTTGTAATATCAGACTATATACTAATGTGGAAAGTATTTAAAGTATGTAAATGGAAAAACAGGACACAAAATATATATACATACAGAGAGAGTATGTTTACAACTAAATTCTAAAAATTGGAAGAAAATGCACACACACACAAAAGAATAACAGTGGAAGCAGTGTCAGACTACTATGAATGGAAAACACAGCTAGTTACAGAAAGATCTGAACTGTGTTATGTAAATAATTTATGTCAAACAAATTGTTTTCAAATTCTAAACTAGGAAATACTTTAATTTTTTGCAGGTTTATTGATGTATAATTGACATGAAAATTGCATTTAACTAAGGTATACAATGTGATGTTTTGAAAGATCAATACATATACATTGTGACATGATAACCACAATCAAGCCAATTAATATATCCATCACTTCACATAGTTATTATTTTTTTCTCTGTGAGAACAATTAAGATCTAATCTCTTTAAAAATGTCAAGTATATATTACAGTATTATTAACTAGATGTTGAACTGCCTTTGTATTCCTGGAGAAAACTTAATTTGGACATAGTGTGTTATTTTTTAATACATTGTCAGGTTTAATTTGCTAATATGTAGTTCAGGACTGTTATCTCTCTATGTTCATAAGTGGGTTTGGCCAGAAAATTTTCTTTCCTACACTGGCCTTTTTTGGTTTTGTTGTAATGGTTATGCTATCTTCATAAGGGGACATAGGAGTATTCCAGTTTCTTTCTTTTCTGAAAATTTTGTTTAAGTATGGAATTCTCTGTTCATTGAATGTTGGTCAGAATTTGTAACACCATTTGGTCATTCATGGTTGTAATTCTTATTTATTTACCTTTGGTAATGGAATATTTTTCCTTGAATTTTCTCTCCTTTTTTCCTGCTTCTTTAAAGAATTTGTTTAATGTTATTAGTGTTTTCAGAGAACCAATTTTTGTCTTTATTGATTTTCACTATTGTACCTTTATTTTCTATTTCATAAACTTCTTTTTTTAAAATAATTTCCTTTCTTTTGTTTTCTTTGGTTTCCTTATATTGATCTTTATTTAACTTGTCCTTAAATGTTTATTTCAATGAGAATACAATTCTCAGTTGTCATTTTTTTTTCTCTCAGTACTTTGTAGACATCATTTTACTGTATTGTGGCTTCCTAGTTGCTGTTCAGAAATCAGCTGTCAACCTAAGCATTATTTCATATAATCTGATCAGATAAAATTGGATCTTCTCACACTAACCTTCATGATTTTTAATGTTTTAACATGTCTTTGTCCCTCTGGTTGTATTCTAATTTCTTTAGCTCTATTTTTTTCATTTACAATTTCTCTCTTTGGCTTTGTTATATCTAGTGATTATGTCAACTGTTGAGTTTTTAATTTTAATAATTATATATTTTTACTTCTACAAGTTCTGTTTTTTTTCTCATCTTGATTGTCTCTTATAGTTTTTTATTCCACTATTTATTTCCTTAATAAATTTATATAAACTTTTTAATATTCTGAATGTAAAAACTTCAGTATCTATAATTATATTCTCTAGTTTCTGATTCTCACTTATTGTGGCTGTTTCTTCATATGCTTAATGATTTATTTGTATTGAGACTTCATGCTTTTTGTAATTTAAAAAAATTTTTAATCATAATTTTATTAATTTATTGAGATGTTATATGTCCAATGTTCTTTGTAATTTTACCTGGAGAATCACTGAGGCCTTCGTTAAAGTGTGTTCTTCCAGAAAGTGTGTGTACTTCTTTTTGCCATATACCTGAACACTGCATTTTTTCACACTGAAATTTTGGCTTGGAATTTTCAAGCTATACTAATAGTGTGAATTCAATATCCAAAGATGTGTGAGCAAGCTCATAATTAGGAATTCTGGGGGAGAACATGAACATAGTTCACTTGAGGATATGGTGGGATCTCTGATCAGATCTCACTTCCTGCTTTGGTCTCAGTATGTCCCCTATTAATGTAATCTGTTACATCCTAAGCTTTAAGCCACAAGGGATGAGATGATACTGAAAGTAAAAATAAGTTTTTCTCCCTTATTTTGGAGAATGTAAACCTTTTTGTTTCTAGCTTCTGAACAGTTTTTTTTTCTTCCAAGACATCTATGCACTAAAAAAAAAAGATAAAATGAAGAGAAAGGAAAAGAATATTTCCCTTTCTTTTATTTCTTTTGTAGCACACTCAAAAATAATACTAAGAAAATATTTATCTAGTTTTTACTACAATGACACACTGTATTAGTGAGTTCTCTTTCAATTACAAGGGATAGAAAATCAACTCAAACTCCCTTTAAAATGGGAGACAAAGGAGGTCAGTGTCTAGGTATCAGAATTGTACTGTATGTAAAGTCCTGTGTACCCTTCACCCAGCTTCCTCGAATGCTGAAATCTTATGTAATTGTATAACATCAAAACCATTTCCTTATGATTCAGTGTGGGTATATTTTATGTTTCTAGATATTTAACCAGTTATTCTACACTGTCCAATTTGTTGACATATACTTGTTCATAGCAGTCTCTTTTGATCCTCTGTATTTCTGTGTTATCAGTTGTAATGTTTCCTTTGTAATTTCCAATTTTATTTATTTGAATTTTTTAATCAAAGTATAGTTGACTTAACAATATTATATTAGTTTCATATGTATAACATAGTGATTTGATGTTTTTATAGATTATATACCATACAAAGTTATTATAAAATATTTCTTGTGCTGTACCTCACATCCATGTAACTTATTTATTTTACGTCTGGTAGTTTGTACTTCTTAATCCACTTCACCTATTTCACCCCTCCCCACACCATTCCTCCTCTGGTAACTACTAGCTTGTTCTCTGTATCTGTGAGTCTGTTTCTGTTTTGTCACTTCCATATCTTGGCTATATGAGATCTCTCTTTTCTTGGTGAATCTAACTAAAGATTTGTCTATTTTGTTTATATTTTTTAAAAATGTAGCTCTTCGTTTCATTGATCTTTTCTATTGTCTTTTTAGTACCTTTTTTCATTTATTTCTGCTCTAATCTTTGTTATTTCCTTTGTTCTACTAATTTGGTCTTATCTTGTTCTTCCTTTTCTAGTTCCTTTAAATGTAAAGTTAGATTGCTTTATTTGAGTTCTTTCTTTTTTCTTAATGTAGGCTTTTTCACTATTACCTTCCCTCAGAACTGCTCTTGCTGTATCCCATAAGTTGTGGTTTGTTGTATTTCCATTTCCATTTGTCTCAAGATTATATATATATATATATTTTTTTTTTCGATACATGGGCCTCTCACTGTTGTGGCCTCTCCCATTGCAGAGCACAGGCTCTGGACACACAGGCTCAGTGGCCATGGCTCATGGGCCCAGCCGCTCTGCGCCATGTGGGATCTTCCCAGACTGGGGCAGGAACCCATGTCCCCTGCATCAGCAGGTGGACTCTCAACCACTGCGCCACCAGGGAAGCCCTAAAGATATTTTTTGATTTATCTTTTTCTTTTCTTTGACCCATTCATCATTCAGTAGCATGTCATTTAATCTCCACATATTAGTGAAATTTCCAGTTTTCTTGTAATTGATTTCTAGTTTCATACCATTGTGTTTTGAAAAGATGATGAGTATGATTTCAATCTTCTTAAATTTATTGACTTGTTCTGTGGCCTAACATGATTATCCTGAAGAGTGTCCTGTTTGCACTTCAGAAGAATGTGAATTCTGCTGCTTTGGGATCGAATGTTCTGTAAATGTTATGTCCATTTGGTCTAACATGTAGTTTAAGTCCAATATTTCTTTCTGTCTGGATGATTTATCCATTGTTGAAAGTCAGGCATTGAAATCCCCCACTATCTACCAAGTCTGACTCATGAAGAAAAAATCTGAACAGACCAATTACTAGTAAGGAGGTTGGAATCAGTAATAAAAAAATTTCCCAACAAAGAAAAGTTCAGGACCAGATGGTTTCACAGGTGAATTCTACCAAACTTTTAAAGAATAATTAATATAAATCCCTCTCAAAGTCTTCCAAAAAATAGAAGAGGAAGAAGGAACACTTCCAAACTCAATTTACAAGGCCAGCATTACCCTGAAAACAAAACTAGACATGGACACTACACAAAAAGAAAATTATAGGTCAATATCCTTGATGAACGTGGATGCAAATATCCTCAAAAAATAGCAAACAATTCAACAATACATTAAAAGGATCATACACCATAATTAAGTGGGATTTATGCCAGGGATGCAAGTATGGTTCATCATTTGCAAATCAGTCAGTGTGATGAACTACATTAACAAAATAAAGGATAAAAATCATATGATCATCTCAGTAGATGGAGAAAAACCATTTGACAAAATTCAACATCCATTCATGATAAAAGCTCTCAGCAGACATCAAAACCAAGAAATTTGCATTGGTACACATGTCATTGAGTGCGTTTGAGAGTTCTATTTTAAAAACTCAGAAAACATTTTTAAATAAACCATTTGATATAGTAACTTGCTAAAAATAAAAGTCACAAGGAAATTAAGGATTTCAATAGTCATTACAATATCTTTAGGTAGTTAAAATTTTAAATATAATAAAGTCTTATCTATCATTGTTATATTTGTTTCCTATATCATGTTTTTACAGTTTCTTCCTCAATATATTCTCTCATGTTGTTCTCCAAGGTCTTCTGTCCCCTGCCCTCTTCTCTGCTCTTCCCCTGGATGCTGCCATTCATGCCTTTAAAAATACTGAGTATGTTGATAACACCAAAATCCATACCACCTAATTTCAGCTGAGTTCCTGCCCTATATTTTTAACTCCCTGTTTTAGATGTCTCTGAAGAACTTCCAATCAACACAACATCAAAGTATTATCACTTATTCTTCCCTTTCTAAACCTTCTTAACAATTATTAATTTTACAAACTTTAACTCAGTTGCCCCAGCTTGGAATTTTGTCCTAATCTTTTACTCCTTCATTTCTATTTTTTTTTAACATCTTTACTGGAGTATAATTACTTTATAACGGTGTGTTAGTTTCTGCTTTATAAGAAAGTGAATCAGTTATACATACACATATGTTCCCATATCTCTTCCCTCTTGCATTTCCCTCCCTCCCACCCTCCCTATCCCACCCTTCTAGGTGGTCACAAAACACCAAGCAGATCTCCCTGTGCTATGTGGCTGCTTCCCACTAGCTATCTATTTTACGTTTGGTAGTGTATATATGTCCATGACACTCTCTCACTTTGTCACAACTTACCTTTCCCCTTCCCCATATCCTCAGGTCCATTATCCAGTAGGTCTGTGTCTTTATTCCTGTCTTACCCCTAGGTTCTTCATGACCTTTTTTTTTTCCTTAGATTCCATATATATGTGTTAGAATACGGTATTTGTTTTTCTCTTTCTGACTTACTTCACTCTGTATGTCAGACTCTAGGTCCATCCACCTCACTACAAATAACTCAATTTCATTTCTATTTATGGCTGAGTAATATTCCATTGTATATATGTGCCACATCTCCTTTATCCATTAATCCAGTGATGGACACTTAGGTTGTTTCCATCTCCTGGCTATTGTAAATAGAGCTGCATTGAACATTTTGGTACATGACTCTTTTAGAATTATGGTATTCTCAGGGTATATGCCCAGTAGTGGGATTGCTGGGTCATATGGCAGTTCTGTTTGTAGTTTTTTAAGGAACCTCCATACAGTTTTCCATAGTGGATGTATCAATTTATATTCCCACCAGCAGTGCAAGAGTGTTCCCTTTTCTCCACACCCTCTCCAGCATTTATTGTTTCTAGATTTTTTTAATTATGTAATGCTGACCAGGGTGAGATGATACCTCATTCTAGTTTTGATTTGCATTTCTCTAATAATTAATAATGTTGAGCATTCTTTCATGTGTTTGTAGGCAATCTGTATATCTTCTTTAGAGAAATGTCTATTTAGGTCTTCTGCCCATTTTTGGATTGGGTTGTTTATTTTTTGTTATTGAGTTGCATGAGCTGCTTGTAAATTTTGGAGATTAATCCTTTGTCAGTTGCTTCATTTGCAAATATTTTCGCCCATTCTGAGGGTTGTCTTTTGGTCTTGTTTATGGTTTCCTTTGCTGTGCAAAAGCTTTTAAGTTACATTACATCCCATTTGTTTGTTTTTACTTCCATTTCTCTAGGAGGTGGGTCAAAAAGGATCTTGCTGTGATTTATGTCATAGAGTGTTTTGCCTCTGTTTTCCTCTAAGAGTTTGGTAGTTTCTGGCCTTACTTTTAGATGTTTAATCCATTTTGAGCTTATTTTTGTGTAGGGTGTTAGGGAGTTTTCTAATCTCATACTTTTACATGTAGCTGTCGAGTTTTCCCAGCACCAATTATTGAAGAGGCTGTCCTTTCTCCACTGTATATTCTTGCCTCCTTTATCAAAGATAAGGTGACCATATGTGAGTGGGTTGATCTCTGGGCTTTCTCTCCTGTTCCATTGATCTATCTTTCTGTTTTTGTGCCAGTACCATACTGTCTTGATTACTGTAGCTTTGTAGTCTAGTCTGAAGTCAGGGAGCCTGATTCCTCCTGCTCTGTATTGCTTTCTAAAGAGTGCTTTGGCTCTTCAGAGTCTTTTGTGGTTCCATACAAATTGTGAAATTTATTGTTCTAGTTCTGTGAAAAATGCCAGTGGTAGTTTCATAGGGATTGCATTGAATTTGTAGATTTCTTTGTGTAGTATAGTCATTTCCACAATGTTGATTCTTCCAATCCAAGAACATGGTATATCTCTCCATCTATTTGTATCATCTTTCATTTCTTTCATCAGTGTCTTATAATTTTCTGCATACAGGTCTTTTGTCTCCTTAGGTAGGTTTATTCCTAGATATTTTACTCTTTTCATTACAATGGTAAATGGGAGAGTTTTCTTAATTTCATTTTCATATTTTTTATCATTAGTATATAGGAATGCAAGAGATATCTGGGCATTAATTTTGTATCCTGCTACTTTACCAAATTCATTGATTAGCTCTAGTAGTTTGCTGGTAGCACCTTTCAGATTCTGTATGTATAGTATCATGTCATCTGCAAACAGTGACAGCTTTACTTCTTCTTTTCCAGTGTGCATTCCTTTTATTTCATTTTCTTCTCTGATTGCTTTGGATAAAACTTGCAAAACTATGTTGAATAAGAGTGGTGACAGTGGGCAACCTTGTCTTGTTCCTGATCTTAGTGGAAATGCTTTCAGTTTTTAACCATTGAGGACGATGTTGGCTGTGGATTTGTCATATATGGCCTTTATTATGTTGAGGACAGTTCCCTCTATGCCTACTTTCTGCAGGATTTTTATCATAAATGGGTGCTGAATTTTGTCGAAAGCTTTCTCTGCATCTCTTGAGATGATCATATTGTTTTTCTCCTTCATTTTGTTAATATGGTGTATCACGTTGATTGATTTGCGTACACTGAAGGATAACTGCATTCCTGGAATAAACCCCATTAGATCATGCTGTACGATCCTTTTAATGTGCTGTTGGATTCTGTTTATTAGTATTTCGTTGAGTATTTTCGCATCTGTGTTCATCAGTGATATTGGCCTGTAGCTTTCTTTCTTTGTGACATCTTTTTCTGGTTTTGGCTTCACGGTGATGGTGGCCTCATAGAATGAGTTTGGGAGTGTTCCTCCCTCTGCTATATTTTGTAAGAGTTTGAGAAGGATAGGTGTTAGCTCTTCTCTAAATGTTTGATAGAATTCACCTGTGAAGCCATCTGGTCCTGGGCTTTTGTCTGTTGGAAGATTTTTAATCACAGTTTCAATTACAGTGCTTGTGATTAGTCTGTTGATATTTTCTATTTCTTCCTGATTCAGTCTTGGCAGGCTGTGCATTTCTAAGAATTTGTCCATTTCTTCCAGGTTGTCCATTTTATTGGTATAGAGTTGCTTGTAGTAGTCTCTCAAAATCTTTTGTATTTCTGCAGTGTCAGTTGTTACTTCTCCTTTTTCATTTCTATTTCTATTGATTTGAGTCTTCTCCCTTTTTTACTTGATGAGTCTGGCTAATGGTTTATCTATTTTGTTTATCTTCTCAAAGTACCAGCTTTTAGTTTTATTGATCTTTGCTATAATTTCCTTCATTTTTTTTTCATTTATTTCTGAAAGGATCTTTATGATTTCTTTCCTTCTGTTGACTTTGGGTTCTTTTGTTCTTCTTTCTCTAATTGCCTTAGGTGCAAGTTTAGGTTGTTTATTTGAGATGTTTCCTGTTTCTTAAGGTAGGATTCTATTGCTATAAACGTCTCTCTAGAAGTGCTTTTCCTGCATCCCATAGGTTTTTTGTTCGTCGTTTCTCCATTGTCTTTTGTTTCTAGGTTTTTTTTTGATTTCCTCTTTGATTTCTTCAGTGATCACTTCGTTATTAAGTAGTGCATTGTTTAGCCTCCATGTTTTGTATTTTCTACAGATATTTTCCTGTAATTGATATCTAGTCTCATAGTGTTGTGGTCAGAAAAGATACTTTATACAATTTCAATTTTCTTATATTTACCAAGGCTTGATTTGTGACCCAGGATATGATCTATCCTGGAGAATGTCCCATGAGCACTTGAGAAAAATATGTATATTTTTGTTATTGGATGGAATGTCCTATAAATATCAATTAAGTCCATATTATTTAGTGTATCATTTAAAGCTTATATTTCCTCATTTATTTTCATTTTGGATGATCTGTCCATTGGTGCAAGTGGGGTGTTAAAGTTCCCTACTATGAATGTGTTACTGTTGATTTCCCCTTTTATGGCTGTTAGTATTTGCCTTATGTATTGAGGTGCTCCTATATTGGGTGCATAAATATTTACAATTGTTATATCTACTTCTTGGATCGATCCCTTGATCATTATGTAGTGTCCTTTGTCTCTTCTAATAGTCTTTATTTTAACGTCTATTTTGTCAGATATGAGAATTGCTACTCCAGCTTTCTTTTGGTTTCCATTTACATGGAATATCTTTTCCATCCCCCTCACTTTCAGTCTGTATGTGTCTCTAGGTCTGAAGTGGGTCTCTTGTAGACAGCATATATAAGGGTCTTGTTTTTGTATCCATTCAGCCAGTCTGTGTCTTTTGGTGGGAGCATTTAATCCATTTACATTTAAGGTAATTATCAATATGTATGTTCCTATTCCCATTTTCTTAATTGTTTTGGGTTTCTTATTGTAGGTCTTTTCCTTCTCTTGTGTTTCATACCTAGAGAAGTTTCTTTAGCATTTGTTGTGAAGCTGGTTTGGTGGTGCTGAACTCTCTCAGCTTTTGCTTGTCTGTAAAGGTTTTAATTTCTCCATCAAATCTGAATAACATCCTTGCTGGGTAGACTAATCTTGATTGTAGCTTTTTCTCCTTCATCTCTTTAAATATGTCTTGCCACTCCCTTCTGGCTTGCAGAGTTTCTGCTGAAAGATCAGCTGTTAACCTTATGGGGATTCCCTTGTGCATTATTTGTTGTTTTTCCCTTGTTGCTTTTAATATGTTTTCTTTGTATTTGATTTTTGATAGTTTGATTAATGTGTGTCTTGATGTGTTTCTCCTTGGGACTCTCTTTGCTTCCTGGACTTGTATAACTATTTCCTTTCCCCTATTAGGGAAGTTTTCAACTATAATCTCTTCACATATTTTCTCAGTCCCTTTCTGTTTCACTTCTTCTTCTGGGACCCCTATTATTTGAATGTTGTTGCATTAAATGTTGTCCCAGAGGTCTCTGAGACTGTCCTCAGTTCTTTTCATTCTTTTTTCTTTATTCTGCTCTGTGATAGTTATTTCCACCCTTTTATCTTCCAGGTCACTTATCAGTTCTTCTGCCTCAGCTCTTCTGCTATTGATCTCTTCTAGAGTATTTTTAATTTCATTTATTGTGTTGTTCATCATTGCTTGTTTCCTCTTTATTTCTTCTATGTCCTTATTAAATGTTTCTTGCATTTTCTCTATTCTATTTCCAAGATTTTGTATCATCTTTACTATTATTATTCTGAATTATTTTTCAGGTAGACTGCCTATTTCCTCTTCATTTGTTATGTCTGGTGGGTTTTTACTTTGCTCCTTCATCTGCTGTGTGTTCTTCTGTCTTTTCATTTTGCTTATCTTACTGTGCTTGGGGTCTCCTTTTTGCAGGCTGCACGTTCGTAGTTCCTGTTGTTTTTGGTTTCTGTCCCCAGTGGTTAAGTTTTGTTTAGTGGGTTGTGTAGGCTTCCTCTTGGAGGGTACTAGTGCCTGTTTTCCAGTGGATGAGTCTAGATCTTTTCTTTCTTATGGGCAGGTCCACGTCTGCTGGTGTGTTTTGGTTGTCTGTGGCTTTATTATGACTCTAGGCAGCCTCTGTGCTAATGGATGGGGCTGTGTTCCTGTCTTGCTAGTTGTTTGGCATAGGGTGTCCAGAACTGTAGCTTGCTGGTCGTTGAGTGAAGCTGGGTGCTGGTGTTGAGATGTAGATCTGTGGGAGATTTTCGCCGTTTGTTTTTATGTGGAGCTGGGAGGTCTCTTGTGGACCAGTGTCCTGAAGTTGTCTCTCCCACTCAGAGGCACAGCACTGACACCTTGCTGCAGCACCAAGAGCCTTTCATCCACATGGTGTGTAAGTTCAAAAGGTGACTTTGATTCGTGATGTCTGGAGGGAAAACCAGGAATTGGTGCTGGGATCCGTCCCTACTGCTTCCCTGTGTGGACCAGTGCACAATACTCCTCTCGCTGCCTCTGCTCCTGGAGGGGCAGCCCCTTTGGACACTGAGCCTTCCTCTCAGTTGAGCACCACCCTTACAGGGGCTTGCACCAGGAGCAGTCTCAAGTTGCCTCTGCCAAGTACTGCTGTCTCCACTGCAGGAGGAAGAGGTGGAAAACACTCCTTCATTTCTTTTAAACCCCACACCCAAGCTGGTCTCCAAGGTATTTCTAGACTATCTATGACATATTTCTCAAGCTTTCAACCTCTATTCCATTTCCATTGTCACAATCTTATTTCATCCCCTGTCATTTTACTTATTCTATTGAGCAAGTTCATGGAGGATTCTCTGACTCTTGTCTCAATAATGCCTCCAAGACAATTCTTTACACTCGTAATGGAGTTATCTTTCTGAAAGAATTATGATTTTTTCACTGTTCTGCTTAATAACTTTCAATGGTAATTACCCCCAACCTCCTACAGTATATAGTCCAAATTCTTTATTGTGGCATACATAGTCTTTCACAATTCAAACCCCAACAACCTTTTTATAAGTCTATTTCCTTCCTCAAAATCCTCTCTTTTCTTCAGACATGCAAACTAAATTCCAGTGGCACCAAAGAACTTCCTTGACTATTCCATCTTTTTTTTATATCTTTATGCTTTTGCACGTGTACAGAGTGCCCTTTCTTCTCTTACTATGGTAGAAGAATCCTACCTATCACAAGATTTAGCATATTATGACCACCTTCATGAAGCTTTCCCAGAGTCTTCTGCAGTTATTTCTTCCCTTTTTAGTTCTCCCATATTTTGTCCATGTCTCTCTTATTGTACTTATTATACTGCATTTAATTAGTTCTGTGTTGTTACTTCCACCACATTGTACACTTTCTGAGGCAGAGGCATTCTTCAGCTTTGTGTCTCCAACATTCCAGAGTCATTAATGTTTATTACATGAACAAATTTTAATCAAAATCAAAGAGCACAAGATATAATATTGAATCTTTTATTCACAATTAATAACCTGCCCATGTATGTATATTTTATTTTGTATTTCTTATAAATACACGAGTAGTTGAAATTCACTTCTTTTTCTGGATTATTCACTTCCAAAGTCAATTAAATGACATGTCTAGTTTAGTTAGAGAACATAATTTTTAAAAGAGGAACTATCAAGACCCATTTTTGTCTATTTTTTTCTCTTGGAATTTGTGTTTCATGAATAGAACACTTATCAAGTTACCTTTTAATTTTGGTTCTAATTATTTGGTATAATAACTATCAATTTAGTTGTTGGGATATGTTGGTGTTATTGATATGATATTTAAATATAAAATGGTTAGCCTATTAGGGACGTACTAATTGACTTATGCCAAACACAACTATTTACAGCTGACTGGTAAAAAGAGTGCGACTTGTAACTTCAATTACTTAACACTGGGTTACAATTTTTTATTGTTTCACATAAGCATTTATCTTTTTTCTTGAAAAAAAAACAGTATATCTTTCATGTTGATTTAATTTAGAACAAGAAAAGCACTGAGCAAAGGTTTTATGTGTTGATTGTTCACATAATAGAACTAAGAGATAATGTCAAGACAGGAGAATGCAACTGTGGGTAAGAATTTACTCTTTCAAAATACTACAAAGTGCTATTGAATGGGTTAACCATTTTGGGAGCAATTACTAGCTACTAAGAAACTTGTGTTTAAATTGTTTAAATTACCAGTTCATCTAGGAAATATATAACACACTCTTTTCTTAATGAGAGGTTTTTAAACTGTTATGAATCATAAATCTCTCTTCATTTTACTGCTTGTCAGTGTGCTATATGTGTGTACACACACACATATAAATCATGGTTAACATTTTATGAGGTGTGGATTTAGTTTATATAATTATATATTTGTGTAACAGATTCCTATGGTGCTTTCTGTTCTGTCCATGATAGTTATCAAATACAGCTTCTGCTAAGCTTTAGACTAATCTGCTACAATCATAAAATTAAATTGACTGGGACATAAAAGCACAGTTCTGTAAACACAGAAATAAGCACTAACTTTTCTGGTTCTAGTCGTTTCTTGAGTGATGTCCTTTTACATACTGCTGGCCATAGCAGAATGACACATGCATTACCAAGAAAACTGCCAATAAATAAAATATTACCAAAGGGAAAATTCTCAACAAGGATTCAGCACCCATTATGTTACCAAAGCACTGTACCTAGCTCTAGGATGGAAACAGTGAGTAATAATAAATGTCCTTGTTGTAATTTAGAAAGAGCATAACAATAAGAAAGGACCTTAATGTTTAGACTAAAGAATTGAAATTATGATTTGGGACTGGGTGATGTAAACTTGCTTTATGTATGACTAAACTGAAAGACTAGACTGAATGTTGGTCCAAAGGTAGTTAGTGGTATTAGCTCTATGGAGACCTTTTACATTTGCTCTTGTTTTTCTACATTGACTACTCACTTCTGACTTCAGTCCAAGGTATCAATTTTAACCCAAAAGCTTTTTTTGCTATGGGAGCTGGTTATCTTAGATATTGGCATTTTCCTATATATCAAGGGTTTTTACTTCAGGCAGTGCTAATATTCAATTTTCAGTTTTTAGTGTTAGTGAGATTAAGAGGGGACTTGCCTGCTTTGGAATGTAATGTGCTCCTTTGTGTGCAGAGAACAATGTAAAGTCCATACACTTAATGAGGCCTTGATTTAAAGAATTTGCAAATTAAGCTCTATTGTTTTACACTCACTTAAAAAAATGTATGTTTATTTGGAAAGTCTATGAAGAAACCATAGAATGCACTGAAATAGATGATAAAAACAAAAACTTCTGCTTTTTGTTTATAATGATAATTTAACAAATTCCTTCTCTATTGTTATCTCATTATTTTAAAAGGGTAGAGTAACAAAAGCTACATCAACATATTATCATTAAACAAAGCTTTAGGTTTTTCAACAATTCCAATAATTTCTTAAGTTCATTCTTCTAAATGAATGTAAACTTCATAGGTTTTTACAGTTTAAATGACTTTCCCATCATCTTTTTAGCTGAGCATTTAGTTTTGCTCCAGGCAAATCAATGAAAATTCATCTACTGAAATATAAAATTTTGTTTATATACATTCACAAGAGACTAGCTTGAAACACATTTGATTTGGTAGACTATAAAATCAAATGGTTATCATAAGGGTTGTGTTCTTTTGTTCCTTCAAAAGCATACTCTGCTTATTATATTTGAATGTAGACTAATTTTCTCAAAAACAACAATTTAGGATTTTTTTAAAGATTCAAATAAAAGAATATCTTCTTAAAATGTCAAAATTACTTTAAAAATCAAGTTCTCATTATGAATGTAAGACTAATGAAGTTTTAAGCTTAACTAATGTTTGGAGCATCAAGAAAAAACACTTTAGTTAAATTTAGACTTAAATGGAAAACAAAACAATTTATTTTTATACTAGGCTCTATCAAATATAGCATATTACAACTCAGATTCACAGTAAGACTCAGTCATGAAAGGAATGCTGAAAATGAAAGTTTAAAAATGAGCTTAAACAAAGGGAGTGATTTAATGGAAAGAATAGAGAAAAGATTGTAACCAACAAACACAAGCCACACCTTCCTCTTTTATAGAAATGTAACTTCTTTCTTTCATTCATTATTTTGTTTATCTCAGACATATATTTCTCCATTTCACATAATCTCACCCTCAGTAGTAATACCTATTATTATTATAAAGATAATATCTACTTTTAAATTCATGCATACTATATTCTAGATACTGTTCTAACCATTTTCAAATATTGATTTATATGTTTATAACCATTATAAGACAGATACTATTATTGTCCTAATTTTACAGACGTAGAAACTGAGTTACAGAAAGGCTCATTGGTCTGCCTAAGTGGCAGAGTTAGGATTTGAATCTAGGTCAGGATTTGAACATAGGCAGAATGGCTGCAGAGCCAGTAGGGTTAGCCATCAAATATCATGCCTCTTAACTCTTTATAGTCTATGTGCCTGCTGCTTTTATGGTGACTACTTCAAGTAATAAGCAATTATATACAAAAATAGTTATGTTTTCCAGAGCTCATATTTTAAAGCCAGTATACAGTATGCATACATGGAACTTTTGAGGGTTTTTTGCGTAAAGAAGTTTAATCTAGTTGCTCTTTTCAGAAGAGTTGGAGGTGGGATGAGGATAGAGACAGAAAGTCAGTTTGGTGACTATCGTAGTAGGCACTCACTTTTTCAGTCTCTAGTATGCCTGGTGCTGATTAATACAAGCTTTTATCTTGAAGATAATATTAATCTAATTGGAGAGTCAGATATGCCAACAAATAATCCCTCTGATATCTGATAATTACTATAGAGGTAAAAGGTATCATGAGAGCATAAGAAAGAGAGATTGAATTAGAGTATTATGCAGTAGAGAAGAAAAATAGAAGATTGAAGTAAATGTTATGGAATGGCTTCCATATTTGTTCCTTTGTAGTGATTGTGCAAAGTTTCAGGACTTAAGTAAAGTTTACCTTTCAACCAAATCTAGACTGTAATACACTTACATCTTTATTTTTACTGTCTATAGCACTTATTTGACAATGAACTCTGCTTGACACTGTGCCTTAGACAGACTAATGCTCAAAACATAAATCTCAGCTTAAACTTCATTTCTTCAAAGAAGCCTCCCTGACCCAAATCAAGTAGCCGAGCCCACAAGTCATTATTTTATTACTTTATTTAATTTTATTCATAAAGCTTATGACTCTGAAATTATTTATGTGTTTATCATCTATTCCACACTGGAACATGAGAACTAGGACTGTATACATTTTTTTCCTGTATATTCAGCACTACAACATGCCTGACACAAACTATGTACTTAATACAAGAATTATATGTTACAGGGCTTCCCTGGTGGTGCAGTGGTTAAGAATCTGCCTGCCAATGCAGGGAACACGGGTTCGAGCCCTGGTCTGGGAAGATCCCACATGTCATGGAGCAACTAAGTCTGTGCACCACAACTACTGAGCCAGCATGCCACAACTACTGCAGCCTGCGTGCCTAGAGCCCGTGCTCTGCAACAAGAGAAGTCACCACGAGAAGCCCACCACCACAAAGAAAAGTAGCCCCCACTCACTGCAACTAGAAAAAGACTGCACACAGCAAAGAAGACCCAATGCAGCCAAGATAAATAAATAAATAAATATTTTTAAAAAGAAAGAAAAAAGAATTATATGCTACAGAGTTATGAAGTACTCAACATTGCATAGCTATTGATTAAATTCTAGTTAAATTCAAATTAATAAATTGTCATTTACCTTCAGTTATAGTCATTTCTTGTTCTTTTATGTTTCTTAAAAATTCATGGTTTTCAAGTTTACTGCAGAATAATTAGAATACAGAATAATTTATCCACTTTAATTGTGCCATTCAATATACTTTAACAAATGTATACATTTGTGTAAACACTAAAACAACAATAGCGCTTTGTAATCAATTGTCCCCATCCCTATACATTTAGCAAGTGTTATGATTTCCATCACTATAGGTTAATTTTACTCCTTCTAGAATTTCTTATTCAAAAATGCTTTTTCAAATCTGATTTCTTTTGCTTAGTATAATGTTTTTCAGACTCATAATTATTCAATATTGCACATATTGGTAGTTTGTTTCTTTTGTTGTTGAGTAGTTTCATGTTGTATTGACTATACCACAACTGATTGCTTGCAGTTTTAACTGTTATGAAGAAAGTTGCTATGAACATTCATGTAAAAGTTTGTGTGTGTGTTTATATATAGATTTTCATTTCTTTATTTAAATGCCTAGGAATAGATTTACTAAATAATATACAATAAGTCCCCTACATATGAAAGAGTTCTATTCTGAGAGCACGTTTGTAAGTCCAGTTTGTTAAGTCCATCAAAGTTAGCTTAGGTACCCAACTAACACAATTGGCTATATAGTAATTTACTATAATAGGTTTATAATGCTTTTCACACAAATAATACATAAAAAACATTTTTAATCTTACAGTACAGTACCTTGAAAAGTACAGTAGTACAATACAGCAGTTGGCATACAGGGGCTGGCATCGAGTGAACAGGCAAGAAGAGTTACTGACTGGAGGAGGTAGAAGAGGTGGAAAATTGTGGAGCTGAAGGATCATCAGCAATAGGAGATGGAGGGCAAGCTGCAATTTCACTCACACCTGACTTTGATGGAACGCACGTTTGTATCTTTGAAAGTTCACAACTTGAAGGTTCGTATGTAGGGGACTTACTGTAGTAAGAATTTGTCAAACTGTTTTACAAAGTGGTCAGACCATTTTACATCCCATCAACAATGATGAGGTTCTATTTGTTATACATCCTCACCATCATTTTGTATTGTCAGACTTTGAAATTTTATCTTGATTCCTTAATTAGGTCTTTAACCTTGGTTGCACTTTTATTCTGTACCCCATCCCCACCCTTAAACCTGGGGAGAGCTTTGTATAATAAATTTTGTTACCTTTAAATAATGTACATCTGAGTAGGGGTTTTGAGTGGTGGATAAAAGGAGGATGGTGAAGTATTTCTCAAGAGGACATTGTTGTCATGGTGTGGGTACAATTTTTCATTCTATGAAAGCGAATTATGCATTATAGAACATTTAGTATATTTGACCCAAGGCATTAAATGACAATAGTAATTCCCAATGATTGTGGGAAAATATTCTGCATATTTCTAAACACTCCTGGGGTATAACAACTTATTGGATTAAGAACAACTGGTAATCCTGCTACATGTCAACAACAGCTACAGATTTTGAGAGTCATTATGCCTTTAAAATAAAGTCATATTCAATGAACAAATATCTTCTCACTGCAAACCATGTTATTATCTGTGCCTCACTCATTACTACTCCTCTGCTGATAGAGGAAACCTATTATTCTTAAAAATCAACTCTTTTTATTTGCCAGGCATATAGTAGGTTTTCCACAAATTATTTAATTAATGAATTGTACTATTGGATCAAGAAAAATTTACTTGTCCTTTTGATAAGTAAAGAAATTAGTAAGATATTTGGATAAAGTTTATTGATTCCAGTTGTTACAGATGAGAAAGAGAAAGAGAAAACTTTATATCCTTGCTTTGGTTGTTCAGCTACAAGGTAGAGGCTAGCAACTGTACTATAATCTGAGTTTATGATTGCATTAAAGATAGGAGGGTGTAGGGGAGCAAAAGTTGCCACCACAAAATGTCTCTTTGACATGAAGATTATTTTAGGCTGGTTATTTTTAAGAAACAGAAGACTCAGGAAGTTTCTCTTTTTATCTCCTCCTTAACTACCTAGAAGAATTTAGATAATGAGCCTGATCCAGGAAGAGCACTATCACCAGAGATATCTATAAAAAAATATGGGCTAAGTGTGGTAGAGGGAATTTACTCAGCAGGGCCTGAAGACCAATGTCCACTCTGTGTCCAATTGTCTCTGCATGGCATAGTAAATGTTTATTTACAAAACATTTGTTTTCCCTCTCTGTGTTAAGAACCTTTCATCCCTTTGAAGTTCCAAAGTCCCTATCTTTCTCTCAGTTAGCATATAAGCTTCAATTGCCTAACTTGCCCTTGATTCTCATGTTTCTAATGGGGTCCTCCTATGTATATAATTAAATTTGATTTTCTCCTGTTAGTCTGTCTCATGCCCATTTAATTCTTAGGCCAGCGAGAAGAACTAATAAAGGATAGAGGAAATTTTTTTCCTTCCCCAAAACAAGGATCTGTATTTCTTATTAGTGATTTTTCATTTTTGTTCTTGGTACTTAGAGTCAAAATGGCTCCAGTGTTCCCTAGCATCCTTTATTCTTTCAGTCACTTATTTCTCTAGACCCAGCAGGCCCTGTCTTTTATATGCTTAATCAGTTAAGCATTGGGCCACTTGTCTCTGCCTGCAAAATTGTTACAACAAAATATATAAACTCAAAGAAATTTATTCTAATTATAATTTGTCTAGTTTCACACTGGGAGGGCAATTTCTTCTTTTTTCAACATTAAAGGGAAAATACGGCTATTCTATTTTACAGAAGGAAAGCAGCCAATAAGACTGTTGCATTTGGTTAGAAATGCAGCAAAAGTAAAGTGAACAATTATATTATTATTGCATAAATATTTGTGAAATAATATGACGTGATGTTGTTAAAATTTATGTTCTAAATTTCACTTCATTTCAAAACATGAGATTAGGCAAACTTTTGCCAAGCTGGATGATGACAAAATAGATGGAGAACAAAGATTATTTCTAGCTTCTGGTGATACATCTATAAACAAGGAAAAAGTTCATTTTTTTATGTTATTATTATTTTTAACATCTTTATTGGAGTATATTGCTTTACAATGGTGTGTTAGTTTCTGCTGTACAACAATGTGAATCAGCTATACATATACATATATTCCCATATCTCCTCTCTCTTGCATCTCCCTGCCATTCTCCCTATCCTAACCCTCCAGGTGGAGGAAAGCACCGAGCTCATCTCCCTGTGTTGTGCACCTGCTTCACACTAGCTATCTATTTTACATGTGGTAGTGTATATATGTCCATGTCACTCTCTTACATTGTCCCAGCTTACAATTCCCCCTCTCTGTGTATTAAAGTCCATTCTCTTTATCTGCGTCTTTATTCCTGTCCTGACCCCAGGTACTTCATAACAATTTTTTTTTCTTTTTAGACACCATATATATGTGTTAGCATATGGTATTTGCTATCTCCTTTCAGACTTACTTCACACTGTATGACAGCCTCTAGGTACATCCACCTTACTAAAAATAATTCAATTTCATTTTTTTATGGATAAGTAATATTCCATTGTATATATGTGTCACATCTTCTTTATCCATTCATCCTATGATGAACAATTAGGTTGCTTCCAACTCCTGGCTATTGTAAACAGAGCTGCAATTAACATTGTGGTACATGACTCTTTTTGAATTATGGTTTTCTCAGGGTAAATGCCCAGTAGAGGGAATGGTGGGTTGTATGGTAGTTCTAGTTTTAGTTTTTTGAAGAACCTCAATCCTATTCTCCATAGTGATTGTATCAATTTACATTCCTATCAACAGTGCAAGAGGGTTCTTTTTCCTCCACACCCTCTCCAGCATTTAGTGTATGTAGACGTTTTGATGATGGCCATTCTTACTGGTGTGAGGTGATACCTCACTGTAGTTTTGATCTGCATTTCTCTAATGATTAGTGGTGTTGAGCATCCTTTCATGTGTTTGTTGGCAATCTGTATATCTTTTTTGGTGAAATGTCTATTTAGTTCTTCTGCCCGTTTTTGGATTTGTTTTTTTTTCCTTTTTTTTGATATTGAGCGGCATGAGCTGCTTGTAAATTTTGGAGATTAATCGTTTGTCAGTTGCTTCATTTGCAAATATTTTCTCCCATTCTGAGGGTTGTCTTTTCGTCTTTATGGTTTCATTTGCTGTGCAAAAGTTTTAAGTTTCATTACATCCCATTAGGTTTTTTTTTTTTTTTTTTTTTGCGGTACACGGGCCTCTCACTGTTGTGGCTTCTCCCATTGCAGAGCACAGACTCCGGACACGCAGGCTCAGCGGCCATGGCTCTCGGGCCTAGCCGCTCTGTGGCATGTGGGATCTTCCCGGACTGGGGCACGAACCCATGTCCCCTGCATCGGCAGGTGGACTCTTAACCACTGTGCCACCAGGGAAGCCACCATTTGTTTATTTTTGATTTTATTTCCATTTCTCTAGGAGGTGGGTCAAAGAGAATCTTGCTGTGATTTATGTCATAGAGTGTACTGCCTATGTTTTACACTAAAAAGAGTTTTATAGTGGCTGGTCTTACATTTAGTTCTTTAGTCCATTTTGAGTTTATTTTTGTGTGTGGTGTTAGGGAGTGTTCTAATTTCATTCTTTTACAAGTAGCTGTCCAGTTTTCCCAGCATCAATTATTGAAGAGGCTGTCTTTTCTCCATTGTATATTCTGGGCTCTTTTATCAAAAATAAGGTGTGTGCGTGGGTTTATCTCTGGGCTTTCTATCTTGTTGCTTTGATCTATATTTCAGTTTTTGTGCCAGTACCACACTGTCTTGATTACTGTAGCTTTGTAGTATAGTCTGAAGTCACAGAACATGATTCCTCCAGCTCTGTTTTTCTTTATCAAGATTGCTTTTGCTATTCGGGGTCTTTTGGGTTTCCATAATAATTGTGAAGTATTTTGTTCTAGTTCTGTGAAAAATGCCATTGGTAGTTTGATAGGGATTGCATTGAATCTGTAGATTGCTTTGTGTAGTATAGTCATTTTCACAATGTTGATTCTTCCTGTCAAAGAACATGGTATATCTCTCCATCTGTTGTACCATCTTTAATTTCTTTCATCAGTTTCTTATAGTTTTCTGCATACAGGTCTTTTGTCTCCTTAGGTAAGTATATTCCTAGTTATGTTATTCTGCTTGTTGCCATGATAAATAGCAGTGTTTCCTCAATTTCCCTTTCAGATTTTTCATCACTAGTGTATAGGAATTCAAGTGATTACTGGGCATCAATTTTTTATCCTGTTACTGTACCAAATTCATTGATTAGCTCTAGTAGTTTCTGGTAGCATCTTTAGGATTTTCTATGTTTAATATCATGTCATCTGCAAACAGTGACAGCTTTACTTTTTCTTTTCCAATTTAGAATACTTTTATTTCTTTTTCTTCTCTGATTGCTGTGGCTAAAACTTCCAAAATTATGTTGAATAATAGTGGTCAGAGTGGACAACCTTGCCTTGTTTCTGATCTTAGAGCAAATGGTTTCAGTTTTTCACCATTGAGAATGATGTGGGCTGTGAGCTTGTCATATATGACCTTAACTATCTTGAGGTAAGTTCCCTCTGTACCTACTTTCTGGAAGGTTTTTATCATAAATGGATGTTGAATTTTGTCGCAAGTTCTTTCTGCCTCTATTGAGATGACCATAGGGTTTTTCTCCTTCAATTTGGTAATATGGTGTATCACATTGATTGATTTGTATATATTGAAGAATCCTTGCCTTCCTGGGATAAACCCCACTTGCTCATGGTGTATGATCCTATTAAGGTGCTGTTGGGTTCTGTTTGCTGCTATTTTGTTGAGGATTTTTGAATCTATGTTCATCAGTGATATTGGCCTGTAGTTTTCTTTGTTTGTGATATCTTTGTCTGATTTTGCTATAAGGGTGATGGTGGCCTTGTAGAATGAATTTGGGAGTATTCCTCCTTCTGCTATATTTTGGAAGAGTCTGAGAAGGATAGGTGTTAGCTTTTCTCTAAATGTTTGATTGTATTTGCCTGTGAAGCCATCTGGTCCTGGATTTTTTTTGTTGGAAGATTTTTAATCACAGTCTCAATTTCAGTGCTTGTGAGTGGTCTGATTATATTTTCCATTTCTTCCTCATTCATTCTCGGAAGGTTGTGCTTTTCTAAGAATTTGTCCATTTTCTTCCCCTATTTTGGAAATGTTTATTTAAAACTACATGCCAAGTGAAATAATTTTTTATGTAAATGTATGTGTTTATGTACTTCTTTTTAAAAGAAACGGATATACCCTCTTTAATAAAGAACTTCAGTTAGCTTGTCTACATTTATTAGTTTCTTCTTTGAATTTTTGATTTTTATTTTATTTATTTTTTTATACACCAAATTCTTTTTTTTTTAACATCTTTATTGGAGTATAGTTGCTTTACAATGGTGTGTTAGTTTCTGGTTTACAACAAAATGAATCAGTTATATATATGCATATGTAACCATATCTCTTCCCTCTTGCATCTCCCTCCTTCCCACTCTCCTTATCCCACCCCTCCATGTGGTCAAAAAGCACCGAGCTGATCTCCCTGTGTTATGCAGCTGCTTCCCACTAGCTATCTATTTTACACTTGGTCGTGTATATATGTCCATGCCACTCTCTCACTTTATCACAGTTTACCCTTCCTCCTCCCCATATCCTCAAGCACATTCTCTAGTAGGTCTGTGTCTTTATTCCTGTCTTACCCCTAGGTTTTCATGACATTATTTTTTTCTTAAATTCCACATATATGTGTTAGCATACCGTGTTTGTCTCTCTCTTTCTGACTTACTTTACTCTGTGTGACAGACTCTAGGTCTATCCACCTCATTACAAATAGCTCAATTTTGTTTCTTTTTATGGCTGAGTAATATTCCGTTGTATATATGTGCCACATCTTCTTTATCCATTCATCTGATGATGGACACTTAGGTTGTTTCCATCTCCGGGCTACTGTAAATAGAGCTGCAATGAACATTTTCGTACATGACTCTTTTTGAATTTTGGTTTTCTCAGGGTATATGCCCAGTAGTGTGATTGCTATTTCATATGGTAGTTCTGTTTGCAGTTTCTTAAGGAACCTCCATACTGTTCTCCACAGTGGCTGTATCAATTTACATTCCCACCAAAAGTGCAAGAGTGTTCCTTTTTCTCCACACCCTCTCCAGCATTTACTGTTTCTAGTTTTTTTGATGATGGCCATTCTGACTAGTGTGAGATGATATCTCATTGTAGTTTTGATTTGCATTTCTCTAATGATTAGTGATGTTGTGCATTCTTTCATGTGTTTGTTGGCAGTCTGTATATCTTCTTTGGAGAAATGTCTGTTTAGGTGTCCTGCCCATTTTTGGATTGGGTTGTTTGCTTTTCTGGTATTAAGCTGCATGAGCTGCTTATAAGTTTTGGAGATTAATCTTTTGTCAGTTGCTTCATTTGCAAATATTTTCTCCCATTCTGAGGGTTGTCTTTTGGTCTTGTTTATGGTTTCCTTTGCTGTGCAAAAGCTTTGAAGTTTCATTAGGTCCCATTTGTTATTTTTGTTTTTATTTCCATTTCTCTAGGAGGTGGGTCAAAAAGGATCTTGCTGTGATTTATGTCATAGAGTGTCCTGCTTGTGTTTTCCTCTAAGAATTTGTTAGTTTCTGGCCTTACATTTAGGTCTTTAATCCATTTTGAGCTTATTTTTCTGTATGGTGTTAGGGAGTAATCTAATCGAAAGCAATCTATAGATTCAATGCAATCCCTATCAAACTACCACTGGTATTTTTCACAGAACTAGAACAAAATATTTCACAATTTGTATGGAAACACAAAAGACTCCGAATAGCCAAAGCAATCTTGAGAATGAAAAAATGGAGTTGGAGGAATCTGGCTCCCTGATTTCAGACTATACTACAAAGCTACAGTAATCAAGTAAGTATGGTACTGGCACAAAAACAGAAAGATAGATCAATGGAACAGGATAGAAAGCCCAGAAATAAACCCATGCACATATGATCACCTTATCTTTGATAAAGGAGACAGGAATGTACAGTGGAGAAAGGACAGGCTCTTCAATAAGTGGTGCTGGAAAAATTGGACATGTACATGTAAAAGTATGAGATTATACACCAAGTTCTTATTTGTTATCTATTTTATACATATTAGTGTATATATATCAACCCCAATCTCCCAGTTCATCACACACACACCCCACCACCACCACTTTCTTACCTTGTTGCCCATATGTTTGTTCTCTACATCTGTTTCTCAATTCCTTCCCTGAAAACTGGTTCACCTGTACCATTTTTTTAGGTTCCACATGTATGCGATAATATACAATATTTGTTTTTCTCTTTTTGACTTACTTCAGTCTGTATGGCAGTCTCTATATCCATCCATTTCTCTACAAATGACCCAATTTATTTCCTTTTTATGGTTGAATAATATTCCATTGTATATATGTACCACATCTTCTTTATCTGTTCTTCTGTTGATGGTCATTTAGGTTGCTTCCATTACCTGGCTATTGTAAACAGTGTTACAATGAACATTGGGGTTCATATGTCTTCTTGAATTCTGGTTTTCTCTGGGTGTATGCCCAGTAGTGGGATTACTGTGTCATATGTTAATTCTCTTTTTAATTTTTAAAGGAACCTCCATACTGTTCTCCATAGTGGCTATATCAATTTACGTTCCCACTAACATTGCAAGAGGGTTCCCTTTTCTCCACACCCTCTCCAGCATTTGTTGTTTGTAGTTTTCCTGATGATGCCGTTCTAACAGGAGTGAGGTGATACTTCATTGAAGTTTTGATTTGCATTTCTCTAATAATTAGTAATGTTGAGCAGCTTTTCATATGTTTCTTAGCCATCTGTATGTCTTCTTTGGAGAAATGTCTATTTAGGTCTTCTGCCCATTTTTTGATTGGGTTTTTTGCTTTTTTAATATTGAACTGAATGATCTGTTTATATATTTTGGAGATAATCCTTTGTCCATTGATTCATTTGCAGATATTTTCTCCCATTCTGGGGGTTGTCTTTTTGTCTTGTTTGTAGTTTCCTTTGTTTTGCAAAACGTTTTAACTTTCATTAGGTCCCATTTGTTTTTATTTCCATTTCTCTAGGAGGTAGATCAAAGAAAATCTTGCTGTGATATATGTCAAAGAGTGTTCCTCCTATATTTTCCTCTAAGATTTTTATAGCATCCAGTCTTACATTAACGTCTCTAATCAATTTTGAGTTTATTTTTGTGCCTGGTGTAAGGGAATGTTTTAATTTCATTCTTTTACATGTAGCTGTCCAGTTTTCCCAGCACCACTTATTGAAGAGACTGCCTTTTCTCCACTGTATATCCTTGCCTACTTTGCCATGGATTAGTTGACCATACGTGCATGGGTTTATCTCTGGGTTTTCTATCCTGTTCTAATATTACTCTACCTGGCAAAGATCTCATTTAGATTCGAAGGAGAAATCAAAAGCTTTACAGACAAGCAAAAGCTAAGAGAATTCACCACTAACAAACCAGCTCTACAAAAAATGTTAAAGGAACTTCTCTAAGTGAGAAACACACAAGAAGAAAAGGACCTACAGGGCTTCCCTTGTGGCACAGTGATTGAGAGTCTGCCTGCCAATGCAGGGGACACAGGTTCATGCCCCGGTCTGGGAAGATCTCGCATGTCGCAGGGTGGCTGGTTTTGTGAGCCATGGCTGCTGAGCCTGCACGTCCGGAGCCTGTGCTTCACAACGGGAGAGGCCACAACAGTGAGAGACCTGTCTACCACACAAAAAAAAAAAAGAAAAAGAAAAGGACCTACAAAAACAAACCCGTTACAATTAAGAAAATGGTAATAGGAACATACATAACAATAATTACCTTAAATGTGAATGGATTAAATGCTCCAACCAAAAGACACAGGCTCACTGAATGGATATAAATACAAGACCCATATATATGCTGTCTACAAGAGACTCATTTCAGACCTAGGGACACACAGAGACTGAAAGTGATGGGATGGAAATAGATATTGCATACAAATGGAAACTACAAAAAACTGGAGTAGCAATACTCAAATGAGATAAATTAGGATTTTAAATATAGAATGTTACAAGAGACAAAGAAGGATACTACTAATGAACAAGGGATCAATCCAAGAAGAAGATTTAACAATAATAAATATATATGCACCCAACATAGGTGCACCTCAATACATAAGGTAACTGCTAACAGCTATAAAAGAGGAAATCGAAAGTAACACAATAATAGTGGGGGACTTTAACACTTCACTTACACCAATGGACAGATCATCCAAACAAAATTAATAAGGAACTACAAGCTTTAAATGACAAAAGAGACGAGATAGATTTAATTGATATTTATAGGACATTCCATCCAAAAACCGCAGATTACACTTTTTCTCAAGTGTGCACTGAACATTCCCCAGGATAAATCACATCTTGAGTCACAAATCAAACCTCGGTAAATTTACGAAAATTGAAATCATATCAAGCATCTTTTCTGACCACAACGCTATGAGATTAGAAATCAACTACAGGGAAAAACAGTGTAAAAAACACAAACACATGGAGGCTAAATGATACATTAGTAAATAACCCAGAAATCACTGAAGAAATCAAAGAGGAAATCGAAAAATACCTAGAGACAAATGACAATGAAAACACGATGATCCAAAACCTAGGGCATGCAGCAAAAGCAGTTCTATGAGGGAAGTTTATAGCAATACAAGCCTACCTCACGAAGCAAGAAAAATCTCAAATGAACAATTTAACCTTACACCTAAAGGAACTAGAGAAAGAACAAAGAAAACCCAAAGTTAGCAGAAGGAAAGAAATCATTAAGATCAAATCAGAAATAAATGAAATAGAAACAAGGAAAACAACAACAAAGATCAATAAAACTGAGAGCTGGTTCTTTGAGAAGATAAACAAAATTGATAAACTGTTAGCCAGACTCATCAAGAAAAAGAGGGAGAGGACTCAAATCAATAAAATTAGAAATGAAAAAGAAGAAGTTACAACAGACGTCACAGAAATACAAAGCCTCCTAAGAGACTACTGCAAGCAACTCTATGCCAATAAAATGGACAACCTGGAAGAAATGTACAAATTATTTAAAATGTATAAGCTTCCAAGACTGAACCAAGAAGAAATAGAAATTATGAACAGGCCAATCACAAGTAATAAAATTGAAACTGTGATTAAAAATCTTCCAACAAACAAAAGTCCAGGATCAAATGGATTCACAGGTGAATCCTATCAAACATTTAGCGAATAGCTAACACACATCCTTCTCAAATTCTTCCAAAAAATTGCAGAAGAAGACATACTCCCAAACTCATTCTATGAGGCCACCGTCACCCTGATACCACAACCAAACAATGATACTACAAAAAAAAATTATAGACCAATATCACTGATGAATATAAATGCAAAAATCCTCAACAGAATAGTAGCAAACAGAATCCAAAAACACATTAAAAGGATTATACACCATGATCAAGTGGGTTTTATCCCAGGGATACAAGGATTCTTTAGTATACACAAATCCATCAATGTGATACACCATATTAACAAGTTGAAGATTAAAAACCATATGATAGTCTCAATAGATGCCAAAAAACTTTTGGCAAAATTCAACACCCATTTATGATAAAAACTCTCCAGAATGTGGGCATAGAGGGAACCTACCTCAACATAATAAAGGCCATATATGACAAAAGCACAGCAAACATCATTCTCAATGGTGAAAAACTGAAAGCATTTCCTCTATGATCAGGAACAAGACAAGGATGTCCACTCTCACCACTATCATTCAACATAGGTATGGAAGTCCTAGCCACGGCAATCCGAGTAGAAAAAGAAATAAAAAGAATATCAATTGGAAAAGAAGTAAAACTGTCACTGTTTGCAGATGACATGAATCTATACATAGAGAATCCTAAATATGCCACCAGAAAACTACTAGATCTAATCAATGAATTTCAGAAATTTGCAGGATACAAAATTAATGCACAGAAATCTCTTGCATTCCTATACACTAATGATAAAAATTCTGAGAGAGAAATTAAGGAAACCTCCCATTTAACATTGCAACAAAAAGAATAAAATACCCAGGAATAAACCTACCTAGGGAGACCAAATACCTGTATGCAGAGAACTATAAGACACTGATGAAAGAAATTAAAGATGTTACAAACAGATGGAAAGATATACCAAGTTATTGTTTGGAAGAATCAATATTGTGAAAAGGACTATAGCACCCAAAGCAATCTACAGGTTCAGTGCAATCCCTATCAAATTACCAATGGCATTTTTTAAAGAACTAGAACAAAAAAGTTTTAAATTTGTATGGAGACACAAAAGCCCCTGAATAGCCAAAACAGTCTTGAGGGAAGAAAAACGAAGCTGGAGGAATCAGACTCCCTACTTCAGACTATACTACAAAGCTACAGTCATCAAGACAGAATAGTACTGGCACAAAAACAAAAATATAGAATTTGTCCATTTCTTCCAGGGTGTCTATTTTATTGACATATAAGAAATTCATTTTAAAAGTGAAAACTATAAGCTATTAAATTTAATACTGACCATTATTTAGGATAATTTCTTAAACTAAAACTATACATACATCAAATAGGGAATATTTGAAACAGGCCCTAAATTTAGGGTGAGGATGTGGACTGCATTTTTAGACATGTTGGAAATAGAAAATGCTGGATCATTAGTTGCACTCATTACTTTAAAGACTACTGAATTATTCCAATATAGAAGTTACAAGTGATAAAAGAGAAACTATTAGGTTAGAAAAGTTTACAGAAAATGCATTAGCTTCCTATTGCTGCTGTAACAAATCACTACAGACTTAAAGGCTTAAAATAACACAAATTTATTATCTTACAGTTTTGTCAGAAGTCCAACACAAGTCTTACTGGAATAAAATCAAGGTGTTGGTAGGGCTCCTTCCCTTTCTACAGGCTCTAGGAGACAATCTGTTTTCTTGCCTTTTCTAAGTTCTAAGCCTGTCCACATTTCTTGGCTTATGACCCCTTTCCTCCATCTTTATAGCCAGAAATTTTGTATCTCTCCCTGTCTTTCTTCCATAGCCACATCTTCCTTTGTCTGACCTTCTCCTCCACTTTAAGTACCCTTGTGATTATTTTGGACCTAGTCAAATAACCAGGATAAGTTCCTTATTTTATGATCAGGTGATCAGCAACCTTGATTCCATCTGTAGTATTAAGTTCCTTTTGCCTTGTAACCTAAAATATTCACAGGTCCTGGGGACTAGGATGAGTGAGGCATTATTCTGCCTACTACATCAGTTACACAGTAAGTTATTGTAGAAGACTGAAGAAGGCCTCTTGAAGGAAATGAGACTTGAATGGGGCTTTTAAGAGAGATTAAAATATGGACAGGATTTATATTAGTAAATGAGATTATTGTAATTAATTCTGAGATACTTCTTTTTAAACCAATAATGTTAGTATAGTAGAGAATACTGAATTTATGTTGGACTAATATCAAGGTGCTAGCATGGCTTCTGGCAGCTCTAGGGGAGAATCCTTTCTATTTGCCTTTCCAGCCTCAAACGACTGCCAGTATTTCTTAGCTCATGGCTTTTTCAGCCATCTTCAAAGCCAACAGTGTGGCATCTTCAAATTTCTGACTCTGACCCTTCTGCCTCTCACTTTCACTTATAAAGATCTTATGATTGCATTTGCGTCCACCCAGATAATTCAGGATCATCTCCCCATCTCAAAATCCCTAATTTAATCACATCTGCAAAGTCTGTTTTGCCCTGTAACATATTCACAGATTTTAAGGACCAGATGTGAATATCTTTGGGAGACCTTGCATTATCTACCTATCACTGAAAATAAACAAAGGCAGACTTTATCCAAAATCTCTCCTTTGGCAGCCTCCAAAGTGGATCTGTCATTTTGTTTTCAACAGTTTGAATATGATATATTTAGGTGCATATTTTCATTTTTATTTATTTTTCTTTTGGGCATTTTTTTCTTTTTTGGTGTTCTCTGAGCTTCTTTGATGTGTGGTTTGATGTGTGGTTTGGTGTGTCAGTAATATTGGAAAAGTCTTAGCCATTGTTTCTTCAAAAATTTCTTCTGCTCCATTCTTTCTCCTTTTCCTCTGGGATTCCAATTAATTGAATGCTAGATTATTTGATAGTGTCCCTCAACTCATGGTTGCTTGATATTGTTTTTCTCACTCTTTTTAAATTTGTTTCTATAGACCTATCTTCAATCTCATTGATTTATTCCTCAGTCATTGTCAAGTCCACACGTTAGTCCATTGAAAACATTCTTCATCTCTGTTACAATATTTTTCATTTCTAGCACTTTCTTTCAATTATTTCTTATAGTTTCCATGTCTCCACTGATAACCCATCTGGTTACATTGTTTTCACATTTTCTATTAAAGTCTTTAACATATTAATCATAGGTATTTTAAATTCCCTGTCAGTTTCAACTTTTGTGTAATATGTAGGTCTGGTTATGATGCTTTGTTGTCTCATATGAGTGTATTGTTTTCTCTTGCCATTTCTTATGCTTTGTAATTTTTTGAAACAAAACATCTTGTGTAGGACAGTAGAAACAGAAGTAAATAATTTTTATACTTGGAAATGTGCATGCGTTTCTTTTTGCTGAATCTCTATTGCAAGGGGTTGAATTAATCTAATTAAGTGTTGAGCTGGGTTTGAGGTTTGTTGTTGCTATGGTTACTCTCAGTGTACCACAGTCTTTAACTTTTTCTAGTGATACCTTCATTTAGGGTGGGGGTTGGCTTGCCAGAGGGATTTTATATGCTGAATCCTTATATATGTTCCACTTTAGCTTTGGAATATCTCTTCCCCAAATTACATGCAACTCCACCCTTCTTTGCCTCACAGTGGTGGTTGAGGGATATTCTCTGATGTCCTGATTAAACTTCAGTCTTATGCTGACAACATGTGCCTGGGTCATGGGGGCATGACTTTTTCAGTGTTACTGCCCTGTTAAGGCTATAATTCTAAACCCAGCATGAATTTTGCACGCCACCCCAGAGGTCAAGGATTGTTATTTCTATTTCCTTTCTTCTAGCTGAAATGGGTTTTCTCCAGGGCCCAAGGGCAACAGTGTATGTTGCCCTTCCCCACTCCTACTCCAGGAACATTAAAGCTTTGCTTCTTAGAGCTAATTGGGAGAAAAGTCCCCATGGAGTTTTGTGCCTCTCTTTAGTGAGTGCTGTGGCCCTTCCCCATTTCTGTATCACAAAGCGGACTTTCCCAAGACTCCTAGTATTTTCAACACATCTGTGCACTCCACCTGTTCTTGAAGCTGCAGGGGCTTTCACTCAACAGGCCTCCACTGATTCACCAGTCACCTTAGCTGAACTCTTAGTGGTTTTGGACTGCATTTTGCCCCAGTAAGTCAGTGCTCTGTCTCTTCCTGCAGGTGCCTTTCTCTCTTTTGACTTTGGTCAATTTGCTGCTCTGCAAATTTAGCATTCTGGCAGGTTCAAGAAAAGTGAGCATGCTGTTTTTCTGTCTTTGCTTCCTTGCAAGTTTGGGAGTGATGCTCTTTATAGCTCTCTATACTCCTCCTCCACTCCCAGAAGAAATGTAAAGTTGAAATTTGTCATTTTAAAGAAAGAGATCTACGGTGAAAGATATTGAGAATTTTATGGTCGTTTACAGTGACAGAGTCTATGGAGTAGTTTATTGTCCTAAATCAGATTCATATACAAATGCCTCAGAATCACTTTGAGTGTTCATAAATATAGTGATCACTGCCCCACCCCAAACTTAATGAATCAGAAGCTCTGTGAAAGGGTCCAAAAATATGTATTTTGAACAATTTCTCTTATGATTCTTGTGTACCCAGAAGATTGAGTGTCTCTGGTACAGAGTATAGCTATCCAAATATTTATCAGCCTGTCTTTTTTCAAATGTTTAGAACTGTTAGTCCTGCCTGATTTTAGTGAGTATAAATGTATTTCTGTCCATTAAATTTATTCTTGATGGGGACACTATTGGCTTACCATAGTGTCACCAGTGACTAACAGTGTCTGACATATAGTAAATACTCAACAGATAACTATTGAAAAAAAATATTGAATACTTGATTAGTTTGTTGTTAAGGTATATCCAGAGTAGTGTAAAACATAAATACTACTTCTTTTAGGGTTGTATATGATGTACTTTTTAAGAATAGAAAGATAGAAATGGAACTTTGTTCTCAAAAAATCTCTGTAAGAGCTAAGCATCATGACAATTTTACTAAATCATTTGAGAAGTCAGTGTTTCCTGGTTGGGGACTTAGACATTTTACTATAAAAGCAAAAGGAGTTCCTTTGGTTTAATTATTTTAAGTATTTATTGAAAGTAAATTGCCAAACTGAAACTGGGTAGATTACTTTTACTTTGGAATTTCAGAAGATGCAAGTAGATAATTTTTCACCACCAATTAAACTTGAAGTCATTACAATAAACAAGAATTTCCTGCATGCTCACCTTAACTGATAATTAGAACAGACCTATCTCACACAATAATCGCGTGATCATATCAATACACAGAATGTTCTCATATACTTGTGCCTAATTGCGTCACTCACTGAGAGGAATACTGGATGGGGAAGGATGGAATACAAGTATAAACAGTGAAGACAGCAGTCCTGAACACTTCTTGAGGTATGAATTTCTATGACAAATTGACCTTTTATGTACTCTCTCCTGCTTTACACATATGAGTACAGTTTGCATACAATTTCAGATTTAAAAGCTCTAAAAATGTGTTAATGAGTACGTTTATATGTATGTGGAGAGGGATCCCTTAGTTTGCGCTCATCTGAATGTTACTAATAATTCTCTCAAAAAAGATTCACTCAGCAAATCACCGAAAAAAAAGGGGGTGGTACAGTTTGACAAGTGAAGATGTTTTGTGCCATCGTTTCCCCCTATGACCTAGGCAGAAAGGAATGAATTCTTACATTTATATTTTGGTAAAATTAAGTTAAACATCACAGCACATTTTTGTGTTCTAGATTTGGTTTCACGAAAGGGAGATTATTGATTCATTTCATTCCTTGTAGAATTGTATAGGTCACTCAGGATGAGGCACACCTATGGAAATTAATGTTGCCCCTCTATCCAGTTGTTGCTTAAATTGCATCACTTGGAATTAGAACATTTTGTCAACCTTTCCTAGGAAAAATTTGTATCTCTGTGCATGAATGACTAGAAAATGCACAGTGATGTTGTAAAGAGTATTTGCTGTGTGTAGAAAACAAGAATGACCCTAACTTGAAGAGAACTGGCTTTTGTTTCAGGCACAATCCTTTGGTTTAAATTTAAAAAATATATTTTTTGAGTCAATTATGGGCCAGACATTTGCACCAGCGTTATTTCTTATTTAGTATTAATAACTATATGAGGTAGGTAATATTTATCCCCATTTTTAAAGATGAAGAAACAGAAACCCAGAAAGTTTAGGCAACCTGCCCAAGATCACGCAGCTAAGAGATGTTTAATTCTAGAACTGTATGTTTTTTCATTCTGCCATGCTTCATCCTGATAGATAAAAACACAAACTGTGTTGTTTTCTTCTCTGTATGTAATAGCAGTCATAGAAAAACAGTTTCATAGATGCAAATTCAGTGTGCCAAAACCCTTTCTGGTAGACCTGAGACTTTCTGACACATCCAGCATTTTGTCTCCATGGGATAACGTAAACTCAGAGAGTAGAATTAACCACTTATCACAATGTCACGTCTGGAAGAGGGCCAAAGTTATATCCATCACAATCAGTCAATAGGGCCTTTAACTATATTGGAAGGTCAAGTTAAAGCATAGCTGCTACAGTACCCCCCCTAAAAAGAATCATCAAGGATGGCCTGGCTACCCAATCTTACAAGAAGATGAAAAAGTAGGTCTATGGAGATTGTACAGTAGTGTCATGTCTCAGGCTGACCAACACAGCTAAGATAAAACACATGGAAAAATAGTACTGAAAATATAGATAGAATTATAATAACCTGCTAAAATCCCTGGCTCTAACATTCTTCTAATTCTTGTAGCTGAGTTAACATACCTCTCTTATAGTTGAGCCATAGATTCTAACTTATCAGGAAGCCTGTAAAGCATCTTGTCATTTACCTTTGTAAGGACACTCACTATCTCTCCTAACAAAATTAATCTCAAACCAAGATTCTCCAGAGTTGGAGAATTTCTCTCCAACATCAGTTCTCCAACTCTGCTCTTATCAACCGTGCTGAGAGAGTGCTGAGTGTCCCTGCTGAAGTAATTCTCCATTACTAGTTTGCTTTTATTCACAGGTATTTCTTCCTATTTCCTGCCTTGTCCCTCTGTACTTTTAACTCTGCTTGGACTTTGGATAGATAAAATTAATTTGTGCCTTTCTTTCCTTTAACCTCCTTGGGCTGATAATTCTATTATGGCTCTAATTTTTTATTTTCAGTCTTTGTACACTAATTCAAAAAGACTCCTGGCTATATTCTAATTCCCTGCACTTCGTTCAACCCTGTACATCCAACTGGATTCCAAGGTCCAATGGGATTTCAGCCCTCCTTATGATAGTAATTTAGCTGATATTATGTAATTATGATAATAATTTAGCTCATGACATTTTACTTAGCGCATCTCTCTGTATGACATTTAAAATGATTGTTTTTAACTTTTACAAAATCTAATTCACCTTTTTCTGGGGGAAGGTGATATGTTAAAATTTCTCTCACCCAATGATAAATGAAAATATATATTCACAGTGATATTTTACTTTTTGTTAAATTTTTATCTACCATTTTCAGATCTTTCACTTTAAATTTGACTGTTGATTAGTGACAACTCTTCAAAATTACCTGGCTTAACAAACACATGACAAAAGCAGAAAATTATTTCATGTACATAAATTTCTTATGAGTTTTCTTCACTGATTTCTTGTCTCTCACTACCCAATTAGTAATATATCTTTGCTTCTGGTACAAAAAGTGTTCAATCCCTCAAACCTACATTTATCATTTGATACCATTGTTTTCTTTGGTATTGACAGAAACAAAAACAGCTTCAAGGTATGCTTTCAGCTGCTATCATTATTGCTAATTAGTTTTTTCCCCTTAGACTGCTATTACTTCCAGCAATTTCTGCTGATTAAAAAGAGCTTAGAAAATTCACAGCATAATAATACCAAATTTGAGTATGGAGCATATCTGGTTTCCCATGTTTAGATATTCTGTAACCTTCATATACTAGTAATACAGATTATAAACAAGTATTTTGAATTTAAATGACGAAATTGATTATGATCTAAGCAATGCAACTGCATTTTGAAAAATAATACAAAATCATATATATTAGAATATCATAAATAATTGAAACAATGGAAATAAGGAGCAGAATAACAAAGATGATTTCCTTTCTGTAAAGTCCTCATTAGACTCTGTTAAGGTCTGTTCATTTCTACTTATACTGTTCTATGGGAACGACACTTATGCTTAACTTAGTATATATCTATTTTCCTTAAATAAGTCAAAGGTATATATAATAATGATAGCTTAAGGGAATTGAGGTTATTCTGGTTTTTAAAAAAATGGCTTGGTGGTGACCTAATTACATTTTTCAGAATTATGAAATTATGAAAGGATATGAAAATGTTGACAAAGAGCAGTTATATTGGTTAGTATTCAAAATCTAGGAGAAACTCTCCAAATAATCAGCTATTGGGTACTGACATCTGGTGAAAAATGGACTTCCCAACTTGCAGTTCACCTGAACCTCTTCTAGACATTGGAAATCAAATCTGTGAAAAAAGCAAAAAGAGAAACAGAATTTGAATAGCAAATATTAAAATAGTTTTCCTGGCCTTTTGCTTTTTTGCACATATCACTGTGGCCTACATTATCATACTAATGATAATTCATTGGCACTTATTCTTAAGGTTCGCAAAACTCACAGAATATTCTGCAGAAACTCTATTCCCTATTCAGAGACACTTCAGTCATTTCAGTGCAGTGTTTCTGAGAGTATGTACAAGGCTGTCAGACTATTTGTATCTCAGGACTTACTCTACCAATTACTAGCTGTGTACTTGGAAAAGTTTACTTTCCTGAAAATGAGGTTAATGAGAATATCTACCTCACAGGGTGGTTGTGATGATTCAATGTGATAAATCATGAAGAGAACCTAACAGATGGTCTGGTATAGACTAGGGTTTTGTCGTTGTTGCTGCTGTTTTTAAATTTGTTATTATAATTGGGAAGAGAATGAAGGGTTACAGAAGTAATTCTCTAACTTTCAAAGTGACTGAAAAAATCCAAAGAGAGGAGCCAGAAACTGACTAGAATATTGTATGCCTATAAGGTATACCTTGGTGTGTGTTAATTAGGGTGCAGGGTATATTTCTAAAACCTTTGTTAAAAAGAAATTTTATAAGTGAATAAAATACATTTCAAGCCTACTGAGTATAGCCAATGAATATCGTGAATATATATTCTTTTTCTCGAATTAAAAATATACACATACCTCACTCAAACCAGAATTATTAATTTGGCAGTAAAGGTTATTGAAGCGATAGTTATCAGTAACATTTCATTTAGCTTCAGATTCTACTTCCTCCCTCTTCTATTCAGAGACTGAATGGAAAAAAAGAGTTGCTAAACCAGAATCCTGAGCGTAATGATTATGGGCATATCCAGAAGGCTTTGCAAGAGAGCTAAAGAGGAGAAAAACTTTTTTGGACCCTTACTCAGCTAAAAAATGAAAAGTAGATGAGCTACTGAAATAAGTGATTATTTGTCCAAAAAGGGAAAAGTTAAAATAATAAGTAAGTAAATAAATAAATGAGTGTTCGCGGCCCACACACAGAGATGAGAGATAGGAAAGAAAAGGATACTAATCAGAAGCCGCTTGGAAGGACTTTTTCTGCCCAATCATAAAAGGAAGGAAGGAAAAAAGAAAGAACAGCCATGGAATTAACAAAGTAAATGGGAATATTAAGCTTGTATCACATTTTTCAAAAAGTAACTATGGATATCCCTGTGGGGATCATGTAATGTTCTGATTTTCAGGGTTGCATTGGTAAAGAGAACACATTTAGCCAGCATTGTGAAGTGAAATGCTAGAATAATGGTCATGAACATTAGAAATGCAAAAGACCTATTGCTATCTACATCAATCCTCAAGAATCTGTGAAGGATTGCCCCCTTCTGTATATTCCCTAGTGCTTTGTCCAGCCCGATTTTAAATAGCTCCAGCAATAAATTTCTGCCATTTCTTCTGGGAGACTATTCCACTACCTAATTAAATCTCAGAGTTGACAACTTTTCCTGATGATTAGACTAAATTTTGCCGTGTTCAATTTCAACCTGCTATTTCCATTTCTATAGCACATGCTTGTATGAGCCCAAGTAACTCCCCTGTTTCCTCAGTGCTTACAATTCTCAATGTCTCCCCTAAATTTCAGTAGCCTGTTGCAGTGAATTTCTTTGTCAAAAATGATCTTTTCAAGATCAGTGACTGTACATGTTTTATTATAGACAAAAATATCAAATTCATCCTAAAAGCAATGAGATGAGTTAGCGAGTATAGAAGCATGATGTTAACAGGACCTAAAGCCATTAAAGAAATTGAAGCTCAGGATGGAAGCAAATCATGGACCTATTTCTCTCCTTCAGGCCCAGGAGGTCACTAATAAAGCACTCCACCCTTCAAAGAAACAATCCTCCTTTTGTCCATCTCTGGTATTATTACTTAGTATCCATACATGAACTGTACAACTAGGAGAACAGGAGAGGTAACTTGTTCTTAAAGAAGGGGTTTGGGGTTGCCCAGCCCCTTTAC
Organism: Leucopleurus acutus; assembly: GCF_964270905.1. Lineage (NCBI taxonomy): Eukaryota > Metazoa > Chordata > Mammalia > Artiodactyla > Delphinidae > Leucopleurus > Leucopleurus acutus. The sequence goes on from NC_139148.1 coordinate 85,525,183, forward strand.
CTCCCACATGAGCTCCTTCCAGCTCCCAAGATTTGACAAGGACTAGCAAACACAGCCTGAAGGTTTTATTTATTTATTTTTAAATACATTCTTAGGAATCAACTGTGTCTTGAAGTTACCAATGCTAGAATAGAGGCATGAGAATCTAGAATTTTAAACATTGTTTATAAATGTATAAAAGATGTATTGATGTTGTTTAGTTTGGACTTGTTATTTTCAAAATAAACTAGCTGTTATATGATTCATCCATGAGTAAGATTTTAGAGATGAGTGAGGGATTACACAGTTCTTAAGTGGAATATTTTGGGTAATTTTTAATCAAATAGGATAATTTCAGAGAAAATATATGCAAACTCCAGACTTTTTGACAGAATGTGGGCAGATAGATTTCTTACCATTATGGAAAATTATCTGGTAGGCAAGATTCATATTAAAGTTAGAATATATAAAACTTCAAAGTGGAAATATTTGTTAAACTCTCAAAATATGAGAGAATAGTCATGAAAATGATTCTAAAAATTAAGTTGGCTTTGAAAAAAAGACATTAGTATTTGACTGATCTTTCCAAAAATTGTGTCATAATTATGTTATTCTCTTGTTAGTGTAAGTTGTTTGAAGAGGAATATTATATAACTATTATTGCTAACATTTTGGAAAACTCATTACATTATGATAAGATTTACCTCATGAAATATCTATTTTTATTTATTGTTTTTGCAGATATATGATGCACAAATGAGTTAATATACATGTCTTACATAAGAAAGTGATAGTTCTTATCCTCTAGAACTTTACATTGATGACATAGGAAAGTTAGAAACTAAAATGGCTAATAAGAAAAATAAAAATTAGAACTCTAAGTCCTCTTAAGGTCCCTAACTAAATATTGCACAATTTTCACCAGATGTTTTAAAGATTAAATTATATAAAAAATATGAAACTGGAAAAAAATCTACTAGAGAAATGGGAGAATAATAGACAAAGTAGATTGATGAAAGTGGTAAAAGAGAATACTGAATCTGCAAAGAGTAATAAAAATACAAATATTTTAGCTGACACATAAGAGTTTAGAAGATAATGGCAACAATATTATCTATGTTATTACAGCCCTACAAGACAGTGAGGGAAAGTGGACCAGGAACTACTTTTGCTGATAAGAGAAGCCTGAAACATATTAGAAGTTAAATTGTGGAGGTTTTAATCACTCAGATATTGGCCATAATATCTGTTATATACAAGCTCATTTTACAAATAGATATTCCCTCTCTTAAAATATGTGAGATGAAAACTATTGCTATTTTTGGCTGGGAGATAATGAAGCAGTTATGATTAAAATGTTGAAATTTGTATCATCTAATATGGAGAGCTGTATGAACATAAAAGAAGAAAAGCAGTATCCTGTGATTTTAGAGGTAACTTTGAGGGGTTATTGGGCTGTCTTTTGAACTTTTGAATGTATTACATAAGGATTTCTGTAACTTTATGCAAATAAATTTAAAATATTTTAAAAACTTAAAGATTTCAATAAAATACAATTTAATTAAACCTAAAGATGGAAAAGGGCAAAACAGGCCTACATATTTAAGTAGAAATGCAAAGAGTTGTGTAAGCAATACACAGGTGGTTTTTAAAAATGTATCTGTTAGAAAGGGAAATTGGAAGATCTATAAAAAGCAGGATTAAGGTAGAGGTAAACATATATGTATTACATTAAACTGCTGGAACAGCAGTTCATTAAACAATAAAACATTATCAAATATATATTCAAGGTGAATATCTGTGTAAAACATAAAAATAAGAAAAACTACAGGATTAAGGAGGTGTCAACAATTTATAGAGAACACAATTCACTTTTTTTGGCAATCTCTAACCCTATTGAAAAAATCTGGGGAGAACAATTTAAAAATTATTTTTCATATATTTTAGTGCTTATAATTTTAGACTGAGTATAATATGCATATATGGCATAAGAACAAGAAAGGAGGCCTCTTCAATAGTGAAATATTTATTCTACTTGAATGTTTCTAGAGAAGCAATAGATCTTCAAAATATATGAAGCAAAAGCTGCCAGAACTAAAAGGAGAAATAAATAAATTCACAATTATGGTTGGAGACTTCAACAATCCTCTTTCAGTGATAGAACTAATTGGCAGAAAATCAGCAATGATGTAGAAGTGCTGTATAACACATTCAACCAACAGGATCTAATTGATTTCTATAGAGATTTCTACCAAAAAAAAAAAGAATATACATTCTTCTTAAATGCACATGAAACATTAATGAAGGAAGATTATATTCTGGTTTATAAACTAAACCTTAACAAGTTTAAAAGAATTGAAGTAATATGAAGTATGCTCTATGACAAAAATGAAATTAAGCATGACATCAATAACAAAAAGATAACAGCAAAATCTCAAAATACTTAGAAATTAAACAACAAATTTCAACCATTTAGCAACAAACAACTCTCAAGGGAAATTAGAAAATATCTTAAACTGAGCAAAATTTAAGCACAACATGTCAAGATTTGTGGGACATAGCTAAAGCATTGCTTAGAGATAAATGTATAAAACTAAATGGTTATATTAGAACAAGAAGAAAAGTCTAAACCTAAAAATCTAGCTTCTTACTTAAGAAGCTAGAAAAAGAGGAGAAAACAAACCCAAAGTGGGTAAAAAGAAGAAAGTGATAAATATAAGAACAAAAATCAATAAAATTGAAACCTGGAAAACAGGAGAAAATCAATGAAAACAAAGCCAATTCTTTGACAGATAAATAAAATTGATAAAACATAACAAAACTGAAAAAAGCAAGACACAAGATACAAGTTTGTAATATTAGGAATTAAAGAATGGATATCAATACATACACCTAAGGTGTTAAAAGAATAATAAGGGAATACTCTGAACAACTCTGAGCATAAATTCAATAATTTATATGAAATGAACAATTTCCTCAAAAACTGTAAACCACCTAAATTCATTCAAAATTAAATATACCACATAAATAGTAATATGACTATTAAACATATTGAATTGATAGTTAAAAACCTTCTCAAAAAATCACAAGTTCTAGACAGTTTCACTGACAAACAATATAAAATTTAAAAAGGAACTAACAATTTTACATAATTTCTTCTAAATAATAGAAGAGGAGGAAACATTTCCCAAATCATTTTATGAGGCTGACATTTCCTTGATACTAAGACCAGACAGACAGACTACAAACAAAAGAAACTACAGACAAATAGCCTTCATGACCATAGATCCATAAACTTTTTTGCTAATATTTTATTTTGAGAACATAACCTGGTTCAATATTCAAGGATCAATCAATGTAATTTATCTTAGTAACAGATGAAAAAAGAAAACAACATAATCATATCTCCTGATGCAGAAAAAGCACTTGACAATACATTATATATATATATATATATATATATATATATATATATATATATATATATATATATATATATAAAACATTCAGAAGGGGATTTCCTGACCCTGAACCTGACAAACTATATCTAGAAGAAAATTTACAACACCACACTTAATGTTGAAAGACTGGATGTTTCCTCCTAATATTGGAAATAAGAGAAGAATGACTGCTTTCTTCTCTTCCATCATAATGGACATCCTAGGCAGTGTGATAAGGCAAGAAAAAGAAATAAAAGACATATAGATTAGAAGGAAAAACATAAAGCTATCCCTATTTGCAGATGACATGATTGCCTAGATAGAAAATCCCAATGAATCTATAAAAATAATCTGGAAATAATAAATGAGTTTAACAAGGTTGCTGGATATATGGCCAACACACCAAAATCAATTGTATACTTATACACTAGTAATGTATAATTGGAAACTGAAATTTGAAAAAAATCCTTTTACAATGGATTGTAGCTACATGGATAATTCTCTCTCTCTCTCAAGAAAAAGGAAAATATTTAGGCACAAATCTAGCAAACATATTAAAAATCTCTATGCTGAAAACTACAAATGATGATGAAGAAAATCAAAGTCATAAATAAATGAGAAGTATATTATGTTCATAGATTTGAAGACTAAACATGGTAAAGATATCTACTCTCCCCAGATCATCTATAGAGTTAATGCAATTCCAATAAAAATCCCAGAAAGATAATTTGGAGATAGAAATAGCATGATTCTAAAAATGTGTATAAAAAAATAAGGGAGCTAAGATATGTAAAACAATTGGAAAAGAAGAATTAAGTTGCAGGAGTTACACTTCTCAATTTTAAGACTCCAGATTATGTGGTTTTAGGTAAAGGGAAAAAACATAGATCAGTAAAACCAAAACAGATATTTCATAAATACACCCATATGATATTTGACAAACACAGAAAGGCAAACAAAGTTACAAGACTTTAGAAAAAATAGGAAAATACCCCTATATGACCTGGTGTGATTTATTTTTAATCTCACACTTAAACCAGAAAGAAAATATATAAGTATCAAGTAATTATAAGTGCAATGTTTTACACACATCAATAAATCCATTTTTGAATATAATGGAAATTAGTAACTTCAACACATTCTGGAAAATACTAGAGACAGGTCTGGCACCGTAAAGAGCTTCTTGTTTTTCCTTGTCCAAAAACAAAAATACTTGAGCATCACAACTGAAACTTGAAAAAAAAAATAAATGCTAAGAACAGACTTTCAACTATCTTGCAAATAAATTCTTCTTTCTCTTCTTTTCTGCCTCATGAATAAAATGAAAGGTTAATATTGTCAAATGTAGACATCTAAAACCAAATAAATTTAAGTGCTTAAATAGTTTTAAAATATGTTCTCTTCTTGCAATACACTTCTTTTTATTTTTTGTCAACATTGACTTCAAAATTTCCTCAAGCCTTTTAGAGCAGATAATTTATAGAGCAGGATTCATGCAAAGTTCCCTTTCCATCTTCCATTGAACTCCTATCTTTGATACTGTGTATTAGGAATAGTTCTGTATGTGAGACTGAAACTCTGGCATTTACAAAATGTGACAAAGTTTATGGCCTTTGGAAGAAAATAGGGCAATTAGACAAATTCATCTGTTCAACTTTATGACCTTATTAGCCAGATTATCTCTACTTTTTTCCATTTTTACAAACAAGTTTTCATTCACTATCAATGTTATTGCAACTATTTTCAACTATTGAATTGACCTTTCATTTTATAAACATCAGTAAACCAACCATTAAAGTGCAATGAAAATTTGTAACTGCAATTCATCATGAAACTTACAGAAACAGTCTGGAGAGTATAACACATTAGTAATCACAATCACAGTCAGAGTTCTCCATGGCATCATGTCTGTTGACAGCAGGAAGTCACTCCAAAACTTCTGTAGCCCAAAGGTTAAAGATTTCAGATTCCTAGGCTCTCAGGGGAAAAAATAATCCATGGTTATCATAAGAAGGAAGTACAGGTAAGTAAGCAAGCTTTATATTTAGAAAACAATATAAAATTTTATTTCATGATGAATATATAAGGTTTTTAAGAAGCAGTAGATATTTCTGATTTATTAATATGTATCACCTCTCCAAGGACTCAAATAAAGTACTCACTGCAAATAATAGTTATTTGATCTAATTTAAAGCAACTAGATTTTCTCCATATTTTATTGTTTATCTCTTTTAGATCACTTCATTCAATGCCAGAAGTAATTATTTTCCCAATTGTTCATCTGTCATATTTGGCTTAGACAAGTATACGTATGAAGAACACCTTCATTAACTTACACTACCATCATATTATTAATCATTTCCTGTATGGGCAATAGTTTTAAGACTATATTTATTTATTATGTCCAGTATCTAGAGAAAGTATCTGATTATAAATAGTAAGAAAACGTGGCTTACAGTGCATTAATATATAAGCATTAAATATATTGCCAGTCTTCAGGAATAGCTCTTGGTACTGTCTTGACTCCCATTTGCCACTACCCTCCCAGTTTCTGGAAATGACATTAGAAGAGCAATTGTCCTTTGGTGTTGTTCCTAAATACCTTATTTATCTTGTTTTCTTTTTCACCCCACTCATATCCACTTGCAAAGACGACCTCAAAGCTACAATTTGTTTATGAGTTTTTTAAAAATAATTTACTATATATGGTATGTGTCAGCCATTGAACTAGACCTTTCATTCACTCTCATGGGACATGCGCCACACATATTTTATGATATCATTATTCTAATACTTATAGACAAATAAAGTGAATTTCAGCACAGAGTTATTCAGTGGCTGAAGTTTCAAACTCTGATATATCAGTTTTCAAAATAACTTTATTTTATTTTAGTATGTGACTTCTGAAACATCAGAAGGGCTCCTACTGGAAATGGGAGAGTATGAAACATATCTTTATATAAAAAACAAACACAATATCTCATTGTTCATTGAGCTATCATGACTGTATTATGTTAATCTCTTCTTAAAATTGGTTTAGATAAATATTGTGAAGGTGTTCTGTCATGCAGGCATAGTTTAATTTGTATTTTACATGGGGATAAGAGAGGAAATTGAGTTTTCATGGAAATGCCCATTAGTTAATGTGAATGACAGAAAAATATGAAAAGTGGTAATACTTAACAAAAGAGGGGCTTCCGTGGTGACACAGTGGTTGAGAATATGCCTGCCATTGCAGGGGACATGGGTTCGATCCCTGGTCCCAGAAGATCACACATGCCGCAGTGCAACAAAGCCCATGCGCCACAACTACTGAGCCTGCACTCTAGAGCCCACAAGCCACAACTACAGAAGCCCGTGTGCCTAGGGCCTGTGCTCCACAATGAGAGGAGCAACAGCAATGAGAAGCCAGCGCATCGCAGGAGAGTAGCCCCCGCTGGCCACAACTAGAAAAAAGTCCACATGCAGCAATGAAGACACAACACAGCCAAAAATAAATTAATTAAAAAAAATACTTAACAAAAGATACTTTAAAAAATGATACTTAAAGTATCTTTCATCACAGCGTTTCCAAACATGAAAAAAATAAAAAGCATTAAGACTCCCTAGACATTCCCATATGGCAGTACAGGAATTTTGAGTCTTACTCTGCATATTTAGAAGCTCTACTATAAAAAATTCAAATGGTCTGGTTGTGACTGATTGAAAATAAAATTAAAAATACACTGATTCCATGTGCACTTTTCTGACCAACAAACAAACAAGGGTCTTTCCCGTCTATTCCTTACCATTTCCAAAGTTGTCATCTCAGATCAAGCTCTGTGAAGACAGTCACAAAAGTCCTCTAACTATTCTCCCTATATTCACAGTCTCCATAATTCAATGCATCCTGCACATCAATAACAGATACAGCTTTCTAGAGTATTATGATGATTGTAACTTTCTCGTGCTCACAGTCCTTACATGGAATTCTCTTGCCAACAAAATGAAATATTTTTTTCATACCTTTTGGACCCCAAAGGAACTTTAGATATCTCTCTCTCTCTCTTGTTCGACAGATAGAAAAACTGAAGATGAAGGAGGGAAAATTACCTATGTAAGGAATTAATTTTCTAAAGCTGTTTTCAGCATAGTACATGGCCTTTAGTGGTGTCTTGTCACTTAAAAATGAAATAAAAATTATACATTCAAAGTCCTTTCTCAAATAAATCAAACCTACTTTCCCAGTTTTATCTATTACTCTATTGCTCTGGATTACAACCCTTCATGAGTGCACATGGAATTTTCTTGTATAAATTTCCTTGCTTAGATATTTCTTACTGTATTCTTAGTCATTGATTATAAAACTATTATCCACTTTTTCAAATTTCAGATTAAACATTACCTTGGTCATCAGATTTGGAAGGCTATTTTATTTATTAATTCTGGTGACAATTTTTAGCTGCTTAAAGCATAGACCTCATTCTTTCTTATGTTCACATTCTATCCCTTCTATCTTAATTGTAAGCTTCTTGAACACAGATTTGGATCCTTGTACACCTATGTTTCCTTTGCAACACCGAACAGAGCAAATTGCATATAATAGCTGAAAAATAAATATTTGTAGAATGACTAGATACATAAATGATCTATGTAATTATCAAGGGTTCTTTCTATTTACTTAATGTGATGCCAAAACATCCACATATTTAGAGCATCTGGATGTTTGGGATCAAATAGTAAAACATATGTATGGTTAAGAGAATTTCCTTATATTTACTCTGGATGCTTTGGCATTGGTAAAATAGCTAAAGTCTCTCAAATCATACTATCACTTTGGAATGGGTTACAGTACTTGTTATTTGATTGAATAAAGAGCCCCATTTAAGAGAACTATTCAATAAAAAACCCAACAGGAGTTAATTTTCTGCAAACAGCATCATTCAAAACTAAGTACAAAACATGGTTGTGTGTGCACCTGTGAATATTCTCTTCCTATCTATTGAAAGTTTTGGCACTCATTTCTATGAATCTCTATGCACATTTTGTGATATTTTCTTTTTATTGCAATATTCAGATGGATTATGCATCAGCCATCAACAATCTGTTCATGAAAGAGGGAACACTCTGGGAATTGTCAGAAAGATTGTCTTCATATCAGTGCATGCTAATGAACATTGGCTGTTCCATAAAACGGCTGGGGTCAGCAAAAGGAGATACTTGATAATATATTTATTTTACTTTTTAAAAAGAATTTGTGGTGGTTAGGGGAAGATGGTGGAAGAGTAATACGCGGAGATCACCTTCCTCCCCACAGATACACCAGAAATACATCTACACATGGAACAACTTCTACAGAACACCTACTGAACGCTGGCAGAAGTCCTCCGACCTCCCAAAAGGCAAGAGAGTCCCCACGTACTAGGGTAGAGCAAAAGAAAAAAGAACGAACAGAGACAAAAGGATAGGGATGGGACCTGCACCAGTGGGAGGGAGCTCTGAAGGAGGAAAGCTTTCCACACATTAGGAGCCCCTTGGCGGGCGGAGACTGCGGATGGTGGAGGGGGAAAGCTTTGGAGCCGCGGAGGAGAATGCAGCAACAGGGGTGCGGAGGGAAAAGTGGAGAGATTCCCACACAGAGGATTGGTGTCGATCGGCACTCACCAGCCCGAGATGCTTGTCTGCTCACCCGCCTGGGTGGGCGAGGTTGGGAGCTGAGGATCGGGCTTCGGTTGGAGCACAGGGAGAGGACTGGTGTTGGTAGCGTGAACACAGCCTGCAGGGGGTTAGTGCACCACGGCTAGCCGGGGGGTGGGGGGGGGGAGTCTGGGGAAAGGTCTAGACCTGCTGAAGAAGCAAGAGACTTTTTCTTCCCTCTTTGTTTCCTGGTGCAAGAGGAGAGGGGATTAAGAGCACTGCTTAAAGAAGCTCCAGAGACGGGCGCGAGCCGTGGCTAAAAGGGCGGATAACAGAGACGGTCATGAGACGCTAAGGCTGCTGCTGCCACCACCAAGAAGCCTCTGTGCAAGCACAGGTCACTATCCACACCCCCCTTCAGGGGAGCCTGTGCAGCCTGGCACTGCCAGGGTACCGGGATCAAGGGACAACTTCCCCAGGAGAATGCACAGCGTGCCTCAGGCTGGTGCAACGTCATGCAGGCTTCTGCCGCTGCAGGCTCGCCCCGAACTCCATACCCCTCCCTTCCCCCGGCCTGAGTGAGCCAGAGACCCCCGAATCAGCTACTTCTTTAACCCCGTAGTGTCTGAGCGAAGAAGAGATACCCTCTGGTGACCTACAGGCAGAGGCGGGGCCAAATCCAAAGCTGAGCCCTGGGAGCTGTGAGAGCAAAGAAGAGAAAGGGAAATCTCTCCCAGCAGCCTCAGAAGCAACGGATTAAAGCTCCACAATCAACTTGATGTACCCTGCATCTGTGGAATACATGAATAGACAACGAATCATCCCAAATTGAGGAGTGGACTTTGACAGCAAGATTTATGATTTTTTCCACTTTTCCTCTTTTTGTGAGTGTGTATGTTTATGCTTCTGTGTGAGATTTTGTCTGTATAGCTTTGCTTCCACCATTTGTCCTAGGGGTTCTATCCGTCTGTTTTGTGTGTGTATCTGTGTGTGTGTGTGTTTTCTTTAAATTTTTTTTCTTAATAATTATGTTTTATTTTATTAACCTTATTTAATTTTATCTTACTTTATTTTATTTTATCTTCTTTCTTTCTTTCATTCCTTCTTTCCCTCCCTCCTTCCTTCCTTCATTCCTCCCTCCTTCCTTCCTTCATTCCTCCCTCCCTCGCTCCCTCCCTCCCTCCGTTCTTTCTTACTTTCTTTCTTTCTTTCTTCCTTCCTTTCTTTCTTTCTTTATTTCTTTCTACTTTTCTCCCTTTTCTTCTGACCCATGTGGGTGAAAAGCTCTCGGTGCTGCAGCCAGGAGTCAGTGCTGTGCCTATGAGGTGGGAGAGCCAACTTTAGGACACTGGTCCACAAGAGACCTCCTAGCTAAACATAATATCAAACGGCAAAAATCTCTCAGAGATCTCCATCTGAACACCAGCACCCAGGTCACTCAACGACCAGCAAGTTACAGTGCTGAACAACCTATGCCAAACAACTAGCAAGACAGGAACACAACCTCACCTATTAGCAGAGAGGCTGCCTAAAATCATAATAAGTCCACAGACATCCAAAATCACACCAAAAGACGTGGACCTGCCCAGCAGAAAGACAAAATCCAGCCTCATCCACCAGAACACAGGAACTAGTCCCCTCCACCAGGAAGCCTACACAACCCACCGAACCAACTTTAGCCACTGCAGACAGACCCCAAAAACAATGGGAACTACAAACCAGCAGACTGAAAAAAGGAGACTCCAAACACAGTAAGATAAGCAAAATGAGAAGAAAGAAAAACACACAACAGATGAAGGAGCAAGATAAAAACCCAAAAGACCTAACAAATGAGGAGGAAATAGGCATTCTACCTGAAAAATAGTACAGAATAATGATAGTAAAGATGATCCAAACCTTGGAAATAGAATAGACAAAATGCAAGAAACATTTAACAAGGACCTAGAAGAACTGAAGATAAAATAAGCAATGATGAACAACACAATAAATGAAATAAAAAATACTCTAGATGGGATCAATAGCAGAATAACTGAGACAGATGAACGGATAAGTGACCTGGAAGATGAAATAGTGGAAATAACTACTGCAGAGCAGAATAAAGAAAATATACTGAAAACAACTGAGGACAGTCTCAGAGACCTCTGGGATAACATTAAACACAACAATATTCGAATTATAGGGGTTGCAGAAGAAGAAGAGAAAAAGAAAGGGACTGAGAAAATATTTGAAGAGATTATACTTGAAAACTTCATTAATATGGGAAAAGAAATAATTAATCAAGCCCAGGAAGCACAGAGAGTCCCATAGAGGATATACCCAAGGAGAAACACGCCAAGACACATATTAATCAAACTGTCAAAATTTAAATACAAAGAAAATATATTAAAAGCAGCTAGGGAAAAACAACAAATAACACCCAAGGAATCCCCATAAGTTTAAGAGCTGATCTTTCAGCAGAAACTCTGCAAGCCAGAAGGGAGTGGCTGGACATATTTGAACTGATGAAGGAGGAAACCATGCAACCAAGATTACTCTACCCAGCAAGGATCTCATTCAGATTTGATGGAGAAATTAAAACCTTTACAGACAAGCAAAATCGGGCAAAGTTCACCACCACCAAACCAGCTTTGCAACAAATGCTAAAGGAACTTCTCTAGGCAAGAAGCACAAGAGAAGGAAAAGACCTACATTAATGAACCCAAAAGAATTATGAAAATGGGAATAGGAACATACATATCGACAATTACCTTAAATGTAAATGGACTAAATGCTCCCACCAAAAGACACAGATTGGCTGAATGGATACAAAAACAAGACCCTTATATATGCTGTCTACAAGAGACCCACTTCAGACCTAGAGACACATACAGACTGAAAGTGAGGAGATGGAAAAAGATATTCCATGCAAATGGAAACCAAAAGAAAGCTGGAGTAGCAATTCTCATATCAAAATAAACTTTAAGCTAAAGACTATTAGAAGAGACAAAGAAGGACACCACATAATGATCAACGGATCTATCCAAGAAGAAGACATAAAAATTGTAAATATTTATGCACCCAACATAGGAGCACCTAAATACATAAAGAAAATACTCACCGCCATAAAAGGGGAAATTAACAGTAACACATTCATAATAGGGGAATTTAACACCCCACTTTCACCAATGGACTGATCATCCAAAATAAAAATAAATAAGGAAACACAAGCTTTAAATGATACATTAAACAAGATGGACTTAATTGATATTTTTAGGATATTCCATCCAAAAACAACAGAATAAACATTTTTCTCAAGTGCTCATGGAACATTCTCCAGGATAGATCATACCTAGGGTCACAAATCAAGCCTTGGTAAATTTAAGGAAATTGAAATTGTATCAAGTATCTTTTCCAACCACCACACTATGAGACTAGATATCAATTACAGGAAAAGATCTGTAAAAAAAATACAAATACATGGAGGGTAAACAATAAACTAGTTAATAACGAAGTGATCACTGAAGAAATCAGAGGAAATAATAAAATACCTAGAAAAAAATGACAACGGAGACACAATGACCCAAAACCTATGGGATGCAGCAAAAGCAGTTCTGAGAGGGAAGTTTATAGCAATACAATGCTACCTTAAAAACAGGAAACATCTCAAATAAACAACCTAACCTTGCACCTAAAACAATTAGAGAAAGAAGAAAAACAAACAACAAAGTTAGCAGAAGGAAATAAATCATAAAATTCAGATCATAAATAAATGAAAAAGAAATGAAGGAAATGATAACAAAGATCAATAAAGCTAAAGCCGGTTCTTTGAGAAGATAAACAAAACTGATAAACCATTAGCCAGATTCATCAAGAAAAAAAGGGAGAAAACTCAAATCAATAGAAATAGAAATGAAAAAGGAGAAGTAACAACTGACACTGCAGAGATACAAAAGATCATGAGAGACTACTACAAGCAACTCTATGCCAATAAATGGATAACCTGGAAGAAATGGACAAATTCTTAGAAATGCACAGCCTGCCAAGACTGAATCAGGAAGAAATAGAAAATATGAACAGACTAATCACAAGCAGGGAATTTGAAACTGTGATTAAAAATCTTCCAATAGAGAAAAGCCCAGAACCAGATGGCTTCACAGGCGAATTTTATCAAACATTTAGACAAGAGCTAACACACATCCTTCTCAAACTTTTCCAAAATATAGCAGAAGGAGGAACACTCCCAAACTCATTCTATGAGGCTACCATCACCTTGATACCAAAACCAGACAAGGATGTCACAAAGAAAGAAAGCTATAGGCCAATATCACTGATGAACATAGATGCAAAAATCCTCAACATAATACTAGCAAACACTATCCAACAGCACATTAAAATGATCATACACCATGATCAAGTCGGGTTTAATCCAGGAACGCAAGGATTCTTCAATATATGCAAATCAATCAACGTGATACACCATATTAACATATTGAAGGAGAAAAACCATATGATCATCTCAATAGTTGCAGAGAAAGCTTTCAACAAAATTCAACACCGATTTATGATAAAAACCCTTCAGGAAGCAGGCATAGAGGGAACTTTCCTCAACATAATAAAGGCCATATATGACAAACCCACAGCCAACATCATCCTCAATGGTGGAAAACTGAAAACTTCTCCACTAAGATCAGGAACAAGACAAGGTTGCCCACTCTCACCACTCTTATTCAACATAGTTTTGGAAGTTTTAGCCACATCAATCAGAGAAGAAAAGGAAATAAAAGTAATCCAAATTGGAAAAGAAGAAGTAAAGCTGTCACTGTTTGCAGATGACATGATACTATACATAGAGAATCCTAAAGGTGCTACCAGAAAACTACTAGAGCTAATCAATGAATATGGTAAAGTTGCAGGATACAAAATTAATGCACAGAAATCTGTGGTATTCCTATACAATAATGATGAAAATCTGAAAGTGAAATCAAGAAAACACTCCTATTTACCATTGCAAGAAAAAGAATAAAATATCTAGGAATAAACCTACCTAAGGAGAAAAAAGACCTGTATGCAGAGAATTATAAGACACTGATGAAAGAAAGTAAAAATGATACAAATAGATGGAGAGATATACCATGTTCTTGGATTGGAAGAATCAACATTGTAAAAATGACTCTACTACCCCAAACAATCTACAGATTCATTGCAACCCCTATCAAACTACCACTGGCAGTTCTCACAGAACTAGAACAAAAAAATTCACAGTTTGTATGGAAACACAGAAGACCCAGAATAGCCAAGACAATCTTGAGAATGGGAAATGGAGCTGGAGGAATCAGGCTCCCTGACTTCAGACTATACTACAAAGCTACAGTAATCAAGACAGTATGGTACTGGCACAAAAACAGAAAGATAGATCAATGGAACAGGATAGAAAGCCCCGAGATAAACCCACACACATATGGTCACCTTATCTTTGATAAAGGAGGCAGGAATGTACAGTGGAGAAAGGACAGCCTCTTCAATAAGTGGTGCTGTGAAAACTGGACAAGTACATGTAAAAGCATGAGATTAGATCACTCCCTAACACCATACACAAAAATAAGCTCAAAATGGATTAAAGACCTAAATGTAAGGCCAGAAACTATCAAACTCTTAAAGGAAAACATAGTCAGAACACTCTAAGACATAAATCACGGCAAGATTTTTTTGGCCCACCTCCTAGAGAAATGGAAATACAAACAAAAGAAAAACAAATGGGACCTAATGAAACTTCAAAGATTTTGCACAGCAAAGAAAACCATAAACAAGACCAAAAGACAGCCTCCAGAATGGGAGAAAATATTTGCAAATGAAGCAACTGACAAAGGATTAATCTCCAAAATTTATAAGCAGCTCATGCAGCTCAATAACAAAAAAACAAACAACCCAATCCAAAAATGGGCAGAAGACCTAAATAGACATTTCTCCAAAGAAATATACAGACTGCCAACAAACACATGAAAGAATGCTCAACATCATTAATCATTAGAGAAATGTAAATCAAAACTACAATGAGATATCATCTCACACCAGTCAGAATGGCCATCATCAAAAAATCTAGAAACAATAAATGCTCAAGAGGGTGTGGAGAAAAGGGAACACTCTTGCACTGCTGGTGGGAATGTGAATTGTTACAGCCACTATGAGAACAATATGGAGGTTCCTTTAAAAGTAGAAATAGAACTACCATATGACCCAGCAATCCCACTACTGGGCATATACCCTGAGAAAACCATAGTTCAAAAAGAGTCGTGTACCAAAATGTTCTTTGCAGCTCTATTTAAAATAGCCCAGAGGTGGAAGCAACCTAAGTGTGCATCATTGGATGAATGGATAAAGAAGATGTGGCACATATATACAAAGGAATATTACTCAGCCATAAAAAGAAACGAAATTGAGTTATTTGTAATGAGGTGGATAGACCTAGAGTCTGTCATATAGAGTGAAGTAAGTCAGAAAGAGAAAGACAAATACCGTATGCTAACACATATATGTGGAATTTAAGAAAAAAAATGTCATGAAGAACCTAGGGGTAAGACAGGAATAAAGACACAGACCTACTAGAGAATGGACTTGAGGATATGGGGAGGGGGAAGGGTAAGCTGTGACAAAGTGGGAGAGTGGCAGGGACATATATACACTACGAAACATAAAATAGATAGCTAGTGGGAAGCAGCTTCATGCCACAGGGAGATCAGCTCGGTGTTTTGTGACCACCTAGAGTGGTGGGTTAGGGAGTGTGGATGGGAGGGAGACTCAAGAGTGAAAAGATATGGGATCTTATGTATATGTATATGTATATGTATATGTATATGTATATGTATATGTATATGTATATGTATATGTATATGTATATGTATATGTATAACTGATTCAGTTTGTTATAAAGGAGAAACTATCACACCATTGTAAAGCAATTATACTCCAATAAAGATGTAAAAAAGAAAAAAGAATTTGTACTTATAGGAAATGAAAGAAGGACTAGGTAACCATATTTTATACTACTCTGGGTAAATATATGTAGAGGAAAAAAAAGCACATAAAAGAAAAAGTAAGAAAGCACTTCAAAAAGGTACCCTAATAATACATAAAATATTACAATATGTTGGAAAATTAAAATGTTAAAAACTTTTCATGTTGCAGAACATAAAATTCTTCTGTAACTCTATTTATTTTTAAAATTTTATTTTATTTATTTATTTTATTTTTTTTGGCTGCGTTGGGTCTTCATTGCTGTGTGTGGGCTTTTCTCTCTAGTTGCGGTGAGCCCGGGCTACTCTTCATTGCGGTGTATGAGCTTCTCATTGAGGTGGTTTCTCTGTTTGTGGAGCACGGGTCCTAGGCATGTGGGGTCAGTAGTTGCAGCATGCAGGCCCCAGGGAGCTTGGGCTTCAGTAGTTGTGGCACACAGGCTCAGTATTTGTGGCACACTGACTTTGTTGCTCTGCAGCATGTGGGATCTTCCCAGGTCAGGGATCAAACCCGTGACCCCTGCGTTGACTGGCAGATTCTTAACCACTGTGCCACCACGGAAGTCCCAACTCTATTTATTTAAAATTATATTTTTCCTTATGACTACTTAAACTTTCATGCTGCTACACTTTCTTTAAAATATATTTCTAGTCTTATAATTCTTCTGTAAGAAAATTTACAAGTTGTGCTTACAATACTGAAGTTATAACAAATATTTAACATGGATTTCTGCTTTGACCCGTATTAATGAGGGAGACTTTAAAGCAAAGCTACAGAGCTTGAAATCTATCTTATAAGAGAAAAAAATAGTTTTTTATCGTGTGTGTGTATGTATGTATATATTTATGTATAAAACTTCCTTGTTCATTTCCTCTGAAACCCCTCTTTGTAAGTGTTGACCTTTATTATTTTGGTCCAAGTGTAGAGTTAATCCATTACAAGCTCTATGAGGGCATTATAATTTGTTTTGAATGGATAAACAACATGTTATATACTGACAGAATATATATAGTACAAGATGAAATGGTGACCAAACTGTGCAGTTATTCTCCATCTCTGGTCACTTTGGAGATAAATACATGTAGATATCTCACAGATTTTCTAACATAGTTATTATATAGTATAAACTTTACAAATAAAGTAATTGCTTTCTTAAGACTACAACCTTCTTTTTGCTCTGCTCTCTTAAAAGTCTTCACAAGTGATCAAACCAGTATGGATAAATTTCTCTTTTGGCCCAAGTGGAATTTAATATATATATATATTTATGATTGTTTTTCTGTTGCACGTTTAAAAGAGTAGCTCTTTGTATTATATACCTTGGCTTTTTTTGAATCACTGTTGGTCAAAATTTGTGTCTGGCTTCTGGATCTTTGTATTACTCTCCTAGTTACACCCAGGAGAGAAGGTACTAGTATAAGCATGAGAACTGCATTTTGAAAGAAAAATATTTCCTGCTTGTCTTTCTTTTTTAAACCTCAACTTTTAATTTTTTTAATTAAAAAACTTTAACCTCAATCTCAACATCTATCTGAGCCTGGCTTTGGATTTTGCTTGTGTTAATTTTATGTTTCCTGGTTCCTGATCTTGGCCTCTTTCTTGATGTGGTATTTATTCTTTCTTGTGTCTTACTCCATAGTTCTACCATCTCAGTTTTTATCCCTGGTTGTACCATTCATTTAGGTCCTACTCTTGTAGACCTATTTGTATTATCTGAAAATGCATTCTGTTCCCATGCACATTTTCTAATTATACCACAGGATAACACTGATTATTCTTACAAATCTTTACTGTCAACTTTTGAGATAAAAATTATAATTCCATTTCCCACTTCTACTATTTATTCCTATTTATGGGCTTAATGTAATATGAGACAGTTGAGGTTTTTTTAAACTTACACTCAATTTTTCTATAACTACACATAGCATTTTTTCACCTGATCAAGCACAGGTTATAACCATTTTTCATTAGCAATATTTCTTCTTTATATTTTTTCCTAAGGAAGAAAGATTACCTATTTAACCTCTAAAATGGAAAACAGTTTAATGTTTTTTATTTCTTTTTCTTTTAGAATAATTTAAATTTAAAAATTAGGAATAATTTAGATAAACTAGACCTTAGGGTTTATTTTAATGAGTTGTTACAGTTTTATACACCCATGTAACTACCACCCAAATTAAGATGAGCCTAGAAAGTTCTCTCATGCCCTTTTCTGGTCGTCACCCTCATCCTCACCTAAGGCAATCACTTCCTGATTTCTATCACCATATTTTTCCTATGCTTGGCCTTCATATAAGAAGAATCATACAGTATGTATTCCTTTGGGTTTGACTTCTTTAACACAGTATAATTATTTTGTACTGTGGTAAAAAACACATAACATGAGATCTATCTCAACAATTTTTTAAGTGCACCATAGTTTTCCTAACTATATGGACATTGTTGTACAACAGATCTCTAGAACGTTTTCATCTTGCATAAATGAAGCTCTATACTCATTGAAGAGTAACTCCCTTTCCTCCCCTCCCTTCAGCCCTTGGCAACCAACAGTCTTCTGTATCTACAAGTTTGACTATATTAAATATCTCATATGAATGGAATCATGCAGTACTTGTCCTTGTGTGACTAGCTTATTTCACTTAGCATAATGTCCTCAAGTTTCATCCACTTTGTAGCATTTGACAGGACAGACTTCTTTTTTAAGACTGAATAACACATAATATTTATATATATACAGACACACACATACCATCTTTTCTTTATCCATTCATCCAGTGATGGACATTTAGGTTGTTTCCATCTCTTGGTTATTGTGAATAATGCTTCAGTGAACATGGAAATGCAAATATCTTTTTGAGATCTTGTTTGCAATTCTCTTCGATAAATACCCAGAAGGGCAATTGTCGCATCATACAGTAGTTCTAGTATTAACTTTTTGAGGAACCTACACATTGTTTTCCACAGTGGATGCACCATTTTACACTCTCATCAACAGTATATAAGGGTTCCAATTTCTCCACATTCTTGCCAACACTTGTAATTCTGTGTATGTATATCTTTTTTAGAGAAATGTCTATTCAAAGTATGCTGTCCATTTTTAAATTGAGTTCTACAATTTTTGTTATTGAGTTGTAGGAGTTCTTTATGTGTTTTGGATATATTTTGGTACTCTTGTTGGGATCATTTGAATATATATATGTGGATTTATTTCTGTGCTCTCTCTTTTATTCCATTGATCTATGTGTTTGATTTTATGCCAATACCATACTGCTTTGATTGCTATAGCTTTGTAACCTAGTTTGAAATCAGGGAGCATGATGCCTCCAGCTTTGTTCTTCTTTCTCAAGATTACTTTTACTATTCAGGATCTTTTGTGGTTTCATACTAATTTTAGGATTGTTTGTTCTATTTCTGTGAAAAATGCCATTAAAGTTTTGATAGGGGTTGCACTGAATCTGTATATTGCTTTGGATAGTATGGATATTTTAACAATATTAATTTTCCAATCCATGAGCATGGAATATCTTTCCATTTATTATCTTCTTCAATTTCTTTCATTAATGTCTTGTAGTTTTTAATACATAGGTTTTTCACCTCCTTAGTTAAACTTATTCCTAGGTTTTTAATTCTTTTTGATGCAACTGTAATTGGGATTGTTTTCTTAATTTCTCTTTCTGGTAGTTTGTTATTAGTGTAAAGAAATGCAACAGATTTTTGCTTATTGATTTTGTATCCTGAAACTTTACTGAATTTGTTTGTTAGTTCCAACAGTTTTTATGATGGAGTCTTTAGGATTTTATATGTATATCATATCATCAACAAACAGGGACAGTTTTACTTCTTTTCCAATTTAGATGCCTTTTATTTCTTTTTCTTGCTTAATTGCTCTGGATAGGACTTCCAATACTATGTTGAGTAAAAGGGGCCAAAGTGAGCGTTTTTGTTTTGTTCATGGTCTTAGAGGAAAATCTTTCAGTTTTCACCATTGAGTATGTTGTTAGCTGTGAACTTGTCATATATGGCCTTTATTATGTTGAGGTATGTTTCCTCTATACTCCTTTATTGAGAGGTTTTATCATAAATGGATGTTATATTTTGTCAAATGCTTTTTCTGCATCTATTGACATGATCATATGATTTTTATCCTTCAATTTGTCAATGTGGTGTATCATATTGGTTGATTTGCAGATGTAAAACTGTTCTTGAATATCTGGAATAAATCTCACTTCATCATGGTATATGATCCTTTTAATGTATTTTCAAATTTGGTTTGCCAATATATTGTTGAGGATTTTTGTATCTATGTTCATCAGGCATACTGGCCTGTTATTTTCTTTTTTGTGTGGTATCCTTGTCTGGTTTTTGTAACCAGGTAATTTTGGTCTTGTAAAATATGTTTGGAAGTGTTTCCCCTCTTCTAATTTTTTTGAGAGAATTTGAGAAGGGCTGGTATTAATTATTAATTGACTGTTTGGTAGAATATTCCAGTGAGGTTGTCTGGTCCTGAACTATATCTTTTGGGTGATTTTTGATTATTGGATCAATTCTATGTCTAGTTATCACTGTTCAGATTTTCTATTTCATTATGATTCAGTCTTGGTAGGTTGTATGTTTCTATGAATTTATCCATTTCTTCCAGGTTGTCCAATTTGTTGGTGTATAATTGTTGATAGTAATCTCATGATCCTTTGTATTTCTGTGGTATCAGTTGTAATATTTCTTCCTTTATTTCTGATTTTATTTGTGTTCTTTCTCTTTTTTCTTAATTAGTGTAACTATACATTTGACAATTTTATCTTTTCAAAGAATTAGGTCTGAATTTCATTGATTTTTTTGGTCTTTTTAGTCTCCATTTTATTTATATCTGCTCTAATATTTATTTCCTCCTTTCTACTAACTTTAGGCTTTATTTTTTCTTCTTTTTCTAACTCCTTGAGATATAAAGTTAGATTGTTTATTTGATACTTCTCTTATTTCTTGAGGTAGAAATGTATTGCTATGAACTTCCCTCTTAGAACTGCTTTTGCTGCATCCCATAAATTTTTGTATGTTATGTTTTCATTTTCATTTGTCTCAATGTGTTTTTTGATTTCTCTTTGGATTTCTTCTTTGACCCATGTTTTATTAAATAGCATATTATTTAATTTCCACATATTCATGAACTTGTGTAATTAATTTCTAGTTTCATACCATTTCAGTTAGAAGATAGCAACTGTCCTCTGAGGTCTCTTGAAAGGATTAGAATCAGCCTCTCAATTCTTGTTTAATTAGAAGCCTACCCACCCCCCTGATCACAGTCATGATAACTAGCTAATAGGCCTCCTTCACAGAAAGACAGAGGTCTTGGGTCCATTGCCTCTTGCTGTGCCCTCAGGATAACAACTCTCTAAGAACTCTTTCTCCATTGGTTATAGACCTGTGGGACCCATGAGTTTAAGCTCCACTGACTACCAGAGCCAGATGATATAGAAGTGTCCCCTGGAAGCAGTCACAAAAATTGGGGCACCAGACAGGAACATGAGCTCTTTTTTTGGTGCCAACAATTATTGCAGTCTCATGGGAACACAAGCTCACCTACCCTCCAAGTCTAGGTAGTTGAAAAGAGTCTCCTGGGCAGCAGCTGCAAAAATTGAGGTACCAGACACATTTAAAGGTTTCCTCCTGGGAGATACTGTGGTGCTCTGGAGCATGGTAAAGGGAGAGGACAAAGATGGCTCCTGCCAATCTCTGTCCTCAAAGAGTGTTCTAGTAGGTTATTAGATGTGTGTGTTAAATTAAATGCCTCATCTCAGGCCAAGGCTTTAATATAAGCAGGTTAGCCTCCTTGATTTTAAGTTTGAGTGCAATTGGCTGCCTCTAAGTTGGAGCCTGATGTGGGTGAGTACAAGCATTCAATTCCTTTAAGAGGCATTTCTCGGATTGCTACCATCTTGTGGGTCTCAGGACACAAGCCCTGCTGGTTTTCAAAATTAACCATTTTGGGGAGTCATCTCTCAAGTGCATGTCTTAAAATTTGGGGTACCTTATGTATGGTTTGAACCTTTCACTCCTTAGGGAGAAACTCGGGGTTTTGAGTTTCCTCCTGGTTGTGCGTCACCACAATGTTGTGGGGTTTATGGCGATAATGTGTCCCAGCCTCAATAACCCATTTGATGTGATTTTCACCTTTTTGGCCTAATATGTACTTGTCATTTAATCAGACTTTAGTTGTTTTTTTTTTTTAAGAGATAGTTGCTCCATATGTAGTTGTAGACTCAGTGTGTCTTAGGAGGAGGGGAGTTCAGTATCTTCCTTGATTGCCATCTTGAACTGGAATCAATCCAAATTGTCTTCATTGTTGTTGTTGTTTTTTATATTATACGTCTAGTCTCTATTTAATTTATTTCTGCTCCAATCCTTATAATTTCCTTCCTTCTGCTAACTTTGGGTTTAGTTCATTCTCCTTTTTCTAGTTCCTTGAGGTATAAAGTTAAGTTGTTTAATTGAGATCTTTCTTCTTTTTGAAAGTATGTTTACCACTATAAACCACCATTTTATTACTGTTTATGCTGTGTCTCATAAGTTTTGGTGTGTGGTGTTTTTATTTTAATTTATCTTAAGATATTTTCTATTTCCCTTCTGATTTCTTCTTTGATCCATTGTTTTTTTCAGGAGTGTGTTGGTTAATTTCCACTTATTTGTGAATTTACCAGTTTTTCTTCTGCCCTTAATTTCTAGTTCTATACCATTGTGATCAGGGAATATAACTGGTAACATTTCAGTCTTCTTATGTTTGCTATGACTTATCTTGTGATCTAAACTGTAGTCTACCCTGGAGAATATGCCAAGTGTGCTTGAGAAGAATGTGTATTCTGCTGCTGTTAAGTGGAATGATTTTATATATCTGTTACATTATTTGGCCTATGGCATTGTTTAAGTTCTGTTTCCTTATTGATCTCTGTCTGAATGTTCTATCCATTATTGAAAGTGGGGTATTGAAATCCACTACTATTATTGTGTTGTTGTCTATTTCTCTCTTCAGTTTTATCAATGTTTGCTTCATATATTTTGTTGCTCTAATGCTGAGTTTATAAATTTTTATAGTTGATATATCCTCCTGGTGAATTGGCCTTCTTATCATATAATTTTTTGTCTCTTGTGGCATTTTTTGACTTAAAGTCTATTTTTTTCTGATAAAAGTATGGCTACCCTATTCCTTTTTGGTTACCATTGGCATGGAATATATTTTCCCATCCTTTAACTTTTATTGTATGTATGCCCTTAAATCTAAATAGTGGGTCTCATATAGATAACATATAGTTGAATGTTGTCTGATTGTCCAACTCAGCCACTCTATGTCTTTTGATTGGAGAGTTTAATCCATTTACAAGTAAAGAAATGACTTATAGGGAAAGACTTACTTTTGCCATTTTGTTCATTGTTTTCTTATAGCTCTTTTATCTCTCTTTACCTCTCTTGCTGTCTTGCTTTGTGATTCATTGACTTTTTGTAGTGACATGATTTAGTTCCTTTTTCATGTTCTTTTGTGTATCTTCTTTAGGTATTTTCTTTGTGGTTACTGTGGGGCTTACATGGGACATTTTAGAGTTATAACAATCTATTTAAGTAGATAAAAACTTTAGTTTTACATAAAAACTCTGCATTTTTCCTACCTTTCCCTGACACTTTATGTTATTAATGCCACAAATTATATCCTTTTATATTGTTTATCCACTAATATATTTTATATAGTTATATTTTTTTATAATTTTGCTTTTTAACCTCTATATCAGAATTAAAAGTGAGTTATGTACCACTCTTACAGTCTTATAATATTCTCTATTTGTCTATATATTTACCTTTACCCGGGAGCTTTATGATTTTATATGCTTTTGTGTTGCTATTTAGCATCTTTTAATTTCAGTTTGAAAGAATTCCCTTAGCATTTCTTATAAGGCAGGTCTAGTGGTGATGAACTCCCTCAATGTTGGTTTGTCTGGGAAAATCTTTAGCTCTCCTTTTCTGAAGGACAGTTTTTTTCAAATACAATATTCTTTGTAGTAGTATTTTTCTTTCAGCAATTTGAATATATCATCCCACTCCTTTCTGACCTGCAAGGTTTTTGCTGAGAAATCCACTGATAGCCTTATGAGGGCTCTCTTGTACATGAAGAGTTGTTTTCCTCATACTACTGTTGATATTTTTCTTGTCTTTGACTTTTACAATTTGATTATACTGTGTCTTGGTGTAGAATTCTTTAAACTCTTTCTAGCTGTGGTCCCTCAGTATTCTGAATTTGAGGGACTTTGAATGTCCATTTTCTTCACTAGATTTATGTAGTTTTTGGAAATAATTTCAACAAATAAGCTTTCTGTCCCTTTTTCTCTTCTCCTCTGGAACTCCCATAATTTAAATATTGGTCTATTTGATGGTGTTCCATAGGTCCCTTAGACTTTCTTTACTCTTTTTCATTATTTTCTTCAGTTTGTTTCACTGACTGGATAATTTCAAATAATTTGTCTTCAAGTTTACTGTTTTTTTCTTCTGCTTGACCAAGTCTGCTATTGAAACCCAGTAGTAGATTTTTCAATTGAGTTACTGTATTCTTCAGCTCCAAAATTTCTATTTAGTATTTTTTACATTTTCTCTGTGTTGATATTCTCATATTGTTCATACATCATTTTCTTGAGCTTATTTAGCATCTTTATGATGGTTATTTTATATTCTTTGTTATATAATTCATATACTTCTGTTTCTTTTTGTCATTTTTCACAGATTTGTTTGTTCTTTTGATTTGGCCTTGTTTTCCTCTTTCTTTGTGTGCCTTGTAGCTTTGTGTGGTGATCTGCACATTTGATAAAGCAGCTGCTTCTCTGGATTCATACAGGAAAAGTACTTCACGAATCAGCCCAGCTAGAAACTCTGGGGGCCATTCAAATCTTTTCTGTTGATGTGTCTTCTCTGGAATTCTGTGTGTAAAGTCCCTATGGGAGAGATATGCTGACTTCTTTTTTCAGCGTCTTGTAATCTCTTCCTCCTTCTGGTGTCTGTCTACAGTATGGCAGATTTTCTGGAGGTTGAACAACTGCCCCACTTTCTTTTTTAATCTGTAGCCCCCCCCCAGGCATCTAGAGTATGCCAGTCCCTTCAGCACTCTGAGTCAATCAAGACAGAAACCAGTCCCTTAGGCAATGTCCTGAAAAGCTAGAACATTGACTGCATACTCTGTGCTTCTCTTTCTCCCCAAGAGAATGACTGCCAATACCTATTGTCCTCTGTCTGCTGTACTGTGGGTACTCTAGAGTCACAGAAAGCCCTCCACCTCTCTTTTCTTCTCCCAATATGCCAGATCCAGTCAGTTTTCTGAAACAGGTGAAACAGACATCAATCCCTCTGACAGTCTCCCCCAAAAGCCAGAACACTGAATGAATGATCCAGCACTTTCCCTTCCCAAGGAGAAGCCAGGAGTTGATATGATTTTCTCTTGTTCATTCCACACTGAGCCAAGGGGAAGGACTGTAGTGAATGGGTATGTGATATAATCTAAACTGATGCCTTTGTTCCCAGTGACCTCCAACTTGTGCCTTTTCCTATCAGCACTTAGATTCAGACAAGACAGAAACCAGTCCATCAGGAAGCCTCCTGAAATGTCTAAATGTTGGATGTATGTTTCAGTGTTCTCTTTCCCTCCTCAGGGAGAAACCAGGAGCTCCGTGTTTTCTCTTTATCACAACACACTGAACGAGCAGAGGGAGTATGGTGAGTGAGTGCCATGGATTTTCCTACCAGGTTCTATGCAGCTAGCTTCTCCTTTGCCTGGGAAGCAGGAGCATCTTAACTGATTTCTAGATTTCTCACAAAGGGAATTTGGTCTGTATATCATTGTTGAATTTGTGTCTCCATGGGTAAAAGGAGCTTCTGGGACTTCTGCCATCTTGATGAAGTCACTCTAATACAATATTTTGAAATTTCATAGAAGATATTGCATGTTTCAGTATTATATTCATTTTTATTGCTAAGTAGCATTCTGTCGCATTGATGTACCATGTGTGTTTATTCTATTTGATTTTATTATTAAATTTTATATATTATTTAGATCTTTTAATCTAAAAAATCTAGAATCACTGGTTCTGTCCAAAGACAGCATTCAACTAGAAATTCTGTATATAATTGAAGACTTAGGGCAAAGAATCAGTCTTTGGGATTTGAAAGTAAAACACCTATTTCATTTCATGGTATAATATGCCAAAGTAAATATTTGGGGTCTCCAGATAACTCATTAAAGTAGTATGAGTTATACTATCTTCTTTTCATTCTTTGGGTAAAAATGAGTATTACAATAATTCAATCTTTTTCTTTCTAGAGTAACCAAGGAAATCCCTCCTCATTGATTGATTTGCCTTTTAGATTCCTAGTATATTTAATATCATAAGTGGATTGATAAAAATTAACATAAGAGTTAAGGAGACACTGAAAATTTTTCATGAAAACCAAATCCAGATAAAGTACTAAAATATTCAACCATAGAAACAAAAGGTCATAAAAAAGATCTTCTTTATATTATATCCCTGGACTCAGGTGCACATAATATGCAAATATTGGGATCTGATAAATTCCATCACATTTATTTAAATATAAATGTTAGCATACTCAATTTAATAATACAAGATAAAATGTTCTTGAATTCTGTTAAAGATGATGAAAGTAGTATTTAGGTTTCTTTAAAAAAAAACTTCAAAAGTATTTTCCAGTTGTTTTCAGATGTAAGTCTGAATTATCCCAAACATGCAAAATTGCTGAAATTTATAATTAAAAAAGCAATAAAGTGCACAGAAAATGAAAGACAAATAAGCAAAAACTTCTTCCCTTTTGGAAAATGCTTTAAAAACAGAATAAAACATTTATTTTCTAAAACACACTATCAGGTACAAAGGCATAGTATAAATCTTTGCTGAAAAGCAAAATATTAAGTTGATTCTCAATAGTCCTGACACTATTAACTAAACTGAATAATCGAATATTGCCAGGTGTAAAAATATTTATTATATTTAATTTATATTTATTACAATGCTAATTTAAATCACTTAATTTAAATCATTTAAATTAAATTGAGATTTAAAGTGAAAACCCATTATCAACATCCAGGTCAATCAAGAAATCCTTACTTTTGTGGATCCATGTATTATGCAAGTGATCTAGCCATCTGAGTTCAAGCCTGTAGTGTGACAACATACTAAAAAGTTGAACTTCACTTTTAGCTCCTTTGGTTTATGGCAGATGAGCTGAAAGTCTCAAGTTACAGTGGCAGTTTTTATGTTCTATGTTCATATGTTTAAAACTCAGGCAAAAAGAAGGTGTAACTATGAAATAAAAACTCTAAGGACTGCTCCATAATCCAACATATGTGGCTGCAGAATAGATACAAGTTGGGGCCTGAGGAAAGGGAAAAAGATAAGTGAACATTAAATTAAATTCCATGGTAGTTAGTGTAGTGTTAAGAAAACAAGTTATTCTATATAATGTAGACTTTCCAAAAGGTAGAATATTCCTTTTTCCTTCCAGCTACATATTATCATGAAGCCTATAGTCTTCCTCAGACTTCTATTAAGAATTCCAGCCATGACAGCAGTAATTTGCTAGCAGTATAATTTCCACATTATGTGTATGTATTTCCATCTACTTATGTATGTATGTATTTAAACTATAGGTTTATCCTTGTTATTAAAGAATGTTTGTAACCCTAAAATCATTTTAATTAATATGATGCAGACTTCTTCTCCAAATAGTTTATTCCCAATACCACATTCATTAAGTAGAAGAGTAACTGAGAAGACTTACTTTGCCTAATGTTTCTGGAGCTGGCATTGAAATTAAAGGGACATTAGTCAACTTTCAGCCTGGCAGTAGCAAACCATCTTTTGTAAAGACCAGGAAGATCTTTTCAATTTAGTTTGCTCTTTCTTCCAAATTTACTTCACAGTGATCTTAATCCATGTGTAATTTTGATGTCCTTAGCAACAAAATACTTCTAAAACATTTTTAGATAAAACAGAGAATAAGTATTATCATTAATCAGGAATTTATGCAATAGATGACTAGGTGACTACAGGGTCTCAAGTGCTACATGAGAAATGCAGTTTAGAACTATAATATTTAAGGTAAAATGCCAAAATGTCACGTTAAGGTCAAAATCCAATGAGGGGAGTCACAGAGTTTATTTTCTTGTCCATAAGAGATGAATAAATAACGAAAGAACCCATATATAAACTTGAGTTTGAAAAGGATAAGGCCCACATAAAATGAAATAGGCTGTATTGGGAGTATGCTCTTCTTTCAATGATGATAAAACTTTGACTAAATGGCACACATCTCTATAAAACCCTCAAGCATCAAGTAGATGTCAGGAAGGACAGAAAAGCAATTTTCAAGCTCTACAAATTATTTTGCTATGTCAGTTACACATATTTAGATCACACACACATTTTGTAATTAGTTTAATAATAGCAATTAACAAGATTTTGGCAGGTTCTTCTAATACTAAATTTTTATCAGAGGATAGAATAGTGAGGTTCTGTACTGGTTTATTTTACTTTGATTAGTCACTTTTCTTCTAGAATGGAAATTACATTCAAGGAGGTAGGTCATGTTGAATATACAGTGGTTGTATATTTTTTTAGTATGTATTTCAATAACCCACCATGAGATCTCAAAGAAGCAAATTCCTGAATAGTGACAAGGATGTAAGTGAGATGATCCTCTGAAACATCTGGGGGAAAATTTGTTTTTTTCCTGTTTCTTTGAACCTATATATGAGTCCATGTTTTATTAGGACTATGGCAATTAAGCAATTTTGACTTTGAAAACTGTTTGATTAGAGATGATTAAAGATTTTCAATAGATCATAGGCCAATAGTTTCTATTTTAATTTTGAAAGACTTTTGAACAGCTCAGTTTTCCAGAATGGGTGTTTATGAAACATTTAAATGTTTTTACTCCTTAACCCAAGCTATAGAGAAGTTTTCTTTTTTAATGCATGTGAAAAAATGTAATTAATTGAATTTATAAAAATGGTTCTGAATCATGCTATTATGTTTTAGTTGAATAGATTATTTTAAAAGATGGCTATTGCAAAACAATTATTTATGTAGATATAGCCCAATATTATGAATGTCTGACTAAGTCTATCCCAGGTAAGTTAATGATTTGCATCAAACTATTCTTTGAGACACTTTCCAAATTTTATCTTAGGAAGCAAAAACACTTTAAAGTTTCTGATTTTAAGTAAAAAATAAAGAATAAGACTGTGTTAACTTAGCAAACATTTATGAAACACTTACTAAAATATAATTGCATTTTAGGTTACTTTTCCTTAGGGGCTGCAAGAAATGACAGAAAGACTCTTTCTCACTAAATATGTATTGTTTAGTAGGAATAAATAAGGAGTACATAATTAGTTATAACTAGTACAGGGTAGAATGTAACAAGTGCTATAAAATAAGTATATTGTGCCTATAAAGGAGAGAGTACGCCTGGAAGAGGGGGAGGGTCAGGGAAAGCTCTGCAGTGGAGAATGCACTTCAAGTGGGTCTTAAAAGGTAGGTAGAGTTTAGAAAAAGAGAATTATCTGTAACTACTAGTCTTTATAAGTCAGGATTATCGTTTTTTTAATGACAGAAACTCCACCAAAGCTTAAGAATAAAAAAATAATTTATTTGCCCTTATTACTATAAGGTCTATGACTATAAACCTAGATTTACTCATTGCTGGAACTCAGGGGATCAGATGATGACAGATGATCTCAATGTATTGTCCTTGCTTTTCTTAAGGTTAGCATCATCTTCAGGCAGCTGGCCTCTGGCAGCTTTAGACTTACATCATAACAGCTTTCTACCTACAGAGGAAAGGGAGGGTGAAACTCTCAACAGTCCCAGTATGAGTGTGAGGATGAAATTTCATTGGTCTGGATTAGATTTTGTACTCATATTTGAACAAATCTGGAGGAATGTACTACTTTGATTAGCCACACTTGGGTTATATCCTAAACTCCTGTGATGAATGTAGAGGTAGAAATATTATCAGTCAAGCAACATAAAACATTCATTACCAGAAGAAGGAGGAACTGGATACTTAGTAGAGAAATAAAAGTCCCCACATGGTGCGATGTTGGGCAAGTTGCCTAATATATCTGAACTTTAATTTTCTCATCTAAAAATAAAATGATATAACTAACACAAAGTTATTGTAAGGATATAATTTTATGCTGGTATAAAGTTTCAGGCACTTAGCATATTCTGATAAATGTTAGTCTCTTTTCCCTTCTGTAGTACCTAGGTACTCCAGGATTCTGGTTTGGTCTAACATCAGTGTAGACACAGACACACACACTGACTCACACCCATAAACACACAAATATAATCATACACACAGAGATTGCCCTATATGATATGATGGTAAGTTGAGATAATGCTATAATATTATAATATATGTTTCAGAAGTTTTACCTGAGACAATTCTTTCAGACATTACCTTTATATTTAATCAAATTGAGGCAAAATTGATGATCTGAGTCTCAAAAATCTCAGCTTCAGAAACTGCTATTTGTTTAATACCAAAAAAATTTAAAAACTGTTAGCAATTCTCAAGTTACTCTTAAAATTGAAATTGATTCTATAAAAATAGTTTCATCTGCTATGATTAGGAAAAATACTACTGTTTTAACCTATAATGTGGAAGCTATGGAAAGGCATATTAAGCCTGAAAATCTCTGTATATTAAGTGCTAAGGGTAGGAGAATGGGTATTGAATCTTCACTTAGGAGGATATAATAAAAATTGAATGGATACTAGACAGAGTAGAAATATATATTCTTGTTTCCTACTGGGATCTGTTGAGGTTATACCAATGCATTTCTACATTTAATCTAACAGGGCATGTAGTTAAGAGACTTATAAATGGAAAGTGACCTCAAAAACTGCATTGGGACACCAGCAAATCATTCAGATCCTATCAGAATTTGAGTAGAAATATTACACAAAATCTAGTATATCAGGCGCAGATGCCTTCCAAAGTATGATCATGAACAGCATTAAAGCCGATGATCTTCAGTGACCTACTTATCACACTCTATAGGTAGCTTTTTACTGTACTTATGCTTAAGTCTTGTGTCATTAGTGAATCCCCAGGACTGCCAGGCACCGGGGGGAAAGTATTGCTATAGAAAACCTGCTCAATCAAACATAAAACAGAATTGGGGGAAAAATCCAGAAAGCATATTAAGAAATAACAGTAACAGAAGATGGCAAGAATAAGTCATCAGTAAATATATTAGTAATCATGATAAATATGAGTGGGTTAATCTCACATGTTAAAAGACAGATACTTTCTGGTTGGTATAAACCAAATAAACAAATTTTGAAATGTATAGAAATATTGAATCACTATGTTGTGCACCTGGAACTAACATAATGTGGTAGGTCAATTATACTTCAATAAACAGACAAAAAAACTTAGAAAGATCAGATCTGTGGTTACAAAAGGTGAGGAGGAATGGAGAATTGGATGAAGGTAGTCAAAAGGTACAAATTTCCAGTTATAAGATAAGTACTAGGGATATAATGTACAACATGATAAATATAATTAACACTGCTGTATGTTATACATGAAAGATGTTAGGAGAGTAAATCCTAAGAGTTCTCATCACAAGAAAAACATTTTTTTTCTATTTCTTAACTTCATAAAATAAATAAATAAAACACACAATAACTGGCAACATGCTGTTTACAAGTAACAAACTTAAAATGGGATCGTTGAAAATAAAAGCATAGAAAGTACATGTCAGACAAACACTACCAAAAGAAAAGCAAGTGGACCAATATTAATAGGAGATAAAACAGGATTAATGGTAAAATAGTTAAAAAGTACAATAATCAATTATAAATTATTCATAAGAGTTCATGAGTCCATACCAACTAACTAAACAAATAAACAATCTAACAAGAAGAGGAAGGGATCTTGCTTACAGTAGAATGGCAAGTGCTGACTAGTAAATGTGGAGGAAGTACTGAAGTTGGAAAATCAGCATTCACAATCATAGTAAATATCAGATCAGGCAAGAATCATTAAAAGCTAAATTTAGGAGGAAATGTTGATGAAGAGCAGGATATTTACATGGTCTTGAAGTGTCTCTCTACTTCTTATTGATTGTAAGGAAAAATACAGTAATTATATAATGAAGAAATCAGTCAACACCTTGACTGGGTGATCAAAATTACATCATAAATGAGGTGAGGATGGACATTGTGACCTATGTTGTGTTCTAGTTGAAAATGCATAACCTGAATCTAATCCTGAGGAAACTTCAGGCAAACCTCAAATGAGGAGCATTCTATTAAAACAAACAAAAACATTAATTTATAATTTGTAAGTTAACATTTATCATAGGTATGTATAGAAAAAAAATAGTAGATATAGGGTTCAGTACTATCCACAGTTTCACTCATCCCCTGGGGGTCTTGGAACATAACACCTCAGATAATAGGGGACAACTATATTGTAAAAAAACATGAACTTAATGTAACTTGTAAAATAACATTGAAATATGAAATTGCTATTATTTTTAGGTAAAATAGGGTGAAATAATTGGGAATTTCATATTGTTCAACATAATGCATTAACAGGGAAACATATTTTCTATTCTTCATGTTTCCATATGGGAGACTTTGCTAGACACACAATCCTGGCAATGCTTACTTCTCTCCATGGAAAGAGGAGGAAAGAGAATTTGGAATAATAATCATTATGCTTGGTCTCTCTGTCTCTGTCTTATTTCTCTCTCTGTCTCTGTCTCTTTTCTTTGTGAACCATTGTTGCTGTATGCAAATACAAATCCTCTAACCTGTTCACTGACACACAGTAGTGGCTGGCCTTTGTAGGTGTGGTATGCAGTTGTTAAGCTGTCCCCATGACTGGGTGCTTAAGTCTTTATAAAGAGGTATTAAAAAGATCACTTGGCTGAAGGTCTAAAGCCACTTTCTCCTGTCAGTTCTATCAGGAGTATTCATAACCAAGGTATTTTGATCTTCATATAATGACTTGTGTCTGTTTCTCAATTGATTTTAAACACAAGCAGAGAGGAGGTGATTTTATTTATGCCATAAAATGACAAATATGTAACAACATATGTGAAAAAATGTAAAATAAATTGATAGATACATAGTTATAGTTGGAACAACCAGCTTTTCTTTTTTCAGACAACTATTGTCAAGCAAAGAAAAAGTGAAATGTATAAATTTGAATTAAGTAACCAATAAACTTTGTACTTAACTGGAAAATTCATTTTCTTTTTGAACAAAATGGAACATTCAAAAAGTTAATCACATATTAAACTTTGCTCTTAACATTATGAAAATTGAAGGGGTACATGCAATCCCTCTCCCTAACCCCTGGTAGCTAAATTATGTTAGGAAAAGCCAACTAATTACACGCTCCTACCCAAAACTTTAATAGTATGAAGGAAGTGAAAAAAGGTGCTGGGAGAATTACAGGTTATGTTCAGTCATTTTACTGGAGTTGAGAATCCGCAGGTGGTATAAAGAACATCCACTGGCAGCAGGCCCAGCAGTATTAATGCAAATGCCCAAGCTTTTTCACCTTCATAACTTCCTTTTGTTCTTATCTGTTTTCTAAACATTGTTCTCTAGTCTTCCCATTGTATAAGTTCCATGATATCCTCATGTTAAATTAATCTTCTACTTAAGTAAACTAGAATTGATTTTTGGTTTTGTTTTTTTTTTTTTTTTCTGTACGTGGGCCTCTCACTGTTGTGGCCTCTCCCGTTGTGGAGCACAGGCTCTGGACGCGCAGGCTCAGCAGTCATGGCTCACGGGTCCAGCCGCTCCGCGGCATGTGGGATCTTACCGGACCGGGGCACGAACCCATGTGTCCTGCATCGGCATGTGGACTCTCAACCACTGCGCCACCAGGGAAGCCCGATTTTTGGTTTTATCAACCAGGAACCTTGCCTAATATACCATTAAATAACAAATAAAAACATAGGAAGATAACCATAACACCTTACAAGGATATTATAAGTGGTAGCACAATCAAATTCTAGGAAAAATTTACTTGCGAGTATGAATGCAAAGAACCTAAATAAATGTTAGCAACCCAAACTCAAAGGTGAGTTAAAAAAAATACAAAATGACTATCACAGAATCATAAGGATGTTTTGTTATGAGCAAATGAAGAAATCTAATTCACTATGTTAACAGATTAGGAAAAAATATTATAAGACCATCTTAATATATGTTGTTGAAGAAAACATTTTTAAAATTTAATACCTATTCGTGACAAAATACTACCATCAAACAAGAAAAAAATACATCTTTAACTTGAAATAGACTATCTATGGAGGAAATATTCAAACAACAAACAAATCAACAAAGCCCTCAATACCTCAAACATCAGGAAATAAAAACTGTACCAAATAATTACTAAGTCAAAAGAAAATAAAACCTGAAATTGCAGAAAACCCAGAGAAAAACAATAATTAAAACACATATAAGATCTCAATAAATTTGTACTCAGAAGACACATTATAGCATTAAACACTGTTAATGATAAAAGATCAATATTGAAAATACATTAATTAAACATTCAATAACTCAGCCAATGAAGGGGGAAGCAGTAATAGAAACTGAAGGAGACAGTATAGTATAATGGATAAAAACACAGCTCTAACTTCATATCCTGGCTCTACTATTCTACCAACTGCATGACCCTGGGCTAATGACCTCTTAGTGTCTCAGTGTCCAAATCTGTAAAAGGGGAGTAAAAGAAGTATTTATCTCCTAGTGTTGTTATACGGATTATATGTACTAATGTAAGTGTACAATTTTACCAGAAGAGCAGAAACAAGAAATTAATTAAGATAAAAGCTAATATTAATGACTTTGAAGATAGAAACAACAGTAGAAATAATGAATAAATCCAAAAGCTTTTTCTTAAAAAAAAACTCATAATAATAAAATAGATAAGTCACTAGCTAATCTAATCAAGAATAAAGGGGAAAAAGCACAAACACAGTTAGAACTGGAAAGATGGAAAATTACCACAGACACAGAGAAAAGCAAAATAATTATATGAGATGACTTTGCTCAACGTTGGGCAAATAAATTTCAAAATCTGAATGAAATAGATGATTTTCTGTGAAAATATAAATTACCATAAATTGATCCAGATGAGATTTTTTTTTAAATTAAATAAACCAATTGCCATTGAAAAAAGAGATAGTCTTAATAAAGAGACCAGATTGGGGGACTTGTTTCCCTGGAAACAAGTGTCATTTTCAAAGAGGTATATAAGGTAATTTCTCTCTTTCAAGAAATAATTCATTCTGAAAGTTTTTCATCTGTTCCTGAGTATAGACAAAGTAAGCTTCTAGATTTTTGTTACAAAGTCAACATAACACTGAGATAAAATCTACCCAAAAATAGCTTCCCAAAGAAAACTAAGATTGATCTCACTTATGTAAATAAAGAAATTATCAGCAATTAGAATCTACATAAAGAATGATATGAAAAAATGATTGGGGTATTTTCTAGGAATTCAATAATTTTTAATCGAAGTATAGTTGATTTACAACATCGTATTAGTTTCAGGTGTACGGCATAGTGATTCAACATTTTTATAGATTATATTCTGGGACTTCCCTGGCAGTCCAGTGGTTAACACCGTGCTTCCACTGCAGGGGGCATTGGTTCAATCCTTGGTTGGGGAACTAAGATCCCACATGCCGTGCAGCACAACCAAAAAAAAAAAAAGATTTTTATAGATTATACACCTTTTAAACTCACCATAAAATAGCAGCATTATTTAGAGTAGCCAAGATGTAGAAGCAACCTAAATGTCCATCAACAGTGAATGGATAAAGAAGATGTGATATACTTATACAATGGAATATTAGACATAAAAGAATGAAATTCTGCCATTTGCAACAATGTGGATGGGCATAGAAGGTAATAATGTTTAATATTAGGAAGCATTAATATAATTCAACACATTATAATTCAACACAAGTGCTGGAAACAGTGATCCTATCGTGTTGATACTGTTTGCATAGACAATTGCCATTGTCCAAATTTCCAGGATACAAAAGAAACAGGAGACTAAGGAGAGGGTGGCAGGGTACATATGGTTTTTATATTAATACATTATTTTTCAATGTATTTCTGCATTGCCAAGTTTTGTTCTCTTTTCTACTTTAGAAATATAAGGCTACTTTAATTTTACTAACCATTTGTGGGAAAACACCTGAGTGATGCAACTTGAAAGAGATGGAAAACTACTGCAAAAATATTACTCTAGTTCTTACAATAGTTTCTGCCTGGAAGTCCATTATTAGTAATTGATCTCTTCATCTTATATAATTCTGAACTCTGTCTTATAAAACTCAAACACTTTGGGGAAATATAATGTGCTAAACTCTTTTTTTTTAACATTTATTGGAGTATAATTGCTTTACAATGGTGTGTTAGTTTCTGCTTTATAACAAAGTGAATCAGTTATACATGTACATATATCCCCATTACTCTTCCCTCTTGAGTCTCTCTCCCTCCTACCCTCCATATCCCACCCCTCTAGGAGGTCACAAAGCACCGACCTGATCTCTCTGTGCTACGAAGCTGCTTCCCACTAGCTATCTATTTTACATTTGGTAATGTATATATGCCCATGCCACTCAATCACTTTGTGCCAGCTTACCCTTCCCCCTCCCCATATCCTCAAGTCCATTCTCTAGTAAGCCTGTGTCTTTATTCTCATCTTGCCGCTAGGTTCTTCATGACCATTTTGTTTGTTTGTTTCTGAGATTCCATATATATGTGTTACCATACGGTATTTGTTTTTATCTTTCTGACTGACTTCACTCTGTATGACAGACTATAGGTCCATCCACCTCACTACAAATAATTCAATTTCGTTTTTTATATGGCTGATTAATATTCCATTGTATATATGTGCCACATCTTCTTTATCCATTCATCCAATGATGGACACTTAGGTTGCTTCCATGTCCTGGCTATTGTAAATAGAGCTGCAATGAACATTGTGGCACATGACTCTTTTTGAATTATGGTTTTCTCAGGGTATATGCCAAGTAGTGGGATTGCTGGGTCGTATGAGAGTTCTATATTTAGTTTTTTAAGGAACCTCCAAACTGTTCTCCATAATGGCTGTATCAACTTGCATTCCCAGCAACAGTGCAAGAGGGTTCCCTTTTCTCCACACCCTCTCCAGCATTTATTGTTTGTAGATTTTTTGATGATGCAATTCTGACCAGTGTGAGATGATATCTCATTGTAGTTTTGCTTTGCATTTCTCTAATGATTAATGATGTTGAGCATTCTTTCATGTGTTTGTTGACAATCTGTATATCTTCTTTGGAGAAATGTCTATTTAGGTCTTCTGCCCATTTTTGGATTGGCTTGTCTGTTTTTTTGATATTGAGCTGCATGCACTGCATGTAAATTTTGGAGATTAATCCTTTGTCAGATGCTTCATTTGCAAGTATTTTCTCCCATTCTGAGGGTTGTCTTTTCGTCTTCTTTATGGTTTCCTTTGCTGGGCAAAAGGTTTTACATTTCATTATATCCTATTTGTTTATTTTTGTTTTTATTTCCCTTTCTCTAGGAGGTGAGTCAAAAAGGATTTTGCTGTGATTTATGTCAAAGAGTGTTCTGCCTATGTTCCTCTAAGTGTTTTAGAGTGTCTGGTCTTACATTTACGTCTTTAATCCATTTTGAGTTCATTCTTGTGTATGGTGTTAGGGAGTGTTCTAATTTCATTCTTTTACATGTAGCTGCCCAGTTTTCCCAGCATGACTTATTAGGGCAGCTGTCTTTTCTCCACTGTACATTCTTGCCTCCTTTATCAAACATAAGGTGACCATATATTCGTGGGTTTATGTCTGGGGTTTCTTTTTTCTTTTTTTTTGACATTGTTTATTTTATGTATTTATTTATTTTTTAACATATTTATTGGAGTATAATTGCTTTACATTAGTGTGCTAGTTTCTACTTTATAACAAAATGAATCAGTTATACATATACATATGTTCCCATATCTCTTCCCTCTTGCAACTCTCTCCCTTCCACACTCCCTCTCCCACCCCTCTAGGTGTTCACAAAGCAATGAGCTTATCTCCCTGTGCTATGTGGTTGCTTCCCACTAGCTATCTATTTTACGTTTGGTAGTGTATATATGTCCATGCCACTCTCTCACTTTGTCACAACTTACCCTTCCCCCTCCCCATATCAAGTCCATTCTCTAGTAGGTCTATGTCTTCATTCCTGTCTTACCCCTAAGTTCTTCATGACATTTCCTTTTGTCTCAAATTCCATATATATGTGTTAGCATACGGTATTTGTCTTTCTCTTTCTGACTTACTTCACTCTGTATGACAGACTCTAGGTCCATCCACCTCATTACAAATATCTCAATTTCGTTTCCTTTTATGGCTGAGTAATATTCCATTGTATATATGTGCCACATCTTCTTTATCCATTCATCTGATGATGGGCACTTAGGTTGTTTCCATCTCCGGGCTATTGTAAATAGAGCTGCAATGAACATTTTGGTACATGACTCTTTTTGAATTTTGGTTTTCTCAGGGTATATGCCCAGTAGTGGGATTGCTGGGTCATATGGTAGTTCTACTTGTAGTTTTTTAAGGAACCTCCATACTGTTCACCATAGTGGCTGTACCAATTCACATTCCCACCAGCAGTGCAAGAGTGTTCCCTTTTCTCCACACCCTCTCCAGGATTTATTGTTTCTAGACTGTTTGATGATGGCCTTTCTGTTTGGTGTGCGATGAAATCTCATTGTACTTTTGATTTGCATTTCTCTAATGATTAATGATGTTGAGCATTCTTATCTCTTGGTTTCTATCCTGTACCACCTATCTATATTTCTGTTTTTTGTGCCAGGGCCATACTGTCTTGATTACTGTAGCTTTGCAGTATAGTCTGATGTCATGGAACCTGATTCCTCCAGCTCCATTTATTTTTCTCAAGATTGCTTTGGCTATTCAGGGTCTCTTGTGTTTCCATACAAATTGTGACATTTTTTGTTCTAGTTCTGTGAAAAATGCCAGTGATAGTTTGAAAGGGATTGCATTAAATATATAGATTGTTTTGAGTAGTATAGTTATTTTCACAGTGTCGATTCTTCCAATCCGAGAATATGGAATAGTTCGCCATCTGTTTGTGTCATGTTTAATATCTTTCAACACTGTCTTATAATTTTCTGCATACAGGTCTTTTGTCTCTTTAGGTAGGTTTATTCCTAGATATATTATTCTTTATGTTTCAATGGTAAATGGGAGTGTTTTCTTAATTTCATTTTCATATTTTTCATCATTAGTGTATAGGAATGCAACAGATATCTGTGCACTAATTTTATATCCTGCTAATCAAATTCATTGATTAGCTCTAGTAGTTTACTGGCAGCATCTTTAGGATTCTCTATGTATAGCATCATGTCATCTGCAAACAGTGACAGCTTTACTTCTTTTATAGTTTGGATTCCGTTTATTTCTTTTTCTTCTCTGATTGCTGTGGCTAAAACTTCCAAAACTATGTTGAATATTAGTGCTGAGAGTGTGCAAACTTGTCTTATTCCTGATCTTATTGGAAATTGTTTCAGTTTTTCACCATTGAGGATGATGTTGGCTGTGGGTTTTTCATATATGGCCTTTATTATGTTGAGGTAAGTTCCCTCTTTGCCTACTTTCTGGAGGGTTTTTATCATAAATAGGTGTTGAAATTTGTCAAAAGCTTTCTCTGCATCTATTGAGATGATCATATGTTTTTTCTCTTCCAATTTTTTAATATGGTGCATCACATTGATTGATTTGCGTATATTGAAGAATCCTTGCATTCCTGGGATAAAGCCTACTTGATCATGGTGTATGATCCTTTTAATGTACTGTTGGATTGTGTTTGCTAGTATTTTGTTGAGGATTTTTGCATCTATGTTCATCAGTGATATTGGCTTGTAGTTTTCTTTCTTTGTGACATCTTTGTCTGGTTCTGGTATCAGGGTGATGGTGGCCTCATAGAATGAGATTGGGAGTGTTCCTCCCTCTGCTATATGTTCGAAGAGTTTGAGCAGTATACGTGTTAGCTCTTCTCTAAATATTTGATAGAATTCATATGTGAAGCCATCTCGTCCTGGGCTTTTGTTTGTTGGAAGATTTTTAATCACAGTTTCAAATTCAGTACTTGTATTGTTCTGTTCACATTTTCTATTTCTTCCTGGTTCAGTCTCATTAGGTTGTGCATTTCTAAGAATTTGTCCATTTCTTCCAGGTAGGCCATTTTATTGGCCTATAATTGCTTGCAGTAATCTCTCATGATCCTTTGTATTTCTGCAGTGTCAGTTGTTATTTCTGCTTTTTCATTTCAAATTGTATTGATTTGAGTCTTCTCCCTTTTTCTCTTGTTGAGTGTGGCTATTGATTTATCAATTTTGTTTATCTTCTCAAAGAACCATCTTTTAGTTTTATTGATCTTTGCTATTGTTCCCTTAAATTCTTTTTCATTTATTTCTGATCTGATCTGTATAATTTCTTTCCTTCTGCTAAGCCTTGTGGGTTTTTTTGTTCTTCTTTCTCTAATTGATTTAGGTGTAAGGTTAGATGTTTATCTGAGATGTTTCTTGTTTCTTAAGGTAGGATTGTATTGCTTTAAACTTCCCTCTTAGAACTGCTTTTGCTGCATCCCATAGGCTTTGGGTCATTGTAATTTCACTGTCATTTCTTTCTAGGTATTTTTTGATTTCCTCTTTGATATCTTCAGTGATCTCTTGGTTATTAAGTAGTGTATTGTTTAGGCTTCCTGTATTTGTATTTTTTACAGTTGTTTTTCTTATAATAGATATCTAGTCTCATAGCTTTGTGGTCGGAAAAGTTACTTGATACGATTTCAGTTTTCATACTTTTACCAAGGCTTGATTTGTGACCCACAATATGATCTATCCTGGAGAATATTCCATGAGCACTTTAGAATAAAGTGTATTCTGTTGTTTTTGGATGGAATATCCAATAAATATTAATTAAGTCCATCTTGTTTAATGTGTCATTAAAACTTGTGTTTCCTTATTTATCTTCATTTTGGATGATCTTTCCATTGGTGAAAGTGTGGGGTTAAAGTTCACTACTATGTGTGTGTTACTGTTGATTTCCTCCTTTATGGCTCTTAGCATTTGCCTTATGTACTGTAGTACTCCTATGTTCAGTGCAAAAATCTTTACAATTGTTATATCTTCTTTTTGGATTGATCCTTTGATCACCATGTAGTGTCCTTTATTTTCTCTTGTAATAGTCTTTATTATAAAGTCTATTTTGTCTGATATGAGAATTGTTACTACAGCTTTCTTTTGATTTCCATGTGCATAGCATACTCCCCCCCCCCTCACTTTCAGTCCTTATGTCTCCCTAGGTCTATAGTGGGTCTCTTGCATACAGCATATATACAGGTCTTGTGTTTATATCCATTCTGCCAGTGTATGACTTTTGGAGGGAGCATTTTATCCATTTACATTTAAGGTAATTATCGATATGTGTGTTCCTATTACCATTTTCTTAATTGTTTTGGGTTGGTTATTGTAGGTCTTTTCCTTCTCTTGTGTTTCTTGCATAGAGAAGTTCCTTTAGCATTTGTTGTAAAGCTGGTTTGATGGTGCTGAATTCTCTTAGTTTTTGCTTCTCTGTAAAGGTTTCAATTTCTCCTTCAAATGTGAATGAGATCCTTGTTGGGTAGAGTAATGTTGGTTGTAGGTTTTTCCCTTTCTTCACTTTAAATATATCCTGCTACTCTCTTCTGGCTTGCAGAGTTTCTGCTGAAAAATCAGCTAATAATCTTTTGGGGATACCCTTGTATGTTATTTGTTGCTTTTCCCCTGCTGCTTTTAATATTTTTTCTTTGTATTAAACTTTTGATCATTTGATTAATACATGTCTTGGCGTGTTTCTCCTAGGATTTTTCCTGTTTGGGACTCTGTACTCTTCCTGGACTTGAATGACTATTTATTTTCCATGTTAGGGAAATTTTCAACTCTAATCTCTTCAAATATTTTCTCAGTCCCTTTCTTTTTCTCTTCTTCCTCTGGGACCCATATATTCGAATGTTGGTGCATTTAACATTGTCCCACAGGTCTCTGAGACTGTCCTCAATTCTTTCCATTGTTTTTTTCTTTATTCTGCTCTGCAGTAGTTATTTCCGCTATTTTGTATTTCATGTCACTTATCCGTTCTTCTGCCTCAGTTATTCTGTTATTGATCCCTTTTGGAGAATTTTAAATTTCATTTTTTGTGCTTTTCATCACTCTTTGTTTGCTCTTTAGTTCTTCTAGTTCCTTGTAAACGTTTCTTGTATCATCTCCATTCTATTTCTAAGATTTCGGATCATCTTTACTATCATTGTTCTGAATTATTTTTCAGGTAGACGGCCTATTTACTGTTCATTTGTTATGTCTGGTGGGTTTTTACTTTGCTCCTTCATCTGCTGTGTGTTCCTCTGTCTTCTCATTTTGCTTAACTTACTGTGTTTGGGGTCTCCTTTTCCCAGGCTGCAGGTTCATAGTTCCCATTGTTTTTGGTGTCTGCCCCTAGTGGCTATGGTTGGTTCAGTGGGTTGTGTAGGTTTCCTGGTGGAGGGGACTATTGCTTGTGCTCTGGTGGATGAGTCTGGATCTTGTCCTTCTGGTTGGCAGGTCCATGTCTGATGGTGTGCTTTGGGGGTGTCTGTGGCCTTATTATGATTTTA
The DNA here is from genome assembly GCF_964270905.1 of Leucopleurus acutus. Lineage (NCBI taxonomy): Eukaryota > Metazoa > Chordata > Mammalia > Artiodactyla > Delphinidae > Leucopleurus > Leucopleurus acutus. The sequence continues at coordinate 85,568,012 of NC_139148.1, forward strand.
GGCAGCCTCTCTGCTATTGGGTGGTGTTGTGTTCCTGTCTTGCTAGTTGTTTGGCATAGGGTGTCCAGCATTGTAACTTGCTGGCCGTTGAGTGTAGCTGGGTCTTGGTGTTGAGATAGAGATCTCTGGGAGATTTTTGTCATTTGATATTACATGGAGCTCAGAGGTCTCTTGTGGACCAATGTCCTGTAGTTGCCTCTCGCGCTTCAGATGCACAGCCCTGATGCCAGGCTGGAGCACCAAGAGCCTGTCATCGACATGGCTCAGAATGAAAGGGAGAAAAAGAAAGAAAGAAAGAAAGAAAGAAAGAAAGAAAGAAAGAAAGAAAGAAAGAAAGAAAGAAAGAAAGAAAGAAAGGAAGGAAGGAAGGAAGGAAGGAAGGAGGACGATAAAATAAAGTTATTAAAATAAATCATAAAAAATAATTATTAAAATATTTTAAGTAATAAAAACAAAAGAAGGAAAGAAAGAAAGAAGAGAACAACGAAACCAAGAAACAAATCCACCAATGATAACAAGGGCTAAAAAGTATACAAAAAAAAAAAAAGGACAGAACCTTAACACAAATGGTAAAAGCAAAGCTATACACACAAAATCTCACACAGAAGCATACACATACACACTCACAAAAAGAGGAAAAGGGGAAAAAATCATAAATCTTGCTCTCAAAGTCCACCTCCTCAATTTGGGATGATTCGTTGTCTATTCAGGTATTCCACAGATGCAGGGTACATCAAGTTGATTGTGGAGATTTAATCCGCTGCTTCTGAGGCTGCTGGGAGAGATTTCCCTTCCTCTTCTTTGATTTCACAGCTCCCGGGGCTCATCTTTGGATTTGGCCCCGCCTCTGCATGTAGGTCCCCGGAGGGCATCTGTTCTTAGCTCAGGACGGGGTTAAAGGAGCCACTGATTCAGTGGCTCTGGCTCACTCAGGCTGGGGGGAGGGAGGGATACGGAATGCGGTGCGAGCCGCGGTGGTGCAGGCTGGCGTGATGTTGCACCAGCCCGAGGCGCACCATTTGTTCTTCTGAGGAAGTTGTCCCTGGATCATGGGATGTGGCAGTGGCGGGTTGCACAGGCTCCCAGGAGGGAAGGTGTGGATAGTGACCTGTGCTTGCACACAGGCTTCTTGGTGGCAGCAGCAGCAGCCTTAGGGTCTCATGCCCATCTCTGGGGTCCACACTGTTAGCCACGGCTCGCGCCCGTCTCTGGAGCTCATTTAAGCAGCGCTCTTAATCTCCTCTCCTCACACACCAGGAAACAAAGAGGGAAGAAAAAGTCTCTTGCCTCTTCAGCAGGTCCAGACATTTTCCTGGACTCCCTCCTGGCTAGCGGTGGTGCACTAGCCCCCTTCAGGCTGTGTTCATGCTGCCAGTCCTCTCCCTGAGATCCGACCTCTGAAGAAGCCTGAGCCTCAGCTCCCAGCCCTCTTCCGGGCGGGTGAGCAGACAAGCCTCTCGGGCTGGTGAGTGCTGGTCGGCACCGATCCTCTGTGCGGGAATCTCTCCGCTCTTCCCTCCGCAACCCTGTTGCTGAGCTTTCCTCCGTGGCTCTGAAGCTCCCCCCAGCCATCACCCACAGTCTCCGCCCATGAATGGGCTTCCTGGTGTGTGGAGACCTTTCCTCCTTCACAGCTCCCTCCCACTGGTGCAGGTCCCATCCCTATTCTTTTTCTCTGTTTATTCTATTTTTTTTTGCCCTACCCAGGTACGTGGGGAGTTTCTTGCCTTTTGGGAGGTCTGAGGTCTTCTGCCAGCATTCAGTAGGTGTTCTGTAGGAGTTGTTCCATATGTAGATATATTTCTGATGTATTTATGGGGAAGAATGTGATCTCCACATCTTAATCGTCAGCCATCTTGATGTCACTAATAGTAGTGTTAAAAATGAGCATTGGGAGTAGAGTTTAGTGGCTAAGAGCTGGGACTTCATAGGGCACAGACAGATTTAAATCTTATCTGTAAAATTCATTAGCTGTTTGGCCTCTTTAAAGCCAAATGAGAATTACAATTATGAAGTCACCTACTTCATGGGGTTGGTGATGTATTAATGAAACAATGTAAGTATTTAGAATATTGCTTTGCATGCATTAAGCTTTTGGTAGATATGCAACTGCTATAAACTATTATTAGATATGAAGCAAGAAAAAGTAATTTGTTTAACATTTGCTCTGTGAAAGGGGCACTGTGCAGAATGCACAAACATATATATATATATATATATATATATATATATATATGTTATTTTTTCTCAAGGAGCTTCTGATAAACCTATGGAGATAGCAGATCTGTTTTCCTCTTAATTGTAAACTCAAGATGTGCAAAGACCTGCTAAATATTGTCATAGAGTAGAGCTACTGAAAGTGGGAGAAAGCATGCAGAAAGGAAGGGTAGGGAGTTCAAAAATAAATTTCAGTCCTGCCTCATACATGAAGTCAAATCTTTTCTAATAAAAAGGACCAGTTTTGTGAGAGGTATGAGAGAATATGGAGTTCTGATTTCCTTCTCTATGTTTTTTTTTTTTTAATGAAATACAGAAAGAATGGTCAGAGGCTGTAAAACACAGTTCCAGCTCACCACTTCCACAACACTACTATCATTGCAATACAGATCTACAATCTGTTTTTGCAGTGTTTACTTTTCCTCAAAGTCCTACTCTAATGCTGTTAGCATTTTAGGAATAGATTATTCAGTTCCTTCCTTCTCAGGATTCAAAATCTCCCCTATGGCAATTCCATCATTTCTACTGTGAGAAAATGTGGTGATCATAATAACAATGTTTTAAATTTACATAATGAAATAAATTATAAAAGTTCAATTTACACTGACATTGCACCCTTTCGTGCAGTTTTATCATTTCACTCCTGATGAAAAACAAATAAATCAGGTTCGCTTTTACAATATAAGCAAGAACATGTTTTTCAACTGCTTTGCTCCTATTTAAACCTTTTAGCATTTCCACATTAAGGTATTTGACACCATCAATACATCAGTTTTTACAGAAAGGTGGGAGAATTTTTATGACCCGTTGCTTTAAAATGTGCCTTCACATACTCTCAGATCCTGACCAAATTTGCACAAAAAAAATAAGAACAATGGAAGAAGGGGTTAGCTATAATTGGGATACTAGATCCCAAGGCTGAGAATAATTATTATTGAGATTTTGAGGATGAGATTACTGATATACTTCCTGCCTCTGTGTATTGTCTCAGGTTCTAGAACAGGGCTATGCTTGAAGACAGAGCCCATTGGTGAGACCAGTTTCAAGGAGCAGAAGACAAAGGCAGGTGAAACTAAGAAGATTCATAGTAAGTGTTACCTGTTTATAAAGATTTCTCCTCATCTTCAAAACCAGATGTGTGCTCTCTATCCTTTGAACTCAACATAAACTTGTGTCTATATATCTTGATAGCAACACCAAGTACAAATTATGTGCTGTTCACTAAACTGTGTACTTATATGCGTTATTTAATTTAAGCCTCTTAACAATCATATGATGTAAGAACTACTTTCATCCCTATTTTAGAGATGGAGAAACTGAGACTTAGAGGATATAAGTAGCTAGACCATCATTGCATACCAGGAAATGGCAAAACTGTGGTTATTAACAGAAACTTATGTACAGCCAATGCTTTTAACCCTTCTACTATGCCACATCCCAAAGTTAATCTACTTGACCTTGTACTACAGTTGTGTTCATTAGTTTTCTCCTTACAGGATTGTAAACTCTTGAGGGCAAGGATTATGTTCAGAACTGTCTGTGCCATGAAGTTAACAAGGAACTTTAAAAATATTTAGGACTGTTTTAAAACATGGCGTTTGGTAATGTCCTATTTCTATAACTAGTGTATAATTCCATGAAGGGTAAAATTATATCTCTGCATAGATCTAGATGAATAAATAAATATTCTTTGAATGAATGACTGAATGAGACCATACCATACCACACTGTCTTGATAACTGTAGCTTTGAGTAAGTCTTGAAGTTACATAGTGACAGTCTTCCACCTTGGCTCTTCTCCTTCAATATCTTGTTGGCTGTACTGGGTCTTTTGCCTATCCATATAAACTTGAGTCTTAGTTTTGTTTACTTTTCAGTTTTAGAGGTTTCTATTGAGATATCCTCAAGCTCAGAGATTCTTTCCTTGGCTGTGTTCAGTTTACTAATAGGCCTACCACAGGCATCCTTCATTTCTGTTACAGTGTTTTTGATCTTTCACATCTCTATTTGGTTCTTTCTTAGAATATTCATCTCTCTGCTTATCTTTTTCATCTGTTCTTGGGTACTGTTTACTTTATGCATTAGCGCCTTTAACTAATAATCATATTTATTTTAAATTCCCTGTCTAATAATTCCAAAATCATGGACATATCTGAGTCTGGTTCTGACATTTGCTTTGTCTCTTCAAACTGTATTTTTGCTTTTTAGTATGCCTTTTGATTTTTGATTAAAAGGTGGACATGATGGAGTTGATAAAAGGTACTGCATTAAATAAGCCTTTGGTAATGTGTGAGGAAAGAGGAAACATTCTATAATCCTATGATTAGGTCTCAGTCTTTTAGTGAGCCTGCGTCTCTAGATTGTGAACTTCAAAAGTACTTCTCAGTCTTTTCCTCTCTTAGGTGAGATAGGATGGCTGGGGATTTCAGTATTTCTGTTCCTCAAGGTTGATTAAGCTTTGATAAAACCCCCAATATTTTAGGTTCTGGTGAAATAGTTTCTTTTGAGAGCAGGCCTTGTTAAGAAGAACAGAAAGTTCTGGCATATTTCAAAATGGTTCCTTTTTCCTTCTCCATACCAGAAGCATGAGGGGATTTTTTTCTTTGATATTCATTGTGAGAACCTGGTTGAACTCCTGAAGGTAATATTCACTAAAATGTGTTTTCACAGATCTAGAACAAATAATCCTAAAATTTATATGGAAGCACAAAAGACCCTGAATTGCCAAAGCAATCTTGAGAAAAAACAACAAAGCTGGAGGTATCACACTCCATGACTTCAGACTATACAACAAAATAATAGCAATCAAAACAGCATGGTGCTGGCACAAAAACAGACATGGAACAATGGAACAGACTATAGAGCTCAGAAATAAACCCACACACTTATGGTCAAATAACCTATGACAAAGGAGGCATGAATATACAATGGAGAAAAGGCAGCCTCTTCAATTAATGGTGCTGGGAAAACTGGACAGCTACATGTAAAACAATGAAATTAAAACATTTTTTCACACGATATAAATAAACTCATACTATAAAAATAAACTCAAAATGAATTAAATTTCTAAATTTAACACCTGAAACCATAAAACTCCTAGAAGAGAACATAGGCAGAACACTCTTTGACATAAATCATACCAATAATTTTTTAGATATGTCTCCTAATTCAAAAAACATAAAAACAAAAAACATAAAAGCAAAAATAGACAAATGAGATCTAATTAAACTTAAAAACTTTTGGATAACAAAGGAAACCATTGACAAAATGAAGAGGCAAAATATTGAATGGGAGAAAATATTTGCAAATGATATGAACAATAAGAGGTAAATATCCAAAATATATAACCAGCTCATACAGCTCAATATCAATCAAACAAACAAACAAACAACCCAACTAAAAAATGGGCAGAAGACCTGAACAGACAGCTTTCCAAAGAAGATACAAATGGCAACAGGCACATGAAAAGATGCTCACCATTGCTAATCATCAGAGAAATGCAGGTCAAAACCACCATGAGATATCACCTCACACCTGTCAGAATGACTATCATCAAAAAGTCTACACATAATAAATGTTTGAAAGAATGTGGAGGAAAGGGAACCCTACTACACTGTTGGTAGGAATGTAAACTGGTGCAGCCACTCTGGAAAACAGTGTGAATGTTCCTCAAAAAACTAAAAAATGGGGCTTCCCTGGTGGCACAGTTGGTGAGAGTCTGCCTGCCGATGCAGGGGACATGGGTTCGTGCCCCAGTCCAGGAAGATCCCACATGCCGTGGAGCAGCTAAGCCCATGAGCCATGGCAGCTGAGCCTGAGCGTCCAGAGCCTGTGCTCCGCAACAGGAGAGGCCACAACAGTGAGAGGCCAGTGTACTGAAAAAAAAAAAAAACCTAAAAAATGAATTACCATATGATCCAGAAATTCCACTCCTCAGAATACATCCAAAGAAAACAAAAAAATATTAATCTGAAAAGATACATGCACCCCAATGTTCATAGAAACATTATATACAGTAGCCAAGATATGGAAGCAACCTAAGTCTCCATCAGCAGATGAATGGATAAAGAAGATGTGATATATATATAATATACATATGCAACAGAATAATACTCAGCCATAAAAAGAATGAAATAATGCCATTTGCAGCAACGTGGATGGACATAGAGATTATCATATTAGATGAAGTAATTCAGACAGAGAAAGACAAAAACTGAATGTTATCACATATGTGTGAAATCTAAAATATAAAACAAACTAGTGAATACAACAAATAAGAAACAGACTAGTGTACAAACTAGTGATTACCAGTGGGGAGAGGAAATAGGAGAGGGGCAAGATAGAGGTATGGGATTAAGAGATACAAACTACTATGTATAAAATAGATAAGCAACAAGAATATATTGTATAGAACAGGGAAATATAGCCATTATTTTGTAATAACTTTAAATGGATTATAATCTATAAAAATATTGAATTGCTATGTTGTATAGCTGAAACTAATATAATATTATAAATCAGCAATACTTCAATTAAAAAGAGGATACATGTGTTCAGCAAAGTGAATCAGTTATACATACACATATATCCACTCTTTTTTAGATTATTTTACCATATAGGCCATTAAAGAGTATTGAGTATAGTTCCCTGTGCTTTACTGTAGGTTCTTATTATCTATTTTATATATAGTAGTGTGTATATGTCAATCCCAATCTCCCAATTTATCCCTCACCCCCTTACCCCCTGGTAACCATAAGTTTGTTTTCTACATCTGTAACTCTATTTCTGTTTTGTATATAAGTTCATTTGTACCTTTCCTTTAGATTCCACATATAAGCGATATCATATGATATCTGTCTTTCTGTGTCTGACTTACTTCACTCAGTATAATAACCTCTAGGTCCATCCATGTTGCTGTGAATAGCATTATTTCATTATTTTTTATGGCTGAGTAATATTTCATTGTATATATGTACTACATCTTCTTTATCCATTCCTCTGTCAATGGATATTTAGGTTACTTCCATGTCCTGGATATTGTAAATAGTGCTACAATGAACACTGGGGTGCATGTACCTCTTCTTTTATTTTAATTTTTAAAATTTTATTATTTGGCTGCATTGGGTCTTAATTGTGGCACACGAGATCTTTGTTGTGGCATGTGGAATATTTCATTGCAGCTTGTGGGTTCTCTAGTTGTGGCGTGTGGGCTTAGTTGGCCTGTGGCATGTGGGATCTTAGTTCCCTGACCAGGGATCAAACCCACATCCCCTGCATTGGAAGGCAGATTCTTAACCACTGGACCACCAGGGAAATCCCAGGGGTGCATGTATCTTTTCAAATTATGGTTTTCTCTGGATGCATGCCCAGGAGTGGGATTGCTGGATCATATGATAGCTCTATTTTTAGTTTTTTCCATACGGTTCTCCATAGTGGCTGTACCAATTTACATTCCCATCAACGGTGTAGGAGAGTTCCCTTTTCTCCATACCCTCTCCAGCATTTATTGTTTGTAGACTTTTTGATGATGGCCATTCTGACCAGTGATATCTGGTTACTGGTATCACATTGAGGTGATACCTCATTGTAGTTTTGACTTGCATTTCTCTAATAATTAGTGATGTTGAGCATCTTTTCATGTGCTTTTTGGCTATCTGTATGTCTTCTTTGGAGAAATGTCTATTTAGCTCTTCTGCTCATTTTTTGATTGGGTTGTTTGGGTTTTTTTTGATATTGAGCTGCATGAGCTGTTTTGCATATTTTGGAGATTAATCCCTCGTCAGTCACTTTGTTTGCAAATATTTTCTCCCATTCTGTAGGTTGTCTTTTTGTTTTGTTTGTGATTTCCTTTGCTGTGCAAAAGTTTTTAAGTTGAATTAGGTCCCATTTGTTTATTCTTGTTTTTATTTTCATTACTCTAGGAGGTGGATCAAAAAAGATCTTGCTGTGATTTATGTCAGAGAGGGTTCTGCCTGTGTTTTCCTCTAAGAGTTTTATAGTATCCAGTCTTATATTTAGGTCTTTAATCCAGTTTGAGTTTATTTTTGTGTGTGGTATTAGGGACTGTTCTAAAAAAATGGATTAAAACATTTTTTAAATTTTTATTTATATATTTTTGGCTGCGTTGGGTCTTTATTGCTGCCCATGGGCTTCCTCTAGTTACGGTAAGCAGGGGTTACTCTTCGTTGCGGTGTGTCGGCTTCTCATTGTGGTGGCTTCTCTTGCTGAAGAGCATGGGCTCTCGGCACGCAGGCTTCAGTTGTTGTGGCCTGCAGTTTCAGTAGTTATGGCTCACAGGCTCTAAAGTGCAGGCTCAATAGCTGTGGTGCACGGGCTTAGTTGCTCCACGGCATGTGGGAGCTTCCCAGACCAGGGCTTGAACCCGTGTCCCCTGCAATGGCAGGCGGATTCTTAACCACTGCGCCACCAGAGAAGCCCTAGATTAAAACATTTTAAAAAGTTTAAAAAATTCACTAATGTGTGATAACCCTCCCAGATAACTGAGACCCTTGGAGATTTTATCTCTTAAACTTGTTCATTTTTGACTTTTAGCAATTCATTAATTACAGTTCAGTGTTTCCTACCCCAGAACTTGTCCTCTGCTTGGGGGTTTCCGTTTTAGTAAGTTGTGATTCTTTGTATTCCTCTTTCTGCCTCCCTAATTTTCAGAGTAGCGTCTTGCCCTGTGACCTCACTTCTCTGACAGATCTAAAAAGAGCTGTTTATTTTTCAGTTTCTTCAGCTTTTTACCTGTTGTTAGGATAGAATGGCAACATCTAAGCTCCCTACAGCCTATACTGGAAACCAGAAGTCCTCATGTTCTTCCTCTTTTAACCATTATGATTATGCTATGAGTTAGATGTTACTTTTAACATTATCTTAAGGATGCGAGACTGAGGGTCAAGTAGATTTCTGACTTGCCCAAGATCACATAGTTACTACTGGCAGAGCCAGGACTTGAAACTAAGTCTGCCTAGCTCCAATGTCTGTATTTCAAACCTCTAACCTCTACTGTGCTAACATTATTGGCCTGGAAGAGTGCTGAAGAATTAATTACAATTTGGTTTTATTTTCACATCCTAATGTAAGTCCTGTCTATATTTTAATATCTCTTCAAAGCTCCATTCAAGGCTTACTTCCTCCAATATCTTCCTCTCCCATCCTTGGAAGTTGTGAATATGTTAAGTTCAGTGGCAAAGAGGAAGTATGGTTGCAGATAGAATTAAAGTTGCTAATCAGCTGATCTTAAAATAAAGAGGATATCTTAGATTATCAGTGTAGGTCCAATATAACTGCAAAGGCTTATAAAAGTGGAAGAGAAGGTCAGTGAGAGGAAGATGTGACTATGGAAGAGTGGCACAGAGAGTTACACTATTGCTGACTTTCAAGATGGATAAAGGAGCCATGATCCAAGGAATCCAAGTGGGCTCTAGAAGCCAGAAAAGGCAAATAAGTTAGCTCTTTACTGAAGTCTCCAGAAAGGAATGCAGCCCTCCCTATACTTTGGTTTCAGCCAAGTGAGAAAAGTATCAAACTTTTAACCTACAGAACTGTAAGATAATACAGTTGTATTATTTAAACTACTAAGTTTGTGGCAATTTATTAGAGCAGCAATACGAACCCAATACACTTGATCCTTATGAACTCCTGCTGCAGCATTGATGTCTCAATCACACATTCATCAGATATTTAGTGGGGTAACCTTATACCAATATCCAGATCTTAAAGTATATGATTTTTTCCCACAATTACACTGTACATTCTCATAAACAGGAAATATGCCACATTTTGGTATCTTCTGAATTAAGTACATTGCTTTGCACCAAAGGTGTTCAGCAATACTGATGGTTGTGAGTTCTTACACAGAAGTATTGTTCATTTCCTTCTAAACAAACATTTCTTTTTTCCTTTTTAGTTGTCAGGAGTTTGAAAGGTCATTATGCCCCAAATTCTTATCTTCAGTTTTTACATCTAGAGAGGTGAAGACTCTCCTTTTTCTAAGTTGATAGTTTTGGGTGTAAGTGTAATATATGCAGCTTCCTTTTCTCATAGCTGTGTTGAATACCAGCTATTTTAAAAATCAACATAAAATGAAACATATCAGCTTACTTTCTAGTTATTAAAGCACAAGCTATACTTTAGAATGTTTTGCCAAACTCAACTGAAAATTGGCTCACTTTAAAAAGTATAATTTTCCTAGTTGCCAGGTAGGTTTTTTTTTTTTAAATGTGGAATATTGTCTTTGGGGAACTTTTTGAATTAAAAGAAAGAGAGAGTTGTTTAAACAATATAATCACTAAACATAACCAGTGATTACTTCTCAGGACTTTATTTATTTTTTTTTATTTTTTAACATCTTTATTGGGGTACAATTGCTTTACAATGGTGTGTTAGTTTCTGCTTTATAACAAACTGAATCAGTCATACATAAACATATGTTCCCATATGTCTTCCCTCTTGTGTCTCCCTCCCTCCCACCCTCCCTATCCCACCCCTCCAGGCTGTCACAAAGCACCGAGCCAATATCCCTGTGCCATGCAGCTGCTTCCCACTAGCTATCTACCTTACTACGTTTGTTAGTGTGTATATGCCCATGACTCTCTCTTGCCCTGTCACAGCTCACCCTTCCTCCTTCCCATAACCTCAAGTCCATTCTCTAGGAGGTCTGCGTCTTTATTCCTGCTTTACCCCTAGGTTCTTCATGACATTTTTTTTCTTAAATTCCATATATATGTGTTAGCATACGGTATTTGTCTTTTTCTTTCTGACTTACTTCACTCTGTATGACAGACTCTAGGTCTATCCACCTCATTACAAATAGCTCAATTTCGTTTCTTTTTATGGCTGAGTAATATTCCATTGTATATATGTGCCACATCTTCTTTATCCATTCATCCGATGACGGGCACTTAGGTTGTTTCCATCTCCGGGCTATTGTAAATAGAGCTGCAATGAACATTTTGGTACATGACTCTTTTTGAATTTTGGTTTTCTCAGGGTATATGCCCAGTAGTGGGATTGCTGGGTCATATGGTAGTTCTATTTGTAGTTTTTTAAGGAACCTCCATACTGTTCTCCATAGTGGCTGAACCAATTCACATTCCCACCAGCAGTGCAAGAGTGTTCCCTTTTCTCCACACCCTCTCCAGCATTTATTGTTTCTAGATTTTTTGATGATGGCCATTCTGACTGGTGTGAGATGATATCTCATTGTAGTTTTGATTTGCATTTCTCTAATGATTAATGATGTTGAGCATTCTTTCATGTGTTTGTTGGCAGTCTGTATATCTTCTTTGGAGAAATGTCTATTTAGGTCTTCTGCCCATTTTTGGATTGGGTTGTTTGTTTTCTTGTTATTGAGCTGCATGAGCTGCTTGTAAATTTTGGAGATTAATCCTTTGTTGGTTGCTTCATTTGCAAATATTTTCTCCCATTCTGAGGGTTGTCTTTTGGTCCTGTTTATGGTTTCCTTTGCTGTGCAAAAGCTTTGAAGTTTCATTAGGTCCCATTTGTTTATTTTTGTTTTTATTTCCATTACTCTAGGAGGTGGGTCAGAAAGGATCTTGCTGTGATATATGTCATAGAGTGTTCTGCCTATGTTTTCCTCTAAGAGTTTGATAGTTTCTGGCCTTACATTTAGGTCTTTAATCCATTTTGAGCTTATTTTTGTGTATGGTGTTAGGGAGTGATCTAATCTCATACTTTTACATGTACCTGTCCAGTTTTCCCAGCACCACTTATTGAAGAGGCTGTCCTTTCTCCATTGTACATTCCTGCCTCCTTTATCAAAGATAAGGTGTCCATATGTGCATGGGTTTATCTCTGGGCTTTCTATCCTGTTCCATTGATCTATCTTTCTGTTTTTGTGCCAGTACCATACCGTCTTGATAACTGTAGCTTTGTAGTATAGTCTGAAGTCAGGGAGCCTGATTCCTCCAGTTCCTTCTTTCGTTCTCAAGATTGCTTTGGCTATTCGGGGTCTTTTGTGTTTCCATACAAATTGTGAAATTTTTTGTTCTAGTTCTGTGAAAAATGCCAGTGGTAGTTTGATAGGGATTGCATTGAATCTATAGATTGCTTTGGGTAGTAGAGTCATTTTCACAATGTTGATTCTTCCAATCCAAGAACATGGTATATCTCTCCATCTATTTGTATCATCCTTAATTTCTTTCATCAGTGTCTTATAATTTTCTGCATACAGGTCTTTTGTCTCCTTAGGTAGGTTTATTCCTAGATATTTTATTCTTTTTGTTGCAATGGTAAATGGGAGTGTTTTCTTGATTTCACTTTCAGATTTTTCATCATTAGTATATAGGAATGCCAGAGATTTCTGTGCATTAATTTTGTATCCTGCCACTTTACCAAATTCATTGATTAGCTCTAGTAGTTTTCTGGTAGCATCTTTAGGGTTCTCTATGTATAGGATCATGTCATCTGCAAACAGTGAGAGCTTTACTTCTTCTTTTCCGATTTGGATTCCTTTTATTTCCTTTTCTTCTCTGATTGCTGTGGCTAAAACTTCCAAAACAATGTTGAATAATAGTGGTGAGAGTGGGCAACCTTGTCTTGTTCCTGATCTTAGTGGAAATGCTTTCAGTTTTTCACCATTGAGGATGATGTTTGCTGTGGGCTTGTCATATATGGCCTTTATTATGTTGAGGAAAGTTCCCTCTATGCCTACTTTCTGCAGGGTTTTTATCATAAATGGGTATTGAATTTTGTCAAAAGCTTTCTCTGCATCTATTGAGATGATCATATGGTTTTTCTCCTTCAATTTGTTAATATGGTTTATCACATTGATAGATTTGCGTATATTGAAGAATCCTTGCATTCCTGGAATAAACCCCACTTGATCATGGTGTATGATCCTTTTAATGTGCTGTTGGATTCTGTTTGCTAGTATTTTGTTGAGGATTTTTGCATCTATGTTCATCAGTGATATTGGCCTGTAGTTTTCTTTCTTTGTGACATCCTTGTCTGGTTTTGGTATCAAGGTGATGGTGGCCTCGTAGAAGGAGTTTGGGAGTGGTCCTCCCTCTGCTATATTTTGGAAGAGTTTGAGAAGGATAGGTGTTAGCTCTTCTCTAAATGTTTGATAGAATTCGCCTGTAAAGCCATCTGGTCCTGGGCTTTTCTTTGTTGGAAGGTTTTTAATCACAGTTTCAATTTCAGTGCTTGTGATTGGTCTGTTCATATTTTCTATTTCTTCCTGATTCAGTCTTGGCAGGTTGTGCATTTCTAAGAATTTGTCCATTTCTTCCAGATTGTCCATTTTATTGGCATAGAGTTGCTTGTAGTAATCTCTCATGATCTCTTTTATCTCTGCAGTGTCAGTTGTTACCTCTCCTTTTTCATTTCTAATTCTATTGATTTGAGTCTTCTCCCTTTTTTTCTTGATGAGTCTGGCTAGTGGTTTATCTATTTTGTTTATCTTCTCAAAGAACCAGCTTTTAGTTTTATTGATCTTTGCTATTGTTTCCTTCATTTCTTTTTCATTTATTTCTGATCTGATTTTTAGGATTTCTTTCCTTCTGCTAGCTTTGGGGTTTTTTTGTTCTTCTTTCTCTAATTGCTTGAGGTGCAAGGTTAGGTTGTTTATTCGAGATGTTTCCTGCTTCTTAAGGTGGGCTTGTATTGCTATAAACTTCCCCCTTAGAACTGCTTTTGCTGCATTCCACAGGTTTTGGGTCGTTGTGTCTCCATTGTCATTTGTTTCTAGGTATTCTTTGATTTCCTCTTTGATTTCTTCAGTGATATCTTCATTATTAAGTAGTGTATTGTTTAGCCTCCATGTGTTTGTATTTTTTACAGATCTTTTCCTGTAATTGATATCTAGTCTCATGGCGTTGTGGTCAGAAAAGATCCTTGATACAATTTCAATTTTCTTAAATTTACCAAGGCTTGATTTGTGACCTAAGATATGATCTATCCTGGAGAATGTTCCATGAGCACTTGAGAAAAATGTGTATTCTGTTGTTTTTGGATGGAGTGTCCTATAAATATCAATTAAGTCCATCTTGTTTAATGTATCATTTAAAGCTTGTGTTTCCTTATTTATTTTCATTTTGGATGATCTGTCCATGGGTGAAAGTGGGGTGTTTAAGTCCCCTACTATGAATGTGTTACTGTCGATTTCCCCTTTTATGGCTGTTAGTATTTGCCTTATGTATTGAGGTGCTCCTATGTTGGGTGCATAAATATTTACAATTGTTATATCTTCTTCTTGGATCAATCCCTTGATCATTATGTAGTGTCCTTCTTTGTCTCTTTTAATAGTCCTTATTTTAAAGTCTATTTTGTCTGATATGAGAATTGCTACTCTAGCTTTCTTTTGGCTTCCATTTGCATGGAATATCTTTTTCCATCCCCTTACTTTCAGTCTGTATGTGTCTCTAGGTCTGAAGTGGGTCTCTTGTAGACAGCATATATAAGGGTCTTGTTTTTGTATCCATTCAGCTAAACTGTGTCTTTTGGTGGGAGCATTTAGTCCATTTACATTTAAGGTAATTATCGATATGTATGTTCCTATTCCCATTTTCTAAATTGTTTTGGGTTCGTTATTATAGGTCTTTTCCTTCTCTTGTGTTTCTTGCCTAGAAAAGATCCTTTAGCATTTGTTGTAAAGCTGGTTTGGTGGTGCTGAACTCTCTCAGCTTTTGCTTGTCTTTAAAGGTTTTAATTTCTCCATCAAATCTGAATGAGATCCTTGCTGGGTAGAGTAGTCTTGGCTGCATGTTTTTCTCCTTCATCACTTTCAGTATGTCCTGCCACTCCCTTCTGGCTTGTAGGGTTTCTGCTGAGAGATCAGCTGTTAACCTTATGGGGATTCCCTTATGTGTTATTTGTTGTTTTTCCCTTGCTGCTTTTAATATGCTTTCTTTGTATTTAATTTTTGACAGTTTGATTAATATGTGTCTTGGCGTATTTCTCCTTGTATTTATCTTGTATGGGACTCTCTGTGCTTCCTGGACTTGATTAACTATTTCCTTTCCCATGTTAGGGAAGTTTTCAACTATAATCTCTTCAAATATTTTCTCAGTCCCTTTCTTTTTCTCTTCTTCTTCTGGAACCCCTATAATTCGAATGTTGGTGTGTTTAATGTTGTCCCAGAGGTCTCTGAGACTGTCCTCAGTTCTTTTCATTCTTTTTTCTTTATTCTGCTCTGCAGTAGTTATTTCCACTATTTTATCTTCCAGGTCACTTATCCGTTCTTCTGCCTCAGTTATTCTGCTATTGATCCCATCTAGAGTACTTTTAATTTCATTTATTGTGTTGTTCATCGTTGCTTGTTTCATCTTTAGTTCTTCTAGGTCCTTGTTAACTGATTCTTGCATTTTGTCCAATCTATTGTCCATTCTATCTCCAAGATTTCGGATCAACCTTACTATCATTATTCTGAATTCTCTTTCAGGTAGACTGCCTATTTCCTCTTCATTTGTTAGGTCTGGTGCATTTTTATCTTGCTCCTTTATCTGCTGTGTGTTTTTCTGTCTTCTCATTTTGCTTATCTTACTGTGTTTGGGGTCTCCTTTTTGCAGGCTGCAGGTTCGTAGTTCCTCCTGTTTTTGATGTCTGTCTCCAGTGGCTAAGGTTGCTTCAGTGGGTTGTGTAGGCTTCCTGGTGGAGGGGACTAGTGCCTGTGTTGTGGTGGATGAGGCTGGATCTTGTCTCTCTAGTGGGCAGGTTCACGTCTGGTGGTGTGTTTGGGGGTGTCTGTGGCCTTATTATGATTTTAGGCAGCCTCTCTGCTAATGGGTGAGGTTGTGTTCCTGTTTTGCTAGTTGTTTGGCATAGGTTTTCCAGCACTGTGGCTTGCTGGTCGTTGAGTGAAGCTGGGTGCTGGTGTTAAGATGGAGGTCTCTGGGAGATTTTTGCCGTTTGATATTATGTGGAGCTGGGAGGTCTCTTGTTGATCAGTGTCCTGAAGTTGGCTCTCCTACCTCAGAGGCAGAGCCCTGCCTCCTGGCTGGAGCACCAAAAGCTTTTCATCCACACGGCTCAGGATAAAAGGGAGAAAAAGTAGAGGGAATTAGTAGAAGTATGAGGAAAGAAAGTAGGAAAGGAGGGTAGGAAGGAAGGAAGAAAGAAAGAAAGAAGCAAAGAAGGAAAGAAGGCAAGAAGGAAAGAAAGGAGGGAGGGAGGGAGGGAGGAAGGAAGGAAGGAGGGAAAGAAGGAAAAAAGACAGAAAGAAAGAAAGAAGATACAGTAAAAATAAAGTATAATAAAGTTATTGAATTAAAAAATTCTTATTTAGAGAAAAAAAAAGGGACGGAAAGAACCTTAGGACAAATGTTGGCAGCAAAGCTATACAGACAAAATCTTACACAGAAGCATACACATACACCCTCACTAAAAGAGGTAAATGGGGAAAAATCCTAAATCTTGCTGTCAGAGACCACTTCCTCAATTTGGGATGATTCGTTGTCTAAAGGAGGGAAGGAAGGACGGAAAGAAAGAACAAAGGTAAAGTATAATATTGTTATTAAAATTAATTATTAAGAAAAAAAATTAAAAAAAAACATGGACGGATAGAACCCTAGGACAAATGGTGGAAGCAAGACTATACAGACAAGATCTCACACAGAAGCATACACATACACCTTCACAAAAAGAGGAAAGGGGAAAAAATCATAGATCTTGCTCCTAAAGTCCACTTCCTTAATTTGGGATGATTGGTTGTCTATTCAGGTATTCCATAGATGCAGGGTATATCAAGTTGATTGTGGAGCTTTAATCCTCTGCTTCTGAGGCTGCTGGGAGAGATTTCCCTTTCTCTTCTTTGTTCTCACAGCTCCCAGGGCTAAGCTTTGGATTTGGCCCTGCCACTGCGTGTAGATCGCTGGAGGGCGTCTGTTTTTTTGCTCAGACAGGATGGGGTTAAAAGAGCCGCTGATTGGGGGCTCTGGCGCACTCAGGCCGGCGGGGACGGAGGGCCACAGAGTGCGGGGCGGGCCTGCGGTGGCAAAGGCCGGCGTGACTTTGCACCAGCCTGAGGCGCGCTGTGCGCTGTCC
This sequence comes from Leucopleurus acutus, assembly GCF_964270905.1. Classification (NCBI taxonomy): domain Eukaryota; kingdom Metazoa; phylum Chordata; class Mammalia; order Artiodactyla; family Delphinidae; genus Leucopleurus; species Leucopleurus acutus. The sequence goes on from NC_139148.1 coordinate 85,585,240, forward strand.
CGGGGAAGTTGTCCCTGGATCCCGGGAACCTGGCAGTGGCGGGCTGCACAGGCTCCGCGGAAGAGGGGTGTGGAGAGTGACCTGTGCTCGCACACAGGCCCCTCGGTGGCGGCAGCAGCAGCCTTAACGTCTCCCGCCCGTCTCTGTGGTTCGCGCTTTTAGCCGCAGCTCGCGCCCGTCTCTGGATTCCGCGCTTTCAGCCGCGGCTCGCGCCCGTCTCTGGATTCCGCGCTTTCAGCCGCGACTCGCGCCCGTCTCTGGATTCCGCGCTTTCAGCCGCGGCTCGTGCCCGTCTCTGGGGTCCGCGCTTTCAGCTGCGGCTCGCGCCCGTCTCTGGGGTTCGCGCTTTTAGCTGCGGCTCGCGCCCGTCTCTGGAGTTTCTTTAAGCAGCGTTCTTAAACCCCTCTCCTCACGCCCCAGGAAACAAAGAGGTAAGGAAAAGTCTCCTGCCTCTTCGGCAGGTGCAGGCTTTTCCCCGGACTCCCTCCCGGCTAGCTGTGGTGCACTAACCCCTTCAGGCTATGTTCAAGCCGCCAACCCCAGTCCTCTCCCTGCGCTCCGGCCTCAGCTCGCAGCCCCGCCCGCCCCGGCGGGTGAGCAGACAAGCCTCTCGGGCTGGTGAGTGCCGGTCGGCACTGATCCTCTGTGCGGGAATCTCCCCGCTTTGCCCTCCGCACCCGTTGCTGTGCACTCCTCCGCGGCTTCGAAGCTCCCCCCTCCACCTCCCGCAGTCTCCGCCCGCGAAGAGGCTTCCTAGTGTGTGGAAACTTTTCCTCCTTCACAGCTCCCTCCCACTGGTGCAGGTGCTGTCCCTATTCTTTTGTCTCTGTTTTTTCTTTTGCCCTACCCATGTACGTGGGGAGTTTCTTGCCTTTTGGGAGGTCTGAGGTCTTCTGCCAGCCTTCAGTAGGTGTTCTGTAGGAGTTGTTCCACGTGTATATGTATTTCTGGTGTATCTGTGGGGAGGAAGGTGATCTCCGCGTCTTACTCTTCCGCCATCTTCCGCCTTCTCCAGGACTTTATTTAAGTTCCTTTCACAATGCTGATTTCCTGTGCAATATAATCTGGAGTTGCCGTGATGTTAACTACCTCATGATAACTTCCGTGAGAGTCTGCAGGGACCCTGTTATGATGCCATTACAATGAGAGGTTAGAATGAGAAAATGCATAAGGATGCAAGTCCAAAAAGAATCCATTATATGCCAATTTATGTCACAATGAATATGATAACAGAACTATTACAGTGTAAGTCTTTGGAGAACCCACATTGAGGGATGTGATTATAAAGGGATGTCAGAACATATTGTAGTACTTATTGAGAGTTATATCAAGTTATTAAAAAAAAAGTCAAATAGTGGCTCATATATAAATCCATGAACCACAGAAATGCCAAGACCAGGGTTTGCCTTAATGGTGTTAGTGAGCATCAGTGAAGAGTAAGATGCCTAACAGAGGGTGGTGTGTGAGCCAACCAACAGTCATTAACATCACAGCTGATAATTCCTTCATGATGGCATATCTTTGTTCAACATGGACAACATGGGAAGGACATTGTCTTTTCCCTCATGGTTAAAGATCAAGAAATCTTTTCCACATAAAGTTCCTGAGTTAGTGCCTCTGTCTTACTGTTTCTAATGCTTTTCTTAACCTGGTACTTCCTTTTAACTATTTCCTAGGTTTGGATTATTTAGAAATGAATTTAAAACACTGAAACTGACAGTAAAACATAAACTCCATTTAACCAAAGAAAAAACTCAAACTGAATGTTTTTGGTTTTCTTTTTTTTTTTTTTTTTTGCGATATGCGGGCCTCTCACTGTTGTGGCCTCTCCCGTTGTGGAGCACAGGCTCTGGATGCACAGGCTCATCGGCCATGGCTCACGGGCACAGCCACTCCATGGCATGTGGGATCTTCCCGGATCGGGGCACGAACCCGTGTCCCCTGCATCGGCATGCGGACTCTCAACCACTGCACCACCAGGAAGCCCAAACTGAATGTTTTATTTAAATATTTTAAAGTATGCTGGGATGAGAGGAAGGAATAATACTGAATTTCATAAGCTGGAGTTGAAATCCTGTGTTTCAAAAGGCCCATTAACTTCCTGAAATTGTATACACAATTTTATGTGGAAGTGAATATAGACATTTGGGAGTGATGGTGCTAGGGATCCCTATAACTTTCATGAGGTTCTCAAAGGGTCACTGATCCATAAAGTTTTAAAGCACTGGTGCATGAGACCTTGTCTGTTTCAGAAGGCAAGCAATAAAACTACTGGAGATCTAGAGCAGTAAGTAACCCCATTAATTATGAGCAGATGTTTAAAAGGAAGGAAAACTACAATGACAAATGTGAATGTTAAGGTGGGAGGAGATTGAAATAATGTGCCATATTTTTATGATCACTGAGTCAGGATTTTTATGGAAGTATAGAGTATGTATTCCCTTAAAAATATTCTCTGATTTGCTGTTAAGCACTCAAGATATAAGTCAGTTCACTGTTGGCCAAAGGGGCCAGGTAAACACCAGGAAAGCAGAGTCTGTCTGGTCAGTGATGAGTCAGAGGACAAATAGGCAACAAAAATCAAGAGTTCATAAATATCACAGGCCAAAGTAATACAAACCCATGCAAACAGTCAGTAGTCAAGAGACCCGTAGATAAAGGAGCAGAGTAAGGTAAATGATCAAATAGTCACACAAAGAGCAAATAGGAGCCTGAAATGAATTGAAGGGGAAAGCATATGGCAGGCCAGCACAATACTAGCTGCACAACCCTAACTGGATAAATTCACTACTATTATTGAACAATGACTAGGCACTCTACATATATTATCTTTACCATTCTCAATGATACTGTCAGATATCTTTTATATCCATTTTAGATAAAAGGAAATGGAGGATGGATTAGTCTGCTTGGGCTGTCATAACAAAATACCATAGACTGGGTGGCTTAAACAATGGAAATTTATTTCTTATAGTTCTGGAAGTTGAGAAACCCAAGATCAAGGTGTCAGCCTGATTCTGTTCCTGGTGAGGACTTTCTTCCATGGCTGGCAAAGGCCTCCTTCTCACTGGAACCTCACACAAATTTTCACACGTGGATGTGTATGCACGAGCTTGTGTATGTGTGTGTGCATGCACATACACACAGATCTCTTCTTCTTATAAGGCCACTAATCCTGTTATGGGGGTCCTTCCCTCATAACCTAATCTAACCATAATTGCCTCCCCAAAGCCTCATTTCCGAATACCATTACATTAGAGGTTAGGGCTCCAATATATGAATTTGGGGGAACATAAACTTTTAGTACATAACAGAGGCCCAAGTTCATACAGCTAGTAAGAGAATTTGCCAACCAGAGATCTCTCTCCTTTTCTTGCACCTGTTTAATTGCAACTTTATTTTTTAAATTTTTTTCATGTTTATTTATTTATTTATTTTGGCTGTGCCGTGTCTTAGTTGTGGCACTCAGGATCTTCATTGCGGCACACAGGATCTTTAGTTGCAGCATGCGGGATCTTTTAGTTCTGGCATGCAGACTCTTAGTTGCGGCATGCATGCGGGATCTAGTTCCCTGACCAGGGATCAAACCTGGGCCCCCAGCATTGGGAACATGGAGTCTTACCCACTGGACCACCAGGGTAGTCCCTAATTCCATCTTTAAAAGGTTCTTGTTTCTAATAAAAGTCCTCTTTTTAATATTTGCCTTCATGTTGTTTGACCCCTCAGCTGTATTTGACATTATTGACTTTTCTATCATTTATTCAATCAGTTTCCTTTGAACATGTACCTAAACTTAGGCTATATTTGTTAAAGTTACCAAAATGAATAAGACACAGTTCTTGCTCACAAAGAGGTTATAGTTTAGTGGGAGTGAAGGGTGGGGTGGGGTGGGGGAAACAGTAAGAGAATAGAACAATTATAAAAAATTGAGTACAAGGGATAATGGGAGCATTTCTTCTGATCAAGGAAGTCATTTTATGGGAAATGAAATGTAGTAATGGGTTCATGTTCATAGGATTCTTGGTCTTATTGTGTTTACCAACACCCTGAAGCAGCTGGGCAGATAGAACAGTGGAACAACCCTTTGAAGATTCAATTATGATTCCATCTGCATGGCAATGCCTCGTGTGGTAAGGGTAATATTTTCTAGGATGCAAAATAAAGCTCTGTATTGGAGAAGCATATATGGTCTTGTTTCCTCCATAAACAAAATACATAGGTCCAGGAAACAAACTATCCTTAGTAATTTACAAGCAAAAGTTTTTCTTACTTTCCCCATCATTTTGTGCTCTGCTAGTCTAGAGGTCTTCGTTTCCATGGAATAAATGTTTCCACCAGGGTACACAGCAATGTTTCTATTAAACTAGAAGTTGACACTGTCACCTGCCTCCTTTGAGCTTCTGATGTCACTGAATTTACAGTGAAAAAGGACTACTGTACTAGCTGGGGTGATGGATCCTGACTATCAAGGGGAAATTTGGGCTTGCTCCTTCACAGGGAAGAAGGCAAGAAGGAATATGTCAGATATGCAGGATATCCTCTGATACACACCTATTTTAAAAGTCAAAAACTAAAACAACTCATTGCAGGTAGGATTGCTAATGGCCTAGATCCTTCAGGAATGAAGGCTTGGATCACTCACTCCACCAGGCAAGGACTAGTCAAGGTTCTTGTTGAGGACAGAGGGAATATGCAAAGGATAATGGGTGTAGGAAGTTATAAATACTTTATATGACCTCATGAGCAAGTTGCAGCAAGGAGAACTGTTTTGAGTATTTCCTCTAACTTTGATATGAATATATTAACCTTTACTATCACTTTCCTGCTCTTCTACCATGTAACAGAAGATATGGTAAGAATAGTTAATCTTAGATCTCTTAATCTTAGATCTCACTATTTACATCACAGAACATCAAAGGTCTGGAGGGAGTTATGGGCTGGATTATGTACCCCCAGAATTCATATATTGAAGTCCTAACTTCAGGTATCTCAGAATGTGACTATATTTGGATATAAGACCATTGCAGAGGTGATTAAGTTAAATGAAAACATTAGAGTGGGCCTAAGTCCAATTTTACTGGTATCCTTATAAAAAGAGGAAATTGGGCACGAAAAGAGACACCAAAAGTGTACGTGCATAGAGGAAAGGCCATAAGAGAACACAGTGAGAAGATAGCCATCTGCGAGCCAAGGAAACAGGTCTCAGAAGAAACCAAAACTGTTGATACCTTGATCTTGGATCTTTAACCTCTAAAACTGTGAGGAAAAAAAAAGAAGTAAAAATATTTCTGTTGTTTAAGCCACTCAGTCTGTGGTATTTTGTTATGCTGGCCCAAGCTGATTAATGCAGGGATATAATTCAGTTAGAAGAGGAATGGATATTATCCGAAGATGGACAAGCATCTTATTTTGGTTAATGAATTTTCGATGGTACAAAGGAAAATTGAATCATGTTGCTACTGTGTTTATATGGATGACAAATATGGTTAAAAGAGGTGTATATGGATGCCAATTTGGCAAGGTCACCATTTGGTGGTCTTATACTGTATAAAGGAAGAACTAGACTTCCTAGAATTCCCTTCCCTCTTTAGTTTTAAGTTAGTACTGACCTCTAGGTAAAAACTTCTGTGAGATTTGGAAGGTGGAAGTTAAGCAGCAGCCATTATGCTCTCAGGGTAGGTGTAGGTGTAGGGATCCAGAAACCATGCAGTTCATACACATTGTGGCTGATTTTCTGACTCATCTTGTTAGCTTAGAGCAGCAGACAGGCGTGCAGCTACTCCAGCCTCTACCAGATCTCCTTCAGCTTCTCTGAGTCCTGGGCTAGGGACACATGTGCAGTTCCATGGCAAAAGTTGCCAGTTTCTTCTGCAAGTCACCTGCGTTGACGAAGACAAAGGTAGTGATAGACAAACACAGGTTCCAGTTTGTCCTCTCTGGTTTCAGTTAGTCCTTGTGGGTTACAGGCTGCCCTGACTCTCTTTTGTTTCAAGTCCTGATTTTCTTCTCAATACTGGCCCTACTGACCCTTAGTGACTTTAGACCTACCCACCAAATATGAAGGCAACAGACTTCCATAGTCTTCTACATCAGCTCCCACAATTCCATATGATCCAAAACATATATTAAATCCTTATTCTATAAAGGATTTAATTTATTCTATAAATCCTTTATTCTAACCTCTCAGAACTCAGAGAGGTTCTGAGTCCCTGACCAAATCCTAACTGATACCCTTTACTTAGCTTCTCAGCCTGTCAACAGCCACATTCTACTAGGTTTCTCCACTCTATGTGTGTGCCACTTATAATTTGGTAATACCTCAAGAGGAAAATCTGCTTGAATGGTCAGGTTTACTTTTCTGCCCTTTCCTTTTCTTTGGGATCTTTGCCAGTCATGTATTAGCTGCTTTGGTAGCTGTGAGCTCCATTTTTTTTTCTCTCAGCCTCATTAGATGGCCAAAAGCTCTGCAGAACCCCCTGACTCTTAGAAGCCACTTCTACATGTGCCTCTTATGAATCAGCAAATTTCTTGAAGGGAATGCAAGGTAAAATGTTGAGCACATGCAGGGTGAATTTCTCTTGTCTGTTGAATTTTGATTCTTCAATTCTGTCTTATTACCTCTCTGATATGTCTAAACAGGAGGTTCTTTGTAGTTTTCAGCTTTTTTGATTGTTCTCTTTCTCCTTTTCTTTCAAGATTCTTCACAAACATCATTTCTCCTATCAAACTTTCCCTAACAACTGCCCTTCCCCCACCCTAGGCAGACAGTGGCTGCATTATTGATGTTTCAGTAACACTTTGCACATTGCTCTTTTGGCACTTATCCCACTCTACCTTTATTAACTGTTAACAGTGCTGTAGCCCCTACTGGAATGTGAATTGCTTGAAGGCAAAAGCTGATTCACCTTGTATCCTGATCCTATGCGCAGTGTCTGGCACATAAGGTGGCTCAATGTTTAGTGAAGGAATGAATTAATTAATTATACATAAATGTTCAAAAAATGCTTCTTCACTGACTCTAAAAGTTCAAAATTTTCTTTCCTATTTGAAATTTATATATGCTGTTTTAAAATACATTGGTACTTGGTGGGGGGCAGTATCTAAAACTATTCACTTTTTATCTAGTTAATATCTGTTGACTCCATGATAGTTTATTAAGGTTTGTGATGAATCCACACATTTATTCCAAAAGAATAAATAGTTGGATTTCCAGAAGAAAATAATAACTTTTATCCTGAATTATTATTTTAATGATAAAAATAAAAGGGCATCACTCAACTTTGAGAATTGCATGAGAACAAAATAATCACAGGTATCATCAAACCACTCCTTCCTCTGTAAGATCTCATGCTCCATCTCCTGCTTTCTTATGACTGTCTGCTTCCCCAGAGTGCTAGATGGAGTAATCTATTCATGTTAACTGTGAGGATGAACAATTCAGTCAATCGTTTGGAATCATTGTCTAATCAACACAAAGCATCTGGATATTTAGAAACATCTAGATGACTGACTATGTTTTTCACTTTGCATCCAGATGTTTTGGTGTCATGTAGACACAGAATATTGCTCACGAAAATGGAATCTTGGTATAAACCTTAACACAAGGTATTTTCCCAAAGAGTTATGATTTACTCTCCTTTTCTTATGACTCAATTTCAATTTATGTATGTTTCTAGCATTGGCCAAACATTAGTAAACCGAAGCCCTATTATGCATAAACAGTAACAATTTCCTGAATATATTATCAGCAAAGAAAATTTTGTATCCTGAGAAAATTTTCATAAAGCAGGCAATGTTATCTATTTATGTCTTTGCCACATGTATATTGCCACATAGAGATCTTGCCAAAAATATAGAAAATAACACAGTAGGAATACAACATTTACTACAAAAAAGAAATCATTTGATGGATACAACATGACTACAGTTTCAAACAGAAGATCTACAGTACTTTCAAGTTTATGGCAAAATGAGTTAATGCATTCTGGGAAAATTACACTCCTATTCTTCAACTTATCAAGTGAAAAGAATAAAATATAATTGAAAGAAAACCTCTGCGGTATTCATGAGGCCGTTGACTTGCACAAATTGTTAAACTAGCATGCTGTTTGTACTTAATGCATGTAAATTTATAAGACCAACAAGCTTACTGATGTGTTTTTTTTGTTGTTGTTGTTTTGCGGTATGTGGGCCTCTCACTGTTGTGGCCTCTCCCGTTGCGGAGCACAGGCTCCGGACGCACAGGCTCAGTGGCCATGGCTCACAGGCCCAGCCACTCCACGGCATGTGGGATATTCCCGGACCAGGACACTAACCTATGTCCCCTGCATCAGCAGGTGGACTTTCAACCACTGTGCCGCCAGGGAAGCCCTATGTATTTTTTAGTTCTTAGAACCAATCACATAACCTGTGATAAATCTAATTTCCAACTTTATAACTTTTCCTGGGATTGACTTGCTGTTAAACTACTTACAGTAAAGCTGACCAAATCTGTCACACAGGCAGTAGTAATAGCTGTATGTAATGAAGTCCACTCATTCAAGTGTCTAGGTATATAAATTCATCCTTAATCATATGAAAAATGATCTCATAATTTACACTGTTTGTGCAGTATACCATTTTAGATTAATTTCATAATTTTACATTGTTTAAAGGTCTTTTGTTCCCTGTGATTATGTATCTACCTAGTAAAAATCTGTAATGTATGACTTTGTTCTACAAACCATTAATTTATAATCATTTTACATATGTCAGTTTTGATAATTATGGTGCTGTACAATCTGTTTCAGTTGACAGTACTTTGGCAGAAGCAGCCACTTTTTATTATTATTATTTACATGGTAATTTCAGCTCTGCTTTTATTTTCATTCCATTCACAATTATTCTTTTGGGTTATTTTCATACCACTGAATAAAAATGGCTACTCTTATTTGATCTGTTTCATTACTAGGGTATCTAATATTCTTTATCAACTTACTTTATTTCTTAAGTTAAAAAAAGGTTTTATTTCCTCATTGAGTGGGAAGTACTGAAGTCTTGTTTGAGTTGAAGTCACATAAAGCACTTAATATTGCATTATATTATTTAATCACCTTTAGTCATGCTTCCTTAAATTACATTTGCCAGAGTCTCCCCATTAGAAATTTCACTGGAAATCCTAGTGAAGTTGGGTTTTGAGATACAAATGAGGATTAAAAAAAAAAAAGACAAGCACAACAAGCTATTTTTCCCCATTATGTTCCTACAAGTTCATATGCTTCTGTTGAAATAATTCATGCATTTTAATGTTCATCATTACCTAAAGCATATTTTTATGTCATGTTATTACTGATTATTATTTATATAACACAGTTTACTGGATTCAGGCAGAAGTGGAGGACATTATATATTGAATGCATAATTATATTTTAGTTAGAACAGATGATGAATTATTTTACAAGTACAGTTGTCATACACAGCAGTGAGAATTAGATGTGAGTTAGTCAGTCCTCCAGGGGTGAAATCTTCCTATAAGCCCTCCAAACTTCTATCATAAATTAGAAGTTCAAGTAGGTTGGGTGCAGTTACCCACTTTGTAGGAAAAGGTGGAACCCTGACAGCTCCAAATTCACAAGAACTAATAGCATTTCAAAATGTATTCTCAGAACAATCAAATCAAGAAAAAAACCATAACAGTCAACCCAGCTATTTGATATCAGGCAAACAAAATAAAAATATTCTTTAAATATTATTTTCTTTTCAACTGGTCTTTGGGACTGTGGAAGTACTGCCTGGGTCACCAAATCCAGAGGATTCTGCTGGCAGGAATTATGTCTTAAACACACTCACATGCACACACACAAATCCACCTTACCATTACTAATACACACACTGGAAGAGTGTGCTCAAGACTGGGCATGTCAAATAATGGCTGTCTGTCTTGAATTCCTATATTTTACCGTTAGATCTAAAGCTGACGTATTGTGCTGCCATAGTGGAATGTTTATCATGATCCAGCCCACGGACATCTTGGTTACACTAGTGGTTAGCAAAGTACTTCATGATCTTTATGTCTAAATGATGCCCAACAGCTCAGGTTTCACTATCATCCCAGGAAGTAACTTCTTCTTACTCTTTAGATGACCTTAGGTGATAAAAGGACATAAAGGGGAGTCTAACAACCGTCTGTATCTAAAAGGAAATGACATCTTTAAAAAATGATCTCATCTCTTTCTGCAGAAAATAAAGTCATTATCCTCCCTTCTCCTCCCTTCAGCTGCAGCCTTTTTCTGCCCTCCAATATGTGAGGTCACCCATGACATGTAATATTTAGTGCAGATAAATTCAGCCCACTCGAAGAATGATCACAGAAAAGAAGCTGAACAAGCCTGCTGATTGCTGGTACATCGAAACTAAAACAGCCAGAGGAAAGAACATTGACCAGAGTGTGTTTCCACACGAGTGACAGGGAGGAGTGATAACTGCCAGAGGGCAGAGGGTAGAGGAAGAAGTGAGGCGATTTGGACTTCTAGGCAACAATCCATCCAGGGAAATGTGGCTATTAAAGCTAACTGTTGGATAAACAAAGGAGATGGAAATTTACTTCTAAATTAATCAGAATTAATTTGAGAGCAAACACGGTTGAGGGGATAGAGCACAAGTAGTCAGGTGGTTTTTGGATTTGCAGCTCTGCTACCAACTCTAGTAAGTTGCTTTGCCACTTTAGTCCTTCACAGAGATAATGGCAACTGTCCTTTGTTTTGTTCCCAAGAATGTTTTCAAGATATGAGATAATGCTCACAAAGTGTTTGAAGCTCTGCAGAGAAAAGCTCTAAATTTAAATATTCGATCCATTTGTAATTAAGCATCCAGTGTACAAATTTTTGGTGCAGTTACTAGGTATACAGTACCGTGTTAGGTGTTACAGAGGGATAGGAATAAATAAGCTTAAACTCCTGTATTCATGGAGCTAACTATTGAGTAGCAGGACTACTCAAAAATACATATAACTGCTATTTAGGTAATATGGGGCACATGCAATAAGAGGAATAAAAATAACATTCTGGGAGCCCAAGCAAAGTAGCAACCACTTTTTGCCAAGGAGAAACAGGGAACTATACGGAGAAAAGGAACTTTATGTGAACCTTGAAGAGTGCTCAGGATTTCAAGGAACAAAAATGTGGAAAGGGCTTTTCCAAAAGAGTAAAGAACATAGGCAGAAATGTAGTATTTGATACGTGGAGTTTCAAGTAGTCTAGTTTGGCTATACCATAGGATATGTGAAGGGAAGTAATTTGGAATAAAATTAGTAAATGTAGGGTAAGATCAGACTACAAGAACTTCCATACTAGGCTAAGGAAGTTGGACTTCATTTTGGTAAGGAGAGGCCACATAAGATATCTCATGCTATTGAGCAAAATGGCTGAAGCTTTACTTTTGTAACTCTGAACAGATTGGAGTGGGGACACACTGGAGATGAAGTGACTGAGGTATTGGAATAATATAGGTGTGAGGAATCAGAAAGCTAAATAGGAATAGTAGTAGTGAGAATGAAAATAAGAGAGGAGAAAAGAGACAGAGAGATGGAGAGACAGAGAGACTTCAGAGGTGGAATTAATACAAACAATAAATGCTGGAGAGGGTGTGGAGAAAAGGGAACCCTCCTGCACTGTTCGTGGGAATGTAAAGTGATACAGCCACTATGGAGAACAGTATAGAGGTTCCTTAAAAAACTAAAAATAGGGGGACGAGGGGAAGATGGTGGAAGAGTAAGACATGGAGATCAACTTTCTCCCCACAGATACACCAGAAATACATCTACACATGGAACAACTTCTACAGAACACCTACTGAATGCTGGCAGAAGACCTCAGACCTACCAAAAGGCAAAAAAGTCCCCACGTACCTGGGTAGGGCAAAAGAAATAAAGAATAAACAGAGACAAAATGATAGGGATGGGACCTGCACCAGTGGGAGGGGACTGTGAAAGAGGAAAGGTTTCCACACACTAGGAGCCGCTTCACGGGAGGAGACTGCAGGTGGCAGAGGAGGGAGCTTCGGAGCCACGGAGGAGAGCACAGCCACCAGGGTACGGAGGGCAATGCGGAGAGACTCCCACACAGAGGATCAGTGCCGACTGGCAATCACTAGCCGAGAGGCTTGTCTACTCACCCGCCGGGGCGGGCGGGGCGGGGACCTGAGGCTCGGGCTTCGGTCGGAGCGCAGGAAGAGGACTCGGGTTGGCAGCGTGAACACAGCCTGCGGGGTCTACTGCACCACGGCTAGCTGGGAGGGAGTCCGGGGAAAAGTCTGGACCTGCCGAAGACGCAAGAGACTTTTTCTTCCCTCTTTGTTTCCTTGTGCACCAGGAGAGGGGATTAAGAGCGCTGCTTAAAGGAGCTCCAGAGATGGGCACGAGCTGCAGATAATAGCGCGGACCCAAGAGACGGGCATGAGACGCTAAGGCTGCTGCTGCCGCCACCAAGAAGCCTGTGTGCAAGCACAGATCACAATCCACACACCCCTTCCGGGGAACCTGTGCAGCCCGCCACTGCCAGGGTCACGGTATCCAGGGACAACTTCCCTGGAAGAACGCACGGCACGCCTCAGGCTGTTGCAATGTCACGCTGGCCTCTGCCGCCGCAGGCTCGCCCTGCATTCCATACCCCTCCCTCCCCCCGGCCTGTGAGCCAGACTCTCCGAAGCAGCTGCTCCTTTAACCCCGTCCTCTCTGAGCAAAAAACAGACGCCCTCCAACAACCTACATGCAGAGGCGGGGCCAAATCCAAAGCTGAGCCCTGAGAGGTGTGAGAACAAAGAAGAGAAAGGGAAATCCCTCCCAGCAGCCTCAGAAGCAGCGGTTTAACGCTCCACAGTCAACTTGATGTACCTGCATCTATGGAATACATGAATAGACAACAAATCATCCCAAATTGAGGAGGTGGACTTTGAGAGCAAGATTTATGATTTTTTCCCCTTTTCCCCTTTTTGTGAGTGTGTATGTGTATGCTTCTGTGTGAGATTTTGTCTGTATAGCTTTCCTTCCACCATTTGTCCTAGGGTTCTATCTGTCCATTGTTGTTGTTTTTTTTTAATATATTTTTCTTAATAATTACTTTTTTATTTTAATAACTTTATTTTATTTTACCTTCTTTATTTCTTTCTTTCCTTCCCTCCCTCCTTCCTTCCTTCCTTCCTCCCTCCCTACCAACCTCCCTCCCTCCCTCCCACTCTCCCTTCTTTCTTTCTTTCTTCCTTTCTTCCTTCCTTCCTTCCTTCCTTCCTTCCTTTTTTCTTTCTTTCTTTCTTTCTTTCTTTCTTTCTTTCTTTTTCTTTCTTTCTTTCTTAATTTCTTTCTTTCTTTCTACTTTTTCTCCCTTTTATTCTGACCCGTGTGGATGCAAGGCTCTTGGTGCTGCAGCCAGGGGTCAGTGCTGTGCCTCTGAGGAGGGAGAGCCAACTTCAGGACACTGGTCCACAAGAGACCTCCCAGCTCCACATAATATCAAATGGCGAAAATCTCCCAGAGACCTCCATCTCAACACCAACACCCAGCTTCACTCAACGACCAGCAAGCTATAGTGCTGGACATCCTATGCCAAACAACTAGCAAGACAGGAACACAATCACACCCATTAGCAGAGAGGCTGCCTAAAATCATAATAAGTCCACAGACACCCCAAAACACACCAGCAGATGTGGACCTGCCTACCAGAAAGACAAGATCCAGCCTCATCCACCACAACACAAACACTACTACCCTCCACCAGGAAACCTACACAACCCACTGAACCAACTTTAGCCACTGGGGACAAACACCATAAACAAGGGGAACTACAAACCTGCAGCCTGCAAAAAGGAGACCCCAAACACAGTAAGATAAGCAAAATGGGAACACAGAAAAACACACAGCAGATAAAGGAGCAAGGTAAAAACCCACCAGACATAACAAATGAAGAGGAAATAGGCAGTGTACCTGCAAAAAATTCAGAATAATGGTAGTAAAGATTATCCAAAATCTTGGAAATATAATAGACAAAATGCAAGAAATGTTTAAAAAGGACCTAGAAGAACTAAAGACGAAACAAGCAATGATGAACAACACAATAAATGAAATTAAAAATGCTCTAGATGGGATCAATAGCAGAATGACTGAGGCAGAAGAACGGATAAGTGACCTGGAAGATAAAATAGTGGAAATAACTACTACAGAGCAGAATAAAGAAAAAAGAATGAAAAGAACTGAGGACAGTCTCAGAGAACCCTGGGACAACATTATACACCCCAACATTCAAATTATAGGGGTGCCAGAAGAAGAAGAGGAAAACAAAGAGACTGAGAAAATATTTGAAGAGATTATAGTTGAAAACTTCCCTAATATGGGAAAGGAAACTGTTACTCAAGTCCAGAAAGCACAGAGTGTCCCATACAGGGTAAATCCAAGGAGAAATACACAAAGACACATATTAATCAAACTGTCAAAAATTAAATACAAAGGAAACATATTAAAAGCAGCAAGGGAGAAACAACAAATACCACACAAGGGAATCCTCATAGGGTTAACAGCTGATCTTCCAGCAGAAACTCTGCAAACCAGAAGGGACTGGCAGGACATATTTAAAGTGATGAAGGAAAAAAACCTATAACCAAGATTACTCTACCCTGCAAGGATATCATTCAGATTTGATGGAGAAATTAAAACCTTTATAGACAAGCAAAAGCTGGGAGTGTTCAGCATCACCAAACCAGCTTTGCAACAAATGCTAAAGGAACTTCTCTAGACAAGAAACACAAGAGAAGGAAAAGACCTACAATAATGAACCCAAAACAATTAAGAAAATGGGAATAGGAACATACATATCGATAATTACCTTAAATGTAAATGGACTAAATGCTCCCACCAAAAGACACAGGCTGGCTGAATGGATACAAAAACAAGACCCATATATATGCGGCCTACAAGAGACCCATTTCAGACCTAGAGACACATACAGACTGAAAGAAAGGGGTTGGAAAAAGATATTCCATGCAAATGGAAACGAAAAGAAAGATGGAGTAGCAATTCCTATATCAGACAAAATAGATTTTAAAATGAAGACTATTAGAAGAGACAAAGAAGGACACTACATAATGATCAAGGAATCGATCCAAGAAGAAGATATAACAATTGTAAATATTTATGCACTCAGCATAGGAGCACCTCAAGACATAAGGCAAATACTAACAGCCATAAAAGGGAAAATAAACAGTAACACATTCATAGTAGGGGACTTTAATACCCCACTTTCACCAATGGACAGATCATCCAAAATGAAAATAACTAAGGAAACACAAGTTTTAAATGATACATTAAACAAGATGGACTTAATTGATATTTATAGGACATTCCATCCAAAAACAACAGAATGCACGTTTTTCTCAAGTGCTCATGGAACATTCTCCAGGATAGATTATATCTTGGGTCACAAATCAAGCCTTGGGAAATTTAAGAAAATTGAAATCATATCAAGTATCTTTTCTGACCACAACACTAGGGGACTAGATATCAATTACAGGGAACGATCTGTAAAATATACAAACACATGGAGTCTAAACAATACACTAGTCAATAAGGAAGTGATCACTGAAGAAATCAAAAAGGAAATAAAAAATTCACAGAAACAAATGACCATGGAGACACGACAACCTAAAAGCTATGGGATGCAGCAAAAGCAGTTCTAAGAGGGAAGTTTATAGCAATAAAATCCTACTTTAAGAAACAGGAAACATCTCGAATAAACAACCTAACCTTGCACCTAAAGCAATTAGAGAAAGAAGAACAAAAAACCCCAAAGTTAGCTGAAGGAAAGAAATCATAAAAATCAGATCAGAAATAAATGAAAAAGAAATGAAGGAAACTATAACAAAGATCAATAAAACTAAAAGCTAGTTCTTTGAGAAGATAAACAAAATTGATAAAACATTAGCCTGACTCATCAAGAAAAGAAGGGAGAACACTCAAATCCATCGAATTAGAAATGAAAAAAAAAGAAGCAACTGACACTGTAGAAATACAAAGGATCATAGGAAACTACTACAAGCAACTCTATGCCAATAAAATGGACAACCTGGAAGAAATGGACAAATTCTTAGAAATGCACAATGTGCCAAGACTGAATCAAGAAGAAATAGAAAATGTGAACAGACCAATCACAAGCACGGAAATTGAAACTGTGACTAAAAATCTTCCAGCAAATAAAATCCCAGAACCAGATGGCTTCACAGGCAAATCCTATCAAATATTTAGAGAAGAGCTAACAAGTATCCTTCTCAAACTCTTCCAAAATATAGCAGAGGGAGGAACATTCCCAAACTCTTTCTACAAGGCCACCATCACCTTGATACCAAAACCAGAAAAGGATGTCACAAGGAAAGAAAACTACAGGCCAATATAACTGATGAACATAGATGCAAAAATCCTCAACAAAATACTAGTAAACACAATCCAACAGCACGTTAAAAGGATCATACACCATGATCAAGTGGGGTTTATTCCAGGAGTGCAAGGATTCTTCAATACATGCAAATCTGTCAATGTGATACACCATATTAATCATTGAAGGGGAAAAAACATATGGTCATCACAATAGATGCAGAGAAAGCTTTCGACAAAATTCAACACCCATTTATGATATAAACCCTCCAGAAACTAGGCATAGAGGGAACTTTCCTCACCATAATAAAGGCCATGTATGACAAACCCACAGCCAACCTCGTTCAATGGTGAAAAACTAAAAGCATTTCCACTAATATCAGAAACAAGACAAGGTTGCCCACTCTCACCACTCTTATTCAACATAGTTTTAGAAGATTTTGCCACAGCAATCAGAGAAGAAAAGGTAATAAAAGGAATCGAATTCGGAAAATTAGAAGTAAAGCTGTCACTGTTTGCAGATGACATGATACTATATATAAAGAATCCTAAAGAAGCTACCAGGAAACTACTAGAGCTAATCAATGAATTTGATAAAGTAGCAGGATACAAAATTAATGCACAGAAATCTCTGGCATCCCTATATACTAATGATGAAAAATCTGAAAGTGAAATCAAGAAAACACTCCCATTTACCGTTGCAGGAGAAAGAATAAAATATCTGGGAATAAATCTACCTAAGGAGACAAAAGACCTGTATGCAGAAAATTAAAAGACACTGATGAAAGAAATTAAAAATGATACAAATATATGGAGAGATTTACCATGTTCTTGGATTGGAAGAATCAACATGGTGAAAACGACTCTACTACCCAAAGCAATCTAAAGATTCAATGCAATCCCTATCAAACTACCACTGGCATATTTCACAGAACTAGAACAAAAAATTTCACAATTTCTATGGAAACACAAAAGATCCCTAATAGCCAAAGCAATCTTGAGAATGAAAAACGGAGCTGGAGGAATCAGGCTCCCTGACATCAGACTATAGTACAAAGCTACAGTAATCAACACAGTATGGTACTGGCACAAAAACAGAAAGATAGATCAATGGAACAGGATAGAAAGCCCAGAGATAAACCCACGCACATATGGTAACCTTATCTTTGATAAAGGAGGCAGGAATGTACAGTGGAGAAAGGACAGTCTCTTTAATAAGTGGTGCTGGGAAAACTGGACAGGTACATGTAAAAGTATGAGATTAGATCACTCCCTAACACCATACACAAAAATAAGCTCAAAATGGATTAAAGACCTAAATGTAAGGCCAGAAACTATCAAACTCTTACAGGAAAATATAGGCAGAACACTCTATGACATAAATCACAGCAAGATCCTTTTTGACTCACATCCTAGAGAAATGGAAATAAGAACAAAAATAAACAAATGGGACCTAATGAAACTTCAAAGCTTTTTCACAGTAAAGGAAACCATAAACAAGACCAAAAGACAACCCTCAGAATGGGAGAAAATATTTGCAAATGAAGCAACCGACAAAGAATTAATCTCCAAAATTTATAAGCAGCTCATGCAGCTCAATAACAAAAAAAAACAAACAACACAATCCAAAAATGGGCAGAAGACCTAAACAGACATTTCTCCAAAGAAGATATACAGACTGCCAACAAACACTTGAAGGAATGCTCAGCATCATTAATCATTAGAGAAATGCAAATCAAGACTACAATGAGATATCATCTCACACCAGTCAGAATGGCCATCAACAAAATACGTAGAAACAATAAATGCTGGAGAGGGTGTGGCGGAAAGGGAACACTCTTGCCCTGCTAGTGGGAATGTGAATTTGTGCAGCCACTATGGAGAACAGTATGGAGCTTCCTTAAAAAACTACAAATAGAACTACCATATGACTCAGCAACCCCACTACTTGGCATATACTCTGAGAAAACCATAATTCAAAAAGAGTCATGTACCAAAATGTTTCTTGTAGCTCTATTTACAATAGCCCAGAGATTGAAACAACCTAAGTGTCCATCATCGGATGAATGCATAAAGAAGGTGTGGCACATATATACAATGGAATATTACTCAGCCATAAAAAGAAACAAAATTGAGCTATTTGTAATGAGGTGGTTGGACCTAGTGTCTGTCATACAGAGTGAAATATGTCAGAAATAGAGAGACAAATACCATATGCTAACACATATATATGGAATTTAAGAAGAAAATAAGTGTCATGAAGTACCTAGGGATAAGACAGGAATAAAGACACAGACCTACTAGAGAATGGACTTGAAGATATGGGGAGGGGGAAGGGTAAGCTGTGATAAAGTGAGAGAGTGGCATGGAGATATATACACTAACAAATGTAAAATAGTAGTGGGAAGCAGCGGCATAGCACAGGGAGATCAGGTCGGTGCTTTGTGCCCACCTAGAGGGGTGGGGTAGGGTGGGTGGGAGGGAGGGACACACAAGAGGGAAGAGACATGAGAACATTTGTATATGTATAACTGATTCACTTTGTTATAAAGCAGAACCTAACACACCATTGTAAAATAATTATACTCCAGAAAGATGTGTAAAAAAAAAAAAAACCTAAATATAGAACTACCATATGACCCAGCCATCTCACTCCTGAGCATATACCCTGAGAAAACCATAATTCAAAAAGATATATGTACCACAATGTTCATTGCAGCCAGGACATAGAAGCAACCTAAATGCCCATCGACAGATGAATGGATAAAGATGTGGTAGATATATACAATGGAATATTATTCAGCCATAAAAAGGAATGGAACTGGGTCATTTGTAGAGGTGTGGATGGACCTAGAGTGTGTCATACAGAGTGAAGTAAGCCATTAACTCATATATGTGGAATCTAGAAAAATGGTACAGATTTATCTATTTGCAGGGGAGGAATATGTGTAGACATAGAGAATGGACATGTGGACCTGGGGGTAAAAGGGTGGGAAAAATTGGGAGATTAGGTTTGATATATATACACTAACATGAGTAAAATACATAGCTAGTGGGAACATGCTATAAAGCACAGGAAGCTCAGGTTGGTGCTCTGTGACGACCTAGATGGGTGGAATGGGGGTGGGTGGGAGGGAGGTCCGAGAGGGGATATAGATATACGTAAATCTGATTCACTTCATCCTACAGCAGAAACTAGCACAACGTTGTAAAGCAATTATACTCCAATAAAAAAAAAACAAAAAAACAAGAATTTCTGACAAAGTATAGTGGTTTGAGGGAGTGTGAGAATTTTAAGGATGACTCCTGGATTTATGAATCTAGGGGATTTGGAAAATGTAAATAAATAAATGGAGAAAATCTGAAGATACCAATAATAAGTCAAATTTTGGATATTTTGAATTTTAGGTATTAACACTTATCTAGCTGAAAACATTTAAATATTCATTCAGCATTTGGAACTGTGGTTCTGAGACCTGAAGGTGGAAGTTGTTATTGAAGATATAGATTAGGAATAATCATTTGAACAGAGATAATATTTGAAATCATACATATGGATGAAATCATTATAGTGGAGATTATTGAAAGAGAATTGAAGAGAAGAAAAGACACAATCTTAGGTAATACCTCCAATACAGAAAATAAGGGAACAAATGAGTCAGCAGAAGCAACAGAGACAAATGGCCAAAGCAGTAGGAGAATTCAGAAGGCTGAGGGATCTTGCAAGCCAAGAGAGCAGATAATTTCAATAAAGAGGGGTTAGTGTAATGTACTATATTAAATGTTATGGAGAGGTAAAGCAGAATAAGGGCTAAGAAAAGACTGAAAATTTTCAGTCAAGAAGTCCTTAGTAACTTTCAAAACCCAGTTTCAATAGGGGGTGGGAGAGAAGCAGCCTGCCTAAATGGGTAGATGGTGCTAAATGGGAGAAGTGACTATAGATTATATTTTTGAGATGGCTGGTAATGTACAGAAGGCTAGATATAGGCCATAATCTTCAGTAAGTAGGAAAAGTCTTTGATAGCTTCATTATTTCTGTTTGTCTTCCTTTGGGCTTTTTCTAGACTAGAGTATATTAGTGGGCATGGGAAAATACTAAAGATGTAAGAGAGAAGGGACTAATGGATGAAATAATGGTACCAAAATAGAACGGAAGGAGAGGACAGAGGGGTTAATATTAGGAAGCAGGAGGGACATGTTTTCCTCATAGACAAGATAAAGGGAAAAGATAAAGAAGGAAAATCCAGAGAAGCTTTGAGATGGAGGAGGAGACAAGAAGGGAGTTCATGCAAGGTGGTTTTGTCCCTCAGTAAAGTAAGAAATTAACTTATTTACTGAGTGAGGAGGTAGAATTGTGGCTGAAGGCTTAAGGAGAGTGAAAATGATTTAGAATAACTGTTGTCAAGATTACAGAAGGGCACCAAGAAATGATAAATTAAAGATTTGCTGAGCAACAGCCAAAGACCAAATGAAGGTAAACCTAATCAGTACAGCTTCTTGACTTTCTTCAGCAATGCTCAGCAGCCTGTATACAAGTGGGGAGTAAACAGACATTGGGAATTTTTCAGAGTTTAGGATTTTATGCAGCAAATATGCAGAAAGCCAAGGAGGCTAAGAATTTTAAGATGCTGTGTAAAATATTACTCAAATGTTTGACTATGGATTCTAGAATAAGTAAGCAAGCAAATTAAACCAGAAGTGGAGTGTTATCTGAGAAAATAGGAAGGATTTAAAGGGAATTTACTCATGTAGATGATAAAGTATTGGTTTAGTAAATATGAGGAAGTCAAATATAAGGAGGTCATAATATAGAAAGCAGAATTTCAGAGATCAGTACTTATAAGTCACAAAATTCTAAACTGTGATTGGTAATGGGCTTTTGCCAGACTGACAAATGGCTTGCTGACATGGCATGAATTATACACGTATTAACATTATTATTATTATTGCCCTTTAAAAATACAGAATTGTTGAGACATAAGTTTAAAGTTATCAAGTTATACCCAGTACCATTATAAATCTCAAAATCATGCTCAGAAAAGTAATAGGATGTGATACACAAAAAAATTATGCATGGAAGACTTACAATGCATGGAGCCCTGTGGTAGGCTATATATAACCCCTTCGCTTACTCTTCCCTACTGTCCTGTAGCATTGTCATTTCATGATTTTCTCAAACCCCTCCTTTTTTTTCCAGGTGATTTTTGAAGAAATAATTTTGGGACATCAACGCTACCTTGTTATTGATAAACTGAAAGTGTTAGGACATTTATGTAGTAAGTTGCCTCAACTTTTAAATATTTGGGTACATCCTTGGGGGCATATTTACATTACAGATTAAGAGAAGGCACTAAAACCTGAGGAGAAGTCATCCTGCCATGATACTTCTCTGGCAAGGCTTTAGGTGTTGCTTTGCCAACACCAAAATCCAAAACATGTATTTCATGTGTAAATGTCATTGTATGTATCTAAGTGCCTTTCTTTAAAAATTGAGATATACTACCTTTACTTTTTTATTTTTTTTAAACAAGTGAAGTTAAGTAACTTGACCAAAGTCCTATAGCTACTGAGTGGACAATGAGATTTGAAGCTAGGTTGGAATTTATGTAATTCTCTAGCCACTAGGTTACATTTTCTCAAATAATTTACCTTGGCATGAACTGGGTGTAAGTAAGCTGATGAGCCCACCATGGTTTCTGTCGCCAATGTAGCTCGTTTATACAGTAACTGTAGACTCCATGGTAAGTATATCATATTCTTGCCTTACTATGATATATTTTATAACCTAATGTAACCTATAAATATGAGCTTTACTATGCTTGCAGGGTCATGGAGATGGATAATGGTGAATTGAACCTGACAAATAACTGATTCGCCAGAGAATCACTTTGAACTCTGAAAGTAGATTTAGATTTAGGCTTAGGTAGATGCCCAGTTTACTTCTTTATCTCAGCCTATTTGGCTTCAGTCTGCATTTACATGGCCCCAGAGACAAGAGGGAAATGAAAAGTTCCAAACACAGTATGTTACAAACTGAGCAGCTCAGTTCCTCAACATGTTAACATGACAGAAAAAGCAAATATTTCTGGGTCTTCAGCTGATCTTGCACTGAGAAGATAGGCCATGTTGATTGATTTGACAAAAGAATATGATACAAAAATCTTAAACCTAAAATCGTTTATCAGGGTATGAACAGCCACAGCTTTAACTTTATAGAATGATGTTCATTTACACACACTCCTGACATAGCTACAATTTCAAGTCAGATTTTAATTCAGTTAATATGAATAAATTATCTCTATTTATATACAAAATCACAAATAAAAATGGTTCCAGTTCAGCTTTGTTCTTTTTATCAGAAGGAATGACAAAAAGTCTATTCTATCTCAGGCTTCTGGAGCAAAATCTCTGACGCAGTTAACTGGTAAATTCTGTCACTCAGTCATTAGAGTCAAGCTATTGGTTTAATGATGTTTTCTTTCTCCACTTAACTGACTGGTTATTTGACTGGAGTCACTAAATCAATTGGTATTTCAGCTTTGGGTGGACAAATCTGTAATAATTACCTGGATAAAACAGGCAAATTACTCTGATACTTAAGTAAAAAGATTATATATCAGAAGTAGCCATATAAATGCTAAAACTAGTCCTTAAAATGTATCAGTGTAGGAATGGCCTTTGTTTCTGTTCATTCTATTTGAATTCATTACCACCTTTAACTTTTATAAGTTTACATTTTTCAACCATACATTTGGCAGCCAGCAAAGATGAAATAATTTATGAGCATTTACATAGTCATAAATTATGGACATTAAGCACATGTAATGATGCCAAATTACAGAAAGTCAAAGAACATCACAATTTGCATATTTATATCATTTCTGCCCAATAGTAAAAAGTAAAGTTATTAGAAAAGTTATTTGCACACATGAAAGATTTATCTTAAACTTAGAAATGAACCAGTGCATTTATTGATTCCGGTGACTGTTCCATTCATTAAATGCCTCCTAAATGGTCTGTGTTTCTGGTTGCAAAATCATCATGTGCCATTAAGCATTATGGAAAATGTCAGCATGCTATGATTCAACAACATTAAAAATGCGAAAAACAAGGACAAGTAGAAAGATGAATTAAATTTAAAAGAAAAAACTGCTCTAATAAATTTGAGGTTCTAATTTTAATTAACTTAAATCAAATGCCATGAACATTTAGATTTGTGTGCACTGTGGTGGGATTTCAGTCTTTGAGAAAATGTAGTGATTCTTTCTGGATCTAGCCAACCTTAAAGGCTTCTTGAATATGGGGATGCTGAAATAATAGTATTCTCCATTCACAATGCTAGCTACATGTGTTGTGGTTCCTTTCTGGCTTTGTTCTTGTCAGGCGTTATCCAACTCAAATTGTCCCTGAACCAGAACCGGACTTGTGAGCCTTACAGAGGGGTCATTGAAACCTCCATATTGTGTTCCATTTACTCTTTTCCTCCATTTGGTGTTTTATTCCTATAGAATTGCACTGTACAATACAGTCACCACTGTATTTAATTTAACAAACTAAGATTGTATTAAGTTTTAATTTAAATTAAATTAATTAAATTTTAATAAAATTCAAAATTCAGTTTCTCAGTTGCATTAGCAACATTGCTATCACTACAAACATTGCTAGCATCCAAGGGACAATACTGCCCTAGAATCTTATCTTGTATGTGTCTTTCATTGCTTAGGACTCATACTTTCCCTTAAGGTGGAAACAGAGCAGGTTAACAAATTACTCTTACCCATATATATTTGCATAATAATAAAAGAGCTATTGGAGTAAAAAATGGTCCCCAAAATCCAAAGAAATTTGAATTGTAAATAGTGGAAAGTCAGATCTCAAGAAAACTACCTGTGGCAATTATTTTAGGGAAGAGATTTGTCCTAGCATCATTCAACTCATATCACACACAAAGCAGTCACTGATACGTGGAATTATTTGTTTGTTCATACATTCTTTCACCCTTTTATTTATTTCATTTACTGTGTGGCTGTCCCTTTCTGTGTGCTGAGGGATGTAGTGATAATCAAAACAGATATGCTTTTATTCTCCATGAACTTATAGTCTAGTAAGGAATAGCAATAGACGATTATAATATTATATGGGAAGGGCTATAAAAGGGAGCACACAGGAAATGCAACCAGCATGGTCTTGGAGTAACAGGGGGACTGGAGGCAGCCAAAGAAGCAATTTTTGTTGTTGTTAATGTCATTGTTGTTGGTTGAACGTGAACTCTAACCTAGGACTGAGGGCGGTGCTAGAGTTAGTAATAGGAGTGGGAGGAGAAATGGTGTTCCAGACAGAGTATATACAAAGGTTTAGAGGCAAGGAACAGTCATTATATTAGCTTATGTCTAAGTTTGTGTTGGGAAAGAACTCTAGGAATAGAGGGGAGAAAGCACCAGATCTTGCCTTATCCTATTCAATATGATATAAAGTAAAATATCCACTCTGGTTATTCTGACATCTCAGATTATTGTGTCTAGCAGACTTCAGAGGCATATATTTATTATGTATGTCTAATGTACCCATTACACCTATACTAGGTGCTATATTTTCTATTGTAGAAATTGCTTCCAAGAGTTAACTGCTCAAAATTGGGACTTTTTAAAAAGTGTGTAAACCCTTTAGAATAACTTCGCACCAGCTTCTCCTCCCAATTATTGAGATGCTGTCATTTCCCTTATCTCTTGGCCTGATGAAACCTAAGAATGCTTCTCTAACACCTTCCCTCATTGTACATGCTGTTCGAATGTATTTTTGTTTTGTGACATGAGCAAAACTTATGGTTTCAACTTAAGCCATTTAAGGTCCTTTCTTGGTATCATGAAATACAGAAAAAAAAATGAATTTCCTTTCATCATGAAGTTGTAAGAAGAAAAGGTATGTGATGGCAAATTATTTTGAGGGACTTCAAACATTCTTTCCCTCCTCTATTTGTATTTCTTTCTTGCCTAGCACATCCATTCTATGCCTATCTATCTAGGTTCCTTATATTGGAAAACTCCAGCCTTGTCCTCCTAGACATTACCAACATTTTTAAATTTACCTGATGGAGTTCCCTTTCTTATCAAAATTTGCTACTCTTCTGTCTTTTCTTTCACTGGCCCTTGCTAGAAGAACAGTTACGTAATATAATTATGGTTACAGGAGTGTAAAATAGCCTATTCTATTATAGTTCTAATATAATGTATACATGTAGAGGGACTACAAGAGTTCTGGAATGAAAACCATAAAACTGAGATTTTATGCAAACCATCCTTATAACAGACTAGATCAGTGGTTTTCAAACTGTGTTTCATAAAATTTAGGTTTGATCGAGGTGCCATTGGGCACCCTGGGATGGGTGGTAGCAAGAGGGACACTAAGTGTATATGGTTTTATGTCTCTTTACTTCCTATTTAACCAAAGAAATTATTTTTTTTCTGTTTTCAATCAGGATTCCAAGTAAGATTTTATAAAATCGATTAACCTCTGAATTACAACATTCTTAAGTGTATAAACTTTCTCTTATATATTATGTACTCCTCCTCATGTTAGTACGGATCCTGAAACTTCGCAGATACTCAAAAAACATTTTAAAAGACTGAGTGAATGAGCAAATTAATGAAGTAAATATATAAGAATTTCAACCCCCTCCTGCTTATGTCAATCACTGAATTGGCACCATAGTTCTCAGGCACCTGAGGCAACATGTATCTTCTTTAAATTCATTTCCTTTAGTTGTTTTTCATGCTAACATTTTAGTGACTTCATCTAATTTCTTTTTCTGTAGCATTTCAGATCTTATTAAACTTGAGGATTATCACTAATTTTATTATCATCCATGTTAACATAATTATTACTGTTTCTACTAATATTAATAACAGAACTATTATTAAATGTTTATTTTACATATATTAATTTCTTTAATATTCACCAGAAATTTATAAGATAGGTGATATCTCCATTTTTGTATAGAGAAATAAAAATCAAATAATATGCCCAAGGTATACATAATCAGTGAGAGAAGGAGCTGGGATTCAAATCCAGTTTGATCTGATTCCAAATTGCATGTTCTAAACTATCACAGTAAGCTATACAGCCTTCCTCTACACTATACTGCTCTTTAAATTCCATTTCTTCATTTATCTTTAAATACACTGGCATAATCAATAACTGTATTCACTTAGCTCTTCGTGTGAGAAGAAATCTATGCTTACTGACCTCTTTGTCTCTACATTGCTGCATCATGATTCTTAGTATACGGGTAAGAAAGAGCATCTCCAATTATAATTGTTGACATTTCTTAACAGTAAGCTTCAGTTCTGCAAGCTTGGCTGAGTACCACTTTAATTAAGGAAAGGTGGGGATGATGAAGGCTGGTAGTTCAGTGCACCAGCCTATGCTGTATCCAGCCATGGATGGTTGAACTTGGGTGCTAAAATATCCAAATAGCTCCTCCATAATTCTACCTTCTGATAATCAGTTAAATTCTTCAAAAACAGGTTATGCACTTTTTTAGGTAGACTATGCATTCACATGGTTCTAGACAATCCCAAACTGACAATAGAAGCCATTTATTCACTAGTGAACTGAATTAATACCACTGTGTCTGTCTGTTGATAGTAACACATAGGTCAGTACACTTTAAATGAAGTATTCAGGGTAGCTTCAGACAACTAAGATCTTACACAGGATAGTCTGTAAACTTAGGAACTAAGTCTTCATTATATAAAGAAGCTTTAGACAAGTGGGACACTGGATAAGCACATATAAAGAATCACTAATAAAGCAGAATATATCAAAATAATGAGACAAAAAAGCCTAAGTGAAGGTGACAAGAAAGCAAAACATGAAGTTGAACCATGAGACATTGCCATTTTGTAAATCAAAACTGGTTGAATATTAGCAATTTCATATGGTTCAACATAATACTTGTTTCCTCAGAGATGGAGAAGGGGAAAATAAACACAGTGGAATCTGACAAGTCTTCAAAATGTGAAACTGAAAACTACTGGAGGGAAGGGGAACAAAGAATCCATAATTTCTTTTCTGACTCTTAGACCTATTCTAAACATTATACTCTTACTGAGAAAAGATCCTGGTGGTTTCTGAAAAAGAATATCTTCTTTTGGTCTCTGTGGTCAGAGTATTGGATATAGTGGATTGGAATGGAAAATAGATGAAGCAAACTGTTCCTGGATGAATCTAGTCACTGTGGGATTTTTCTGAAGGTCACTTGGGTTTTGCTTAGCTATACCATCTGTGTGGTCTCTGTAGTGTTTTAATCTAGGATCAGCAAATATTTCCTATAAAGAGGCAGAAAATAAATATTTTAGGTATTACAGGCCACAAATGCTCTCTGTCACATATTATTTTATTTTGTTGTTAACAATACATTAAAAATGTAAAAGTCATTCTTAGCTTAAGGGCTGTACAAAAACAGGCAACAGACTGAATATGGTCTGTGGGTGTAGTTTGCTGACCCCCATCTTAGATGAAGATTTGGACATTTCATGTTTTCTTCTTTCTGATTCCCGTCCTTTTGTTTTCCTACTTGCAATTCTTTCTCCCTCTCCTTCCTCCATTTTTCACAGTTCACACAAGAGTATCACCCTATCTCTGCCAATGAAAACTATAGGAACCTGGGTAAGTCACTTCTGTGGATAGTACATTCTCATTAGGAACATAACTTTGGACTCTGTGATTGCTAAGGTCCCTCCCAGTTCTGACATACTTTGATGATATTTTTAACTAATGGATGGAAAAATAAACGGAAAAGGATGCAGAGACATATACTGGGAGATCTACAGTTTTAAAGGGGAAAATAGATTTTACTAAAGATATAATTCCTGAATTGATTTTTTCCCCTCATACTGGGGGTTCAGAAACATTTACTCTGCTAAAGAAAACAGAAGACAAAATATTCCTATATTCTGAAAATAGGCTATTCCCTATACCCTTATAACTTTTTTTACCTTTTATTTATTAATTATTTTTGTAAACGTTTTTTTAACACCTTTATTGGAGTATAATTGCTTTACAATAGTGTGTTAGTTTCTGCTGTATAACAAAGTGAATCAGCTATACATATACATATATCCACATATCTCCTTGCTCTTGCATCTCCTTCCCACCCTCCCTACGCCACCCCTCTAGGTAGTCACAAAGCACCAAGCTGATCTCCCTGTGCTATGTAGCTGCTTCTAACTAGCTATATATTTTACGTTTGGTGGTGTGTATATGTCCATGCTACACTCTCATTCCTCCCAGCTTACAATTCATCCTCACTGTGTTCCCAAGTCCATTCTCTACATCCGCGTCTTTATTCATGTCCTGCCCCTAGGTTCTTCAGAACGATTTTCTTTTTTAAGATTCCATATATATGTATTAGCATATGGTATTGGTTTTTCTCTTTCTGACTTACTTCACTCTGTATGACAGTCTCTAGGTTCATCCACCACACTAAAAATAACTCAATTTTGTTTCTTTATATGGCTGAGTAATATTACATTGTATATATGTGCCACATCTTCTTTACCCATTCATCTGTTGATGGACACTTAGGTGGCTTCCATGTCCTGGATATTGTAAACAGAGCTGCAATGAATATTGTGGTACATGTCTCTTCTTGAATTATGGTTTTCTCAGGGGACACGCCCAGTAGTGAGATTGCTGGGTCGTATGGTAGTTCTATTTTTAGCTTTTAAAGGAACCTCCATACTCTTCTCCATAGTGGCTATATCAATTTCCATTCCCACCAACAGTGCAAGAGGGTTCCCTTTCCTCCACACCCTCTCCAGCATTTATTGTTTGTACATTTTTTGATGATGGCCATTCTGACTGGTGTGAGGTAATAACCCATTTTAGATTTGATTTGCATGTCTCTAATAATTAGTGATGTTGAGCATCCTTTCATGTGTTTGTTGGCAATCTGTATATCTTCTTTGGAGAAATGTCTATTTAGGTCTTCTGCAAAATTTTGAATTGGATTGTTTGTTTGTTTAACCTTGAGCAGCATGAGCTGCTTGGAAATATTGGAGATTACTCCCTTGTCAGTTGCTTCATTTGCAAATATTTTCTCCCATTCTGAGGGTTGTCTTTTGGTCTTGTTTATGGTTTCCTTTGCTGTACAAAAACTTTGAAGTTTCATTACGTTCCATTTGTTTAATTTTGTTTTTATTTCCATTTCTCTAGGAGGTGGGTCAAAAAGGATCTTGCTATGATTTATGTCATAGATTGTTCTGCCTCTGTTTTCCTCTAAGAGTTCTGTAGTGTCTGGCCTTATATTTAGGTCTTTACTCCATTTTGAGTTTATTTTTCTGTATGGTGTTAGGGAGTGTTCTAATTTCATTCTTTTACATGTAGCTGTCCAGTTTTCCCACCACCACTTATTGCAGAGGCTGTCTTTTCTCCATCGTATATTCTTGCCTACTTTTAAAAAATAAGGTGACCATATGTGCATGGGTTTATCTCTCAGATTTCTATCCTGTTCCATTGATCCATATTGTTGTTTTAGTGCCAGTATCATACCGTCTTGATTACTGTAGCTTTGTAGTATAGTCTGAAATCAGGGAGCCTGATTCCTCCTGCTCCGTTTTTCTATCTTAAGATTGCTTTGGCTAGTCAGTGTCATTTGTGTTTCCATACAAATTGTGAATTTTTTGGTTCTAGTTCTGTGAAAAATGCCATTGGTAGTTTGACAGGGATTGCACTGAATGTGTAGATTGCTTTGGGTAGTAGAGTCGTTTTCACCATGTTGATTCTTCCAATCCAAGAATATGGTATATCTCTCCATCTGTTTGTATCATCTTTAATTTTTTTATCAGTGTCTTATAATTTTCTGCATACAGGTCTTTTGTCTCCTTAGGTAGGTTTATTCCTAGGTATGTTATTCTTTTCATTGCAGTGGTAAATGGGAGTATGTCCTTAATTTCTCTTTCATATTTTTCATCATTAGTGTATAGGAATGCAAGAGATTTCTGTGCATTAATTTTGTATCCTGCTACTTGACCAAATTCATTGATTAGGTCTAGTAGTTTCTGACAGCATCTTTAGGATTCACTATGCATAGTATCATGTCATCTGCAAACAGTAACAGCTTTACTTCTTCTTTTCTGAATTGGATTCTTTTATTTCCTTTTCTTTTCTGATTGCTGTGGATAAAACTTCCAAATTTATGTTGAGTAATACTGCTGAGAGTGGAAAACCTTGTCTTGTTCCTTATCTCAGAGGAAATGGTTTCAGTTTTTCACCATTGAGAATGATGTTGGCTGTGGGTTTGTCATATATGGCCTTTATTATGTTGAGGTAAGTTCCCTCCATGCCTACTTTCTGGGTTTTTTTTTTTTTTATCATAAATGGGTGTTGAATTTTGTCAAAAGCTTTTTCTGCATCTCTTGAATTGATCATATGGTTTTTCTCCTTCAATTTGTTAATACGATGTATCACATTGATTGATTTGGGTATATGGAAGAATCCTTGCCTTCCTGGGATAAACCCCACTTGACCATGATGTATTATCCTTTTAATGTGCTGTTGGATTCTGTTTGCTTGTATTTTGTTGAGGATTTTTTCATCTATGTTCATCAGTGATATTCACCTATAGTTTTCTGTCTTTGTGACATCTTTGTCTGTTTTGGTATCAGGGTGATGGTTTGGGTGTTTTCCTCCCCCTGCTATATTTTGGAAGAGTTTGAGAAGGATAGGTGTTAGCTCTTCTTTAAATGTTTGATAGAATTCACCTGTGGAGCCATCTGGTCCTGGGCTTTTGTTTGTTGGATTTTTTTTTTTTTTTATGGTACACGTGCCTCTCACTGTTGTGGCCTCTCCCGTTGCAGAGCACAGGCTCTGGACGTGCAGGCCCAGTAGCCTTGGCTCATGGGCCCAGCTGCTCCATGGCATGTGGGACCCTCTCGGACCGGGGCATGAACCCGTGTCCCCTGCATCGGCAGGAGGACTGTCAACCACTGTGCCACCAGGGAAACCCTGGAATATTTTTAATCACAGTTTCAATGTCAGTGCTTGTGATTAGTCTGTTCATATTTTCTATTTCTTCCTGGTTCAGTCTCAGATGGTTGTGCTTTTCTAAGAATTTTTTCATTTCTTTCAGGTTGTGCATTTCATTGGCCTATAGTTGTTTGTAGTAATCTCTCATGATCCTTTGTATTTCTGCAGTGTCAGTTGTTGCTTTTCCTTTTTCATTTCTTATTCTATTGATTTGAGTCTTCTCCCTTTTTTTCTTGATGAGTCTGGCTAATGGTTTATCAATTTTATTTATCTTCTCAAAGAACCAGCTCATAGTTTTATTGAAGTTTGTTATTGTTTCCTTCACTTCTTTTTAATTTTTTTCTGATCTGATCTTTATGATTTCTTTCCTTCTGCTAACTTTGGGGTATTTTTGTTCTTATTTCTCTAATTGCTTTAGGTGTATGGTTAGGTTGTTATTTGAGATGTTTCTTGTTTCTTAAGGTAAGATTTTATTGCTATAAACTTCCCTCTTAGAACTGCTTTCACTGCATCCCATAGGTTTTCGGTCGTCGTGTTTTCATTGTCATTTGTATCTAAGTATTTTTTGATTTCCCCTTTAATTTCTTCAGTGATCTCTTGGTTATTTAGTAGTGTATTGTTTAGCCTTCATGTGTTTGTATTTTTTACAGATTTTTTCTTGTAATTGATATCTAGTCTCATAACAATGTGTTCGGAAAGGTTACTTGGTATGATTTCAAATTTCTTAAATTTACCAAGGCTTGATTTGTGACCCAAGATATGACCTATCCTGGAAAGTGTTCCATGAGCACTTGAGAAGAAAGTGTATTCTGTTGTTTTTGGATGGAATGTCCAATAAATATTAATTAAGTCCATCTTGTTTAATGTATCATTTAAAGCTGTGTTTCTTTATTTTTCATTTTGCATGACCTGTCCATTGGTGAAAGTGTGGTGTTAAAGTTCCCTACTATGATTGTGTTGCTGTTGATTTCCTATTTTATGGCTGTTAGCATTTTTCTTATCTATTGTGGTATTCCTATGTTCAGTGCAAAAATATTTACAATTGTTATATCTTCTTTTTGGATTGATCCCTTGATCATTATGTAGTGTCCTTTATTTTCTTTTATAATAGTATTTATTATAAAGTCTATTTTGTCTGATATGAGAATTGCTACTACAGCTTTCTTTTGATTTCCATGTGCATAGAATATCTTTTTCCACCCCCTCACTTTCAGTTCTTATGTCTCCCTAGGTCTGAAGTTGTTCTCTGGCAGACAGCATATATACAGGTCTTGTGTTTGCATCCATTTTGCCACTCTATGACTTTTGGGGGGAGCATTTTATCCACTTACAGTTAAGGTAGTTATCTATATGTGTGTTCCTATTACCACTTTCTTAATTGTTTTGGGTTTGTTATTGTAGGTCTTTTCCTTCTCTTGTGTTTCTTGCCTGTAGAAATTCATTTAGCATTTGTTGTAAAGCTGATTTGATGGTGCTGAGTTCCCTTAGCTTTTGTTTCTCTGTAAAGATTTTAATTTCTCTGTCAAATCTGAATGAGATCCTTGCTGGGTAGAGTAATCTTGCCTGTAGGTTTTTCCCTTTCATCACTTTAAATATATCCCGCCACTCTCTTCTGACTTGCAGAGTTTCTGGTAAAAGATCAGCTATTAACCTTTTGGGAATTCCCTTGTATGTTATTTGTTGTTTTTCCCTTGCTGCTTTTAATATTTTTCTTTGTATTTAACTTTTGATCGTTTGATTAATACATGTCTTGGTGTGTTTCTCCTTGGGTTTTTCCTGTATGGGACTCTCTATGCTTCCTGGACTTGATTGACTATTTCCTTTCTCATATTAGGGAAGTTTTCAACTATAATCTCTTCAAATATTTTCTCAATCCCTTTCTTTTTCTCTTCTTCTTCTGGGACCTCTGTATTTCTAATTTTGGTGTATTTAATGTTGTCCCAGAGGTCTCTGAGACTGACCTCAATTATTTTCATTATTTTTTCTTTATTGTGCTCTGTGGTAGTTTTTTTCCACTGTTTGATCTTCCAGGTTACTTATCTGTTCCTCTGCTTTAGTTATTCTGATATTGATTCTTTCTAGGGATTTTTAAATTTTATTTATTTTGTTGTTCTTCATGGTTTTTTTGCTCTTTAGTTCTTCTAGGTCCTTGTTTAGCATTTCTTGTATTTTCTCCATTCTATTTCCAAGATTTTGGATCACCTTTACTACTATTACTCTGAGTTCTTTTTCAGGTAGATGGCTTATTTCCTCTTCTTTTGTTTGGTCAGGTGGGTCTTTACCTTTCTCCTTCTTCTGCTGTGTTTCTCTGTCTTCTCATTTTGCTTAACTTACTGTGTTTGGGGTCTCCTTTTCACTGGCAGCAGGTTCCTAGTTCCCATTGTTTTTGGTGTCTGCCCCCAGTGGGTAAGGTTGGTTCAATATGTTGTGTAGGCTTCGTGATGGAGGGGACTGGTGCCTGTGTTCTGCTGGATGAGGCTGGATCTTGTCTTTCTGCGGCAGGACTGCATCTGGTGGTGTGTTTTGTGGTATCTGTGACCTTATTATAATTTTAAGCAACCTTTCTGCTAATGGGTGGTGTTGTGTTCCTGTCTTGCTATTGGCATATGGTATCCAGCACTGTATCTTGCTGGTCGTTGAGTACAGCTGGGTCTTAGCGTTGAGATAGAGGTCTCTAGGAGAGCTTTTGCTGTTTGATATTATGTGGAGCTGGGAGGTCTCTGGTGGACCAACGTTCTGAACTTTGCTCTCCCTCCTCAGAGGCTCAGGCTTGATGCCTGGCCGGAGCACCAAGACCACGTCAGCCAAACAGCTGGCCTCAAACAATCCCAGTTTCACCTTTGCCAAATTGTGGAAGAATGTTTACATCTGCTCTTGCCTGGCTTCAAAATTCTGCCCATTCGGAGGACCGTGCTGCTCCCTATATCCTTATCTTAAGCTTGTTGCTTTCCTTCAAGATTTAGTGGAAGTCTTCCAGCTGGGATCTTTCCATTTGCCATTGACCATGACATCCAAAAGAAAGGAGGAGATGAAGTCAGATTTCTCCCTCCTCTTCTTCCTGAGAGCAAAATAAAATATACTTCTAATGACTTTGGACAAATATCCTATCCCCCAAATTTTACATTTGAGATTATGCAGTTACTTGTGCAGAATGTAAAATGAGATCCTATCTAGTCAGTTGTATCTTCAATTATTATTGTTAAACAAAAGGCTTTTTCCTCTTGGGTTTCTAGGCTACCTATTACAGTCTTAATCAGATCACCAATTGATTTCTGCAATATTTGACTACAACAGTGGTTTTCACTTATATTTCTGAATAAGTTGTGAAAACAATGGTAACATAAAATAAATAAATAGACATCACCTCTCCTTTTACTGTCTCTCAAATGACTGTACAACTTCCCCATCGTGGTCAGGTCACATGTAGTCCCAGGGAATATTAAAACAGAAAAGTATTTAATTCCGTTTTCTTAATTTTGAGATGATACTAAAGCCCAGATATGAAACGACTTGCCCTACTTAATCAGCTATTTAGTGTCTGGGCCAGGACTAAAATCCAGGCCTTCTAACTTTCAGTCTGGGCTTTTCCAATCATACCACACGTCATGGCCACTCAAAGTAACTTAAAAAAAAAACTGTCTACAAGACTCATAAGTCCATGGTTGTGACTAGCAGAGAGCATATCTATGTTTCTCACTTGGTTTTTAACAGAGATGAAGACATCTATTTTAAAAATTCTAGGGTAAGATGCAAAAGGGGAAGTTGCTCTTTTGAGCAATCAGCTCTAGGGCTCCAGAAAGATGAATGTATTCTTTCCTTAGCTACTAGTACTAACCAGAAACAATTTATGGAATTTCTAGTTAAAACCTCATACGCTTAGACACCTTGGCAAATAATTAGCAGAGGAAATGCATAGAGTGCCCTTGCCACTTACTTCTGCATCCCACACCCAGCTCAGCACATAAAGAGAAACCTCAATAACCTATCCTTTAGGGAGAGATATATAACTTTCATGATCTGACTTGGCCCTTTTAAGCACTCTGCTATAGCATTTGAATCAAAGGAAGATGTAAACTGGCAGATAGCAGGGACCACATCTCTTTAATTTGTATTGTATAGTACTTAGCATGGTGCCATGTATATATGAACCCTTGATAAATATCACTAGAGGAGAAATGCGTTCCAAATGCATTTGTTGGCAATAGACTTAGTTTTCATCCCTTTACTGATTGGGGAGCTAAATGTCACATCCTTCCCACTTTATGCTTCTTAAACAAAGAATTCACCCTTCCTCTTAGTATAAGAAAAATAAATTTAATGCAAGTAAACCAGTCTTATAAGTGAGAGAACTTCACAGAAGGGCAGAATGAGAATAAAAAATCTGTCTCAACTACAGGTCACCCAAAACAAGATTTAGAGAGCCTAGCTGATATCCTTCAGGACAATAACATTTTCCTCTCACTTTTTTCAGTAGTGGGCAAGGAACTTTCTCAGTTTCAGCAACATATCAAACATGACATTAAATCAGATTGTACTGTCAAAGGAGGGATTTACCAATTCTATCGAACTCCATTCTTTCTTAGTCTCAGGTATCTACATCCATTAA
Organism: Leucopleurus acutus; assembly: GCF_964270905.1. NCBI lineage: Eukaryota > Metazoa > Chordata > Mammalia > Artiodactyla > Delphinidae > Leucopleurus > Leucopleurus acutus. Next base: position 85,621,263 of record NC_139148.1, read on the forward strand.
CTTGAGTGGGGACTCTGAACTGCAGGCAAGTAAGGAATTGGTTATATAAGTGAATAAAAATCTCTTCATGATATTTTATTCTTAAATCTCAACAAATCTGTGTGGGTCACTGTGGAGAAACCAAAACTTAATCAAACCAAGTGAACTCTGGAATCTAAAAGGAAAATATCAAAGTGAAATAGCTCATCTTAGTTCATTATCCAGGCTAAAAAGAGAGTAAAATAGTAAGAAGTTATTTTGATTCAAAATATACCTGCCTTAGAAATATAGGCAGGGATACTTTTAAATATAAGCCTTTCATCTGGCTTGTGTCTCTTTAAGCAGCTCTCAAAAAAATTAGTGAAATAACTATCATCAGTTTTAAACAAAGAGTCCCAATCCTAAGCCAGTGCTGGCAGAGCCCTCACAGTAGTACCGCTATTACATTCATGTGAGTAACCTAGCTATAAAATACAAATATTTTGTCCTTATAGTTCTCTTTCATCTATCTATCTATCTATCTACTTATCATCTATCTATGTATTGGTTTTTTATTATGAATAAATTTAATTAATGTTTTTTGCAATCAGCAGCTGACACAGAAATCATCTATCTTACATAGAATGCAAACCAATAGTCCCATGTGATAGTTAGACATACAGTACATCAAGAATTATAGATGATGTGGGAAAGAAGCTTATAAGTAGAGGAGAGGAGAGGACAAAACTTGCCTGTGGGAAAATTTCTCTTACTGAGTGGTCTGTCGAATGGAGAGGCAGTTTTCAGAGCCTTTGTTCCAAGTCATTCATTCCCCAGTATATATTATGTATGAAACACATTTTAAAAGCCCATTTTATAAATGAACTAACCTCAGTCATGGCTGGAAGCAAAACCACATAGGTGATGCTATTTATCAAATAATTTTTCCTTATAGGAACAAACAGCTGAGTCGCTTTTGCCACCCACGAGGTCAAATGAATCCAAAAAGGAAGCATGGGCCAATTAACAGACTGAAGAAAACAGTGAAATGTGGCAAAAATCCAAAGAGAAAGGTGTAGAAGTTAAATTTACTTTGGCTGAGTGCAGAGCTTTAATTGGCATTTGAGCCTAATACTGCCCATTAAGACAGGAATAAAGACACAGACCTACTAAAGAATGGACTTGAGGATATGGGGAGGGGGAAGGGTAAGCTGTGACAAAGCAAGAGAGAGGCATGGGCATATATACACTACCAAACGTAAGGTAGATAGCTAGTGGGAAGCAGCCGCGTAGCACAGGGAGATCAGCTTGGTGCTTTGTGACCGCCTGGAGGGGTGGAATAGGGAGGGTGGGAGGGAGGGAGACACAAGAAGGAAGAGATATTGGAACATATGTATATGTATAACTGATTCACTTTGTTATAAAGCAGAAACTAACACACCATTATAAAGCAATTATACTCCAATAAAGATGTAAAAAAAAAAAAAGAATAGTCCAGACAACCTCCATCATCACCCATGTGCATCAGAGCCCCAGCTGAGAGGACACTGATTTTTGGTTTCCCTGTTGCCACCATAGCAGCCTGTGCATAATGTATCCTTAGGCTTTCTCTAAGCGTGTTATTCCATGTGGGGAAGTTGTGGCCTGGAAGAAGGGTCTCGGCTAAGCTACTTGGAGCATGAGATGCCTTCTTCCCAGAGGAGGAAGGGCATTGAAGGCTGCCCACCTCCACTTCCTCCAGGCAGTAGAGGGATGACAAAAAAAAAATAATAATAATGTGCTGAAAACATCCCAGTAGTTTGGTGCAATGTACAGCCACACAGTCTGCTCCTAAAGCCATGATTCCAGCTTTGAGAATTCCCAAATCTGCAGTTACAGGATGCGCCTTCTATCTCTGCATTCAAGTCCCCAGTGCCAGTGCAATAAATCTGGGAAAGCTGCAGCTCCAAAAAGCCTACTCAAGAGACAAAGCTTGAGAGGCAGACACACGGGAAAATAATTACATATGGCTTCATCTCAGCAGCAGACCACTTCCTAGAACCACAGAATGCCTTCGGACATCCTTGTCTTTGATAGAGGAACCACTAACTTCCTCTTAGTTACTAAGACTCAAAACCATTACCTGACTCTTCCTGCTTTTTGTCTTCCATACTGATATTATTAATAAAAATTCTGTTGACTTTCTTTTTATATTTTCCTGACACTATTCTCTCTTTTTCTATTAACACTCTAATTCAGGGTCTTGTTATCTCATGCATGGATTACTAAATTTTTAGCTAGCTTCTCTGACTAATGTTTCCCCATCTTAACAACTCACTCCATTAGACAGTGCTCCCTACTATTCATCCTACTCTTCATCATTTTACTCCCCTGCTGAAAAATTGTCATTGATTCCAAATGGTCAACACAAACTTTTGTTTCACTTTTAGGGTACTTGCTAACATGTTCCTGTAAAAATTTATTTCCCACTAGTGCATACGTGATGCATCTGATCAGGCTTACATTCATATTGTTAGAGGAAATATATATTCTCAATTTCACATCTCTGTGCACATAGGACCAACCACCTAGAAATTCTCTGTACCTCAGTTTCCCTCAACTGTAAAGTGGGAATGATAAGTTTGTTATAAGGATTAAGTGAGATGCTTGTTATAGTGCCTGGCACATACTAAGTTCTATTTAAGTGTTTCTAAAATACATCAATAAAATAAACATTTCCCTTTTTCCTCTGCTTTTCAAAATTCTATCAATTAACTCAGGCCCTACTTCTTATATAACTTACTCTTCATTTGCCACCCCATTGTTCACCATGTTCTGGCCCCTATGAACCCTTACCTGTGTTCTGTACTAAAAAATATAATGCTCAATTATATGTTGTTTTATTGGATTGGCCAAAATTTCATTTGGGTTTTTCCATAAGATCGTACAGAAAAACCTGAATGAACTTTTTGGCCAACCCATATATTTCTCACTGTTGTTTCAATCGTATACATTTAATCATCCTAAGTCAATTATAAGTTCTTTGAGGTCAGTTCTTTGACTCCAGTCTTCTTTAGTGCAATATTAAGTACACAGTGGGCACTAAAATATCTAATGGTTATTAGAGTAAGAGGGAAATGTACAAAATTACTGGTTGTTTAATATCAGGTAGGGTGCAGCCTGAACCAGTCTCCCTTCCTCTATTCTTTGAACTCTTTGTGAGACCTATCTGAAGGTCAACCCAATTTGATACTTCCCAGTTTCATTCTTTTCCTTTGGGAATATTCTAGAGCACACAGGACAGAAAGCACTAAACCAAATCAACATTTAGGATCTCGGCAAGACTTCCAGCTATTGTTCACTTTTTCCTTAGTAGAGACCAAGTGGACATTACTGGCTATTCTTCAAAAGTATTTTTGCCTCTATTTAGCCTATAAACTGACATCTACTCTGCCTAACAACTCACTTGTTGTCTTAGAATCTTACTTTAGTCTTACAATTCAGCAAGCACCTAGATATTTCCCACTATGCTCATATAGATCACACATTAAGTTGGTATTAAACAACTGCACGATAAAACCACAGCTAAAGTGATGTTTAGTTATGTGGCACAGGAAGCAGATCGAAGACTGAGTCTACCAACAATGTTTCAAATACTGTACTCTACCAGATCATTTCATTTAATCTTTATGCCAATGTATCCTATTAATGTGCCGTAACAAGTAGACATCATTATGGAAATTCACTGCTCAGAGAGATTAAGAAACTTACCCTGAGTCACACAGCAAGTAGAGCTGGAATTTTGTACTATAATAATTATTATTTATAACAGTTCGTATTTTTTGAGAACTCATTATGTGGCAGGCACTACAATTAATTAATTAATTTACATGTGTTCTAGTTAACATTAATGGTGGTCTCCCTGACCCCTGCAATATACTGCCTTCCGTATATTAGCAAACAGTGACAACAAGATGTTTTGAAGAGGGTGTTTTGAGAAAATGAATTTCGCTAAGTTTTAATATTTGTACAGATTTATGCAGTAGTATAAATGAGAGGAATTATGCAAAGACAACTGATAGTAACTTCTTATTTTAATGTTAAAACTTTATGCAATTTGCAAACAGAGGGATTGATTTATCTAACATGGATTGGTGTGGAAATATTTAAGATATGAATAAGTATTCAAACAGAATATGCTCAACAGGTCACACAAAATGGACAAATGAGGGAGAAAATCTTAGGCAGGGGTAGAACAAAAACAGTTCCTTTAGTCATACCAAAATATTCAGTAAACTAGTGAAGAGGAACTGACTTTTATATTAGATTTACATTATAACTATATCTTATTTTAATGCCACCTAATTTAATAATAAAATATGTTAATGACTAATAAATCATTCATAGGTTATTCAATAGTATGTCTTCTGCTATTATCACAAAAAGTCCTCCTTGTTGTAATTTATATGAAATTCTCAGTTAAAAAGGCTGCTTCAGCTTTGGTGAAAAAAAAGTACTTGAATGAGGTAGACCTGACTAACTTGCACCCATGATTCCAGTACCCTGAGGAGTCCATCTGGGTAAGCAGAATACCTTAAATAATAGTGCCTTAAGGGCTTCCCTGGTGGCACAGTGGTTGAGAGTCCGCCTGCCGATGCAGGGCACACGGGTTCGTGCCCCGGTCCGGGAAGATCCCACATGCCGTGGAGTGACTGGGCCCGTAAGCCATGGCCGCTGAGCCTGCGTGTCCGGAGCCTGTGCTCTGCAACAGGAGAGGCCACAACAGTGAGGGGCCCGCGTACTGCAAAATATATATATATATATATATATATATATATATATAAAAAAAATAAAAATAAAAAAATAGTGCCTTAAGAGAGCCTGTTCTTCTTGGATGAGCCACAGGTGATATTGACATAGACTCATTCCCTATCTTACATCTTTATAGTAACAAAGAAATTGGTTTTATTTTGCCTTAGACCTTTGATCTGTGACAAAAGAAACAAATGCTTATTTCTCATTAAAATGTGTGTATCATGTTTGGGGGCTAGCAGAGAGGCAAGCAGGTTGAAAACGCTCAGTTATATGCTCTTTTTAATAAATAGTCTTCCTCTAAATGAACTGTTTTATTTCCATTGTTTCCAATTTGACATGTGTCTTTGGATAGGTAATTTGTTTTTTTGTGTTTTAAAGGAATTTTGCATTTTTTTAAAAAAATATTTATTTATTTATCTATTTATGGCTGTGTTGGCTCTTCTTCTGTGCGAGGGCTTTCTCTAGTTGCGGCAAGTGGGGGCCACTCCTCATCGTGGTGTGCGGGGCTCTCACTATAGCGGCCTCTCTTGTTGCAGAGCACAGGCTCCAGACGCGCAGGCTCAGTAATTGTGGCTCACGGGGCTAGTTGCTCCGCGGCATATGGGAATCTTCCCAGACCAGGGCTCGAACCCATGTCCCCTGCATTGGCAGGCAGATTCTCAATCACTGCACCACCAGGGAAGCCCCAATAATTTGTTTTTTAAAACATCTTTATTGGAGTATAATTGCTTTACAATGCATGTTAGTTTTTGCTTTATAATAAAGTCAATCAGCTATACATATAGAGTTTTTTTAACATAAATTCAAATAGAATAAAAAGAATGCTCCCATCCTTGGCACCACACACATACAGACACACACATACACACACACACACACACACACACACACACACACACACTTCTTATTCCTTTATTAGTCTCAATTGTATACTCTGGCTATTTGGATAACTGCTAAATTTCACATCGGTGAGATGCCATAATTTGAAGAAAAAAATAAAGCATTTTCCTCCATATTAATAAAGGAAAAAATGATCCAATGATCAGTAATGTGTTAACTTATTTCCAAGAATATGTATTGAAAAAGGACAAATACCGATTTATAAGATATTAGGACACCTGCATCTATAACAGACTTAATCTTATACTGAGACACAGCAGGAGATTTGTAGAGGGAGTTTCAGTCCTAATTTAGTCTTTATAATGTTTATGCTTCTTTGTCTTCACGTTGCATCACTCTTGGGAAACATTTTCCCTTTAGTGATCATGACTGGTCAGTGGTCTGTCTTATATCAGAAAGTTCAATAAGCAGGTCTACAGTAAAAAAGGGGGGCTTAGGAGAAAGCAATTATTTCCCTTGAAAGTTAAGAGGAAGCATTCAACAATATTATTGACTAGACTTTGGTAACAAACTCTACTTAGTTAGGCTAAGTTTCAAGTGTGTCCAAAATACACATTCATGAGTGTTAGAAAACTGAACCATTTAACTTTGCATACAACAAGGACAATGATCCCACAGAGGTGGCCTGCTCAGCTACTTTTCTCAGGAGGTATAGCAAACAAACAAAAAAAAAGTTATTAGTTAATATTAATTTCTAGTCTATAAGTCTCCTTATCTAAATATGGGCAGAGCAGCAATATTTAGTATACCCTTGAGGATTCAAGATGGATCTAGAAAGTAAATAGTAATTTCTGCATATTAGGTCTGTTTTGATGCCTGGAGAGCTGATGTTATGGTAAACTGGTCTTTTAGCCTTTTTCTCTATAGCAAGAGATTTCAGAACCATTAAAAATCATTATTTTCTCTAGGATAAGCTTTATGATTATTATGTTTATTTATATGCTGCCTTTTTACAGAACATAATTAAGAGTATACACAAATATGAGCAGCGCAAGAAGACTTTCCTTAAATAAATGAGGAAATCATGATGAAGGAATTACAAAGTTTAGTAATGTAAAATTAATCCAGAGGTGAGGTTAGTACTGAAATTACATGCTAGGAAGTACAGAAAAAAAATAACTTGTTACATGAGCTGGGGATCATACAGTTAAAAAACTGTTCAAAAGATTTAAAATTATTTTCAGAAATTCAACCAGAGAGAAATTTTTATTGTGATTCTTCATGTGTATTATAGTGTATAATGTAATGAATAATGTCCTCAACAACTTTAAATAAAACGACCAATATCACCAGGTCATTGTATAATATATTTCAATGTATAACACTGGCATTATGCCATTATGCCTAAACTTAGTTCCATAAGAGATTTCACTTATGTTTGGGACTAGAAGTTGGTAATGGAGCAAGCAATATCATCCAAGACTGGCTTGAACCAAAGTCAAACTGAAGATTATCTAGAGGAACAGATTGCCTTTAGTTCTTTCAGGCAATCTTCCAGAGATAGTCTCTCATCTAAGTTTTGACCTGTATTTCATGATAGAAGCTTTTAGGTAATACTCTTTGGCAAGTCTGGGAGTGAAGTTAATCTATATTGCTTTTTTGATATAGGCAGACATGCTTTAATAATCAACTAAACTAGGATGGAGTCTAATCCCTCTTAATAAAATTGAGGACACTTACCTGAAGAGGAATTCACTGAATTTCTTTTTACAAAAGTGAGCCAAGGGAGTATCCGCAGGAAGGAATAAGATTTCTCCCCCAAATAGTTATGCTTCATCCCATAAAGAAACAAGCAGTCAGGTTCACAAAGTTTTATATCATAGTGCATTTCCTTATTATTTTTAACTTACATTATTTTTGTAAGCAGTATATAAGCAAATACCTTACTTATTTACCAACTAAAACTCATTGAAAACACTCATAAAACTCGAGCAATGTCATTCTCTGGTGACCTCTCTAAGACCGGCTCCTTGCAAAACATAATTGTAGTTAACTGAAGAAAGCTTTCTGTTGTATACGGTGGTTATCAATAAGCCAGTCAAGTATTGGGAAACGCCTACCAAAAATGATGATCTTTGCAAAAGTAGATCTTAAACCAATTATCCTGGAAACAATTGTATAGTGAGACCAGTCATTTCTTATGTCCACAATTAGATCATTACAGTAAAACTCTTCCATCTTCATATAGGAGCATATTTATCTGTTTAGCTTCAATAGGGGTAAAAGGGGATGCATTTGAACATTATAAGCGTGTATACATTATGTGCCTAACAGTACTTTGATTATAAAATTATAATTATGAAAAAATTATAAAATTATTTTACATGATAAGCTAAATTTGTGAGGTGATGGAAAGGATCAACTACTTCCCACAAGGATTGTTTCTTCCAATTTGGGCCATTGTACCTGTAAATCTATCACTAAGGGTTGACTCCTTTAGATATTTATTATGTGAGGAAAGAAAATAGTGTAGGTCAGTAGTTTGCAAACTGTATTTTGAATCAGAATTAACTGGGGAGCCTATTAAAGAGGCAGATTCTGTATTGTACCTCCAGATCTTCTGATTCAGTCGTTCTGGAGTTTAAACCAGGGAGCTGCATTTTAGAGATAATTCTAATGCAAGACATCAGCAGACCTCACTGTGAGTAACACTCCTTAGGACATCATCCCCTGGCACCATAACTGAGATTAGTTGGCAGCCAGCTAAAAGCCAGACCTTGGAATAATGGGACACAGAATACTTCTAGAGTTTGATAGTAGTAAACACCCACAATGGTTATGGAGAAGTGCAAATGGAATCACCTACTTCATGAGGTAGCTTGGGACCATCCTTGGCTGCCTAATCACCCAGGGTTTTACCATTTGGAGCATAGTCTCTCTAGGTATTTCCATACACTTTGAAAACCAGAAGAGCATGTATGAATAGTATAGTAGTGCAAAATATATTTGTGCCAGAATTTTCTGTACTTCACCAAAGCCAGTGCTATAGAAAGAGTTGATGATCATATCGATTTCTTAAAAAGTATCTTTTCCCCTTCCAGAATAAAAATCAGTTCACTTACCCCTTAATCAGAAAAGTAGTCGCATACTTTCATTTTTTTCAGTGTAGTAAAAATATTTAGTGACACACCTTATCTGATGTTTCTCATACAACTCACATGGCAGAAATCAACACAGCTAAAATATTGTTGCAGTAGGTCTTTCTACAACACTTATTCATTCTCAAATCCTTGGACTATAATGTGAGATATCAACATACAATAAAATGGAAAAGTACTGTTATCATTTGTCATAGCAAAAACACATTTAGCAATCAAGTAGTTGATGTAACATACCTAGTGATTCCGAAAATGAAACATTAAAGAAAAGAGTAGAGTATAACGGACAGAGAAAGAAAGCTTAGATGTTCTCAGATACAATGATGAAGTGCTCTTTATCAGAAATAAAAACTACACAGAAGTATTGCCCAATTGTTCAGGCCATACTACACCAACTCACACGTTAGACAAGATCAGAATTCTTAAGCTATAACATCTCTGAGGGAGAACACTGAAGAGAGAAAAAAAAACACAAATCGTAGGTAATAATAATAAAAATGGATAATGATTCCTTTAAACATTTACTGAGTTTCTCTTCTTTTTGGGGTATAAGTATAGGTCTGGGGTTACCAAAAATAGGACTTCTACCACCAAAGAGCCCACAATCTAGTGGAAGAGACAAAGAACGTGACAATTACAGCACAGTATTGTTAGTACAATAATAGAGATGCAGAACTTGTAAGAGAGCTCAGAATCAGGAAATAACTAACTGTGAAGAGAGGAGCTTAAGGAAGGCTTCATGGAGAATCTGGCTTTTGAATGCTGGGCAGTAATTTGTAAAGTGTTAATACCTGGGGAAGGACATAATCCCGTAGCACTATAATGGGGAATAGCTGGTGTCCACATGATGGCTGGACCCTACGAGACAGAACACTGCTAGAATTTGAGGGTAATCTGGTGAAATAAGAAAGTGCAAATGGCATCACCTACTTCATACTGTGGTTCAGGCTTACAGTATGCACTTTATCCCATTATTGGCAAGGGGATTTGCATTATTAATTTTAAGAGTAAGTTTATCTTATATAGGAGTAAATGATTACATCTAGATTTCCACTACCCAAAAGTATTATATTTTTTCCCACCATTAGCTTGGCAACCTTCTTCTCTGTGTGTGTGTGTGTGCGTGAACATGCACATGTGTTTTGAGAGGCTTTTTATTCTTCTATTCTCTGGATTGAATTCCTTTCTGTATTTTCCTTGTATTTTTCTTCTCTGGCATCGCTAAAATCTTCTTTCTACTATTATGTCCATGCCTTTCTTGTTTTTCTTAATTGCCAACTTCCAGCCAAATTCTCTCTCAGGAAACTTCCAGAGGTCTCTACCTATCCATGATTATAAGAACATCAGCAATGGAGAGTACTAATACGTTTTTCTGAGTAGCGCCAGGTGGGAAGAATGGCAGACTGAGTAGAACAGGATGTGCCTGTTCTGCTGTGATGGCTGAGGGGGTGCCCACAGCACGGAATGGGTCCCTGGACTTCGGATGTCACGCCCAGAGACAGTGTTCACTCCCCTCTGGAGGCTGGGAGTGATGAAAGATCACAGCAAGTCAGCAAAGCAAGTGCGGCAGCAGCCCTCCTCCTCTCCCACGAGGCCTGGGTGGACAAAAATGGTCCTCAAAGGAATTCATGCAGCAAGAAAATACACAGCATACCAGATTCTTTCACCAACCCAGAACAGGAACAGTCTCTTCGTGGTGTCTGTTACCCACCAAGTTAAATCTTTTAGGCACCTGGTATTTCCATTCTCAATGTGGAACCACCTTTGATGTGAAATAGCCCTGTTTCTCTCCAAGTGTTCCTTTCCTCCTCTACATTCTAAATGTTGAACACTACCTATTTGTTTTTATGTCTTGACCTAATCTAGCTACAAACTTCTCTTCTCACCTTCTTTATTTTCTGGCCTTCAAGTAATCAAGAAACATTGTAAAAAACTTCACATAATCTTGAGAAGGACAGATGCTGTAATCCTTATCCTGGTATTGCATGTGCCTAGAGGAAATGGGAAAATGCTTAAAATGGTTCCAGCTAATTTCAAAGAAAAAGGCATAAACTGCTGCCTGAAGCAGAAGGCTGGAGAAGACTGCCGATGTCATCACAAGCATCTGTTCTCATCCAAAACAGTAGAATGAGGAAGAACTCAGATTCCAGCTGCGTAACGGAAGTGGAGAAATTAAATACATAATTTTGATTAAAATCTTTCTTCTGTAACTTTCACACATATTTCTCTATAAACAATTTCCATTTTTGGCCTCAATTAAGAGTCAGTGTGGTTCAGTGAGAAAACATGAGCATATACACGCACACGTATAATAACTGGGACTATGACCTTGGGCAAGAATCTTCACCGCCATGGGCTATATAATGCTTATCTAAAAATAGCTGCACAGTAAATTCTGGGTCAATTTTGGAATATCTCTATGAAAGATCAAACATAATTTCCACTGCCCTGTTGAAAGTGTGCTGTATAAATTCAGAAAGAATATTATATTTTTACCTTCCAATAAAGATGGACAATTAACTAAAAGAAATAACAGATGGCATTTAACAGACTCGAAATGATAAAATTTTGAGTGCATAATAATTGCAAAGTTAAATTCTCACATGGTAGATATTTACAGAAGATGTGACTATGGTCTATTGCAATGATCTGTTTGAATAAACAAGAAAATTTGAGAAGTATTAGAATAAATTAGGATGATATATAGAAGAATAACTGTAGAGTAGCAAAGGTATTCCTAAACAAGACAGAAAATCTATATGCCATGAAGATTGACTAATTTGGCTATAAAATTTTCAAATCTCTGTATGACTTAAACACCACTAGCATAGCTTCATAACAAGTTATATAATTGGAATGTGTATTTTCATAATGTACAACAAAGGAAAGTAAAATTCATATATAAAGAGTTTTTATAATTCAATAAAAAATAAAACTACCCAATAGAAAATTTGCCATGCACATAAAAAGAACATTTATAAAAGAAATGCCTTCAATAAACATGACAAAGTCATCAGTCTCACAAGCTATCAGGCAATTAAAATTAAAACAACATAGTATTTTTCAACTATAGGCAAAGAGGTATTCTCAAGACATATTGACAGATGTGTAAATGATTACAGCTTGTTGGCATATAAATGATTATATCTAAAATAATGTTTCTATTACAAGAAATCTCTCTCTCTCTCCTGCAGAAACACTCACACATGTGTACAAAGATAGATAGATAAGGATTTTTTCTGCAACATTGTTCTAGTAGGAAAATACTTGAAACACCTTAATTTTCCAAAAACGAGGAGATGATAAATCGTCTCCCAACAATACGCATCTTTCATCTCTACACCATTTTGACACCTGTCAAAATTTTTCCATGAGTATTCCATTACTCAGATTAATCTGACCAATAGGGCTAGGATCAATTTGTCTCATACAACATTTAATTAATGTTACTATCAATAGGGCTCCAAGCATAAGGATGAAACCAACATATTGCCTTCAACCATGTACCTTCCCCAATCTCAAATTACTGAATCTAACCAGTTGAAAAAATACCATAACCCATCCAGGATCTACCTTAGCAAGTGTCTTAGTTTGCTTGGGCCACAATAACAAAATACGAGACTGGATGACTTAAATGACAGAAATTTATTTTCTCATAGTCTGGAGGCTAGAAATCCAAGATCAATGTTCTGGCCAATTTGGTTTCTGGTGAGTGCTCTCTTCCTGGCTTGCAGATGTCTGCCTTCTTGCTGAGTCCTCATATGGCCTTTTTTCTGTGTGCCATGGTAGGGGGAGTACAAGCTCTCTTGTGTCCTTTCTTATAAGGACAATAATACTTATGACTTAATTTAACGTTAATTACTTCTGTAAAGGTCCTATCTCTAAATACCATCACGTTGGATATTAGGACTTCAATATATGAATCTGGGGAGCAGGGAGACACAAATATTCAGTCTATAACAGAAAACCAGGTAGATTTACCCATAAGTATTTTTTATTGACCTTTCTACTTGTCCCAAGGTATTAATACAGTTACGAAAGGATGTGATTGTACAGAATCCACCTTGATTCATAAAGAGGAAATCTAGGACAATTCTATCTTCTACAACAACCCTGGCCAGTGATTTGAGACTGACTTGCATGCCTTCCATGGCCAGTGCACTGCTTCCTTAATACTCGAAGCCCTTTTATAACCATCCCTAACTAAGGTGCATATCACCATATTTTCTGCAGAGAGGCAATTTAATGCCTGGCTGCCACACAAGAAGAATAGGTGTTACACATGATGCTCATGGAAAGAAAGCATTGTTTACAATGGGTGGGGCCCCACCAGTGGTGCCTACATTAATGAGAGGACACAGGTTTATAATGCTTCCAATGCAGCCTCCCAGCCAACTGGTAAACATTAACCTTCCAGATTCAGTTTAGTAATTGAACATAGACCTTGTTTTTGGAGGGTCTGCCTGAGGGCAGTCAGTTAAATCTGTGCTACATGACTATCATCAGCAAGGCGGCAATCATCCTCCTAAGAGAATGACTGAGAAGGGGGAACATCTGAGATTATGCATGGGAGATGCAGAAGCTAGAACCATCTCCTGCTGCTTCTGATAAACTTCTCATTAAGGTTAAGGGTGATAGTGATTAATTCATGGTTGGATATAGCTAATAGGCTAGAAGAATCAGTTGTCAGTTAAATTTAAGCTTCCAGCAAGAGTTTAGGAAAGCCACACAAGGACATTTTTATTTGTGAGAAAGGCTCCAGGGTGGTTCTGAAAGACAGAATTTCAATAGTAGCCTTCCCTTGCCTATACCTCCTAGGATGTAAGGTGTTCCTCTCCTTCCGCCTTGACAATATCAGTGTATTCTACTCCAGTAACCATATTTTACCTTTTTTTCCCAGTCATCTATTTACACCTATACCTTTCATATGGAGGAGTCAGATGAAAGAGGGACAAGGACACTTTTATAAGACTTAATCAGAATTAAAGTTGAATGCATTCGACCTCCTTTTGTCCATGCTTCATCTGGAGAGTGTATCCACTCATCCAACGATAGAGTTGCTATTGTTGAGTGAAAGAACCACATATGCTCAGGAATGGTCAGGGCCAAATCATGAATTTCCAATATAGGGCATTATAATGACCCCCCATTGCTTTTGTCCTGATGATTTTCTAAGAAGCTGCTGAGAGGAGATGACTCCTTTGTGGAGAACACTAAATTCAGTGACAAAACTGCCTTCCTTAGATGGGTAGATCAGGAGGAGGTAGAAAAGATAAAGTGAAAAAACTTTTTGAGATGATTTTTGAGGTCAACAGTAACAGATAACTGTGAGTGGTAAGAAGCATAAAGTGTCCATCAGCCCATTGTTGAGTCACTTTTGTGATAAAATGTGAACCATTTGTCAGACTGCAAATGGTTCAGAAAGTTGAACATTAGTTTTAAGGGCTATGATGGCCTGGCTAGAATCAGCTAATCAGACAGAAACAGAAACTCTGTAGCCTGAAAAAGTGTCAACAGCCATGAGGCAATACACTTAGCTTTGAGAAGTGTTAAAAAATTCAATATAGTCATTCTTCCAGTAGTGGGCAGGACAATGTGACTTATGCTCTGTGGATTCTCCCACCATGAGATAACCAAGTCAACTTTTGGCAGGAATCACAAGTCTGGCATGCAGTGGTGGTGTCTGCATCAGAAACATAGATCCTTTATTTTGTGCACAGTCTATGATAGTGGATGTGTTGCCATGTGTAGTATGGTGACAGATCCAGGCAGCACTGGTGGCAATCTAATCAGTACAGATCTGAGCGGCAGCTTGATCGCAGTCAGTCCTATCTAAGAATGGGCCCTCATGTGGCATTTACATGCATGACTCTGACAGTTTGACCAGTAGCTGCAACTTGTTTCCACAACTTGCAGCCCCAAATAGGGAAGTCTTTAATCTGCCAGTCTGATTTTCTAAATGGCAATGAAACATCTAGGCCATTGGCAATAGTAAAAATATGACAAGGTTCATCCAGAAGAGTATTGACCAGAGGCATGACAACAGCCTTAAATTCTTCCTCTGAGTGGAGTGACCACATCCATTTTCAATTTTGTATAGCTGGGGCTTAGGTCTAATAGCTACCACAGTCCAGTGGACACTATTCCTTAGGAATAGCATAACTATCAGTGAAGCAGGGCTGGGCATTTAGGGGAAAAACTGGGAATTGGGGACACCATTGAATCCACAGCTTTGCTTCGGGTGGCAGAGTGGTTGATAAAATTTCCTCCAAAGGAAGAGTTGCCACACTTACACATAAAATAAAGATGCCACTGAGACCAGGCTGGCTATATTCTTGAATGTTCTATTTCCATTTAAAAAGTTAGGCTTGTTGGATCTTTCTCAACTTATTAGTCATTCAGTCTGATTTGATCCACCCCAAAATGGAAATATCAGGCAGGAGAATCACAAAGCCTCCTTGAGTTAGGTGTTCAATTTCAACAAGAGCCCCAAAAGCAAGTTAATCACTGATTTTCAAAATCAATGATGAGTCCAGAACTTCAAGGGGTGCCTCCAGGTAGAGGCTGCTTCCCTTTGCCAGATGGTTTGTTTGGAAAATTCATCATTCATAGAGATGTGTAGCTCCAAGGAGTCAATAGGGTTATGGGCCCTAAAGGTACTAGCACTTCTTTTTTTTTTTTTTTCTTTTATTTTTTTGCGATACGCAGGCCTCTCATTGCTGTGGCCTCTCCTGTTGCAGAGCACAGGCTCCAGACGCGCAGGCTCAGAGGCCATGGCTCACGGGCCCAGCCGCTCCACGGCATGTGGGATCTTCCCAGACTGGGGCACGAACCTATGTCCCCTGAATCGGCAGGCAGACTCTCAACCACTGCACCACCAGGGAAGCCCCTAGCACTTCTTTAAATGTGACTTGTTTCCAATTGGGATAATCCTCTCTGGTAAAAATAGAAAAGGAAGTACAAGCATGTAACATCGATTTCTACTGTATGCTTAGATGAATGCTTAGAGGCAAGAATAAAACTAAATGAGCCAAAAGGACCCCATTCACTAGGTCATGTAAGCTTTGCTTCCTTACTGTGAAACCCAGTCCAAAATCTATCAGTTGAATCTGGATCCTCCCTCTTGTGGTGAGACCAGGAAGGATGATGACTTGGGTGCCTGTATCCAGCAGAGTCATCAAAGTTTCAATCCTTCCCCTTCCTGAATTCCCCAGCACCCTATATTTGGGTGCATATAATTCTTGGTCCTCCTTGGGAGCAGGCTCCAGGCCTAATTATCTTTGTACTTAAAGAAGCTGAGGCTAGAGTAAAAGAAGATGAAGAAACAGGGGACATGGAAGGAAAGAGTGGTTCCATGCAAGTAAACAAGACACTGTCAGCTTTGAGAAGCCTGGGAGCTGCTCATGGCTTAAATAAATGAACTTCTAACGTTTTCAATCCACCTAAAGTTCTATATCTTCATTGTTGACACCATTTATTTTATCTTTGGAGACTCCTTGACTCAGTTGCTATAGCCACATTGCCTGTAGATGGGGCCTGGGTCTTGCTCTCCATTGTCATGATAAAATCCTTTTCTCCTTCCTCTTGGAGGAGAATAGGGATAATCAGAACATTTTGGGTGACTTGTTTTATTCTTATGCTCATTGCTCAATCTCTAAACACTCAGTAAACGGGTAGGACAGTGGTGACCTTTTACTAACCGACCCCATCATTTGTGTAATAGCAGGCACTACTGGATCTCAGATGGTCATTTCATATGACAAACCTGGCTTGAAAGGCCCTCATACTGTCTCTTCCAGAAGCCATTTCTCTGTCAGCATCCTTTCCCTATCACCAAAAGCTGTCAAGGGCAGTTAAGTGTCTGAGATTTTATTCTACATGCCAACTAAGAAGTTAGCCTTCCCCACTCTCATAGGTACTGGCAAAACACATGAGACTCCTGGTTCAGAGGCAAAGGACAACTACAGCACAGCAAGCAGCATGAGCTTCATATTTGCATCTGTCTCCCTTGACCCCAAATCGCTCAGTTGTCTCTTGAACCTAAGTAACCTAATTTATTCTTTTTTTTCATCTTTAATGGAGTATAATTGCTTTATAATGGTGTGTTAGTTTCTGCTTTATAACAAAGTGAATCAGTTATACATATACGTATGTCCCCATAACTCTTCTTTCTTGCATCTCCCTCCCTCCCACCCTCCGTATCCCACCATTCCAGGCAGTCACAAAGCACCTAGCTGATCTCCCTGTGCTAGGCGGCTGCTTCCCACTAGTTATTTACCTTACGTATGGTAGTGTATATATGTCCCTGCCTCTCTCTCACTTTGTCACAGCTTACCCTTCCCCCTCCCCATATCCTCAAGTCCACTCTCTAGTAGGTCTGTGTCTTTATTCCTGTCTTATGCCTAAGTTCTTCATAACATTTTTTTCTTAAATTCCATATATATGTGTCAGCATACGGTATTTGTCTTTCTCTTTCTGAATTACTTCACTCTGTATACAGACTCTAGGTCTATCCACCACATTACAAATAGGTCAATTTCGTTTCTTTTTAAGGCTGAGTAATATTCCATTGTATATATATGCCACATCTTCTTTATCCATTCATCCGATGATGGACACTTAGGTTGTTTCCATCTCCGGGCTATTGTAAATAGAGCTGCAATGAACATTTTGGTACATGACTCTTTTTGAATTATGGTTTTCTCAGGGTATATGCCAAGTAGTGTGATTGCTGGGTCATATGGAAGTTCTATTTGTAGTTTTTTAAGGAACCTCCATACTGTTCTCCATAGTGGCTGAACCAATTCACATTCCCACCAGCAGTGCAAGAGTGTCCCCTTCTCTGCACACCCTCTCCAGCATTTATTGTTTCTAGATTTTTTTGATGATGGCCATTCTGACTGGTGTGAGATGGTATCTCATTGTAGTTTTGATTTGCATTTCTCTAATGATTAGTGATGTTCAGCATTCTTTCATGTGTTTGCAGGCAGTCTGTATATCTTCTTTGGAGAAATGTCTATTTAGGTCTTCTGCCCATTTTTGGATTGGGTTGTTTGTTTTTTTTGCTATTGAGCTGCTTATAAATTTTGGAGATTAATCCTTTGTCAGTTGCTTCATTTGCAAATATTTTCTCCCATTCTGAGGGTTGTCTTTTGGTCTTGTTTATGATTTCCTTTGCTGTGCAAAAGCTTTGAAGTTTCATTAGGTCCCATTTCTGTATTTTTGTTTTTAATTCCATTTCTCTAGGAGATGGGTCAAAAAGGATCTTAATGTGATTTATGTCATAGAGGGCTCTGCCTATGTTTTCCACTAAGAGTTTGATAGTTTCTGGCCTTACAGTTAGGTCTTTAATCCATTTTGAGCTTATTTTTGTGTATGGTGTTAGGCAGTGATCTAATCTCATACTTTTACATGTACCTGATCAGTTTTCCCAGCAACACTTATTGAAGAGGCTGTCCTTTCTCCACTGTACATTCCTGCCTCCTTTATCAAAGATAAGGTGACCAAAGGCATGTGGGTTTATCTCTGGCCTTTCTATCCTGTTCCATTGATCTATCTTTCTGTTTTTGTGCCAGTACCATACTGTCTTGATTACTGTAGCTTTGTAGTCTAGTCTGAAGTCAGGAAGCATGATTCCTCCAGCTCTACTTTTCATTCTCAATATTGCTTTGGATATTCAGGGTCTTTTGTGCTTCCATACAAACTTTGAAATTTTTTTTGTTGTAGGTCTGTGAAAAATGCCAGTGATAGTTTGATAGGGATTGCATTGAATCTGTAGATTGCTTTGTATAGTAGAGTCATTTTCAGTGTTGATTCTTCCAATCCAAGAACATGATATATCTCTACATCTATTTTTATCAAGTTTAATTTCCTTCATCAGTGTCTTATAATTTTCTGCATACAGGTCTTTTGTCTCCTAAGGTAGGTTTATTTCTAGATATTTTATTCTTTTTGTTGCAATGGTAAATGGGAGTGATTTCTTGATTTCATTTTCAGATTTTCATCATTATTGTATAGGAATGCCAGAGATTTCTGTGCATTAACTTTGTATCCTGCTACTTTACCAAATTCATTGATTAGCTCTAGTAGTTTTCTGGAAGCATCTTTAGGAGTCTCTATGTATAGTATCATGTCATCAGCAAACAGTGACAGCTCTACTTCTTCTTTTCCGATTTGGATTCCTTTTATTTCCTTTTCTTCTCTGATTGTTGTGGCTGAAACTTCCAAAACTATGTTGAAAAAGAGTGGTGAGAGTGGGCAACCTTGTCTTTTCCTGATTTTAGTGGAAATGCTTTTAGTTTTTCACCATTGAGGACGATGTTGGCTGTGGGTTTGTCATATATGGCCTTTATTACGTTGAGGAAAGTTCCCTTTCTGCCTACTTTCTCCAGGGTTTTTATCATAAATGGGTTTTGAATTTTCTCAAAAGCTTTCTTTGCATCTATTGAGATGATCATATGGTTCTCTTCCCTCAATTTGTTAATATGGTGTATCACATTGATAGATTTGCGTATATTGAAGAATCCTTGCATTCCTGGAATAAACCCCACTTGGTCATGGTGTATGATCCTTTTAACGTGCTGTTGGATTCTATTTGCTGGTATTTTGTTGAGGATTTTTTTATCTATGTTCATCGGTGGTGTTGGCCTGTAGTTTTCTTTCTTTGTGACATCCTTTTCTGGTTTTGGTATCAAGGTGATGGTGGCGTCATATAATGGGTTTGGGAGTGTTCCTCCTTCTGCTATATTTTGGAAGAGTTTGAGAAGGACAAGTGTTAGCTCTTCTCTAAACGTTTGATAGAATTCGCCTGTGAAGCCATCTGGTCCTGGGCTTTTGTTTGTTGGAAGATTTTTAATCACAGTTTCAATTTCAGTGCTTGTGAATGGTCTATTCATATTTTCTATTTATTGCTGACTCAGTCTTGGCAGGTTGTGCATTTCTAAGAATTTGTCCATTTCTTCCAGGTTGTCCAGTTTATTGGCCTCGAGTGGCTTGTAGTAATCTCTCATTATCTTTTGTATTTCTGAAGTGTCAGTTGTTACTTTTTTTGCATTTTTTTTTTTGATTTGAGTCTTCTCCCTTTTTCTCTTGATGAGTCTGGCTAATGGTTTATCAATTTTGTTTATCTTCTCAAAGAAACAGCTTTTAGTTTTATTGATCCTTGCTATCATTTCCTTCATTTCTTTTTCATTTATTACTTAACTGATTTTTATGATTTCTTTCCTTCTGCTAACTTTGGGTTTTTTTGTTCTTCTTTCTCTAATTGCTTTAGGTGCAAGTTTAGGTTGTTTATTCGAGATGTTTCCAGTTTCTTAAGGTAGGCTTGTATTTCTATAAACTTTCGCCTTAGAACTGCTTTTGCTGCATCCCATAGCTTTTGGGTCCTCGTGTCTCTATATTCATTTGTTTCTAGGTATTTTTTGATTTCCTCTTTCACTTCTTCAGTGATCACTTCATTATTAAGTAGTGTATTGTTTTGCCTCCATGTTTGTATTTTTTACAGATCTTTTCCTGTAATTGATATCTAGTCTCATAGCGTTGTGGGTGGTCAGAAACGACACTTGATACAATTTCAATTTTCTTAAATTTACCAAGGCTTGATTTGTGACCCAAGATACGATCTACCCTGGAGAATGTTCCATGAGCACTTGAGAAAATGTGCATTCTTTTGTTTTTGGATGGAATGTCCTATAAATATCAATTAAGTCCATCTTGTTTAATGTATTATTTAAAGCTTGTGTTTCCTTATTTATTTTCATTTTGGATGATCTGTCCATTGGTGAAAGTGGGGAGTTAAAGTCCCCTACTATGAATGTGTCACTGTTAATTTCCCCTTTTATGGTTGTTAGTATTTGCCTTATGTATTGAGGTGCTCCTATGTTGCATGCATAAATATTTACAATTGTTATATCTTCTTCTTGGATTGATCCCTTCATCATTATGTAGTGCCCTTCTTTGTCTCTTCTAATAGTCTTTATTTTAAAGTCTATTTTGTCTGATATGAGAATTGCTACTCCAGTTTTCTTTCAGTTTCCATTTGCATGGAATATCTTTTTCCAACCCCTTACTTTCAGTCTGTATGTGTCTCTAGGTCTGAAGTGGGTCTCTTGTAGACAGCATATATATGGGTCTTGTTTTTCTATCCATTCATCCAGTCTGTGTCTTTTGGTGGGAGCATTTAAACCATTTTTATTTAAGGTATTTTTCAATATGTATGTTCCTATTCCCATTTTCTTATTTGTTTTGGGTTCGTTATTGTAGGTCTTTCCTTGTCTTGTGTTTCTTGCCTAGAGAAGTTCCGTTAGCACTAGGAGAACTCTTGTGGACCAGTGTCCTGAAGTTGTCTCTCCCATCTCAGAGCCACAGCACTGACTCCTGGCTGCAGCACCAAGAGCCTTTCATCCACATGGTTCAGAATAAAAGGGAGAAAAATTAGAAAGAATGAATTAGTAGAAGAAGAAAGAAAGAAAGAAAGAAGAAGAAAGAAAGAAAGAAAGGAAGAAAGGAAGAAAGAAAGAAAGAAAGAAAAAATAAGGGAAAAAGGAAGGAAGGAGGGAGGGAGGACAGAAGGAAGGAAGGATGGAAGGAAGGAAAGAAAGAAAGAAAGAAAGAAGATAAAGTAAAATAAAGTAATATAAAATATAATAAAGTTATTAAAAAATAATTATCATTTAAAAATTTTTTTTAAAATTCGGACAGATAGAACCCTAGGACAAATGGTGGAAACAAAGCTATACAGACAAAATCTCACACAGAAGCATACACATACACATTTACAAAAAGAGGAAAAGGGGAACAAATCATAAATCTTGCTCTCAACATCTACCTCCTCAGTTTGGGATAATTCGTTTTCTATTCATGTATTCCACAGATGCAGGGTACATCAAGTTGATTGTGGAGCTTTAATCTGCTGCTTCTGAGGCTGCTGGGGGAGATTTCCCTTTCTCTTCTTTGTTCTCACAGCTCCCAGAGGCTCAGCTTTGGCTTTGGCCCCGCCTCTGTGTGTAGGTCGCAGGAGGGCGTCTGTTCTTCGCTCAGAGAGGACGGGGTTAAAGGAGCAGCTGCTTCGGGGACTCTGGCTCATTCAGGCCAGGGGGAGGGAGGGCCACGAGTGCAGGGCGAGCCTGCAGCGGCAGAGGCCTGTGTGACGTTGCACCAGCCTGAGGCACGCCGTGCGTTCTCCCGGGGAAGTTGTCCCTGGATCCCGGGACCCCGGCAGTGGCGGGCTGCACAGGCTCCCTGGAAGGGGGGTGTGGATAGTGACCTGTTTTCGCACACAGTCTTCTTGGTGGCGGCAGCAGCAGCCTTAGCATCTCATGCCCGTCTCTGGGGTCTGCGCTATTAGCTGCGGCTCGCGCCTGTCTCTGGAGCTCCTTCAAGCAGCGCTCTTAATCTCCTCTCCTCACGCACCAGGAAACAAAGAGGGAAGAAAAAGTCTCTTGCCTCTTTGGCAGGTTCAGACTTTTTCCCGGACTCCCTCCCGGCTAGCCGTGGTGCACTAACCCCTTCAGGCTGTGTTCACGCAGCAACCCCAGTCCTCTCCTTGCACTGTGACCGAAGCCTGAGCCTCAGCTCCCAGCCCCGCCTGCCCCGGCGGGTGAACAGAGAAGCCTCTCTGGCTGGTGAGTGCCAGTCGGCACCGATACTCTGTGCGGGAATCTCTCCGCTTTGCCCTCCGCACCCCTGTTGCTGTGCTCTCCTCCACGGCTCCAAAGCTCCCCCCCCTCTGCCACCCAAGTCTCTGCCCGTGAAGGGGCTTCTAGTGTGTGGAAACCTTTCTTCCTTCACATCTCCCTCCAACTGGTGCAGGTCCCGTATCCTTTTGTCTCTGTTTATTCTTTTTTCTTTTGCCCTACCCCAGAACGTGGGGAGTTTCTTGCCTTTTGGGATGTCTGAGGTCTTCTGCCAGCGTTCAGTAGGTGTTCTGTAGGAGTTGTTCCACGTGTAGATGTATTTCTGGTGTATTTGTGGGGAGGAAGGTGATCTTCGCTTCTTACTCTTCTGCCATCTTCCCCTCGTCCCCCCTGATTTGTTCTTGATGGGTCTCCTTGTTGCGGGTGTGCGAATGTCTGTCAGTGTTCTAAAAGGAATAATCTCTGTCAGCACCTAGATTCAGGCTGATTGGAAGCCAGATCCCCAGGCAGCAGCTTTTAAATTATGCAAATATATATGGTCCTGTGGTACTACAATCGTAGGTCCTGCTAACTTCCAGACCAGGGGATCTGGAGGCATCCCTTGGCTGACAATTGCAAAAATTTGGGCTTTAGATGAGCATATAAGTTCCTTTCTGGGAGGTACCAGTAAGCTGTGGCAATGTCGAGTGAGGGCTCACAGATGGTGTTTCCCTGCCTCTGTTCCCTGAGAACATCTCTGTAGTGTATAGGTGTGTGGCAAATCTGAAGCCTGTGCCTCAGGTTGAAGCTCAAGGACAATTAAATGGGTATTTTTCACATGCAGACTGGGGGTGTGTTTCAGTCTGCTGTCTCTGTAGTGCCCTGTGTGTGGTATCCTGCCCAGAACTGTCATTCTGATTGTTTTAGTCCTCTGGGGCCCAGAATCACAAGCCCCTTTGGCCACCAGAGCCAGACAATCAAGTGACATCTCCTATGTGGACTGTGCTTACCGATTGGCTTTAGGCAGGTTGCAAAAGAAGACAGGGACGGCCATGGTTTTAGCGACACCAAAAGGGAGACATGGGGGCAGGGCATGCCCATGACTTCAGTGAGGCCTGGGAGGAATGCTGGTGGCAGGGGTCATGCCTGTGGTTTTAGCAATTCCAGTAAGTAGAGCTGGGGACTGGGCACACCTGTGATTTTAGGGAAGCCTGGGGCAGAGCATTGGGGATGGGGCTTGCCTTCGGCTTTCGTGAGATTGTATCAATGTACACTGGCCTGTGCTAGCAAGGTAGAATGCCAACAGTGGCACTTTTCAGGGCCTTTGTCTCTGATGAAAATCCCAACTAATCCCTTTGCCTCTGGCAGACATTTTAAGATTAGCAACTGAATCTTCTTCAAATGTAATACAGTCACCTCTCAAATTGCTGTCTTTGCAATGGTTCATGCAAAGAGTGAAGCTGCGTGTGAGCCCCTCAAAAGGAGTATTAGATCCCCATGGATCCCTGGGTCCCCTGGATATAAGCACTGTTCGTTTCCATAGCCATACATTTTTAGGGTCTTGTCACTCTGGTGCAGGTCCCAAGGGCTAGGGTGACTGATGTGGGGTACAAATCCCTTGCTTTTCAGGGAGAGGCTCCAGGCCCATGAAATCCCTCCCTATTATGTGTTGACGTGCCGGAGGTGGGGATTTTGGTGAGACTGCATCTCTGCCTTTCCTACCTGTCTAGATGTGGTTCTTTTTTCCCTTGTCATGGACAAAGCTGTTCAGCTAGTTTTCAGTTCTTCTTCAGTGGGAATGAATCCATATGTAGCTGTGGACTTGGAGCACCTGTGGGAGGAGGTAAGATAAGGGTCTTCTTATGTCAAAATCTTGGCCCACCTTCCTGCTTTGTTTAAATCTTAAACAAGAATGCTTTCAGGTATAATTTATATCATAATACAAATAATATAAAAATAAATTGAAAAGAATGAAGAGCCTATAAAATATTCAGATTATTTTTAAGCACAGAAATGTTTCTCTACAAGTTATTATAATAACTACTATTAATAATTTAATTAAATAATTTGGAAGCCATTGTCAAAAAATTCTAGTTGTTCAAATAGGTTCTGTTTTAATGTATAATAAGATATATATTGCTCAGGTAAACTTTGAAAAGTTCCTGCCTTTCTAGGGACTTCCCTGGTGGTCAGGTGGTTAAGGCTTGGCTTTCCAATGCAGGGGGTGCAGTTTCGATCCCTGGTCAGCGAGCTAAAATCCCACATGCCTCAGGGCCAGAAAACCAAAACATAAAACATAAACAATATTGTAACAAATTCAATAAAGTCTTTAAAACAATGGTCCACATCAAAAAATAAAACAGAAAAAGAAAAGTTCCCGACTTTCTAGAAAGTCAGATAGTTTAAATTTCAAGTGATGAAGCAGTTACAATCTATATATATGTTGTTAAGGTTTTTTTTCTCTTCAGAATAGAAAGAAGTCCATGTCCTCCTGACTGAAAAAAAATATGTGTATATAGGTATTACATGTACATATACACACACTTTATAGAAGTATAAACACAGATAGACAAACATGGATTTGCATGTGTGCGTACATGTTTATATCCATACAAAGAGACATGATTTCTATTTTTTGCACTTTCAGTCTTATCTTTCTGTCCCACTTTTTTTTTGTTTGTTTTTTGCGGTACGCGGGCCTCTCACTGTTGTGGCTTCTCCCGTTGCGGAGCACAGGCTCCAGACACGCAGGCTCAGCGGCCATGGCTCACAGGCCCAGCTGCTCCACAGCATGTGGGATCTTCCCAGACCAGGGCACGAACCTGTGTCCCCTGCATCAGCAGGCGGACTTTCAACCACTGCGCCACCAGGGAAGCCCCCTGTCCCACTTTTTATCATGTGAAAACTAACAAATGACTTTAATAAATCTGACATCTGTGTAAAATGATTTTAAAGAGTCCTTTGTTCATTTTTCATTAATTCATTCATTGATGAAGTATTGATTTAGTACTTAATATATGCCCAGAACTCTCCTAAGTGTTAGCCATACAGTGGTTAACACAACAGTCTACTACCATAGAACTTACATTCTAATTATGGAAAATCCAAAATAAACAAATATACATTCTAATTTGCTACAAAGAATAAGAAGTAGAGTAAGGAAATAGAACATTATAGGCCATTATAGGCTTGCTCTTTTAGATATTATGGTAAGAGAAGAGATCTGTGTGGAACAGACACATGAAAGAAGTGAGGCCATGAGCCAGGCAAAGTTTATAGAGAAAGAAGGCGGTCACAAGAACTGACATCTAAACTTAAATTTTCACTGTTGACAACTGTGAAAAACCACAAGGATTTTAATTGTCTAGTGGTCTTAAGTTGTATAAAAAATATCAACCCAATAATTATCTCTGCAAAATAAGTTTGAGTGTTAGAAAAGAATATTATAATAAACCCTAAAGATAAGAATAAGGTTATGTTGAGCCATGAATTTATAACAAGCTTTTACCTCTTCAAACATTTTAGACTTAGTTTTTGAATTTTTATATCAAAATACTTTACACTGAATGTCGTACAGACTAGTATCGAAAATAGTGTAATGTACACCCATCTACGTACCACCCAGCTTATGTGGTTGTTGTCAGGGTTCAGCTTCTTAAAATACATTCAACTGATTGCTTTGTTCCCTCACTGGTTATCAGTAGGAGGCCACCCTCAGTGGCTTGCTGTGAAAGCCCTTCCAACAGAGCTGTTCTTATCAGACTGAGCAAGAAGAGAAAGCCAGAGAGAGAGCATGAGTAAGTCAGAAACCCTAGTTTTTCTAAACTAATCTTGGATGTGACATCCCCTCTTGTTTGCTGTATCCTATTTATTAGATGCAACTCATTTGGTCCAGCACACTTTCAAGGGGAAGTGATTATACAGGGACATAAATATCAGGAGTCTGGCA
Organism: Leucopleurus acutus; assembly: GCF_964270905.1. NCBI lineage: Eukaryota > Metazoa > Chordata > Mammalia > Artiodactyla > Delphinidae > Leucopleurus > Leucopleurus acutus. Next base: position 85,647,575 of record NC_139148.1, read on the forward strand.
TAGAAGCCAGATTCTCTATGGCAAAGATAAAAATTTGTCATTTTAAATCTGTATTTCTAAAGCTTTGATGAGTAAAGTCCATATTTAGAGAAAGCAGTAAAATATTAACTTTCATTAAAAATGTGTTTATTTTCTGAAGTTGGAAAATATGGAAAAACAGAAAAAAGTCACCTACATAGTCCCACTCTCCAGAAATAATCACTGTTCCTTTCACTTATTTCCTGCATTTTTTCTACACAGTGTTCTTTTGTTAATTCGTTTCTACAAGTTCATAATATTGTATATCAAATAACATAACTTTTCTTTTCTGCTTATCACTATGGCATAAGCATCCACACTGTTTTTATAAACACTTTGCAATTATCATTTTAACTGCTACATGATGACCTAATATGTAAAGATTCCATCATTTACTTAAACCTATGCTTGTATTTTATATTCATATTACTTTAATATTTGCCATCATAAATCAACATATGATTGAAGTGACAATTTTCACATAATAATATGCCTCTAAATGTCAGAGGATTCTGAATATTTTTTTAAAAATAGGGCAAATAAAAAAAAGGCAAGAAAAGAACATTTATTTGGTTAAAAATCTATGTAAGGAAATAAAATACAAATGGGAAAGTCACAGAAAAGAGAAAAAAATTAACAAATGTATAAGACCACCTAAATTACATACAGTTAAATAGTCAAAGCAAGATACATTATACACAGAACATAAGTAAGAGTATTTAATGCATACTGAATGAAGGAAATAAAGAATGGAGTCTTTGACAGGCCTAGTAGGGAAATGAATGGCAGAATACTAAATTAAGAAGGGTTAGATCTTGATGAAATAATTACTTAATAAACTAGACAAATTTTTAAATGTAGACATTTATTAATTACATATTTGACTATTTAAGAAACTGACGATTGAAGTCCCATTCTCAATCTTGTTTTCAAATGTACATCTTTAAGACTCAAAAGAGTATAAAATTACGATCTTTTGGAAAAATTATAGCTCACTTCATGTAATCTTTGTTTCTGCAACTGAAAAGTCTTTTTAAAAAATTAATAACAAAACAAAATGAAGCTCTTAAAAATAATACTGGTATAATATTATCTATTGACCAAAATAATCCAACCTGGGTTATATCACATAAATACTCATAGGGAAAAAGAAATCAAATGTCTTTGGACATAACAAAGCAAATATTTAAATGTTTCAGGAGAAACATAATTTTATGCCTCATTTATGTAAATAATTGAGTTCAAAAATATATTTGCTGACTTAATTATTTTTATATTTGTGCTTCTGTGAACCAAATATATGATGGTGGTATTGTAGGGCTAGACTGTCAAGAAAAGTAAGGATTTTAGTGAGGTTGTATCTTAGTAATGCAAGGAGAGAGAGAACTAAACTCAAAACTTGAAAGCAAGACCTATTTTACATGTCAAAGATTATCACCTTTTGATGAGAAGGATAAATGAATTATAAAAGGCTTCTTCCTTTCTTTCTTTTTCTCCTTCACTGGCAAATCATTGCATGAGGATGGGTACATTTTGGATCAGGAGTAAACTCCTTTTGGAAGGTGTCTTTCTAGACCTTGGGGGAATTACTGGGAGTGACACAGAGGAAAGGATGTCAATGCAGGCAGTTCAGGGCTGCTTCTGGCTCTGAAAGACACTTCAGAACAGATGGGTAAAGAACCAAATCATTTTGGTTCTTCCCTGGTTCATGCCAGTTTGCAAGGATAGGAATGCAGACTGGTATACAGAATAGAAACAAATCCCAGAAACACTCTTCTCTATCTTTCAACTGTTGACGTTTTATGTCTTTGCTCAATTGTCACATAAGGGAAGTCTTCTTAAATTCCTTAAAATCACATTTTCCTATTGTATGCTTTCATCACATGATATACCTCTTACTTTTAGCATTTATCACATTTGCTAATTTGAATGTATTATTATCTATTGTTATTTATCACTCCCATTAACCTGCAAACTTCATGAGGGCAGGAGTTTTACCTTTCTTTCTCTCCCTTCCTCCCTGCCCTTCTTTCTTTCTTCCTTCTTTTCTACCTCCTTCCCTCCTTCTTCCTCTCCCTCTCCCTTTTCCTTCCTTCTTTCCATTTTTTTGTTTTCCCTTGCATCCAGTTAATATAGTGCTTGTTACTTAGCCGGTGGTCAATTATATTTTTTGAATGGATAAATGCTTGTGAACTGTATTTGGGCCCTTTCTATTACATCTCTAGTATTTAACAGGGGCAGTAATCACAAGGATTTATAAAGAACCAGATAAGAAGCAGGAAGGCCTACAATAAACATCCAGGTTAATTGAGCTCATAGCTGGTTTGTAGATAGTACTGTGATTATATCTATCAGTGGTTTGTCAACCTGATGGTTTTCAGTCACTAGGTTTTTGTTTTGTTTTGTTTTGTTTGTATATTTGTGAAGATAGTTCCATGTTCATGTTTTCCTGTAATAAGGATACAGAAAGCACAATCATTTCAGCTGAACTGGAAATCTGATTTCAATCTCCTTCATTCAACTATGGTTTATTGTTGCCAGATATAACAAACTTTTGAAGTATCACCCAGGTATCAATCTGATATTGAAGTATAGATATGATACTTCAGGAGGTATTGATGAATCCAGCATTTTTTTGCACATATTCTAGATATATGGCTGATATAGTCTTACTATAAGTCAAAAGCATTTATGAGAAAAAATATAGGCCTATTAAGAATTCTTAGATTCTTTTTTCTCCTTTGGTATAATATAATTCTTTTCTGTAGTAGCTTTTTATATTTTCTCTCCTGTCCAGGACAAATTTACCTTTTGCTTGAATTTCCCAATTATTTTGCAAATAGATTATATTTCCCCCCAAAGAAAAAGGAGAAGGCATCCTCTGTCATCCATTGTGATCATCAGGGATTTTTTTTCCTTTGAAATAAACCTTTGCTGAGAAAATAAGATTGCCAGAAAAAATCTTCTTTGGGGAAAAAAAAGGAGGGAGGAGAGGTTTTGAACTTCTATGTGAAGAACTAAATCAATATAAGGTCAAATAAAAACAGGGGCCTTTCTCTTCCTGCAAACTAATGGATAAAGAACAATGTAATTTTTGCTCCTTTGCCTTCATAACTTTCTCTAACTTGAAAAGGAAATAATAAAATACACACTGTATGTTTAAGGCATTCATGTTATTTATCTACTTCATTTTCATTGCTATCTTCATAATACGAGTATGCTTACTTCACAAGTTTGGTTTTACCTTTTCATTTTGTTTTTTATTCAGCTGAATATATAGAATTGGTTACAGGTATCTGGGTTTTCATAACAGTATCACAAATTCTTGTAATTCAGGTAGGTTATTTTATTTGACCTCATAAGAGCTTAATCATATATGGTCTCATCCTTGACTAACTAGGTAACATTTCAGATGTAAACACAGATGCTATAAAGCAAAAGAAACATATATGAAACGTCTAATTTAAAATACCTTTATTTTAATAAGTAATGTTCATATTTTATTAAATTAAAAAAAATCTTCAAAACGTATTGCTGTCTTTTGCTTTTGTCCCAGTGGTCCATGGTATATGGAGCCTTTCTCAGGCTCACATAGTATCATGGGTCTCCTCCTTGACTCATGTTCCCATACAGATATTAACTGCTTCTCATTAGAATGTCACAGAGCTGATATATTTGCTCTCTCTTCTCTATATATCCAACATGGTAGTCAATGAGGTAGAGAATTAAAGGGGAAGAAAGAAAGGAGAGGTAAGTGGCAGTGTATTCATTCCAGCTCCAAGTTGCTCTGATTTTCTTTAAATCAATACTCTGGCCATCAAATGACATAGCACAGCTTTAAATGTTTATTGTCAAGTGCACAGCATTTAATTATACTTAACAAACAAAATATCTTTATTAATCAAAAAAGATTTTGCCTTCCCAGAAACTCTACTGTTAAATACCAGTGACGAAGGCTCATTTAGAGGCACTTAGCTATCAGTTTTCAGAATGGACCTCTGGAGGTGTATCCACAGTGGATTGGTTATCAGACCTCTTCCTTGAGGTTAACCTCCAGCTCACTATCCTTTGTACCAGCAGTCCCCAACATTTTTGGCACCAGGGCCCAGTTTTTTGGAAAAGAATTTTTCCACGGATGGTAGTGGGGGGATGGTTCAGGCTGTAATGCCAGTGATGGGGAGCAGCAGATGAAGCTTTGCTCGCTTACCAGTTGCTCACCTCCTGCTGTGCGGCCTGGTTCCTAACAGAACACGGATCCATATGTGTCTGCGGCCCGGGAGATAGGGACCCCTGTTTTATACCATTTTTTTGCCTCTGGGGCTTGAATATTGCTGTGGCAGGCAAGAAAGCCCTCAGCAAATTATTCTGCCATTTTACACAATTCTCAGGAACTAAGGTGATCACATGTTCCAATCTAAAATCGGGCCTAGAGATCAAATAAAAAATGTTTTAGTTTACTTCCAGGAAATATAGCTAGTACACAAATATGTTTTACTTTATGTGACTTTTTTCAGGAGATATGGTTACAGTCCTCATTTCAAATAGTCTATCTTGGATAATTCAGAATGAATGATCTCATTACCACTAACATTTTTCTGTTAATCTGTATAAAATGCATTCAATGAACATATAATAAATGTCACACATCACATGACACTGTGCCTGTGATATTGTGTTTAATCCATACCAAGCACAGAAGATATTTTATAACTTCAATTCTACTCCCAGTTTTATAAAGAATGATCTCATGTAGAGAGCTAAGTAATTAATTCTTCCAAGAATTAATCAGTTTTAAGGGCAGCTTTTACTGAATGCCTGTTGTGAACAGTGGTACGTTTAATGCTGTGATGCAGAAATCCTAAATCCTATTTTACACATGAAAAAAATGAGAGTGTGATAGGCTGAGAACCAATGTCTTCGGTCACATTGCTACTTGTATAACCATAATTTATAAACAAGTTTCTTTGTGCTAATAGCCTGAGTAGTTCTTTCTACACCTCAGTGTATTTGTAAAAGGCTTATGTGGTTTTCTATGCAGATAAATGAACTAGACTAAGTATTACATATGTAATGTTTTTGGATTTTATTGGATAACAGTGGTAGACCTCAGTCAGGCAAGGAAGAAAGAAAATAGAAAAGAATGGGCTGAAGACAAAAAGGATTGAGAGGTATGGAGAGGGAAAAACAGAAGAAATAAATAAATGTGTGTGTACAGTTATCAGTAAAAGTTTGTTTCAGGGGCACCTAAGAAAGCTGGGAAACAAATTTCCCAATATATCTTTGAGTGTTAGAATTCTGTGATGCATTTTTGTTCCTCTAAACACTAGCACAACAGATGGACTAAATTTCTAATAAAGAAATCGCCTCATTGCCTATACTGTAACATGTATCCATTTTGCATTTGAAAGAGACATTTGCAGGTTGAACAGCAGTGTACAGAATCATGAAAACTTACCTAAAAGTCACAAACATGTTTCACCTAAGGCATTTGGTGACCCATCAGTAACCCTCTAACAGAGAAAGTTAACTTCTCACACATAGACAAGTCTCTAGTGGAATGAACATTTCCCTCCAATGGTGATAGGGTTGCACTGATGCTCTAAAGAGCTGATGGAGATAAAAGGGCTAGTAGAACAAAATCTATAAAAACAATTCCTTCTCCAGTTCCTCTTCATGTTAAAATAAAGTTACTCATAAACACAGTGGCAGCCAACTCCTTTTAGAAAGCAAACCATACATTTCTGAAATCAATCAGTGGCCCTGAAGCCAGCACACAATCCTCCCCTGAATCAAGTTCAGATGGAACTATTCTTAACCACAACCAGGAAATCAAGTGTCAGGATTCTTATGCAAAGGTGGAGCTTTCCCATTGAGCAGGCTCTGTGAGCCTTACTACAGGGTGATGAAAGAGTATTGTTTGGTCACTAATAAGGAGGCTAAACTGATCTAAACATGAAATGGCAAAAATACAAACTTTTTTTTTAAAATAGAAAAATAAACTTCCATTGTTAACAAAGTAAAGAATAGCAAGACGTGGTAGAGTGTGGGGGATCTTTCTCACTGTTTACTCAACAAATCAACTTTACATTCTGAGATGTCCACAATGCTTAGAGCAGTGGTTTTCAAACTCCAGTTTATATTAGAATTATCTTCAGCTACCTGTTCACACTGTAGTTTGTATCAGAATCATCTAGTGATATCTCAGAAACTAGTGGAGGTGTGATGAGGCTGGTCAGTTTTCTAGGTAATTCTGAGCTGGCCCATCTGAATAGCATAATCTAAAACTACTATCCAACAGAGAAAGAAAAAAATTACAACCTCTTGGAGTTTTTTTTAAAGGTACCAAATACTCTCAAGCAATAAAGCTATAAAAATATAAAAGGAAATTATCTTACTCAACAAACTTATTTCATTTCCATAAGTAAATCTCCAGAAAATGCAACTCTTGGTAACTTATTCTTTAGAAATTGTAGACCTGTCTACCTTTAGCTTTTTAACAAGAAATGGAAATCTTATTAGACAGCATGATTATCACTAACTTGCTAGCATCAAGGTCATTTCACAGATTCAACTCTGCTTCTGGGTTGTCAAATAATGCTGTAGTATACAGAGATCAGCTTTTATTCAGCTAGTTATTAGTTTATAATTAACCTCTATTGAGTGTCCACCATAATGACTTTGCAATTTGATGGTAGAGTACTGGAAAGACTTGGGTATGTCTAGTAAAACTGAGCTAGGAGGCCAATATCTCATGTAACTCCAGGAAAGAGCAACACACTGATGAAAAAGAGATAAACTCAATTCTTACAAGACAGAATTCCTGCTATGTCTGTTGTGTGGCTTGTATTTTCTCACCAACACTAAGGGATAAACTGAGAAATAAAGTAAAAAATGGAGGCAATTGCCACTGTTCATGGCAAAATTTCCCTGGAATGATCCAGGTTTGCTATATGGCATAGACACATCTGGGTGGAGAATGTGGAAATGGATTATAAAGTTAGTTCATGAGGCATAAATAGAATATAGCTATAATTATTCTAAGGAAGTAAAATGTTTGAGAGCTACATACCAACTCTCAGTGAGTCCAACATAGCTAATTTTCCTTCTTGTGTTGGAACAGATTGCTGTTTCTTCCACTGAGCACCAGATGAAATAGTTGGATTGTATTCAGGGGCCATATTGCATGAAAAATACATATCTTAAAAAATAAGAAACACACTGAACATGGCAGGATGTTTGCATTATAAGAAGTATGTTGAAACTTAGACTAACTGAGAGGACAGCAGAGTCATATGTACCATCTCACAATCACTCCAAGGCATATGCTCATTGAGTGGAATAGCAAGCAGAATTGTTCATTCTATTTAAAGTCTCTATTCTCTAAGTCCAGCTCTGTAACAAATGTGTATATAATTGCGTATGCATAGGTTAAGTGTGTAAAAGTACAACTCCAATATACATATGAGGTTATAAATTGAAGAATATTAATATTAATAAATGAAATATATATTAATGAAATGAAATGAAATTTTGTCCAGCTGAAATTGTATACAATATACATTGAGATATGTTTCCTTGAATAGCAGGAGTGAGGACAGGAGGCGTAAAAAAAGAGCAAATTTGAAAAGTACATGGATAATTGAAAACTGAAACTTCTTCATTAAGAGGTCTCCAGTAGGGTCCTGCAGGATCTTGACAATCTAAAACTTCCTAAGGTAAATCAAATAATTTAATTAAAGATTCGTACACTTGGGATATGATTGGATGAGTTAATATATTATGCAAGCAACACGTAAAACTAATTCAATAGTCTGGAAATATGAGATGAATGTAACAAGATGGAAAAAATACAAAATATCATACTTTGGCTTAAAAAATCCAGCTGAGAGGCCTGACGTTCAGAATTATAGTGTGAGGATCTCTCTAAAACTACTGCTCCATAAAAGACTTAAAAATACTGACAGAATTACAAAAATCAACATGTTCAGGATTCAAGAAATTAACCAGTCTTACAACAATCTGAAGGGAGTTTATTCGAGAAAAACTACTGAACCTCAGTTAAAAACAGCAGGATTACTGGCATTTTTAACTTGGCCTACTCACATCTCCCTCCCCCCAGTTCTATGATAGCTGTGAAAACAGTAGTTTTTAAGCTACTGGGGGAGGAAGACTACGTTTGGAAAAGTTGTGAAATGTCCCATCCCCTGAAAATTGTCACCATTTGTCCTGTTTGGCAGTTCCTTGTAAGAGCCCTGTTCACAGGGTGTTCTTATTATTTGATCTGACTCAGAGCTTTATCCAAGGGAAAAATCTCTATTCTCAGGGTGTTTCTTGAAGAGAACTAGGTGTAGTTTTCACTGTTGCAGCTCCCTAAGGTCATGCTATTAGTTAGGGCAAAAGGAGGCCCCTCCAAACTTTTAAAAGGAAGATCTGGGAAAAAGATGTCTATTGGGGCTTGAAAAACTCTGACATATCCCTGGGGATCTAAAAAGCTATGCAAAGGGGCAGGGGCATGTACATGTTCAGGAAAGACCTGAGAAGACCCTCACAAACATCTCACCCCTGACTGTCCTTGCAACCTTATAAATGATGTTAACACAATGTTGTAAATTGTCTGCTAGAGTGTTGAAGACATACACACATGCACACACACATGCACACACACACACATCACTGCTCAGCAATGTGTATGCAACTTATTGGTTCAAGGCATTCAAGGAAATTCCTCATCAATCATTAGCTAACCACTTACATAACAGAACAGAGACCTCAGTGATCTCAGACTGCAGGGGATACAGACTTCAGAGATTTAATCCAGAAAAGTTACTGAAGAAACAAATAACACCAAATAACAAAAAAGGAAAAACAAAACAAAGCTCAAAAGGCAAAAAGCTAGCAACAACAAAAAACATGGGTGGGGAAGGAGCTATGACTTACAAAATTACCACATTATATTACATAAAATGTCCAGTCCTTGACAAGGAATTATGAGATACACAAGAAATAAGAAAGTATGGACCATATACAGGTAGAAAGAGCAGTCCGTAGAAACTGTTACTGAGGGTGCCCAGATGTTGGACTTACTAGACCATTACTTTAAATTATGCACTATAAATATGTTCAAATAACAAATAAATCATATATAAAGAATTAAAATATGAGAAGGATATCTAATCAAATGGAGAATATCAATAAAAATGATAGAAATTGAAGTAGGTGCTGTGGGTCTCAGTTCAGAGTCACTGTGCTCACAGAGCTGAGGTCGTCTCAGGTGAGGTGGTCACCCAGAAGAGGCTGTAGCTATGGTCACTGGGTGTTGTAAGGAGCCTGTGGTGGAGTTGTTGTTGTTGTTCTTACGGGGGTCTGGTGTCACCCCACTTTCTCCACCTTCCCTGAAGCAGCCATGATGAAAGACAGAGTTGTAAAAAGATCACAAACAGGGGCACTCCCAAATACCCCTCTGGGGTACAAAGCAATGGGGATGCAGGGCTCCTCAGCACTGGACAGCAGAGACCATCTGAATAAGAAAGCCTATGCAGAAGCTAAATTTTTTTAAACAGATAGAATTTAAGATAATAAATAAAATAGAAATTCTGGAGTTGAAATGTATAATAATGGAAATGAAACATTCACTAGACTGGCTCAAAAACAGATTTGAAATGGCAGAAGAAAGAATCAGCAAACTTGAAAGTAGGTAAAAATAGGTAATACAGTAGGAGGTAGAGAAAGAAAAACTGTTGAAGAAAAATAAACAGAGCCTCAGAAACCTGTGGGAAAACATCAAGTGTACCACCATACTCACAGTGGGAATCCCAAGACAAGAGACAGAGAAAAGAGCAGAAAAAAATATTTGAAGGATTAATGGCTGAAAACATCCCCAAATTTATGAAAACCTTTAATTTACACATACCAGAATCCCAATGATTCCAAATACAATAATTTCAAAGAAATTTACAAGTAAACATATCATAAACTGTCAAAAGGCAAAAAGAGATTCTTGAAAGCAGCAAGAGATAAGTGACTCATTTTGTGCCAGGGATCCTCAATAAGATTAACAGTTGATATCTTATCAGAAACCATGGAGACCAGAATGCAGTGGGATGTATTCAAGGTGATGAAAGAACACAACTCTCATCCAAGAGTTCTATATACAGCAAAACTACCCCTCAAAGATAAAGGATAAGTTAAGACATTCCCAGATAAATAAATTTTTTTCACTACCATAATTTTTCACTACCAGACCTACCCTACAAGAAATGCTAAAGAGACCCCTTCAGAATGAACAAAAATGACACTAAATGGAAACTCAAATTCACACAAAGGAATAAAAAGCACCAATAAAACACAGCTACCTAGGGAAATATAAAGATAAAAACAGTATGAATGTACTTTTGTGTTTTTTCTTCTCCTATTGTGATTTAAAAAAAAAAACAGCTGCACAGGGCTTCCCTGGTAGTGCAGTGGTTGAGAGTATGCCTGCCGATGCAGGGGACACGGGCTCGTGCCCCAGTCTGGGAGGATCCCACATGCCACGGAGCAGCTGGGCCCATGAGCCATGGCCACTGAGCCTGCGTGTCTGGAGCCTGTGCTCTGCAACAGGAGAGGCCACAACAGTGAGAGGCCTGCATACCTCAAAACAAACAAACAAACAAAAAAAACAGCTGCATGAAATAGTAATTATGAAACTACCTTTTGGGCTTATAATGTATAGAGATGTAATGTGTATGACAATGACACTAAAAGAAGGGAGGGAATGGAGCTACATTAGATCAACATTTCTGTATGCTATTGAAATCAAGTTACTATTAATAAGAAATAAATTGTTTTAAGTTCATTCTAATTGTAATTCCCAATGCTACCAGTAAGAAAATAATTTTTAAGAGATAGTAAGAGGGATTACATGGGAAATAAAATAGTACACTAGAAAATTCCTGCTTAACACAAAAGAAGGCAGTAACTGAGGACATAGAAAAAAGAACATAAGACATGCAAAAAACAAATAGCAAATTGGCAGACATGATCCCGCCTTAAAAATAACTGCATTAAATGTAAATGGATTAGACACTCCAATCAAAAGATTGAGATTAGAAGAATGGATTAAAAATATGATCCAATTATATGTTATGTGCAAGAGAGACATTTTAGATTCAAAGACACAGTTTCAAAGTAAAAACGTGGAAAATATGTCATACAAAAATAAATGGAAAGAAAAATTTAAGTGTATATATAAGACAAAATGGATTTTAAGACAAAAAGTTTTTGCTGAAATCAAATGACATTTTATAGCAATGAAAGAGTCAAATTAGAAGTAAGAGATAATAGTTATAAACATATGTGCCCCAAACAATAGACCCCTACAATACATGAATCTTAAACTGAAAGAACTGAAGGGAGAGATAGAAAATCAAAAAATAAAAGTTGGAGGTTTTAATGCTTCACTCTGAATAATTGATAGAACAATACATAGAAAATGAGCAAGGGCACAGAAGACATAACACTGTCAACCAATTCGACCTATCAGTCATCTATCAAATATTCCACCTAATAATATAAGAATACATGCTTTTCTCAAGCATGCATGGAATATTCTTCAGAATAGACCCTATGATATGCCATAAAACAAGACAGTAAGTTTTAAAACATAATTTAAATTATTAATTTAAAATAATAATTTAAATTATAAATTAAAAATAAATTATTAAGTTATTTTTAATAATTTAAAATTTAAAAATAATTTAAATCACACAACATATGATTACAGACCCCTAAAAAATTGAAATTAGGAACAACAGAAAGAAATACTGGAAATTCACAAATATTTGAAACTAAGCAATATATTTCCAAAGAACCCATGAGTCAAAGAAGAAATTGTAAGAGAAATTAGAGTGCATTTTGATCTGACTGAAAATAAAAGCACAACCTATCAACATTTATGGGCTGCAGCAAAAGTGGCATTTAGAAGGAAATTTATACCTTTAAATTCCTATATTAGAAAAAGAAAAGCACACTAAACTTAAGTAAACAAAAGACAAAAAATAATAAAGATTAGTACAAGAATTCATGAAAAAAATGATAGAGAAAAATCAATGAATTCAAAAGTTGGTTCTAAGACATTAACAAATTTGACAAATTTTTAGCCAGATGAAGACAAAAAGAAAACCCAAATCATGAAAATTAGAAATAAAAGAGGGGACACGATCACTAAGCCCTATGAAATTAAAAGGATTATAAGAGAGACTGTGAACAACTTTATGCCAATACATTTAGCAATTTAGATAAAAGGACAAATTCCCAGAAAGTCACAAATTGTCAAAACTGACTCAATAAGAACTATATAAAATCTGAAAAACCTATAACTTGTAAAAACATTGAATTAGTAACAAATTAGACTTCCCACAAAGTAAAGGTTAGGACCAGACAATGTAGCTTGTGAATTCTATTAAATATTTAATGAAGAAATAATATTATTATTTTATAAATTCTTAGAGGAAATAGTGGAGGATACAACAGTTCCGAATTCATTCTATGAAGCCAGTATCACTTTGATATCAAAATCAGATAAAAACACTCAAATGAAACAAACCTACAGACCAATGTCCCTCAGAAACAACACAAGAATTCTCATAAAATATTAGCAAACAAATTCAATAACATTAAAAAAATCATTATACACTATGACTAAATGGGATTTATTCTGGCAATGTAAGTTTTGTTTAATACTTAAAAATCAGTCAAGCTAATATACCATGTTAATAGAATAAAGAATAAAAGCCACATGACCATACAATAGATGCATTAAAAACATTTGACAAAATCCAACATGCTTTCATGATTTAAAATAAAAAATCAACAAACTAGAAACAGAAGAGAAATCCCTCAACCTAATAGAAGGCCTATATAAAAAGCTACAGCGGTTGGCGAACACGCGGAGGTTTGGGAAGAACGACAGCCTGGAAAGGGCATGGGAGCTCCGAGCCCTCTCCCCATACCTTGCCCTCTGGATCTCTGCCACCTGGCTGTTCCTGAGTTTTATCTTTCGTAATGAGCCGGTGATTCTAGATCTCAATCCTTGAAGATTTACTCAGCAATGGTTTTTCAACATTTAAAAGTGGCTTTTGTGGAGTTCCGGGAAGATGGCGGAAGAGTAAGACGCGGAGATCACCTTCCTCTCCACAGATACACCAGAAATACATCTACGCGTGGAACAACTCCTACGGAGCACCTACTGAACGCTGGCAGAAGACCTCAGACCTCCCAAAAGGCAAGGAACCCCCCACGTACCTGGTTAGGGCAAAAGAAAAAACTAAACAGAGACAAAAGAATAGGGACGGGTCCTGCACCAGCGGGAGAGAGCTGTGAAGGAGGAAAAGTGTCCACACACTAGGAGCCCCTTCGCGGGTGGAGACTTCGGGAGGCGGAGTGGAGAAGCTTGGGAGCCGCGGAGGAGAGCACAGCAACAGGGGTGCGGAGGGCAAAGCGGCCAGATTCCAGCGCAGAGGATCGGGCCGACCGGCACTCACCAGCCGAGAGGCTTGTCTGCTCGCCCGCCGGGGCGGGTGGGACTGGGAGCTGAGGCTCCGGCTTTTGTCGGAGCGCCGGGAGAGGACTGAGGTTGGCGGCGTGAACACAGCCTGCAGGGCATTGGTGCACCGCGGCTGGCCGGGAGAGAGTCCGGGGAGGGGTCTGGACCTGCCGAAGAGGCAAGAGACTTTTACGTCCCTCTTTGTTTCCTGGTGCACGAGGAGGGGGGATTGGGAACGCTGCTTGGGAGAGCTCCGGGGACGGGCGCGAGCCGCGGCTAAGAGTGCGGAGCCCAGAGACGGACATGGGACGCTAAGGCCGCTGCTGCCGCCGCCAGGAGGCCTGTGTGCGAGCGCAGGTCACTAGCCACACGCCCTTCCGGGGAGCCTGTGCAGCCCGCCGCTGCCGGGGTCCCGGGATCCAGGGACGGCTCCCCCGGGAGAGCGCACGGCGCGCCTCAGGCTGCAGCGTCACGCCGGCCTCTGCCGCTGCAGGCCCACCCTGCACTCCGTGACCCTCCCTACCCCCCGGCCTGGGTGAGCCAGAGCCTCCGAATCAGCGGCTCCTTTAACCCCGTCCTGTCTGAGCAAAGAACAGACGCCCTCCGGCGACCTACACACACAGGCGGGGCCAAATCCAAAGCTGAGCCCCTGGGAACTGTGAGAACAAAGAAGAGAAAGGGAAATCTCTTCCAGCAGCCTCAGAAGCAGCGGATTAAAGCTCCACAATCAACTTGATATACCCTGCATCTGTGGAATACCTGAATAGACAACGAATCATCCCAAATTAAGGAGCCCTGTGGATGAAAGGCTCTTGGTGCTGCAGCCAGGACTCAGTGCTGTGCCTCTGAGGTGGGAGAGCCAACTTCAGGACACTGGTCCACAAGAGGCCTCCCAGCTGCACATAATATCAAACAGCAAAAATCTCCGAGAGATCTCCATCTCAACACCAGCACCCAGCTTCACTCAACGACCAGCAAGCTACAGTGCTGGACATCCTATGCCAAACAACTAGCAAGACAGGAACACAACCCCACCCATTAGCAGAGAGGCTGCCCAAAATCATAATAAGTCTACAGACACCCCAAAACACACCACCAGACGTGGACCTGCCCACCAGAAAGACAAGATCCAGCCTCATACACCAGAACACAGGCACTAGTACCCTCCACCAGGAAGCCTACACAACCCACTGAACCAACCTTAGCCACTGGGGACAGACACAAAAAACAACAGGAACTACGAACCTTCAGCCTGCAAAAAAAAAAAAAAAAAAAAGGAGACCCCAAACACAGTAAGATAAGCAAAATGAAAAGACAGAAAAACACACAGCAGATGAAGGAGCAAGATAAAAACCCACCAGACCTAACAAATGAAGAGGAAATAGGCAGTCTACCTGAAAAAGAATTCAGAATAATGATAGTAAGGTTGATCCGAAATCTTGGAGATAGAATGGACAACAGAATGGACAAATTACAAGAATCAGTTAACAAGGACCTAGAAGAACTAAAGATGAAACAAGCAATGATGAACAACACAATAAATGAAATTAAAAGTACTCTAGATGGGATCAATAGCAGAATAACTGAGGCAGAAGAACGGATAAGTGACCTGGAAGATAAAATAGTGGAAATAACTACTGCAGAGCAGAATAAAGAAAAAAGAATGAAAAGAACTGAGGACAGTCTCAGAGACCTCTGGGACAACATTAAACGCACCAACATTCGAATTATAGGGGTTCCAGAAGAAGAAGAGAAAAAGAAAGGGACTGAGAAAATATTTGAAGAGATTATAGTTGAAAACTTCCCTAATATGGGAAAGGAAATAGTTAATCAAGTCCAGGAAGCACAGAGAGTCCCATACAGGATAAATCCAAGGAGAAATACGCCAAGACACATATTAATCAAACTGTCAAAAATTAAATACAAAGAAAACATATTAAAAGCAGCAAGGGAAAAACAACAACTAACACACAAGGGAATCCCCATAAGGTTAACAGCTGATCTTTCAGCAGAAACTCTGCAAGCCAGAAGGGAGTGGCAGGACATATTGAAAGTGTTGAAGGAGAAAAACCTGCAACCAAGATTACTCTACCCAGCAAGGATCTCATTCAGATTTGATGGAGAAATTAAAACCTTTACAGACAAGCAAAAGCTGAGAGAGTTCAGCACCACCAAACCAGCTCTACAACAACTGCTAAAGGAACTTCTCTAGGCAAGAAACACAAAAGAAGGAAAGGACCTACAATAACAAACCCAAAACAATGAAGAAAATGGGAATAGGAACACACATATCGATAATTACCTTAAATGTAAATGGACTAAATGCTCCCACCAAAAGACACAGATTGGCTGAATGGATACAAAAACAAGACCCATATATTTGCTGTCTACAAGAGACCCACTTCAGACCTAGAGACACATACAGACTGAAAGTAAGGGGATGGAAAAAGGTATTTCATGCAAGTGGAAACCAAAAGAAAGCTGGAGTAGCAATTCTCATATCAGACAAAATAGACTTTAAAACAAAGACTATTAGAAGAGACAAAGAAGGACACTACATAATGATCAAGGGATCAATCCAAGAGGAAGATATAACAATTGTAAATATTTATGCACCCAACATAGGTGCACCTCAATACATAAGGCAAATACTGACAACCATAAAAGGGGAAATCGACAGTAACACATTCATAGTAGGGGACTTTAACACCCCACTTTCACCAATGGACAGATCATCCAAAATGAAAATAAATAAGGAAACACAAGCTTTAAATGATACATTAAATGAGATGGAGTTAATTGATATTTATAGGACATTCCATCCAAAAACAACAGAATACACATTTTTCTCAAGTGCTCATGGAACATTCTCCAGGATAGATCATATCTTGGGTCACAAATCAAGCCTTGGTAAATTTAAGAAAATTGAAATTTTATCAAGTATCTTTTCTGACCACAACGCCATGAGACTAGATATCAATTACAGGAAAAGATCTGTAAAAAATACAAACACATGGAGGCTAAACAATACACTACTTAATAATGAAGTGATCACTGAAGAAATCAAAGAGGAAATCAAAAAATACCTAGAAACAAATGACAATGGAGACACAACGACCCAAAACCTGTGGGATGCAGCAAAAGCAGTTCTAAGGGGGAAGTTTATAGCAATACAAGCCCACCTTAAGAAGCAGGAAGTATCTCGAATAAACAAGCTAACTTTGCACCTCAAGCAATTAGAGAAAGAAGAACAAAAAAACCCCAAAGGTAGCAGAAGGAAAGAAATCATAAAAATCAGATCAGAAATAAATGAAAAAGAAATGAAGGAAACAATAGCAAAGATCAATAAAACTAAAAGCTGGTTCTTTGAGAAGATAAACAAAATAGATAAGCCACTAGCCAGACTCATCAAGAAAAAAAGGGAGAAGACCCAAATCAATAGAATTAGAAATGAAAAAGGAGAGGTAACAACTGACACTGCAGAAATAAAAGAGATCATGAGAGATTACTACAAGCAACTCTATGCCAATAAAATGGACAATCTGGAAGAAATGGACAAATTCTTAGAAAGGCACAACCTGCCAAGACTGAATCAGGAAGAAATAGAAAATATGAACAGACCAATCACAAGCACTGAAATTGAAACTGTGATTAAAAATCTTCCAACAAAGAAAAGCCCAGGACCAGATGGCTTCACAGGCGAATTCTATCAAACATTTAGAGAAGAGCTAACACCTATCCTTCTCAAACTCTTCCAAAATATAGCAGAGGGAGGAACACTCCCAAACTCCTTCTACGAGGCCACCATCACCTTGATACCAAAACCAGACAAGGATGTCACAAAGAAAGAAAACTACAGGCCAATATCACTGATGAACATAGATGCAAAAATCCTCAACAAAATACTAGCAAACAGAATCCAACAGCACATTAAAAAGATCATACACCATGATCAAGTGGGGTTTATTCCAGGAATGCAAGGATTCTTCAATATACGCAAATCTATCAATGTGATAAACCATATTAACAAACTGAAGGAGAAAAACCATATGATCATCTCAATAGATGCAGAGAAAGCTTTTGACAAAATTCAACACCCATTTATGATAAAAACCCTGCAGAAAGTAGGCATAGAGGGAGCTTTCCTCAACATAATAAAGGCCATATATGACAAGCCCACAGCAAACATCATCCTCAATGGTGAAAAACTGAAAGCATTTCCACTAAGATCAGGAACAAGACAAGGTTGCCCACTCTCACCACTCTTATTCAACATAGTTTTGGAAGTTTTAGCCACAGCAATCAGAGAAGAAAAGGAAATAAAAGGAATCCAAATCGGAAAAGAAGAAGTAAAGCTGTCACTGTTTGCAGATGACATGATCCTATACATAGAGAACCCTAAAGATGCTACCAGAAAACTACTAGAGCTAATCAATGAATTTGGTAAAGTGGCAGGATACAAAATTAATGCACAGAAATCTCTGGCATTCCTATATACTAATGATGAAAAATCTGAAAGTGAAATCAAGAAAACACTCCCATTTACCATTGCAACAAAAAGAATAAAATATCTAGGAATAAACCTACCTAAGGAGACAAAAGATCTGTATGCAGAAAATTATAAGACACTGATGAAAGAAATTAAAGATGATACAAATAGATGGAGAGATATACCATGTTCTTGGATTGGAAGAATCAACATTGTGAAAATGACTGTACTACCCAAAGCAATCTATAGATTCAATGCAATCCCTATCAAACTACCACTGGCATTTTTCACAGAACTAGAACAAAAAATTTTGCAATTTGTATGGAAACACAAAAGACCCCGAATAGCCAAAGCAATCTTGAGAACGAAAGAAGGAACTGGAGGAATCAGGCTCCCAGACTTCAGACTATACTACAAAGCTACAGTTATCAAGACGGTATGGTACTGGCACAAAAACAGAAAGATAGATCAATGGAACAGGATAGAAAGCCCAGAGATAAACCCACGCACATATGGTCACCTTATCTTTGACAAAGGAGGCAGAAATGTACAGTGGAGAAAGGACAGCCTATTCAATGGGTGGTGCTGGGAAAGCTGGACAGCTACATGTAAAAGTATGAAATTAGATCACTCCCTAACACCGTACACAAAAATAAGCTCAAAATGGATTAAAGACCTAAATGTAAGGCCAGAAACTATCAAACTCTTAGAGGAAAACATAGGCAGAACACTCTATGACATAAATCACAGCAAGGTCCTTTTTGACCCACCTCCTAGAGAAATGGAAATAAAAACAAGAGTAAACAAATGGGACCTAATGAAACTTAAAAGCTTTTGCGCAGCAAAGGAAACCATAAAGAAGACCAAAAGACAACCCTCAGAATGGGAGAAAATATTTGCAAATGAAGCAACTGACAAAGGATTGATCTCCAAAATTTATAAGCAGCTCATGCAGCTTAATAACAAAAAAACAAACAACCCAATCCAAAAATGGGCAGAAGACCTAAATAGACATTTCTCCAAAGAAGATATACAGAGTGCCAACAAACACATGAAAGAATGCTCAACATCACTAATCATGAGAGAAATGCAAATCAAAACTACAATGAGATATCATCTCACACCAGTCAGAATGGCCATCATCAAAAAATCTAGAAACAATAAATGCTGGAGAGGGTGTGGAGAAAAGGGAACCCTCTTACACTGTTGGTGGGAATGTAAATTGATACAGCCACTGTGGAGAACAGTATGGAGGTTCCTTAAAAAGCTACAAATAGAACTACCATATGACCCAGCAATCCCACTACTGGGCATATACCCTGAGAAAACCATAATTCAAAAAGAGTCATGTACCAAAATGTTCATTGCAGCTCTATTTACAATAGCCCAGAGATGGAAACAACCTAAGTGTCCATCATCGGATGAATGGATAAAGAAGATGTGGCACATATATACAATGGAATATTACTCAGCCATAAAAAGAGACGAAATTGAGCTATTTGTAATGAGGTGGATAGACCTAGAGTCTGTCATACAGAGTGAAGTAAGTCAGAAAGAGAGAGACAAATACCGTATGCTAACACATATATATGGAATTTTAAAAAAAAAATGTCATGAAGAACCTAGGGGTGAAACAGGAATAAAGACACAGACTTACTAGAGAATGGACTTGAGGCTATGGGGAGGGGGAAGGGTAAACAGTGACAAAGCGATAAAGAGGCATGGACATATATACACTACCAAACGTAAGGTAGGTAGCTAGTGGGAAGCAGCCGCATAGCACAGGGAGATCAGCTCGGTGCTTTGTGACCGCCTGGAGGGGTGGGCTAGGGAGGGTGGGAGGGAGGGAGACGCAAGCGGGAAGAGATATGGGAATATATGTATATATATAACTGATTCATTTTGTTGTGAAGCTGAAACTAACATACCATTGTAAAGCAATTATACTCCAATAAAGATGTTAAAAAAAAAAAAAGCTACAGCTAACAGAATATTTAAAATTGTGAAACTTGGATGCTTTCACTCTAAGATTAGGAAAAAGATAAAGATTTCTGTTCTTGTCATTTCTATTAAGCATTGTACTAGACGTTTTATCCAGGGCAATTGGGCAAGAATAAGAAATGATAGGCATCCTCTGGAAAGGAAGAATTAAAATTGTCTCTTTTCGTAGATAATCTCATATGTTGAATATTCTAAGAAAGACACACAAAATATACACTAGCAATGAAGAATCCAAAAATGAAGTGAAGAAAACAATTATTTTATAATATAATTAAAAATAATTAAATATCTAGGAATAAATTTAACAAAAGAAGTGCAGACTTATATACTAAAAAGTACAAAATATCTTTTGTAGAAATAAAGCAATTAAAGCAGTGGTCCCCAAACTTTTTGGCACCAGGGACTGCTTTTGTGGAAGACAGTTTTTCCATAGATGGAGTGGGGGATGGTTCAGGCAGTAATGCGAGCGATGGTTCAGGTGGTAATGGCAGTGAAGGGGAGTGATGGGGAGCGACAGATGAAGCTTTACTCATTTGCCCACCACTCACCTCCTGCTGTTCAGCCCGGTTCCTAACAGGCCATGGACCAATAGTGGCCCATGGCCTGGAGGTTGGGGACCCCTGAATTAAAGGACACTTAAATAAATGGAAAGACATCCCATGTTCATGGATTGGAAAACATATTGTTAAAGTGGCAATACTCTCCCAAATTGATGTAGAGACTATTTCAATCCTTATCAAAATCTCTGCTGGCTTTTGGGATGAAAATTAGAAGATGGTCCTAAAATTAATATGTAAATACAAAGAACCCAGAATATCCAAAACAGTCATGAAAAATAACAAATCTGTAATATGTACTCACACTTTTCTTTTTCAAAACTTACTAAAAAGCTACAGATATGAAGACAATACTGGCATAAGAATAGTAATGGAATAGAATTTAAAGCTTAAAAATAAACGCTTACATTTGTGGTCAGTTTATTTTTGACAAGGGAGTGCCAAAGCAATCCAGTTGGGAAAGAATAGCCTTTTCAACAGATAGTTCTGGGACAACTGGATATCCACATAAAACATGACTTTGAGCCCTTACATCTCACCATATTAAAAATTAAATTCACTTAAAATGAATTATAGACCTAAATCTGTGTTAAAACTATAAAACACTTGGAAGGAAACATAAGCATAAATCTTCCTGACCTTGAGTTAGGTAATGATTTGAATATGACTCCAAAAGCATAACCAACAAAACAAAGATAAAATGGAATTCATTAAAATTAAAAAAAAAAAACTTTTGTGATGAAAATGATACCACCAATAAACTTAAAAACATAACCCATAAAATGGGAAAAAATATTTATAAATCATATCTGATAAAGGATTTGTATCCAGAATATACAAAAGCTCTTGCAACTCAATAATAAGAAGATAGATGATACAATCAAAAATGGGCAATATTATGAACTGACATTTCACCAAGAAAAAATATGAATTATTAGTAAGCACATAAAAAGATGCTCAACATCACAAATCACTAGGGAAATGGAAATGAAACATAATACTATACCATTTCATGCTCACCAGGATGTTTTAAAGAAACACAATAACAAGTAGTGGTAAGGATGCAGTGATATTGGACACTCAGTCACTACTAGAGGGAATGGAAAATTATACAGCCACTTTGGTAACAGTTTGGTAGTTCCTCAAAAACAAACATAGAATTACCATATGACCAAAAATTGAATTCTTGGGTATATAGCCAAAAGAAATGAGTATATACATCCAGACAAAAGTTTGCCTACAAATGTTAATAGGACCATTACTCATAACAGCCAAAAAAGTGGGAACAACTCAAATATTCACTAACTGATGAATGGATAAAGAAAAGGTGGTATATTGTTTGACAATAAAAAAGAATGCTGACACATGCTACAATATGGATGAAACTTTAAAACATCATGTTAAATAAAAGAAGTCAGATTAAAAAAGCCAACTATTGTATGATTTCATTATATCAAATGTCCTGAGTGAGCAAATCTGTAGAGGAATAAAGTAGGTTAGTGGTTGGCTAGGGCTGGGGATGTTGTGGCAGAATAGAGGTGAATGTTACTGGGTATTGAATTTCTTTTGGGGGTGATAAAATGTTCTAAAATTAGATTGTGGTGATGGTGTCACAACTCCGTGAATATACTAAAAACCACTAAATTGTACACTTTAAAAGGGAAAGTATATGATATAAGGATTATATCTGAATAAAAGTGTTTATAAGAAAGACCCATTCACATAAGGTCACCTTATTTTTGATAAAGGAGGCAAGAATATACAATGGAGAAAAGACAGACTCTTCAATAAGTGGTGCTGGGAAAACTGGACAGCTACATATAAAAGGATGAAATTAGAATACTACCCAACACCATACACAAAAATAAACTCAAAATGGATTAAAGACCTAAATGTAAGGCCAGACACTATAAAACTCTTAGAGGAAAACATAGGCAGAAAACTATGACATAATTCACAGCAATATCCTTTTGGAATCACCTCCTAGAGAAATGGAAAAAAAAACAAAAATAAACAAATGGGACCTAATGAAACTTAAAAACTTTTTCACAGCAAAGGAAACCATAAATAAGACAAAAAGACAACCCTTAAAATGTGAGAAAATATTTGCAAATGAAGCAACTGACAAAGGATTAATCTCCAAAATTTACAAGCAGCTCATGCAGCTCAATATCAAAAAAAGCAAGCAACCCAATCCAAAAATGGGCAGAAGACCTAAATAGACATTTCTCCAAAGAAGATATACAGATTGCCAACAAACACATGAAAGATTGCTCAACATCACTAATCATTAGAGAAATGCAAATCAAAACTACAATGAGGTATCTCCTCACACAAGTCAGAATGGCCATCATCAAAAAATCTATTAACAATAAATACTGGAGAGGATGTGGAGAAAAAGGAACCCTCTTGCACTGTTGGTGGGAATGTAAATTGATACAGCCACTATGGAGAACAGTATGGAGGTTCCTTAAATCACTAAAAATAGAGCTATCGTATGACCCAGCAATCCCACTACTGGGCATATTCCCTGAGAAAACCATAATTCAAAAAGAGTCATGTACCACAATGTTCATTGCAGCTCTATTTACAATAGCCAGGACATGGAAGCAACTTAAGTGTCCATCAACAGATAAATGGATAAAGAAGATGTGGCACATATATACAATGCAATATTACTCAGACGTAAAAAGAAATGAAATTGAGTTATTTGTAGTGAGGTGGATGGACCTACAGTCTGTCATACAGAGTGAAGTAACTCAGAAAGAGAAAAACAAATACCATATGTTAGCACATATATATGGAATCTAAAAAAAAATAATGGTTCTGAAGAACCTATGGGCAGGACAGGAATAAAGACACAGACATAGGGAATGGACTTGAGGACACGGTGGGGGGGGGAGGATAAGATGGGACGAAGTGAGGGAGTGGCACAGACTTATATATACTACCAAATGTAAAATAGATAGCTAGTGGGAAGCAGCCGCATAGCACAGGGATATCAGCTCCATGCTTTGTGACCATGTAGAGGGGTGGGATGGGCAGGGTGGGAGGGAGATGTAAGAGGGAGGAGATATGGGGTTATATGTATACGTATAGCTGATTCACTTTGTTATAAAACAGAAAGTAACATACCATTGTAAAGCAATTATACTCCAATAAAGATGTTAAAAAAAAAAGACTCTAAATTTTTACATTTTTCCCTAACTTCTCTTTAGTGCAACTTCTCTTCAGTGCAAAACTGGCTTCTCACTGGTCTTCATTTA
This sequence comes from Leucopleurus acutus, assembly GCF_964270905.1. Lineage (NCBI taxonomy): Eukaryota > Metazoa > Chordata > Mammalia > Artiodactyla > Delphinidae > Leucopleurus > Leucopleurus acutus. Next base: position 85,671,428 of record NC_139148.1, read on the forward strand.
TAGAGGCTGTTACACCAGAATAAGGGCTTTATCTCTCATTGGCTTATTTTCTCTTAAAACCCAGATAAATTAGAAAGAATCTCAGCTACTTTATCTTTCCTAGTAAGACGTTACATAGATTAGAACATTATTCTAGCTGTACCCTGACAACCAATACAAAGTTATTTTTGATCCCTGAGTACTATCACTAACTTGAAACCTGCACAACCTTTGCATTACAACCTCCAGAGTTTGGCTAATCATAAACAAAACTCTAAACAATATCCACTAGTGAGTCAAAATATAGAATTAGTGTTATGAGGTGTAAGTTATAGGGAGGCTTATAAAGATAGCTTTCTAAAATTTTGAGGGTTTTTTTGTTTTGTTTTGTTTTAATGGAAGAAACTTTCTTAAATGAGCTAGATGATCCATTGTAGATAGGCATCTAATGAGGCTTGGATTAGATGATCTTTTAAATACCTCTAAAACTGAGATTATATGAGATTTCTGGCCAATTGCTCCCACTTATTGTCATTATTTATATGAGCAGAAACTAAGTCCAGGTTTCCCTTAAGGTGAACAAAAACTGCAGGTAGAATGCCCGCAACAAATACTTGATGATTGATTGAGTTAAAGTGATTTCAGTGAATGCTGAGGTTTTACATAGATTTCTTATGTAATTGCTTTTTTTCCTTAAACATTTGCTTTGGCTTTGAGTACTGGGTTTTAAAATATAACTTCACTATCAACCAATGTATCAATCAGATATCACCTTAATATTTTTTTAATTATTCCCTTAGAATTTTGTTTCTTCATCTGGAAAATCTCTCCAGTAGAGACACTGCCAGAACATGAAAGTAGAGGGGAGCTTAGATTTTACCCTACAAATAGAATAAGCTAGATACAAATAATCATTTCATTCCTTTTCTCTCTATCTCTCTTTCATACACACACACACACACACACACACACACACACACACACACAAGTACAAGGTTTTAATTATAGCACCTCTACTACTGCCTTTTGTTTTGAAGAGGTAATTTTTCTTTCAATTTGGGAACATGAAAATAATTGCTTTGGAAGGCATCACCCAAACATATCCCCATTTCCTCAAATTTCAAAAAACATTTGGGGCTAGAGTAATCAACAGAGGGGCATCATATTATGAAATGATTCATGTGCTATAAACATTAAATATTTGAAGGCCTTTATTTAGCACTAGCATATGGCATTGTTCTGAGCACCATACCATGATAAGTACAGAGGCATAATATTTTCATTCTGGGAGATGAATTTTTCTTCCTTATGGGATCTTAATCACCTGAGTTTTCATTGTTGGGAAAAATGCATACAAAGAGATAAAACTGAGACTCACATGTCACTGAATGCTTATGGAGGAAGTATTGTCACCAAACCTTCTGAAAACAATTGCTTATCTGCTGAAGAGTTCATGCTTTGCAGCCATTATATGAAAATTTCACTCTCTCACTTACGTGTAAATAAAAGGGAACTAACCAAAAAACTAGGAACCCCTGTGGGTTGTGATGTTAGCAGATGTACTGATAAAACCAAACGCTTTATAGATTTTTCCTTAACTTTAAAATCAAGTACAACCAAAGACCATTGGTTTACATTTTGGAGAGGGTTAGATAAACAAGGTGAAGTTCTTCACTGACCCAGAATGAAATGTGCAAATAGCAGAATTCCTAAACTTCATTATTTCTCATCTTAATAAAAAAATATAATAAAATCATTCAATGTTGGAGCTGGAAAGGGCATCAGAGGTCATCTAATCAACTGGTAACCAATTTCTAGTCTCAGAATGGATTCACACATGTCATTCAGAGTTTTTTGCCTAAAGTAGCCACTCCCCAAAGTCCCATATTATGACATACTGATTCATTTGGTTTATGGTATAACTGGAAATCTGTATTTTAAAACAAGATTTTCAAGATTATGATGACATACATACAGGTTTGAGAAATGCTGATTTATTCTAAAATGGAATAACTTCTGACATAGGAACTTGCCTGCAAAGAACAACCAGAAAAAACTATTACAAACATTTTATATATGTATTATATATAAAAATATATGTATTTATATAAACAATTATATATTTATATATATAATTTATAATTTAAATTAAAATTTATAAATGGATAGATACATAGATGACAGATAATTTGCATCAGAAAGCCACTGAGGAAACCAGAACTTCAGGGGATAAGATTCTGCAGAAGAAGGATCCACCTAGAGGTGAAGTGAACTTCTGCATACATAGTTTTTTTCCCTCCAAACATTTGCTAATATGGGACACAAGGCAGAAAAGCTAAGATTCTGGACCTCCACTCCCCTATCCCTAACCCAAGTAGAGAACTTCTACTATGAGGTACAAAACAAAACAGCAAAGTTCTTGGTAAATTCATTGGACTATATCAAAAAAAATGGAAACTTGAGCTCCAGAATCCCAGTAAAAAATGGCATGGGGCTGGTTTAACCATAATAACATTTGCCAAATTCTGAAGATGTGTGGGGCAAGTGGTTAATTAAGTTGCTAAGCAGAAAGCCTCTGAAAAATCAGTCCAGATTGTTCAAGGATCTTATGGTGCTGTGGAGACAAAATGCCTGATCAGTGGAGAGGGTTCTGTCAACCACTGTCTCTCTGTGTGACCACCAGAAGGCTATATCGGAGAACAAGTGACTCAGAGGCAACTGGAATCTTACAAGTACTGCAACATAGTCCCAAGGCAGCTCAATCTCTGATTGGATTGTTATTAGTCTTCATGTTATCTGCCTTGCAAGAAAAGAATGAATTCTTTCAGAAGGAAGAGCATATCATTCAGATCATCTACAAAATTTTTATATACAAAGTCTGACACTCAACAAAAACATAAAAGGCATTCCCAGGAGCAGTATCAAGCCACCAAAATCCAGGATAAAAGAGAATGATAGAAAGAGACCCAGAGATGATCCAGATATTAGTGATAGCAGAAAAAGACTACAAAATAATAATGGTTAACACAGTCAATAAAATAAAGGGAAAGATGAAGAAAATAAATGAAAATATGGAGAATATCCCCCAGAGAATTTGAATCTATTAAAAATGAAGATCAAATGGAAATTTTTAGTATCAAAAAATGCTGTACTTGAAATTAAAAACATTATAGTTGTGTTTAATTGAAGATTAGAACAGAAAAGAAGATTGGTGAACTGGAAGACAGATCAGTAGAAAAGCCCAGAGAGAAAAAAATAGATGGAAAATGCTGGAAAAGTATAAGAGACACATGGAATGGGATGAAATGGTTGGAAATAAGTGAGAAAATAATAGCTTACCCAGTGATTCAGGAGTACATGTTGTATTTTTATTTGGGCTGTAGTAAGTACTATCATACATTCTAGTAATCTTCGAAATAGACATTGGTTGCCCATGTGGTATACAAGATAACTCACTGGTGGGAAGGAAGTAAATATTAAAACTTTATTTTTAATCTCATTTTAAAATAATTTATGTTTTGCTTTTTAAAATATCAATATATATAAAATCATACATGGTAGTACATGAATGAGAAACGAACATATATTGGGGTGTGAATGCAATAACGAAAGTTTTTTTTTGTTAAATAAAAGAGGTATGTGATCCAAATTTTGGAAACCATTGACCTATTCTATATATAAGAGTGGTGTCCTAAATATTAAGTATCAGCACAGTAATTGTTCCTGATAAATGATTATTTTCCTCTATAATATTATCTGAAATTATGCTTTTTGAAGAAATATATCCATGGATACTATCATTATAACAGATGCTAAGCAAATCATAGAACATATGTACCAAAAATGATTTTCATTGGTATGGAGGTTTATAGGTAAAATGATGAAGTGAGCAAAGTTTGTTAGTTAGAAGCACGTTTCCATGTCTTCCAAACATTTTCCCATAACTAAAGTCCTCTTTACCAACAGAGACACTTATTTTCTCACTTTTCTAAGCACTCTCCTACCTCCACATTTTTCCAATTCACTTCTGCCCAGGCTTTAAAGAATACACTTCAAAGCTTTTTTCTTCCCATCAAAGCAATGAAACTCCACAGTCTCTCAATTTCGCCTTTACAATGATTTGAAGTGTTTCCTAGTTAAGGGGAAAGCATTTGACTTACTAATAAAACTTAGGCATGAATGGTGCACATTCTAATTACAATTTGTTTAAAACTGCTATAGAAGTTTGTTAGCCCAGTGTGGTATAAAGGCATGGACCTTGGAGTCAGAATGACCCTTATTAAATGTCCTTTCCTCTCACTACTAAATAATGAGGCATTGGAAATGTCAATTAATTTTTTGTGTCTCTGTATCCCCATCCATAAAATGGGAGTTGTGATACCTGTGGGACTGTAGAGAAAATACTTTTACGTTACCACACAGTTAGGGCTTTCTGGAAAATATTTTACTGTGACCTGAGTTAAAGGACACGCCATGTAACTTAAAGTATGACTGAATAAGTAGTAAAACATTCATCTTCCCAGAGATATGTGCTTACATTTCAAAGGAGGATGAGACCCAGAGCCATGGAGACACTCCAGGGGTTGTCAACATTAGGTATGGGAGAATGTTTGGAAGATATGGAAACGTGCTCCTAACTAACAAACTTTGCTCACTTCATCATTTTACCTATAAACCTCCATGCCAATGAAAATCATCTTTGGTACAACATTTGTCTAATCTTCCCCACTGGTAGATATTTATTTATGTCTCAAAGTTTAAAAACCTAGGGTCCTCCTCTTCCCTTCCTAAGGAGGATTGTTTACATTAGGAAGATTAAGTTTCTGTCCCTTTCTCAAGAGAGAAGAGGGAAAATGTGTGTATAAGATCCTGGATTCTTATTTTCAGTGTTCTCTTCTGTCATGTGATGTGTGACATCTGCCCCTTGTCATATTTCACTGGAAGGAAAATATTTGAGCTGAAAGAGAACAAATCCAGCTAGTGCTATAAGTAAAAGTAATTTGCCTTGACCCAGAAATTCCATGTTTACTTTCAGATTAATATGAATAAATATACATAAAAAGTATCAATATCTACCTTATCAACTACACAAGGGAGTGTAAAATGGGATGGTGGATATGGAAGGGCTTCAAAAAGAACTTACACATTCCAGGAAATAATTTTCTCCAATTTTATTTTGCTGCTGTTCTTTGTGAAGTAGTAGGATGTTTGTCATAACTAAAAGATGCTCAGAATTATGCGCTTTCATATTTGAAATTTGCTTCTTCATTTCTTGTGCCATAACTAGGCTCTAAATGAGAAAAAAAATTTGATGCTATTTGAACACTCTTTATTAACTATAATCTGAAATTTTAAATGAATATTCCAGTTATTAGGGATAATTACAGCAAATATTAGAGCTGGAACTCTTAATATGTTATAATAATATCAAGATTTTTATAATAATGTTTATCACCTTAAAAGGAGAGAAAAATTAACTTACAAATTATAGCACCAAGACACAAAGTTAACATTGGTAACCTGGAATGCTTCTTGCTGAGATATTACATGGAAACAAGACTAACACATTCACACATTGAGAAATGTCTTCTCTAAAAAGGAATATGATGTTTTTGATAACTTTTTTTAGACCTTGAAGCCTTTCAATTTTATTTCAAATATTTACTTTAAAGTATTTACTTCTCCTTTAAATTTGGACACAAGAATCATTTACATAGCCTACAATTTCAGTAGTCCAAAAATAATTCATCTCATAAATGAGGCAGTAGTCAAGAGAATTTCTTTGTATATCTGCCCTTCCAATAGAAACAATTCTAAAGTTAGAGGGCACACCAAAGATAGAGCCCTCCTTTCAAGGTAATGACATACACATTTACTCAACAAGGCAGCTTTCTCCAAATGTCAAAGTCTTAGCCCCCAAGGCATTTCTCTGGACCCACTGTAGAAAATACAGTTATTTAAACAAAACCTCCATTTCCTTTGGCATTCTTTTTCACAGTCCATCTCTAACACAGTGAGTTCAAATACCCTGATAATGCTGAGTCTATAGTGAAGGAGGGCAAAACATATGCCTTTTATTTATACATCTTTTTTCTCCCATCATTAATATTTTCTACCATTCTATAGGTAGGATATTCTCTGATGTAATAAAAAAAAAGTCATTAGTATAGTACTTGGAAGATGTTGCTTAAGTATATATATATATATATATATATATATATAAAATATATATATATATATACACACACACACACAGAAACACACACACACATATATATAATATATACATGTACACTTATTTATTGAGTGCCCTGTGTCACATGCTGTACCAAGCACTCTATAAGCATTAGTTTAATTTTCAAAACAGCTTTGTAAAATAGGTGTCATTACTGTCCCCATTTTATAGTTAAGGATGATGAGTCTCAAAGATATTATTTGCTCTGGGACTTCCCTCGTGGTCTAATGGTTAAGAATCTGCCTTCCAATGCAGAGGATGTGGGTTCGATCCCCTGTCTGGGAACTAAGATCCCACATGCCACGGGGCAACTAAGCCCATGCACTGCAACTACTGAGCCAGCATGCCACAACTAGAGAGAAGCCCGCACACCACAACAAAGAGCACGCATGCCAGAGTGGGGGATCCCACATGCCGCAACAAAGATCCCATGTGCTGTAACTAAGACCCAACACAGGCAAAAATAAATAAATATTTTTTTAAAGATGTTATTTGCCCAGAACTAGTAAGTGGGGAGCCAAGGTTTGGACTAGGTCTATCTAACTCCAGAGCCAAGATTTGGACTAGGTCTATCTAACTCCAATGGCCAAGCTATGAAAAATTATGTAAAATGCATTTAAAGTTGTGAAGAAAAATTATTTAAGTTTTAAGCTATGATAGACAAAGAAGTGTTGCTTAAAATGATCTGTTGAGCAAGTTGACTGAGGTATATCATCTTACTCTAAGTCTTTAATTGAGAGAAAGTGTTGAGTAGTAGGAAAAACACTGTATTTAGATTCAAACAGATCTGAGTCACTAATTTGTGTGACTTTGAGCCAGTTATTTGAGTTTTCCAAGCAGAGTTAATATGAATATAACTTTAAAAGTACTTTGCACAAAACAGTTGCTCAATAATTTTGAACAATTTCTGATAAATTACAATTTCTCAGCTTTCTCCATCAATATATGGATATTAGACACCTCTGGCTCTTGGGTGAATAGAATATGACAGCAATAGCATTGAGCCAGTTTTGATCCTAGACCTCAAGAAGTCCTGTACACTTTCACTTTCACTTACAGAATTGTGCCAGACCTGTCTGCTGGATAATGAGAAACACATGCCTAGCTACCCCCATTGCCAGAGCCAACAGCCAACCAACCCCCCAAAGCAGAACTGCCTGGTTGACTAGCAGCTGATTGCATATGCATGATTGAGTCCAGCAGAAATGAGAAGAATTGCCCAGCTAAGCCCAGCACAAATTCCCAACATCCAGAGTCATGAACTAAATTAAAGGTTGTTGACAGAAGTCACTAAATTTTGGAGTGATTTCATCAGCAAAAGCCAACTGGAAAAGTATTTCTATCATTCTCTTTCTCAATCAACCAAGTCAAGTCCTTGTGCAACACTATGCCATGGGTTAGGGGAAGGAAGATACAAAAAACAATTTTAAGGCACCTTTCCTGCTCTCAAAGAGCTCACAGTCTTTTAGATAAGATAAGAATGACATATGCGGATGTATGGCAAGAGCTGGGATATAATCAAGTGCTCATTCTCCATATATAAGCTCTTCTGTGGGAACAAATTAAATCATTAAGGAAATGAATTCATCCTTCTAGGCTACTCAGTTCCTACGTAGTAGAAGTACCTGTATATAGTCATCTTCTTTATCCCTGTGCTTCCATGGTAATAATTGAGAGAGCTGGATTTGTGGCAGTTGATCTAAGAAAAAGCTGGTGAGAGTGCATGAAATCCTTCCCGGTTCCCAGTGGCAAGCCCCACTGGGATAACTTTAGACTGGATTACTGAAAGGAGTATATGAGCACACAGATGAGCTGGCAGAAAGGAGGAGAGAGGAGGAAGGCAGACATTTCTGTCAACGAGAGTGCTGTGGAAATATGAAATCTTTTAACCACACACATGCTGACAAGCTGTTGTTAATGGTCACTAATATGCGAACATTGATGTCTGCAGCAGCCAGGCTGAAGAGGCAGTTGTAATTAAAAACATGAGTTTTGGAGTTAGACAGATCCAGGTTCAAATTAAAAGTCTCCTGTTTCCTAACTGTGTGATTTCAGAGATGTTAAATAAGCTATCTTCGGTTCAGCCTCCTCAGCTGTGAAAAGAGGATAAACGTGGCACTTACCTCATAGGTGTATTGTGAAGATAAATAAAGGTGTATATATGTACACACACACACACACACACACACACACACACACACACATCTTCTAGCCCAATAATTGGCATATTGTAGATGCTCCCTAAACACAATAAGCCTTACATGTGTTTACCCTTATTGATGTAGTTTTTTCTAAATTTAGAAAAAGGAGAAAGATCATTGAGAAGGAAAACATACATACAGGTTTTTTTTCCAAATTTATTTATTTATTTTGGCTGTGCTGGGTCTTCATTGCGGCACGCAGGCTTCTCTAGTTGTGGGGCAGGCTGTAGAGCGCATGGGCTTAGTTGCAGTATGTGGGATCTTTATTCCCCAATCAGGGGTCAAACCCGGACCCCTTACATTAAGACTGTGAGTCTTACCCACTGGACCGTCAGGGAAGTCTCACATACATGGTTTTGGACGATTTACCCAAAGAAAAATGAGTCCAAAGTGATCTTTCTACTCACTGGAAAAAAAAAAAAACTAAACTAAAACAAGTTAGTCTCAATTGTATTGAAGTATTTGCCATGCTTAAAATGTTTCATCTACCTTCTGTTGCTGTTGTTTAATTTTTTACCTGAAGATGATGCTCCTTTCTCTCTGGAGTGATCTCTGTCGTTCAGCATTCTCAATTTGAGTGTCTGAAATGCAAAGCATATAATAATGGAAGAAAATCCACTGTGGCCAGTTGTGCATTTAGTATGTGGGCTGTGAAAGGACTTCTAAAACATACTGGGAATCTTTCAAATGGCTCCCCATTATGTAAACAGTAAGTGGTGCTAACTAATGGGTTTGTCTCTGGCTTACAATTTTCTAGGCAGCACCTTCCCATTCCCAGTTTCTGTTCTGTATGAATTACTGGCTAGGAGCAGGATAATGAGTTCCTTGCCTCACATACGCTATCTCTTTTACAAAGAAAGCTATGAGAGGCTGCTGCTAAGTTTTGATTATATTCTCTTTAAATGGATTTATCCATTTCTTTCTGTTCTTTTTTGCTTTCTTGTTTTCTGCAAATGATTTTCCTTTTTACAGAACCTTATCTTTGACCATGTTTTTATTCAAGCTGCAGTTGCAGTTGTTTGACTACAGTTCTTTCTGCCCTCAAGTGTAGATGAGACAGGATTTACAGCTCATCTACTCAACTGAACTCAGAAGTATTTTGTTGCTTGGTGGTGGCTGTTAACTGGAAAAAGAAACTTCAGAAACGTTGATTGACAGAACTCTCTTATTTATGCTTCATTTCTCAAATGCTGGCAGATTTCTCTCTGCTACTCATTTTGCCACTCCCTGACCTTCCTCCATTGCACAGCTTCTTCAGCCAATTACATGTGAAGGCACTTTCAAGAAGCTAGGAGATAGAAAAGGTTAATTCATGAACTACATTACATTTCACATTCTTTCTTGTGCCTTTCTCGCATATCCTTTGTCTGTATCCTGGGAAATACACAGTGGTAAGAATGGAAATGATTCACTCTAAAAATCCTGACAAGATTGCTCTGAAATTATGTGTATGTTCTTAAATGACATATACTGATGAAGTCAGGATGTCTCAAAGCTCTTTACGTCCTGTCTATCTGTGTCCTCTTCACTCTTCTCCCTTCTCTTGCTCTGGCCCTAATTCCCCTCACTGCATACATTCACCTTTCAATCCGCCCTACCCCCAGGCTGCTGCACTGCTAGCAGCAGGGACAGAGGCAGATGCACAGGAAAAGACGGAAAACATGCATGTCTGGCCATATTTTAAGACAAATATACATGTTTGTAGAACATCCATTATTTTCCATTATCTATAGTATTTTTTTCTTTGATAAAGATTATCTAGTGATGGCTATGTACAAAACTTAAAGCATAGACCTAAAAATTATTAATTAGACATGCTTTTAGGTTCTGCAGGGGTTGTACCTATTAAAATAACAATAGCCAATGTTTTTGGAACATTTAACATTACTAAGAACATTATGTGCATTATCTAATTTATTCTTCATAACAACTTATCATTATTCCCACTTTATGGATTAGGAAACTGAGACTAAGAATGCTTATTAAATTGCCTAGTATAAAACAGAGAATAAGAAACATAACTCTGATTTAAGCCTGTTTCTATTTGACTCCGGAGCCAGAGTTTACAAAAACTATGGACTGTGTCTAAAGTAAGTGTACTCAAAATACAACCACTTCTTTTTGAGCCCTATAATACACTAGACAATTTATGCTAGGCAATTTAATCCACATATATCCTGCTAAGGTGAGTATTGTTATTTCCATTTTTACATATAAAGAAATTAATATAGGAAAGATAATGAAGAAAATGAGTAGTAAGGCCAGGATTTAAACCTAGGTTTCCTATTCCTTCTACACAATGTCACTGAATAGTATAGATGCTACTATATCCTACTATACCAGTATATAGAATTACCCATACTGCCTGATAACAGCATCCATAGTTCTAAGGTATTTATAGAATCTTTGTATTAGGGTTCTCCAGAGGAAGAAAACCAATAGAAAAAAAAATACAAGTATATATAGTTGAACAATAATCAGTATCAAGGCTGCAAAGAACAAAAGGGCTTTATTTAGAGGGCTTAAGAATTGCAATTTGGGGGACACAGATTTGGGTAAAACCAAAAAAGTGTTCTGAGGAAGAGAAAGAGTCAGGGGCTTATAAAGACAAAAGCCACAAAGTTGTCAAGTTGCCTAGTGAGAATTGTGATTGACTGACCCAAGTCAGAAAATATTTGTCCTTAAAGAATCATGAATTATTTTAAGGTAAGGGTCTGATAAGTAGATAGGCTGTCACAAGTTAGTTTAGGGTAAATGTCTGACAAGTATCTTGAGTAAGAGAGTAAGTGTTCAAAAGTTCAGATTCCATTCAAGCTGAGTCATGCATTAGTCACACTTCCTCAATGGCCTCCTGGCTCACTTTTAGAGAGCTCTCTTAGAATATCAAATCCATTTTGATTTTCCATATATATATATATATATATATATATATATATACATATACACATATGTAAAGGGATTTATTATAAGGAATTGGCTCATTTAATTATGGGGGCTAAGAAGTCCCAAGATCTGTAGTTAGTAAACTGGAGACTAGAGACTGGAGACCCAGGAGAGCTAATGGTCCAGTCTAAGTCCAAAGGCCTGACAAGCAAGAGAGCTGATAGTGTCAGTTTCAGTTCAAATCCAAGTTTAAAGTCAGGAAAAGATCATGTCCCAGCTCAAAAAGAGGCAGAAAGAGCAAATTCTCCCTTCCCCTGCCATATTGTTCCATTCAGGCCCTCAATGGATAGATGAGGCCCACTTACCTTGAAGAAGGCTATCTGCTTTACTCAGTCTGCATATTCAAATGTTAATCTCATCCAGAAACACCCTCACAGACACAACCAGAATAATGTTTAACCAAATATATGGACACCCTATGGTCCAGTCAAGTTGACACATAAAATTAACCATCACAATCTCCTTCTTGGAAAAAGAGAACTTTTGAAACCATGGTAAGGATTGTAAAGAATCTGATAATACAAAAATGTATAAGCATGTGTGGAGGCACCATTCTTTAAATTGAAAAGATCTTCCAAATATATTTTCATCTTTTCTTGCCCATTACAATCTCTCAGAGCAGACAAAGAATTGAGAAGTAATCTAGTCCAACTATCTACCTAGGCCATGAATCTCTTCCACAAATTTCTTCTTTAAATACCTCCAGTAACTGTACACTCATTGTTACTTGGAGTGGCCATTTCCTTTTCAGAAAACATCAGGTTAGAAAAGTCTTTCTTATAATAAGTAGTTTCTCTGACATCAAAAAAGCCAAAGCTAAAAGGGATCTTAACCATCAAGATAAATGTTCTTATTTTAGATCCATAAAATGAACCACTGTGATATGAACATGATAAGCACTGACACTAGAATCCAATTCCTTTTACTTCTATTCTAGTGCATTTTCCACTGCAATTGCACCTCTACCCATTAGACCCAGATATAGCAGTTTTCTATCTGAAAGTCCTTCTTATATTTGAAAGAAATATTTATGTTCCCCACATCTAGCACACCATCTTTCTAGGCTTCTCCAGGACAATATCCCCAGTTTTTTCAGCTACTTCCAATATTTTTATCTTATCTCACCTAAGTGTTAATGTCTCCTTTCAAGCATAGTACTTACAAATGAACACACTATTCTAGTGCAGAGTGGTACAAGAGTCTGCCCATCACGTCACTTGAATGCAACATGAGATTACATTTTTTTTTTTTGGCAATCACAGGTGTTGCTTTAAGCCATATCTCTCTTTTGCTTTCTTCAGCTAATTTAAGTGTAAGACATTACATTTATTTCTACTATATATGCATATCAGATTTCAACATATTGAGATCTCTTGATCCCATATCTATCATGCAATAGGTAAAGCATGTTAAAATCTCTAACTCCTCTTTTTTTCTGGGAAGAATATCATTAATGTCTTAATTCTAGCAAGTGATAAAATATATATTTACTAAGTCAAGATAAAGAATAGCAACCGTATTATTACAGATTTAACACCCCTACTCCCAGTTTGAAATATCCTCCTTTGACCTCTTTTGAGGGAATCAGCAGAATTCTACAGCCTAAGCCTTCTGATTGACTTTTGGTAATAATTCATCTCAAAGGGTTTCCAGGATAAGAATGGTTAAATAATGATTGAAGAAACTTGAAAAGTGGAATGGATATGGTAGAAAGTGCCTAGTTGATATGGGATAAATTTCACAGGAAAATTTTTGAAGATCTATGAACTCCCAGCTTGGATGACTCCTTGGAGAAGAAATAAGAAAATATCAAAAAAATTTCTTGGTACACAAGTAAGAAAGCTACACTAGTGAGCATCCACTATTGTTTTACCATTATAGAAAAAATAAGATATAAATAAATTCAGAACATTAAAGCGGAAAGAAGATGGTTCTCACCCTGGCATTATACCTATAAATTCTTTTCTAGATTATCTATCAGGCACTACATTTGCTATTGTTTAGTCATCAGAGAGCTCTTAAAATTTGTCTTGTCTTCATTACCTTCAACTACATGAAAGTAGATTGTGGGGGATAGATTGACAAAATTGCATTTATTTATTAGAAAAAAAGACAGTGAAACAAATACTAAATATCTCATGAGATCTTTTATAAAATTAATTAAATGAAATCCATTAATAAGGCTGTAACCTGTCTGAAGTTAGAACATAGTATTTTGTATTACAATTATTTAGAACAGATCAAATAATGTGGTTTTGATGGTTTAATAGAGGAAAATATAGTTAATTTGAGATAACTAGGGAAAGATCTTTCTTTAATTTATTCCATATATGAATTCCAGCTAATATTTCTCAATTGCCACTTTTATAGTAATAATTCCATGCTCAAAAACTAGATTTTTAACTACATTATGAAAGATTAGATACTCTGAATAACTCTCTTGATTAAAACAACTAATATGTTGGAAAACCAATTTTTAAAAAAATTACAAACATTGCAGAGTTATCATAAAAAGAAGGAAGTTACAGAGGTCAACTTAAAGTGAGGGCAGGAATCGTGTGCAAAATTTTCTCTCTTTTTTTCCTGTTTTTGTTTTGCTGATACTGAAGATAATTTGTGCTTAGGCCACAGTAGTTATATGAGGTAAGTGACATAAAATTAAGTGTAAGGTCTGCCCAAGATTGGATATATAGCACAAAAACTCCCACATAAATATGGGGCCCCTAAAGTTTACGTTCAGTAAAAAAGGTAAAGAGAATCCTGTTATATAAAATAGAACAGAAAGGAAATTGCCTACCTCAAACTTGATAATAGGTAAGTGGGAAAAAATTCTCCCCTGAAAGAATTCAAACTCACAAAGAAATTCTCATGATGGTTGAAGTTCAAATTCAACTACTTGTATTGTCCAAAATCCACAAACAGACAATTTAATTTAATGGGGTGCTGTTTTGGCACTACCCATGTGTGACTGACAGAGGAAAAAATAAATTCCTTTAGGGGAGCATAATTTCAATCCAATTCTCAGAGAAGTCCAACATAGTTAAAATAAAATGGTCAGTAACTGTCCAAAAATTATAAATCACAGCAAGAGTTAGAACTGGTAAGAAAAATAAAATAGAATGTAGAATCAAAGCTGTAATGGCTGTATTGACCTGCACTGAGAAACAAAAATAAATGACTATGTTACATATGTGTGTATATATATATATATATATATATATATATATATATATATATATATATATACAAAAAAAAGAAGTTTGACAATTTTAAGAGTGATAAAAAGAGATATTCAATGCCTAATCATAATTGAAAAACTATGAGTAAAACTTCTACAAATAAAAAAATAAAACAATTGAAATGCAAAATTCTTTGGGGATTTTAACAGCATATTAAACAGTGTATGTATTTAACACTGTATTAAACACAGATGAAGAGAGAATTAGTGATCTGGAAGAAAGTCTGAAGAAATCATCTAGAATTATGTTTTGTTGTCTCAGAGTGGCAAAAAGATGTAAACCATGAAAATATATAAGCAGGATAATTAAAAAGAAAAAGAATTGACAGAACACTACCTCATAGGGAAACAATAGAATGGGAGAGAAAGAGCATGTGTGAGAGAGAAAGAGAATGAGAACTTTAAACATAGAGAGAAAATATGGATAACCTAAAAATAACAGCAATTAAACTTATAAATGGATTCTTAATAGCAATAGAAATAATAGAAGCCACAAAAAGTGGACTAATAATCTCCATTGTGATTAGAGGGAATAACAGTCAGTCCAATGCAATTATTTCTCAAGAACAAGAATGAAATAAAAACTTCCTCAGACCAAAAATAAATTCAGAAAAGTTACAACCAGCAGGCCCTAATTAAAGAAAGTTTTAGAAGTTGTAATTTACACAGAAGAAAAAATTGTCTAAAATAAAATTTAATAAGCAAGAGGGAATGTGGGGCAAATATATTGTTAAATATGTGGAAGAATCACAAACAAATATTAACTTATGAAATATCTAGAACTAATTTATAGAGAAAATAGAACTCAATGTTGAAAAAAAATAGTATATAAAATTGGAGTGAGAAAATCAAAGGTGAAATATCCAATAACATTTTTATCATTCAGCAAAAAGGTCAAGACTCTGGTTAATTTAACTTCAATCAGGTCAAAATATGTAGACCAACAGCTAAAACAATAGAAAATGGGGCATATAAGTTTGAAACAAAAGAGAAAAATGTAATAAAAGGGAAACAAATGCTATCATTCCAAAAGAAGACAAGAAAGGAAAGAAAAATGAAAAGCAGGACAAATAGAACACATATAGTAATATGGTAGAAATAAATCCTAATTATAGCAGTAAATAAAATAAACATAACCCCATTTTTCTTATAAGAGGAACAGAAAAAGAACACCTATAGAAATTCCTAACAGGGAAGAGATGGAGAAGAGGATTTCCCTTCTCTGTATGAACCAACACAAGTCTGGTCACATACACAAAGTATGCATTTGTCAAATACATCCAGAGAAGCAATGCAACTATCATGTAAACCACTACCCAGGTCCCAGACCAAACTCTGAGTGACATCTGTAAGGGGCAGACCAAACAGCATAGCTTTGAAAACTGAACTGATAGAACGTAAGACAGAACTTGAGGTCTGATCCTAAACAAGTTCATTGCAAGCTAAAACAAACAAACAAACAAATAAAAATCAACATCCTCCATAGGATTATAATAAGACCTGTAGGTTCACAATATAATACTCAAAATTTACAGAATATAATTCAAAACTACTCGTCATTCAAGAACCAGAAATATCTGACAAATTCTCAAGGTAAAAGCAATTAACAGATGCCAAATGCAAGATGATCCCAGTGAGATTCCATTCGGGAAATGAATGAAAAGATAGAATTGTCAGCAAAGATAGAAATGCCATAAAAGTAAGCAAATGGAAATTTTACAAGTGAAAAATACAGTATTGAGAAAAAGAAAACAAAAGTGGATGGGCTCAACACCAAATGGAAATAATAGAAGAAAACTTAGTGAATTTGAAGACAGACCAATAAACATTATTGAATCTGAAAAAGAGAAAATATTGAGGAAAAACATGTATAGAGTTTAAGGGAATTGTGGAACAACAATATACAATCTTACATTTGTATCAATAAACTCCCTGGGGAGGTGGAGTCAAGATGCCAGTGTGGGAAGACAGGGAGTTAGCATCTCCCCACAAGTAGGGCACCTACCAGCTGCTGGTGGGGGACTCTGAAGCCCAAGGAAATGGGAGGAACCCCAAAGTGAACCAGTAGGATGGAGGGGGACTGAGGGGGGAGGAGAAATGGAGGCCAGACAGGATCAGTGCCCCTGAAGCCAGGGAGATTAGGAGAGGCAGGAGGGAGGTGCCCTCTGGGAGGAGCGGGAGAGGAGTGGAGGGTGACTGCCCTACCCACTCAGGAACTCCTGCTGAGTTCCCAGGCTGATGACCTGCCCTCCAAAGCCCCCTCCAAGCCACGTGGTTCCTTCAGGTCATAAGAGGGAGGTTGGAGAGATCAGGAGAGACAGGCAAGAGGATCCCTCTGAGAGGAGTGGGAGAGAAGCAGAGGGTGATTGTCCCACCCATTTGGGTCCAGGGAGCCTGCTGAGCTCCCAAGCCAATCCCCTGCCCTCCAAAGCCCCCTCCAAGCCACATAGGTCTTTGGGTGTATACGAGGGAGGACAGGGAGATCAGGAGAGACAGGCGGGAGGGTCCCTCCCAGATGGGAGAAGAGGACAGGAGAGGAAGGCATATGCTCTACCCACTCAAGCTCAGGAACCCTGCTGGGCTCCCAGATGAAGTCTCCTGCCTTCTGAGACCAGAGATGGGGGGCATGCCTGGGCTCCTTCTGTTCCTTGACCCTAAACCCCATCCCCTAAAGCCCCCAGGGGTTTCTCCAGCCTTGTTAGTCCTGAATATTGGCCCTGACCACGACCCAATCTTCGCCTTTGCTTAAGCCCCACCCTTCACAGCCAAGGCCTTTCCTCCCTCTTTTTTTTTTTCTTTTCCATCCTCCTCTTTTTAACTTTTGTGGTACTGATGTACCTTCCAGTTGTCGATTAATCTATAGTTTTATTCTATATTCTTCCTGACATATCTGTAAGTTTCCTAGTCTAATTTTATTTTTAATTTTGTTATCGTTTTTTGGGGGTATTTTTTGCTGCCACAGGTGGCTAGCAAAATCTTGGTTCACAAGCCTGGGGTCAGGCCAAAGATCCTGGGTGGAAGCTCCGTGTCCAAACCACTGGACTAACAGAGAACCTCAGGTCAGAGGGAATATTCATCAGAGTGAGGTCTCATAGAGATCCTTATCTCATCACCATGACCCAGCTCTACCCAACAGCCTACAAACTCCAGTGTTGGAAGCTTAAGGTCAACAACCAGTAAGACAGGAACACAAACCCACTCATAAAAAAAAAAATTGAGACAGCAAAAAAATATGTCACAGTTGAAGGAGCAAGGTAAAAACATACAAGACCAAATAAATGAAGAGGAAATAGGAAATCAAACTGAAAAAGAATTCAGAGTAATGATAGTAAAGATGATCCAGAATCTTGGAAGTAAAACAGAGGTACAGATTGAGAAAATACAAGAAATGTTTAACAAATATCTAGAAGAAATAAAGAACAAACAAAGAGAAATGAACAACACATTAACTGAAATGAAAAATACACTAGAAGGAATCAATAGCAGAATAACTGAGACAGAAGAATGAAAAATTGAGCTGGAAGATAAAATGGTGCAAATAAATGTCAAGGAGCAGAATAAAAAAAAAGAATAAAAAGAAATGAGGACAGTCTCAGAGATCTCTGGGACAACATTAAATGCACCAACATATGAATTATAGGGGTTCCAGAAAAATGAGAAAAAGAAAGGGTCTGAGAAAATATTTGAAAAGATTACAGTTGAAAACTTCCCAAACAGGGGAGAGGAAATAGTCACCCAAGTCCAGGAAACACAGAGAGTCCCATACAGGATAAACCTTAGGAAAAACACACCAAGATATATATTAATCAAACTAACAAATATTAAATTCAAAGAAAAAATATTAAAAGTAGCAAGGGAAAAACAAAAACAAAAAATAACATACAAAGGAATCCCCATAAGGTTATTGGCTGATTTTTCAGTGGAAAATCTTCAGGCCAGAAAGTAGTGGCAGGATATATTTAAAGTGATGAAAGAGAAAAACCTACAACCAAGATTACACTATCCAGCAAGGATCTCATTCAGATTTGATGGAGAAGTCAAAATCTTTTCAGACAAGCAAAAGCTAAGAGAATTCAGCACCACAAAACCAAACCAGCTTTACAACAAATGCTAAAGAAACTTCTCTAAGCGGGAAAAACAAGACAAAAATAAAGACCCACAAAAACAAACCCAAGACAATTAAGAAAATGATAATAGGAACATACATGTCGATAATAACCTTGAATGTAAATGGATAAATACCTCAACCAAAAGACAGACTGGCTGAATGGATACAAAAACAAGACCCATATATATGCTGTCTACAAGATACCCACTTAAGACCTAGGGACACATACAGACTGAAAGTAAAGGGATGGAAGAAGATATTCCATGAAAATGGAAATCAAAGGAAAGCTGGAGTAGCAATACTCATATCAGGTAAAATAGACTTTAAAATAAACTACGTAATGATCAAAGGATCAATCCAAGAAGAATATATAACAATTATAAATGTTTGTGCACCCAACATAGGAGGAACTCAATACATAAGGCACATGCTAACAACCACAAAAGGAGAACACAATAATAGTAACACAATAATATTAGAGGACTTTAACACCCCACTTACACCAATGGACGGATCATGCAAACAGAAAATAAATAAGGAAACACAAGCTTTAAATTACATAGTAGACCAGATATATCTAACTGATATATATATATACAACATTCCACCCAAAAGTGGCAGAACACATTTTCTTCTCAAGTGCACATGGAACATTCTCCAGGATAGATCACACCTTGCATCAAAAATCAAGCTTTGGAATATTTAAGAAAATTGAAATCATATCAAGCATCTTTTCTGACTGCAATGCTATGAGATTGGAGATCAATTACAGGAAAGAAAAACTGTAAAAATCACAAATACATGGAGGATAAACAGTGTGCTACTAAATAACCAAGAGATCACTGAAGAAATCAAAGAAGAAATTTTTAAAAATACATAGGAACCAATGACAATGAATACAGGATGACCCAAAATCTATGGGATGCAGCAAAAGCAGTTCTAAAAGGGAAGTTTATAGCAATAGAATCCTACCTCAAGAAACAAGAAAAATCTCAAATAAACAACCTAATCTTACACCTAAAGCAATTAGAGAAAGAAGAGCAACAACAACAACAACAACAACAAAAAACCCCAAAGTTAGCAGAAGGAAATAAATCATAAAGATCAGATCAGAAATAAATGAAAAAGAAATGAATGAAATGATAGCAAAGATCATTAAAACTGGAAGCTGGTTCTTTGAGAAGATAAACATAATTGATAAACCATTAGCCAAACTCATCAGGAAAAAGAGGGAGAAGACTCAAATCAATAGATTTAGAAATTATGAAGGAGAAATAACAACTGCCACTGCAGAAATACAAAGGAATATGAGACTACTACAAAGAACTATATGCCAATAAAATGCACAACCAAAAAGAAATGGATAAATTTTTGGAAACGTACAATTTTCCAAGATTGAACCAGGAAGAATTAGAAAATATAAACAAACCAATCACAAGTGATGAAATTGAAACCGTAATTAAAAATCTTCCAGCAAACAAAAGTCCAGGACCAGATGGTTTCACAGGCGAATTCTATCAGACATTTAGAGAAGAGCTAACACTGATCCTTCTAAAATGCTTCCAAAAAATTGCAGAGGAAAGAACACTCCCAAATTCATTCTATGAAGCCACCATAACCCTGATACCAAAACCAGAAAAAGATATCACAAAAAACAGAAAATTATAGACCAATATCACTGATGAACATACATGCAAAAATCCTGAACAAAATACTAGCAAACAGAATACAACAGCACATCCAAAGGATCATACAACATGATCAAGTGGGATTTATCCCAGGGATGCAAGGATTCTTCAATATAGGCAAATATAGGCAATGTGATTCACCACATTAACGAATTAAGGAATAAAAACCATATGATCATCTAAATAGTTTCAGGAAAAGCTTTTGATGAAATTCAACACCGATTTATGATAAAAAGTCTCCAGAAAAGGGACATAGAGCGAATCTACTTCAACACAATAAAGGCCATATATGACAAACCCACAGCAAGCATCATAATCAATGGTGAAAAACTGAAAGGATTTACACTAAGATCAGGAACAAGACAAGGATGTTCACTCTCACCACTCTTATTCAACATAGTTTTGGAAGTCCTAGCCATGGCAATCAGAGAAAGAAAAGAAATAAAAGGAATATAAATTGGAAAAGAGAAGTAAAACTGTCACTGTTTGCAGATGACATGATACTATAAATAGAAAATCCTAAAAATGCCACCAGAAAACTACTAGAACTAATCAATGAATTTGGTAAAGTTGCAGGATACAAACTTAATGCACAGATATCTCTTACATTCTTATACACTAACAATGAAAAATCAGAAAGAGAAATTAAGGAAACAATCCCATTTACCACCACAACAAAAAGAATAAAATACCAAGGAATAACCCTGCCTAAGGTTGCAAAAGACATACTCAGAAAACTATAAGACACTGATGAAAGAAATAAAAAATGACACAAACAGATGGAGAGACATACAATGTTCTTAAATTTGTAGAATCAATATTGTCAAAATGACTATACTACCCAAAGCAGTCTACAGATTCAATGCAATCCCTGTCAAACAACCAATGGGATTTTTCACAGTAGTAAAAGAAAAAAAATTACATTTTATATGGAAACACAAAGGACCCTGAATAGCCAAAGCAATCTGGAGAAAGAAAAATCGAGTGGAGGAATCAGGCTCCCTGACTTCAAACTATACCACAAAGCTATAGTAATCAAGACAGTATGGCACTGACACAAAAACAGAAATCAATGGTACAAGATAGAATGCCCAGAGATAAACCCACACACATATGGGCACCTAATTTAAGACAAAGGAGGCAAGAGTATACAACGGAGAAAAGAAAGCTTCTTCAATAAGTAGCACTGGGAAAACTGGACAGCTACATGTAAAAGAATGAAATTAGAACACTAACTAACACCATACACAAAAATAAACTGGAAATGGATTAAAGACTTAACTGTAAGACCAGACACTCTTAACACTCATAGAGGAAAACATAGGAAAAACATTCTTTGACATAAATCACAGCAAGATAGTTTTTGATGCACCTCCTAGAGTAATGGAAATAAAAACAAAAATAAACAAATGGGACTTAATTAAATTTAAAAGCTTTTGCACAGCAAAGGAAACCATAAATAAGACAAAAAGACAACCCTCAGAATGGGAGAAAATATTTGCAAATGAAACAACAGATTAAGGATTAGTCTCCAAAATATACAAACAGCTCATGGAGCTCAATATCAAAAAACAAACAAACCAGTTAAAAAATGGGCGGAAGACCTAAATAGACATTTCACCATGGAAGGCATACAGATGGCCAAGAGGCACATGAAAAGATGCTCAACATCACTAATTATTAGAGAAATGCAAATCAAAACTACAGTAAGGTATCTCCTCACACAAGTCAGAATGGCCATCATCAAAAAATCTACAAACAATAAATGCTGGAGAGGGTGTGGAGAAAAAGGAACTCTCTTGCACTGTTGGTGGGAATGTAAATTGATAGAGCCACTATGGAGAACAGTATGGAGGTTCCTTCAAAAACTAAAAATAAAACTACCATATGACCCAGCAATCCCACTACTGGGCATATACCCTTAGAAAACCATAATTCAAAAAGAGACATGTAGTACAATGTTCACTGCAGCACTATTTACAATAGCCAGGGCATGGATCCAACTTAAATGTCCTTTGACAGATGAATGGATAAAGATGATGTGGCACATATTTAAAATGGCATATTACTCAGCCATAAAAAGAAACGAAATTCAGTTATTTGTAGTGAGGTGGATGGACCTAGAGTCTGTCATACAGAGTGAAGTAAGTCAGAAAGAGAAAAACAAACACTGTTTGCTAACACATATATATGGAATCCAAAAAAAATGATACTGATAAAGCTAATTGCAGGGCAGGAATAAAAAGGCAGACATAGAATAAGGACTTGAGGACATGGGGCAGGAAGTCGAACCTGTGGTGAAGTGAGAGTAGCATCAACATATATACACTACGATATGTAAAATAGTTGGCTGTTGGGAAGCAGCAGCATAGCACAGGGAGATCGACTCTGTGCTTTGTTATCACATAGAGGGGTAGGATAGGGAGAATGGGAAGGAGGCTCAAGAGAGAGGGGATATGGGGACGTGTGTATGCATATGGCTGATTCACTTTTTTGTGCAACAGAAAGTAACACAGTATTGTGTAGCAATTATACTCCAATAAAAATCTACTAAAAAAAAAAACTCCCTGAAGGAGAGAAGGAAGTGATTGCTACAGAAAAATAAATAAATAATTGCTGAAAAGTAACTTCCTAAATTTATTGAAAAATGTAAATTTAAAGATTAAAAAATTCAGGAAACCCCCATTTGAATTTTTTGAACTTCAAAGTATATCATATCTAGACATAAAATGAATTACTGATAAATCTATGGTAGAAAATATAGTGACACGTTACAAGTAAGGAAATAATAATTGAAAGTACTTCTATGTGAACTCAAAAATCATGGAGGCTAGAAGACAGTGCAACAACATCTTTAAAGTGTTTAAAGAAAAGAATTGTCTATCCAGGAATCTATATCTAGTGAAAATATCTTTCATGAAAGAAAGCAATATAAAAACATTAACAAATGAAAAAATAATAGCATTTGTGTTCACAAATTTGTTCTAAAGTAATGATAAAGGTAGTTTTTCAGGATGAAGGGAAATAATACAAGAAGGAAACTTGGAACGTCTGGAGTAAAGGAAGAACAACAGAAATGGTAAATATAATAGATTCAATTTTGTTAAAATATATATGATAGTTGAAAGGAAAAAAAATATATATATAAATACGATGAGGGTAAAAATTTATGTAAGCATAATATGTATGCCAGCTATAGCATTATGGGGGTGTAGGGCAAAGAGACCTATATGACTGTAAGTCTTTTACATGTTACTTGTAGTGTTTAATAGTTATATGTAGAATCTGAAAGGTCAGTTATTTGTATTGTAAACTCTAGAGCAACAAACATAAAAGAATGGCTACTATACAAAAGACAAGAGATAATAAATGTTGACTAGGATGTGGAGAAAAAGGAACACTTACACACTGTTGGTGGGAATTTAAGCTGGTGTAGCCACTATGGAAAACAGAATGGAGGTTCTTCAAAAAAATAAAAAAAATAGACCTAACATATGATCCAGGAATCCAACTTCCGGGTATAGACCCAAAGGAAATGAAAACAGGATATTGAAGATATATCTGCACTCCCATGTTTATTGCAACATTATTTACAATAGCCAAGATATGGAAACAACCTACGTGTCTATTAATGGATAAAGAGGATGTGGAATATATATACAGTGGAATGTTATTCAGTCATGAGAAAGGTGGAAATCCTGCTATTTGTGACAACATAGATAGGCCTTGAAGGCATCGTGCTAAGTAAAATGTCAGGCAAGAAAGACAAACACTGTATGGTATCACTTATACACAGAATCTATAAAAATAAAACTTGCAAAAACAGAGAGTAGAATGGTGGTTACAGGGGCTGGGGAGTGTGGGAAATGAGGAGATGTTGGTCAAAGGGTACAAACTTCCAGTTAGATGATGAAAAAGTTCTAGGGATCTAATAAACAGCGCTGTGAATATAGTTAACAATACTGCATCGTATACAGTTTATAAGAGTATATTTTAAATGTTCTTACTGAAAAAAGAAGTGGTCATTATGTGACGTTGGAATTTTTAGCTAATTCTATGTTGGTAATCATATTGAAACAATGTTATATGTCAACTATATCTCAATAAAGCTGAAAAAAAGAACACCCAAACAAACAAACAAAATGAGGTATACACATACAGTAGCCATCAAAAAGATGGAAACACTACAATATGGATTAACCTTGAGGACATTATGCTAAATGAAATAAGCCAGTCACAAAAAGAAAAATACTGTATGATTCCACTTATATGAGTTATCTAGAGTAGTCTAGGTAGAAGCAGAAAGTGGAATGGTGGTTTCATAGGCTAGTGGAGAGGGAGAAATGGAGAGTTGCTGTTTAATGGGTATGGAGTTTCAGTTTTGCAAGATGAAAAAGTTCTGGAGACTGCACAATAATGTAAATGTACTTAACACTACTAAACTGTAACTTTAAAAATGGTTAAGAAGGTAAATTTTATGTTATGTGTATTTTATCACAATTAAAAATAAACATAGCAGACAGGAGAAGATGGCGGAAGAGTAGGATGAGGAGATCACCTTCCTCCCCACAGATACAACAAAAATACATCTACACGTAGAACTGTTCCTATAGAATACCCACTGAACACTGGCAGAAGACGTCAGACCTCCCAAAAGGCAAGAAACTCCCCACGTACCTGGGTAGGGCAAAAGAAAAAAGAAAAAACAGAGACAAAAGAATAGGGATGGGACCTGCACCAGTGGGAGGGAGCTGTGAAGGAGGAAGGGTTTGCACACACTAGAAGCCCCTTCACAGGCGGATACTGTGGGTGGCAGAGGGGGGAAGCTTCAGAGCCGTGGAGGACAGCGCAGCCACAGGGGTGCGGAGGGCAAAGCAGAGAGATTCCTGCACAGAGGATCAGTGCTAACCAGCACTCACAAGCCTGAGAGGCTTATCTGCTCACCGGCCAGGGCGGGCAGGGGCTGGGAGCTGAGGCTCGGGTTCGGAGCTTAGATCCCAGGGAGAGGACTGGGGTTGGCTGCGTGAACACAACCTGAAGGGGGCTAGTGTGCCACGGCTAGCTGGGAGGGAGTCCGGGAAAAGCCTGGAGCTGCCGAAGAGACAAGATAATTTTTCTTCCTTCTTTGTTTCCTGGTGCTCAAGGAGAGGGGATTAAGAGCACTGCTGAAATGAGCTCCAGAGATGGGCGAGAGCTGCAGCTATCAGCGTGGACTACAGAGACAGGCATGAGATGTTAAGGTTGGTGCTGCTACCACCAAGAAGCCTGTATATGACCACAGGTCTCTATCCCCACCTCCCCTCCGCAGAGCCTGTGCAGCCCACCACTGCCAGGGTCCCATGATTCAGAGACAATTTCCCTAGGAGAACGCATGGCACACATCAGGCTGGTGCAACGTCACACTGGCCTCTGCTGCCACAGGCTCACCCCGCAATCTGTACCCCTACCTCCCCCAGACCTCAGTGAGACAGAACCCCCGAATCAGCGGCTCCTTTAACCCCGTCATGTCTGAGCGAAGAACAGACACCTTCAGGTTACCTACAAGCAGAGGTAGGGCCAAATCCAAAGCTGAACCCCGGTAGCTGTGCGAACAAAGAAGAGAAAGGGAAATTCCTCCCAGCAGCCTCAGAAGCAGCGGATAAAACTCCACAAGCAACTTGATGTACCCTGCATCTGTGGAATACCTGAATAGAAAATGAATCATCTCAAATTGAGGAGGAGGACTTTGGGAGCAAGATAGATTATTTTTTCCCCTTTTCCCCTTTTTGTGAGTGTGTATGTGTATGATTCACCATTTGTCCTAGGGTTCTGTCCATCCGTTTATTTTTGTTTTTGTTTTTTTTTGTTTTTTACTTGTTAAAATTTTTTCTTAATAATTATTTTTTATTTTCAAAACTTTATTTTATTTTACCTTATTTTATTTTATCTTCTTCCTTTCTTTCTTTCATTTTTTTCCTTCTTTCTTTCTTTTTTTTTTAACATCTTTATTGGGGTATAATTGCTTTACAATGGTGTGTTAGTTTCTGCTTTATAACAAAGTGAATCAGTCATACATAAACATATGTTCCCATATGTCTTCCCTGTTGCGTCTCCCTCCCTCCCACCCTCCCTATCCCACCCCTCCAGGCTGTCACAAAGCACCAAGCCAATATCCCTGTGCCATGCGGCTGCTTCCCACTAGCTATCTACCTTACTACGTTTGTTAGTGTGTATATGCCCATGACTCTCTCTCGCCCTGTCACAGCTCACCCTTCCCCCTCCCCATACCTCAAGTCCGTTCTCTAGGAGGTCTGCGTCTTTATTCCTGCTTTACCCCTAGGTTCTTCATGACATTTTTTTTCTTAAATTCCATATATATGTGTTAGCATACGGTATTTGTCTTTTTCTTTCTGACTTACTTCACTCTGTATGACAGACTCTAGGTCTATCCACCTCATTACAAATAGCTCAATTTCGTTTCTTTTTATGGCTGAGTAATATTCCATTGTATATATGTGCCACATCTTCTTTATCCATTCATCCGATGACAGGCACTTAGGTTGTTTCCATCTCCGGGCTATTGTAAATAGAGCTGCAATGAACATTTTGGTACATGACTCTTTTTGAATTTTGGTTTTCTCAGGGTATATGCCCAGTAGTGGGATTGTTGGGTCATATGGTAGTTCTATTTGTAGTTTTTTAAGGAACCTCCATACTGTTCTCCATAGTGGCTGAACCAATTCACATTCCCACCAGCAGTGCAAGAGTGTTCCCTTTTCTCCACACCCTCTCCAGCATTTATTGTTTCTAGATTTTTTGATGATGGCCATTCTGACTGGTGTGAGATGATATCTCATTGTAGTTTTGATTTACATTTCTCTAATAATTAATGATGTTGAGCATTCTTTCATGTGTTTGTTGGCAGTCTGTATATCTTCTTTGGAGAAATGTCTATTTAGGTCTTCTGCCCATTTTTGGATTGGGTTGTTTGTTTTCTTGTTATTGAGCTGCATGAGCTGCTTGTAAATTTTGGAGATTAATCCTTTGTCGGTTGCTTCATTTGCAAATATTTTCTCCCATTCTGAGGGTTGTCTTTTGGTCCTGTTTATGGTTTCCTTTGCTGTGCAAAAGCTTTGAAGTTTCATTAGGTCCCATTTGTTTATTTTTGTTTTTATTTCCATTACTCTAGGAGGTGGGTCAGAAAGGATCTTGCTGTGATTTATGTCATAGAGTGTTCTGCCTATGTTTTCCTCTAAGAGTTTGATAGTTTCTGGCCTTACATTTAGGTCTTTAATCCATTTTGAGCTTATTTTTGTGTATGGTGTTAGGGAGTGATCTAATCTCATACTTTTACATGTACCTGTCCAGTTTTCCCAGCACCACTTATTGAAGAGGCTGTCCTTTCTCCATTGTACATTACTGCCACCTTTATCAAAGATAAGGTGTCCATATGTGCATGGGTTTATCTCTGGGCTTTCTATCCTGTTCCATTGATCTATCTTTCTGTTTTTGTGCCAGTACCATACCGTCTTGATAACTGTGGCTTTGTAGTATAGTCTGAAGTCAGGGAGCCTGATTCCTCCAGTTCCTTCTTTCGTTCTCAAGATTGCTTTGGCTATTCGGGGTCTTTTGTGTTTCCATACAAATTGTGAAATTTTTTGTTCTAGTTCTGTGAAAAATGCCAGTGGTAGTTTGATAGGGATTGCATTGAATCTATAGATTGCTTTGGGTAGTAGAGTCATTTTCACAATGTTGATTCTTCCAATCCAAGAACATGGTATATCTCTCCATCTATTTGTATCATCTTTAATTTCTTTCATCAGTGTCTTATAATTTTCTGCATACAGGTCTTTTGTCTCCTTAGGTAGGTTTATTCCTAGATATTTTATTCTTTTTGTTGCAATGGTAAATGGGAGTGTTTTCTTGATTTCACTTTCAGATTTTTCATCATTAGTATATAGGAATGCCAGAGATTTCTGTGCATTAATTTTGTATCCTGCCACTTTACCAAATTCATTGATTAGCTCTAGTAGTTTTCTGGTAGCATCTTTAGGGTTCTCTATGTATAGGATCATGTCATCTGCAAACAGTGAGAGCTTTACTTCTTCTTTTCCGATTTGGATTCCTTTTATTTCCTTTTCTTCTCTGATTGCTGTGGCTAAAACTTCCAAAACAATGTTGAATAATAGTGGTGAGAGTGGGCAACCTTGTCTTGTTCCTGATCTTAGTGGAAATGCTTTCAGTTTTTCACCATTGAGGATGATGTTTGCTGTGGGCTTGTCATATATGGCCTTTATTATGTTGAGGAAAGTTCCCTCTATGCCTACTTTCTGCAGGGTTTTTATCATAAATCGGTGTTGAATTTTGTCAAAAGCTTTCTCTGCATCTATTGAGATGATCATATGGTTTTTCTCCTTCAATTTGTTAATATGGTTTATCACATTGATAGATTTGCGTATATTGAAGAATCCTTGCATTCCTGGAATAAACCCCACTTGATCATGGTGTATGATCCTTTTAATGTGCTGTTGGATTCTGTTTGCTAGTATTTTGTTGAGGATTTTTGCATCTATGTTCATCAGTGATATTGGCCTGTAGTTTTCCTTGTTTGTGACATCCTTGTCTGGTTTTGGTATCAAGGTGATGGTGGCCTCGTAGAAGGAGTTTGGGAGTGGTCCTCCCTCTGCTATATTTTGGAAGAGTTTGAGAAGGATAGGTGTTAGCTCTTCTCTAAATGTTTGATAGAATTCGCCTGTAAAGCCATCTGGTCCCGGGCTTTTCTTTGTTGGAAGGATTTTAATCACAGTTTCAATTTCAGTGCTTGTGATTGGTCTGTTCATATTTTCTATTTCTTCCTGATTCAGTCTTGGCAGGTTGTGCATTTCTAAGAATTTGTCCATTTCTTCCAGATTGTCCATTTTATTGGCATAGAGTTGCTTGTAGTAATCTCTCATGATCTCTTTTATCTCTGCAGTGTCAGTTGTTACCTCTCCTTTTTCATTTCTAATTCTATTGATTTGAGTCTTCTCCCTTTTTTTCTTGATGAGTCTGGCTAGTGGTTTATCTATTTTGTTTATCTTCTCAAAGAACCAGCTTTTAGTTTTATTGATCTTTGCTATTGTTTCCTTCATTTCTTTTTCATTTATTTCTGATCTGATTTTTATGATTTCTTTCCTTCTGCTAGCTTTGGGGTTTTTTTGTTCTTCTTTCTCTAATTGCTTGAGGTGCAAGGTTAGGTTGTTTATTCGAGATGTTTCCTGCTTCTTAAGGTGGGCTTGTATTGCTATAAACTTCCCCCTTAGAACTGCTTCTGCTGCATCCCACAGGTTTTGGGTCGTTGTGTCTCCACTGTCATTTGTTTCTAGGTATTTTTTGATTTCCTCTTTGATTTCTTCAGTGATATCTTCATTATTAAGTAGTGTATTGTTTAGCCTCCATGTGTTTGTATTTTTTACAGATCTTTTCCTGTAATTGATATCTAGTCTCATGGCGTTGTGGTCAGAAAAGATACTTGATACAATTTCAATTTTCTTAAATTTATCAAGGCTTGATTTGTGACCTAAGATATGATCTATCCTGGAGAATGTTCCATGAGCACTTGAGAAAAATGTGTATTCTGTTGTTTTTGGATGGAGTGTCCTATAAATATCAATTAAGTCCATCTTGTTTAATGTATCATTTAAAGCTTGTGTTTCCTTATTTATTTTCATTTTGGATGATCTGTCCATGGGTGAAAGTGGGGTGTTTAAGTCCCCTACTATGAATGTGTTACTGTCGATTTCCCCTTTTATGGCTGTTAGTATTTGCCTTATGTATTGAGGTGCTCCTATGTTGGGTGCATAAATATTTACAATTGTTATATCTTCTTCTTGGATCAATCCCTTGATCATTATGTAGTGTCCTTCTTTGTCTCTTTTAATAGTCCTTATTTTAAAGTCTATTTTGTCTGATATGAGAATTGCTACTCCAGCTTTCTTTTGGCTTCCATTTGCATGGAATATCTTTTTCCATCCCCTTACTTTCAGTCTGTATGTGTCTCTAGGTCTGAAGTGGGTCTCTTGTAGACAACATATATAAGGGTCTTGTTTTTGTATCCATTCAGCCAGTCTGTGTCTTTGGTGGGAGCATTTAGTCCATTTACATTTAAGGTAATTATCGATATGTATGTTCCTATTCCCATTTTCTAAATTGTTTTGGGTTCGTTATTATAGGTCTTTTCCTTCTCTTGTGTTTCTTGCCTAGAAAAGATCCTTTAGCATTTGTTGTAAAGCTGGTTTGGTGGTGCTGAACTCTCTCAGCTTTTGCTTGTCTGTAAAGTTTTTAATTTCTCCATCAAATCTGAATGAGATCCTTGCTGGGTAGAGTAGTCTTGGCTGCATGTTTTTCTCCTTCATCACTTTCAGTATGTCCTGCCACTCCCTTCTGGCTTGTAGGGTTTCTGCTGAGAGATCAGCTGTTAACCTTATGGGGATTCCCTTATGTGTTATTTGTTGTTTTTCCCTTGCTGCTTTTAATATGCTTTCTTTGTATTTAATTTTTGACAGTTTGATTAATATGTGTCTTGGCGTATTTCTCCTTGTATTTATCTTGTATGGGACTCTCTGTGCTTCCTGGACTTGATTAACTATTTCCTTTCCCATGTTAGGGAAGTTTTCAACTATAATCTCTTCAAATATTTTCTCAGTTCCTTTCTTTTTCTCTTCTTCTTCTGGAACCCCTATAATTCGAATGTTGGTGCGTTTAATGTTGTCCCAGAGGTCTCTGAGACTGTCCTCAGTTCTTTTCATTCTTTTTTCTTTATTCTGCTCTGCAGTAGTTATTTCCACTATTTTATCTTCCAGGTCACTTATCCGTTCTTCTGCCTCAGTTATTCTGCTATTGATCCCATCTAGAGTACTTTTAATTTCATTTATTGTGTTGTTCATCGTTGCTTGTTTCATCTTTAGTTCTTCTAGGTCTTTGTTAACTGATTCTTGCATTTTGTCCAATCTATTGTCCATTCTATCTCCAAGATTTCGGATCAACCTTACTATCATTATTCTGAATTCTCTTTCAGGTAGACTGCCTATTTCCTCTTCATTTGTTAGGTCTGGTGCATTTTTATCTTGCTCCTTTATCTGCTGTGTGTTTTTCTGTCTTCTCATTTTGCTTATCTTACTGTGTTTGGGGTCTCCTTTTTGCAGGCTGCAGGTTCGTAGTTCCTCCTGTTTTTGATGTCTGTCTCCAGTGGCTAAGGTTGGTTCAGTGGGTTGTGTAGGCTTCCTAGTGGAGGGGACTAGTGCCTGTGTTGTGGTGGATGAGGCTGGATCTTGTCTCTCTAGTGGGCAGGTTCACGTCTGGTGGTGTGTTTGGGGGTGTCTGTGGCCTTATTATGATTTTAGGCAGCCTCTCTGCTAATGGGTGAGGTTGTGTTCCTGTTTTGCTAGTTGTTTGGCATAGGTTTTCCAGCACTGTGGCTTGCTGGTCGTTGAGTGAAGCTGGGTGCTGGTGTTAAGATGGAGGTCTCTGGGAGATTTTCGCCATTTGATATTATGTGGAGCTGGGAGGTCTCTTGTTGATCAGTGTCCTGAAGTTGGCTCTCCTACCTCAGAGGCAGAGCCCTGCCTCCTGGCTGGAGCACCAAAAGCTTTTCATCCACACGGCTCAGGATAAAAGGGAGAAAAAGTAGAGGGAATTAGTAGAAGTATGAGGAAAGAAAGAAGGAAAGAAGGGTAGGAAGGAAGGAAGAAAGAAAGAAAGAAGCAAAGAAGGAAAGAAGGCAAGAAGGAAAGAAAGGAGGGAGGGAGGGAGGGAGGAAGGAAGGAAGGAGGGAAAGAAGGAAAAAAGAAAGAAAGAAGATACAGTAAAAATAAAGTATAATAAAGTTATTGAATTAAAAAATTCTTATTTAGAAAAAAAAAAAAGGGACGGAAAGAACCTTAGGACAAATGTTGGCAGCAAAGCTATACAGACAAAATCTTACACAGAAGCATACACATACACCCTCACTAAAAGAGGTAAATGGGGAAAAATCCTAAATCTTGCTGTCAGAGACCACCTCCTCAATTTGGGATGATTCGTTGTCTAAAGAAGGGAAGGAAGGACGGAAAGAAAGAAAGAAAGAACGAAGGTAAAGTATAATATTGTTATTAAAATTAATTATTAAGAAAAAAAATTAAAAAAAAACATGGACGGATAGAACCCTAGGACAAATGGTGGAAGCAAGACTATACAGACAAGATCTCACACAGAAGCATACACATACACATTCACAAAAAGAGGAAAGGGGAAAAAATCATAGATCTTGCTCCTAAAGTCCACTTCCTTAATTTGGGATGATTGGTTGTCTATTCATGTATTCCACAGATGCAGGGTTATATCAAGTTGATTGTGGAGCTTTAATCCGTTGCTTCTGAGGCTGCTGGGAGAGATTTCCCTTTCTCTTCTTTGTTCTCACAGCTCCCAGGGCTAAGCTTTGGATTTGGCCCTGCCACTGCGTGTAGATCGCTGGAGGGCGTCTGTTTTTTGCTCACACAGGATGGGGTTAAAAGAGCCGCTGATTGGGGGCTCTGGCGCACTCAGGCCGGCGGGGACGGAGGGCCACAGAGTGCGGGGCGGGCCTGCGGTGGCAAAGGCCGGCGTGACTTTGCACCAGCCTGAGGCGCGCTGTGCGCTGTCCCGGGGAAGTTGTCCCTGGATCCCGGGAACCTGGCAGTGGTGGGCTGCACAGGCTCCGCGGAAGAGGGGTGTGGAGAGTGACCTGTGCTCGCACACAGGCCCCTCGGTGGCGGCAGCAGCAGCCTTAACGTCTCCCGCCCGCCTCTGGGGTCCGCGCTTTTAGCCGCGGCTCGCGCCCGTCTCTGGAGCTCCTTTAAGCAGCGTTCTTAAACCCCTCTCCTCACGCCCCAGGAAACAAAGAGGGAAGGAAAAGTCTCCTGCCTCTTCGGCAGGTGCAGGCTTTTCCCCAGACTCCCTCCCGGCTAGCTGTGGTGCACTAACCCCTTCAGGCTATGTTCAAGCTGCCAACCCCAGTCCTCTCCCTGCGCTCCGGCCTCAGCTCGCAGCCCCGCCCGCCCCAGCGGGTGAGCAGACAAGCCTCTCGGGCTGGTGAGTGCCGGTCGGCACCGATCCTCTGTGCGGGAATCTCCCCGCTTTGCCCTCCGCACCCGTTGCTGTGCTCTCCTCCGCAGCTTTGAAGCTCCCCCCTCCGTCCCCCGCAGTCTCCGCCCGCGAAGGGGCTTCCTAGTGTGTGGAAACTTTTCCTCCTTCACAGCTCCCTCCCACTGGTGCAGGTCACATCCCTATTCTTTTGTCTCTGTTTTTTCTTTGCCCTACCCATGTACGTGGGGAGTTTCTTGCCTTTTGGGAGGTCTGAGGTCTTCTGCCAGCCTTCAGTAGGTGTTCTGTAGGAGTTGTTCCACGTGTATATGTATTTCTGGTGTATCTGTGGGGAGGAAGGTGATCTCCGCGTCTTACTCTTCCGCCATCTTCCGCCTTCCCTCCCTTCTTTCTTTCTTTCCTTCCTTCTTTCTTTCTTTCTTTCTTTCTTTCTTTCTTTCTTTCTTTCTTTCTTTCTCTCTTTCTTTCTTTCTCTCTTTCTATTTTTTTCTCTCTTTTATTCTGAGCTATGCAGAAGACAGTCTCTTGGTGCTCCATACAGGCGTCAGGGCTCTGTCACTGAGGTGGGAGAGCCAACTTCAGGACACTGGTCCACAAGAGACCTCCCAGTTCCATGTAATACCAAACAGTGAAAATCTCCCAGAAATCTCCATCTCAACACCAACACCCAGCTTCACTGGACGACCAGCAAGCTACAGTGCTGGACACCCTAGGCCAAACAACTAGCAAGACAGGAACACAGCCCCACCCATTAGCACACAGGCTGCCTAAAATGTTAATAAGGCCACAGACATCCCAAAACACACCACCAGATATGGACCTGCCCACCAGAAAAACAAGATCCAGCCTCATCCACCAGAACACAGGCACTAGTCCCCTCCACCAGGAAGACTACACAACCCACTGAACCAACTTTAGCCACTGGTGCCAGAAACCAAAAACGAGAACTACAAACCTGCAGCCTGTGAAAAGGAGACCACAAGCACAGTAAAATAAGCAAAAATAAAAGACAGAAGAACACACAGTAGATGATGGAGCAAGGTAAAAACCCACCACCACACCTAAGCAGTCTACATGAAAAAGAATTCAGAATAATGATAGAAAAGATGATCCCAAATCATGAAATAGAATAGAGAAAATGCAACAAACATTTAACAAGGACCTAGAAGAAATAAAGAGGAAACAAGCAACGATGAACAACACAATAAATAAAATTAAACATACTCTAGAATGGATGAATAGCAGAATAACTGAGGCAGAACGGATAAGTGACCTGGAAGATAAAATGGTGGAAATAATTACTGCAGAGCAGAGTAAAGAAAAAGGAATGAAAAGAACTAAGGACAGTCTCAGAGACCTCTGAGACAACATTAAACGTACCAACATTCGAATTATAGGGATCACAGAAGAAGAAGAGAAAAAGAAAAGGACTGAGAAATATTTGAAGAGATTATAGTTGAAAACTTCCCTAATATAAGAAAGGAAATAGTTAACCAAGTCCAGGAAGCACAGAGAGTCCCATACAGGATAAATCCAAGGAGAAACATGCAAAGACACATATTAATCAAACTATCAAAAATTAAATACAAAAAAACACATATTAAATGCAGCAAGGGAAAAACAACAAATAACACACAAGGGAATCCGAATAAGATTAATAACTGATCTTTCAGCAGAAACTCTGCAAGCCAGAAGGGACTGGCAGGACATATTTAAAGTGATGAAGGAGAAAAACCTACAAACAAGATTACTCTACCCAGCAAGGACCTCATTCATATATGATGGAGAAATTAAAACGTTTACCGACAAGCAAAAGCTGAGAGAGTTCAGCACCACAAAACCAGCTATACCACAAATGCTAAAGGAACTTCTCTAGGCAAGAAACACAAGAGAAGGAAAAGATATAACAAACCCAAAACAATTAAGAAAATGGGAATCGGAACATACATATCGATAATTACCTTAAATGTAAATGGATTAAATGCTCCCACCAAAAGACACAGACTGGGTGAATGGTTACAAAAACAAGACCCGTATATATGCTGTCTACAAGAGACCCACTTCAGACCTAGGGACATATAAAACCTGAAAGGGAAGGGATGGAAAAATATATTCCATGCAAATGGAAATCAGAAGAAAGCTGGAGTAGCAATTCTCATATCAGACAAAATAGACTTTAAAATGAAGATTTTAGAAGAGACACAGAATGACACTACATAATGATCAAGGAATCAATAAAAAAACAAGATATAACAATTGTAAATATTTATGCACCCAACATAGGAGCACCTCAATAAATAAGGCAAATACTAACAGCCATAATGGGAAATCGACAGTAACACATTCATAGTTCATTTTAACACCCCACTTTCACCAATGAACAGATCATTCAAAATGAAAATAAATAAGGAAACACAAGCTTTAAATGATATATTAAACAAGGTGAACTTATTTGATACTTATAGGACATTCCATCCAAAAACAACAAAGTACACATGTTTCTCAAGTGTTCATGGAACATTCTCCAGGATAGATCATATCTTGGGTCACAAATCTAGCCTTTGTAAATTTAAGAAAATTGAAATCATATCAAGTATCTTTTCCGACCACAACACTATGAGACTAGATATCAATTACAGGAAAATATCTGTAAAAAATACAAACACATGGAGGCTAAACAATACACTATTTATTAACGAAGAGAACACTGAAAAAATCGAAGAGGAAATCAAAAATTACCTAGAAACAAATGACAATGGAGGCACGATGACCCCAAACCTATGGGATGCAGCAAAAGCAGTTCTAAGAGGGAAGTTTATAGCAATAAATTCCTACCTTAAGAAACAGGAAACATCTTGAATAAACAACCTAACCTTTCACCTAAAGCAATTAGAGAAAGAAGAACAAAAAGAAACCCAAAGTTAGCAGAAGGAAAGAAATCATAAAGATCAGATCAGAAATAAATGAAAAAGAAATGAAGGAAACGATAGCAAAGAACAATAAAAGTAAAAGCTGGTTCTTTTTTTTTTTTCAGCCAGAATAGGATTCTTTTTATTATTATTTTTAAAAATTTACTTTTTTTTTGTGGCCACCCTGGGCAGCATGCAGGATATTAGTTCCCCTGACCAGGGATTGAATGTCCGCCCCCTGCAGGGGAAGTGTAGAGTCTTTTTTTTCTTTTTTCAATGGTGTGCTACTTTCTGCATTATAACAAAGTGAATCAGTTATACATAAACATATGTTCCCATATCTCTTCCCTCTTGCGCCTCCCTCCCTCCCAACCTCCCTATCCCACCCCTCTAGGTGGTCACAAAACACCGAGCTGTTCTCCCTGTGCTATGTGGCTGCTTCCTACTAGCTGTCTATTTCAGGTTTGGTAGTGTATATATGTCCATGCCTCTCTCTTGCTTTGTCACAGCTTAACTTTCCCCCTCCCCATATCCTAAAGTGCATTCTCTAGTAGGTCTGTGTCTTTATTTCTGTCTTACCCCTAGGTCCTTCATATTTTTTTCTTAAATTCCATATATATGTGTCAGGATATGGTATTTGTTTTCCTCTTTCTGACTTACTTCACTCTGTATGACAGACTCTAGGTCTATCCACCTCATTACAAATAGCTCAATTTTGTTTCTTTGTATGGCTGAGTAATATTCCACTGTATATATGGCCACATCTTCTTTATCCATTCATCCAGTGATGGACACTTAGGTTGTTTCCATCTCCTTGCTATTGTAAATAGAGCTGCAATGAACATTTTGGTACATGACTCTCTTTGAATTACGGTTCTCTCAGGGTATATGCCCAGTAGTGGGATTGCTGGGTCATATGGTAGTTCTATTTGTAGTTTTTAAGGAACCTCCATACTGTTCTCCATAGTGACTGCACCAATTCACATTCCCACCAGCAGTGCAAGAGTGTTCCCTTTTCTCCACACCTTCTCCAGGATTTATTGTTTGTAGATTTTTTGATGATGGCCATTCTGACTGGTGTGAGATGATATCTCATTGTAGTTTTCATTTGCATTTCTCTAATGATTAATGATGTTGAACATTCTTTCATGTGTTTGTTGGCAGTCTGTATATCTTTTTGGGAGAAATGTCTATTTAGGTCTTCTGCCCATTTTTGGATTGGGTTGTTTGTTTTTTTTGATATTGAGCTGCATGAGGTACTTATAAATTTTGGAGATTAATTCTTTGCATTTGCTTCATTTGCAAATATTTTCTCCCATTCTGTGGGTTTCTTTTTGGTCTCGTTTATGGTTTCCTTTTCTGTGCAAAAGCTTTGAAATTTTATTAGGTCCCATTTGTTTATTTTTGTTTTTATTTCCATTTCTCTAGGAGGTGGGTCAAACAGGATCTTGCTGTGAGTTATGTCATAGAGAATTTTGCCAATGTTTTCCTCTAAGAGTTTCATAGTTTCTGGACTTACATTTAGGTCTTTATTCCATTTGGAGCTTATTTTTGTGTATGGTTTTAGGGCGTGTTCTAATCTCATATTTTACATGTATCTGCCCAGTTATCCCAGCACCACTTATTGAAGAGGTTGTCCATTGTCCACTGTACATTCCTGCCTCCTTTATTAAAGATAAGGTGACCATATGTGCGTGAGTTTATCTCTTGGCTTTCTACACTGTTCCACTGATCTATCTTTCTGTTTTTTGGGACAGTACCATACTGTCTTGATTACTGTAGCTTTGTAGTATAGTCTGAAGTAAGGGAGCCTGATTCCTCCATCTCCTTTTTTCATTCTCAACATTGCTTTGGCTCTTCAGGGTCTTTTGTGTTTCCATACAAATTGTGAAATGTTTTGCTCTAGTTCTGTGAAAAATGCCAGTGGTAGTTTGATAGGGATTGCATTCAATCTGTAGATTGCTTTGGGTAGTAGAGTCATTTTCACAATGTTGATTCTTCCAATCCAAGAACATGGCATATCTCTCCACCTAATTGTATCATCTTTCATTACTTTCATCAGTGTCTTATAATTTTCTGCATACAGGTCTGTTGTCTCCTTAGGTAGGCTTATTCCTAGATATTTTATTCTATTTGTTGCAGTGGTAAATGAGAGTGTTTTCTTAAATTCACTTTCAGATTTTTCATCATTAGTGTATAGGAATGCCAGGGATTTCTGTGCATTAATTTTGTATCCTGCTACTTTTCCCAGTTCATTGATTAGCTCTAGTAGTTTTCTGGTAGCATCTTTAGGATTTTCTATGTATAGTATCATGTCATCTGCAAACAGTGACAGCTTTACTTCTGCTTTTCTGATTTGCATTCTTTTTATTTCCTTTTCTTCTCTGATTGCTGTGGCTAAAACTTCCAAAACTATGTTGAATAAGAGTGCTGAGAGTGGGCAACCTTATCTTGTTCCTGACCTTAGTGGGAAGGATTTCAGTTTTTCACCATTGAGGATGATGTTGGCTGTGGGTTTGTCATACATGGCCTTTATAATGTTAAGGAAAGTTTCCCCATGCCTACTTTCTGCAGGGCTTTTATCATAAATGGGTGTTGAATTTTGTTGAAATCTTTCTCTGCATCTATTGAGGTGATCATATGGTTTTCCTCCTTAAATTTTTAATATGGTGTATCACGTTGATTGATTTGCATATATTGAAGAATCCTTGCATTCCTGGAATAAATCCCACTTGATCATGGTGGATGATCCTTTATTGTGCTGTTGGATTCTGATTGCCAGTATTTTGTTGAGGATTTTTGCTTCTTTGTTCATCAGTGATATTGGCCTGTAGTTTTCCTTGTTTGTGACATCCTTGTCTGGTTTTGGTATGAAGGTGATGGTGGTCTCGTAGAATGAGTTTGGGAGTGTTTCTCCTTCTGCTATATTTTGTAAGAGTTTGAAATGGATAGGTGTTAGCTCTTCTCTGAATGTTTGACAGAATTCGCCTGTGAAGCCATCTGGTCCTGGGCTTTTGTTTGTTGGAAGATTTTAGTCACAGTTTCAATTTCAGTGCTTGTGATTGTTCTGTTTATATTTTCTATTTCTTGCTGATTCAGTCTTGGCACATTGTGCATTTCTAAGAATTTGTCCATTTCTTCAAGGTTGTCCATTTTATTAGCATAGAGTTGCTTGTAGTAATCTCTCATGATCTTCTGTATTTCTGCAGTGTCAGTTGTTACTTCTTTTTCATTTCTAATTCTATTAATTTGAGTCTTCTCCTTTTTTTTCTTGATGAGTCTGGCTAATGGTTTATCAATTTTGTTTATCTCCTCAGAGAACCATGTTTTAGTTTTACTGATCTTTGCTATCATTTCCTTCATTTCTTTTCCATTTATTTCTGATCTGATATTTATGATTTCTTTCCTTCCGCTAACTTTGGGGTTATTTTGTTCTTCTTTCTCTAATTGCTTTAGGTGCAAGGTTAGGTTGTTTAATCGAGGTGTTTCCTGTTTCTTAAGGTAGGATTGTATTGCTATAAACTGCCTTCTTATAACTGCTTTTTCTCCATCCCGTATGTTTTGGGTCATCGTGTCACCATTGTCATTTGTTTCTAGCTATTCTTTTCTTTCCTCATTGATTTCTTCAGTGATCACTTTGTTATTAAGTTGTGTGTTGTTTAGCCTCCATGTGTCTGTATTTTTTACACATCTTTTCCTGTAGTTGATATCTAGTCTCATAACATTGTGGTCGGAAAGGATACTTGATACAATTTCAATTTTCTTAAATTTATCAAGGCTTGATTTGTGACCTAAGATATGATCTATCCTGGAGAATGTTCCATGAGCACTTGAGAAAAATGTGTATTCTGTTGTTTTTGGATGGAATGTCCTGTAAATATCAATTAAGTCCGTTTAGTTTAATGTATCATTTAAACTTTGTGCTTCCTTATTTATTTTCATTTTGGATTATCTGTCCACTGGTGAAAGTGCAGTGTTTAAGAAGTCCCCTACTGTAAATGTGTTACTGTCAATTTCCCCTTTCATGGCTGTTAGTATTTGCTTTATGTATTGAGGTGCTCTTAGGTTGGGTGCATAAATATTTACAATTGCTATATCTTCTTCTTGGATCATCCCCTTGATCATTATGTAGTGTCCTTTGTCTCTTCTAATAGCCTTTATTTTAAAGTCTATGTTGTGTGATATAAGAATTGCTACTCCAGCTTCCTTTTGGTTTCATTTGCATGGAATATATTTTTCCATCCCCTTACTTTCTGTCTGTATGTGTCTCTAGGTCTTAAGTGGGTCTCTTGTAGACAGCATATATATGGGTCTTGATTTGTATCCATTCAGCCAATCTGTGTCTTTTGGTGGGAGCATTTATTTCATTTACATTTAAGGTAATTATCGATATGTATGTTCCTATTCCCATTTTCTTAAATATTTTGGGTACGTTATTGCAGATATTTTCCTTCTCTTATGTTTCTTGCCTAGAGAAGTTCCTTTAGCATTTGTTGTATAGCTGGTTTGGTGGTGCTGAACTCTCTCAGCTTTTGCTTGTTGGTAAACCTTTTAATTTCTCCATCAAATCTGAATGAAATCCTTGCTGGTTAGAGTAATCTTGGTTGTAGGTTTTTCTCCTTCATCACTTTAAATATGTCCTGCCAGTCCCTTCTGGCTTGCAGACTTTCTGCTGAAAGATCAGCTGTTAACCTTATTGGGATTCCCTTGTGTGTTATTTGTTGCTTTTCCCTTGCTGCTTTTAATATGTTTTCTCTGTATTTAATTTTTGATAGTTTGATTAATATGTGTCTTGGCATATTTCTCCTTGGATTAATCCTATATGGGACTCTCTGTGCTTCCTGGACTTGATTAACTATTTCCTTTCCCATATTAGGGAAGTTTTCAACTATAATCTCTTCAAATAGTTTCTAAGTCCCTTTCTTTTTCTGTTCTTCTTCTGGAACCCCTATAATTCGAATGTTGGTGCATTTAATGTTGTCCCAGTGGTCTCTGAGACTGTCCTCAGTTATTTTCATTCTTTTTTCTTTATTCTGCTCTGCAATAGTTATTTCCACTACTTTTTCTTCCAGGTCACTTATCCATTGTTCTGCCTCAGTTATTATGCTATTGATCATATCTAGAGTATTTTTAATTTCATTATTGTGTTGTTCATCATTGCTTGTTTCATCTTTAGTTCTTCTAGATCCTTGTGAAATGTTTCTTGCATTTTGTCTATTCTATTTCCAATATTTTGGATCATCTTTACTATCATTATTCTGAATTCTTTTTCAGGTAGACTGCCTATTTCCTCTTCATTTGTTATGTCTGGTGGGTTTTTACCTTGCTCCTTCATCTGCTGTGTGTTTTTCTGTCTTCCCATTTTGCTTATCTTACAGTGTTTGGGGTCTCTTTTTTTTGGCTGCAGGTTCGTAGTTCCCATTGTTTTTGGTGTTTGTCCCCAGTGGCTAATGTTGCTTCAGTCTGTTGTGTAGGCTTCCTTTTGGAGGTGCATGAGTCTGGTGGATGAGTCTGGATCTTGTCTTTCTGGTAGGCAGGTCCAGGTCTGGTGGTGTGTTTTGGGGTGTCTATGGACTTATTATGATTTTAGGCAGCCTCTCTGCTAATGGGTGGGGTTGTGTTCCTATGTTTCTAGTTGTTTGGCATAGCGTGTCTAGCACTGTAGCTTGCTGGTCGTTGAGTGAAGCTGGGTGCTGCTGTTGAGATGGAGATCTCTGGGAGATTTTCGCTGTTTCATATTATGTGGAGCTTGGAGGTCTCTTGTGGACCAGTGCCCTGAAGTTGGCTCTCCCACCTCAGAGGCACAGCAGTGACTCCTGGCTGCAGCACCAAGAGCCTTTCATCCACATGGCTCAGTATAAAATGAAAAAAAAGTAGAAAAAAAGAATTAGTAGAAGTAGAAAGAAAGAAGTGAGGGAGGGATGGAGGGAGGTAGGAAGGAAGGAAAGAGGGAAGGAAGGAAAAAAAGAAAGAAGGAAGATAAAGTAAAATAAAATAAGTAAAATAAAATAAAGTTATTAATATAAAATAAAGTTATTAAAATATAATTATTAAGAAAAAAATTTAAAAAACAAACAAAAACAAACATAAAATGGACAGATAGAACCCTAGGACAAATGGTGGAAACAAAGGTATACAGACAAAATCTCTCACAGAAGCATACCCACTCAGAAAAAGGGGAAATGGGCAAAAAACCATAAATCTTGCTCTCCAAGTCCACCTCCTCAATTTGGGATGATTCGTTGTCTATTAATATATTCCACAGATGCAGGGTACATCACGTTCATTGGGGATATTTAATCTGCTGCTTCTGAGGCTGCTGGGAGAGATTTCCCTTTCTCTTTTTTGTTCTCACAGCTCCCGGGGCTCAGCTTTGGATTTGGCCCTGCCTCTGTGTGTAGGTCCCAGGAGGGCGTCTGTTCTTTGCTCAGACAGGATGGGGTTAAAGGAGCAGCTGCTTCGGGGACTCTGGCCAGGGGGAGGGAGGGTTACGAAGTGCAGGTTGAGCCTGTGGTGGCAGGGGCCAGTGTGATGTTGCACCAGCCTGAGGCACGCTGTGCGTTCTCCCTGGGAAGTTGACCCTGGATCCCAGGAACCTGGCAGTGGCGGGCTGCAGAGACTCCCTGGAAGCGGAGTGTGGATAGTGACCTGTTCTCGCACACAGACTTCTTGGTGGCGGCAGCAGCAGCCTTAGCATCTTACGGCCGTCTCTGGGGTCTGCACTTTTCGCTGTGGCTCACGCCCATCTCTGGACCTCCTTTAAGCCATGCTCTTAATCTCCTCTCCTCAAACACCAGGAAACAAAGAGGGAAGGAAATGTCTCTTGCCTCTTCGGCAGGTCCAGACATTTCCCCCAACTCCTTCTTGTCTAGCTGTGGTGCACTAATCCCCTGTAGACTGTGTTCACGCCACCAACCTCAGTACTTCAGTCCTCTCCCTGTGCTCCGACTGAAGACTGAGCCTCAGCTCCCAGGCCCGCCCACCCTTGCGAGTGAGCAGACAATCCTCTCGGGCTGGGGAGTGCCGGTTGCCACCGATCCTCTCTGCGGGAATCTCTCTGCTTTGTCCTCCACACCCTTCTTGCTGTGCTCTCCTCCATGGCTCCGTAGCTTTCCCCCTCCGCCACCCACAGTTTCCACCCGCGAAGGGGCTTCCTAGGGTGTGGAAACCTTTCCCCTTCACAGCTCCCTCCCACTGGTGCAGGTCCTGTTCCTATCCTTTTGTCTCTGTTTATTCTTTTTTCTTTTGCCCTTCGCAGGTACGTGGGGACTTTCTTGCCTTTTGGTAGGTCTGAGGTCTTCTGCCGGCATCTAGTGGGGGTTCTGTAGGAGTTGTTCTACATGTAGATGTATTTCTGATGTATCTGTGGGCAGGAAGGTGATCTCCATGTCTTACTCTTCTGCCATCTTCCCCTCTACTCAGAAAGCTGGTTCTTTGAGAAGATAAACAAAATTGATAAACCATTAGCCAGACTTATTAAGAAAAAAAGGGAAAAGACTCAAATAAATAGAATTAGAAATGAAAAAGAAGTAACAACTGACACTGCAGAAATACAGAGGGTCATGAGAGATTACTACAATCAATTCTGTGCCAATAAAATGGACAACCTGGAAGAAATGGACAAATTCTTAGAAAAGCACAACCTCCTGAGATGGAACCAGGAAGAAAAAGAATATATGAACAGACCAATCACAAGCACTGACATTGAAACTGTAATTAAAAATCTTCCAACAAACAAAAGCCCAGGACTGGATACCTTCACAGGCAAATTCTTTAAAACAGTTAGAGAAGATCTAAGAACTATCCTTCTCAAACTCTTCCAAAATATAACAGAGGAAGGAACACTCCC
Source organism: Leucopleurus acutus (assembly GCF_964270905.1). Classification (NCBI taxonomy): domain Eukaryota; kingdom Metazoa; phylum Chordata; class Mammalia; order Artiodactyla; family Delphinidae; genus Leucopleurus; species Leucopleurus acutus. The sequence continues at coordinate 85,715,655 of NC_139148.1, forward strand.
AAACTCATTTTACAAGGCCACCATCACGCTGATAAAAAAAAGGCAAGGATGTCACAAAGAAAAACTACAGGCCAATATAACTGATGAATACAGATGCAAAAATCCTCAACAAAATAGTAGCAAACAGAATCCAACAGCACATTAAAAGGATCATATACCATGGTCAAGTGGGTTTTATTCCAGGAATGCAAGGATTCTTCAATATACGCAAATCAATCAACGTGATACACCATATTAACAAATTGAAGGAGGAAAACCATTCGATCACCTCATTAGACACAGAGAAATCTTTCGATAAAATTCAACACTCATTTATGATAAAAGCCCTGCAGAACGTAGGCATAGGGGGAACTTTCCTCAATATAATAAAGGCCATATATGACAAACCCACAGTGAACATCGTGCTCAAAGGTGAAAAACTGAAATCATTCCCAATAAGATCAGGAAAAAGACAAGGTTGCCCACTCTCAGCACTCTTAATCAACATAGTTTTGCAAGTTTTAGCCCCAGCAACCAGAAAAGAAAAGGAAATAAAAGGAATGCAAAGCAGAAGAAAAGCTGTCACTGTTTACAGGTGACATGATACTGTACATAGAGAATCCTAATGATGCTATGAGAAAACTACTAGAGCTAATCAATGAATTTGGTAAAGTAGCAGGATACAAAATTAATGCACAGAAATCTCTTGCATTCCTATATGCTAATGATGAAAAATCTGAAAGTGAAATTAAGAAAACACTCCCATTTATCATTGCAATAAAAAGAAAAAAATATCTAGGAATAAACCTACCTAAGGAAACAAAAGACCTGTATGCAGAAAATTATAAGGCAGTGATGAAACAAATGAAAGATGATACAAATAGATGGAGAAATATACCATGTTCTTGGATTGGAAGAATCAACATTGTGAAAATGACTCTACTACCCAAAGCAATCTACAGATTCAATGCAATCCCTATCAAACTACCTATGGCATTTTTCACAGAACTAGAACAAAAATTTCCACAATTTGTATGGAAACACAAAAGACCCCAAATAGCCAAAGCAATCTTGAGAACGAAAAATGGAGCTAGAGGAATCAGGCTCTCTGACTTCAGACTATACTACAAAGCTACAGTAATCAAGACAGTATGGTACTGGCACAAAAACAGAAATGTAGGTAAATCGAACAGGAGAGAAAGTCCAGAGATAAACCCATGCACATATGGTCACCTTATCTTTGATAAAGGAGGCAGGAATATACAGTGGAGAAAGGACAGCCTCTTCAATAAGTGGTGCTGGGAAAACTGGACAGGTACATGTAAAAGTATGAGATTAGAACACTCCCTAACCCCATAAAAAAAATTAGCTCAAAATGGATTAAAGACCTAAATGTAAGGCCAGAAACTATCAAACTCTTAGAGGAGAACATAAGCAGAACACTCTATGATATAAATCACAGCAAGATCCTTTTTGACCCACCTCATAGAGAAATGTAAATATAAACAAAATTAAACAAATGGGACCTAATGAAACTTGAAATCTTTTGCACAGCAAAGGAAATCATAAACAAGACAAAAGACAACCCTCAAAATGGGAGAAAATATTTGTAAATGAAGCAACTGACAAAGGATTAATCTCCAAAATTTACAAGCAGTTCATGAAGCTCAATGACAAAAAAACAAACTACCTAATCCAAAAATGGACAGAAGACCTATATAGACATTTCTCCAAAGAAGATATACAGATTGCCAACAAACACGTGAAAGAATGCTCAACATTATTAATCATTAGAGAAATGCAAATCAAAACTTCAATGAGATATCATCTCTCACTGGTCAGAATGGCCATCATCAAAAAATCTAGAAACAATAAATGCTGGAGAGGGTGTGGCGGAAAGGGAACACTCTTGCACTGCTAGTGGGAATGTGAATTGGTACAGCCACTATGGAGAACAGTATGGAGGTTCCTTCAAAAACTAAAAATAGAACTACCATATGACCCAGCAATCCCACCACTGGGCATATACCCTGAGAAAACTGTAGTTCAAAAAGAGTCATGTACCAAAATGTTCATTGCAGCTCTATTGACAATAGCCAGGATATGGAAGCAACCTAAGTGTCCATCAACAGATGAATGGATAAAGAAGATGTGGCACATATATACAATGGAATTTTACTCAGTCATAAAAATAAACAAAATTGAGTTATTTGTAGTGAGGTGGATGGACCTAGAGTCTGTCATACAGAGTGAAGTTTGTCAGAAAGAGAAAGAGAAATACCGTATGCTTACACATATATATGGAATCTAAGGGAAAAAAAGTGTCATTAAGTACCTAGGGGTAAGACGGGAATAAAGACACTGACCTACTAGAGAATGGACTTGAGGATATGTAGACGGGGAATGGTAAGCTATGACAAAGTGAGAGAGTGGCATGGACATATATACACTATCAAACGTAAAATAGATAGCTAGTGGGAAGCAGCCACATAGCTCAGGGAGATCAGCTTGGTGGTTTGTGACCACCTAGAGGGGTGAGATAGGGAGGGTGGGAGGGAAGGAGATGCAAGAGGGAAGAGATATCTGAACATATTTGTATGTATAACTGGTTCACTTTGTTATAAAGCAGAAACTAACACACGATTGTAAAGCAATTATACTCCAATAAAGATGTAAAAGAAAAAATTTGTGAAATGCAGCTCAGATAATTTTAAAAATTTATAAATAATGCTGAGAAAATGGATGTTCACATGGAAAAAATGAAATTGTATTTCCCACTATATACAAAAATCAATGCAAAACCCCCAAATAATAATGATTCTCAAACTTTAGTGTGCATCAGAGTCATCTAGAGGGCTTGTAAAAAACATAGATTTTTAAGCCTTTACACAGAAATTCTTATTGAATAGGCTTGGGATGGGGCCCAAGAATCTGCATTTTTAACATTTTCCCAGGTGATGCTGATCTGGGTATGACATTTTAAGAACAATTTATAAAAAATTTTTAGGAATAAAAGTAGGAGAGTATCTTTACAACCTTGAGGTGGGCAAGGACTTCTTAATGAGAACCCAAATATGAAACTATAAAGGAGAAGATTGAGGGCTTCCCTGGTGGTACAGTGGTTGAGAGTCCGCCTGCCGATGCAGGGGACACGGGTTCGTGCCCCGGTCCGGGAAGATCCCACGTGCCGCAGAGCAGCTGGGCCCATGAGCCATGGCTGCTGAGCCTTCGTGTCCACAGCCTGCACGTCCGCAGCCTGTGTTCCACAACGGGAGAGGCCACAGCAGTGAGAGGCCCACGTACCTCAAAAAAAAAGAAGATTGATAAGTTCAACTGTGTTAAAACATAAAAAACAAATCTGTTCATCAAATACACATTAGAGTTATGACACAACCCATAATCTGTGAAAATATTTACAACACATATAATTGACAACTGAATATTATTCAGAACGTGGAAAGAATTCCTATATATCAATAAGAAAAAGTTTATTGACCTTGTAGAATAATACAAAGGAAACATGTCTAGACATTTCACAGAAAGGGAAAATAACTGGCCTGTGAATATATAAAATATGACCAATTTCATTAATAATCAGTGTAATGTATATTATCCATGGTTAAATAGAATTTATACTCACCAGACTGGTAAAAATTTAAAAGTTTGACAATATCAAGTGTTGGCAAGGACATGAAGCAATGGGAATTTTCATATTCTGTTGGTGGAAAAATAAGTTTCCACTGAATAAAAGGATGACATTATCTTGTAAATTTGAACATGGGAATATCTCATGATGCAACAACACTCCTAGGCATTTCTCTCAAGATGTACTAACAAAGGGCACATACACAAAAGCTTATAACAGCAATGTTCACCACAGCTAACCTGAATACAACCCAATAGTTCATCCACAGTTGACAGGAAAAAGAAATTGTGTCATACTTACAAAATTGATTACCATATATAGCATTTCAATGAAACACAGCTACAGACATCAATATGTATGAATCTCCAAGATACAATTTTGAGCAAAAGAAACAAATGACAGAAGGATATATACCATCTTAGCATTTATATAAATTCCAAAGCCAAGCAAAAGTAAACAACTTTCTGGGGATTGCATGCATAAGTATTAAATAGTAAAGAAAACCAAGAGAACCATTAACACAAAATTTAGGATTCTTGTTATCTCTGTAGTGGTGGAAGTGTGATGTGACTGGGAAAAATTATAAAGGGATCCCAAATTACTGGCATTCTACTGTTTCTTAAACTGAGTGCAGGAAATTGAGTGTTCTTTTAATGATATCATTCATTAAACTACACAATGCATTTTACTCACTCTTTTTGTGTGCATGACATATTTCATAGTTAAAAAAGAAATCCTATGATAGTCTCCTTTAGCCTTCCAATTCGAATTAAAAGTTTCTGTCATGATTTGTAGGTCCTGGTTTGTCTGGTCCTTCTCTATCAAATTATCTCCTACTATTGTCTAGTATGTACTCTACCTTCCATGTGCTTTCTTATGATATTTCCATTATGCTGAATGTTCTCCCAGCTCACTTCTACCTATCTAAACTAAATCAATTCTCAAAGGTTGACTTCCCACCCCAGTGTCTTCACAATCCAGTCTCATGCTTACTTCACCCTTCTCTGCATTCCTTTTGCTTTTTAAAATTAGTAGCTCTTCACCACACAATGTAGCACTTCATTGGTTTCTGACTGCTTCATCTGTCTTAACATTTGTCTCAACAGTGCTGTGTTTCTTTTGCATCTTGTTAGGACCTAACACAGTTCTGGACTCACCAAATGTATTGAATAAACCCTTGTCAATTTATGAAACTGGTTAAAAATTTGTATTAAATAGAATTTATTGAAAACTATGTGGATTTAATGCATTCAAGAATATACAGCAGGGCTTCTCTGGTGGTGCAGTGGTTGAGAGTCTTCCTGCCGATGCAGGGGACACGGGTTCATGCCCTGGTCCAGGAAGATCCCACATGCTGCAGAGCGGCTGGGCCCGTGAACCATGGCCACTGGGCCTGTGCATCTGGAGCCTGTGCTCCGCAATGAGAGAGGCCACAACAGTGAGAGGCTCACGTACTGCAAGGAAAAAAAAAAAAAGAATACACAGCAAAATAAACACAAGAGGTAGTCAACCAGAGGCTCTGCTGTAATACATAGGATTTTTCACCTTTGACACAGCCTTTATAAACAAATGGACATGACTAAATTGCCTCAAACTAACATATATAATTGAATCAACTAAATATAAAATTTGCTGGAATTAGAAATACTGAATGAGTGGACTCTACATCACTGAAGTTTTGAGTGACTGCTTAGGATAAAATTAAAATAATAACTGACATCCATATGAGTATTCAGATTTGCTTACAAAGCTCCTGTCCCAAAGCTCTCACCATCTTTAAACTGCAATATTACTCAGATGCATGCTTAAGCAGATTTCATATCATAACATAGTAGCACTTGGACAGAGACATTGCTGCATTCTCTATTTTCTTATAAGTGCAAACCCACTGAATTGAAGCAAAAGTATTTCATAGGCAGAATAAAGTGTCTTGTCTTTCCTAGAATTCTTCATTCAGTCCAATTGTAAACTTTTGTAATGAGCTCTCACACAGTAGCATCTATTCTCTTGAAGTCATTCTGAAGCCTGCAGAGCTCAATCTCTTTGAATTTGGACATAAAAATTCTGGTCTGTTAGGCACTAGAACAACTCTATTGTTGTTCCTAGCCCTGCTTTCTCTAGGAGATCCCTTGGTAGATGTAAAGAAAACTGATCAAATATTTGGCTTATAAATAATATTTGAAAACACCACATGACATAGTTCCAGTTGGTTTGTATTTGCCATGAAAAGAAATGAAAGAGAATTTCAGACGAACTTCCCTTCATCAGAGTTCCAACATTTTTTTTCTGAGTCTGCTGCTTATACTACGGTTTTATCTTTATTATATGAGCATTGCTGTCTCACTGAATGACTCACATGCTAGATAATGTGCTTTAATCAAAAATGGAGCCTGAAAGCCAAGTCCACCAATGAAAGTAGTAGTCCACATTTGGATGCCAAATCTGAAACTGCTAGCTTTGAACTTACCACTCAATGAAAGACTATCTAGAGCACGGATCCTCAACCACCAGACCACGGACCGGTACTGGTCTACAGACTGTTAGGAACTGGGCCGCACAGCAGGAGGTCAGCAGGCAGCGGGGGAAGCTTCATCTGCCCCTCCCCATCACTCGTATTACCACCTGAACCATGCCCTGTCTCCACCACCGGTCCATAGAAAAATCGTCTTCCACGAAACCGGTCCATGGTGCCAAAATGTTTGGGGACTGCTGATCTAGAGAGTATATCTTAAAGGCATTGACCAACAGAAATAGTAGGGCTGATTTCTGGGGGAAGTTGAATATAGTTGTTTCTTTTCTTATAGCTCTTTTTAAGTTAATGCTCTGTTGGTCTTATACCCCTATCCATTCTCAGATAGGAAAGGCATTTTTAATATACTAAATGAAATCTTATAAAACTTTGTGTTTTCTAATATTTTTTTTATATTGCCTACATACAAAGATAATGCCCACAATTCAGAAAATTGTGTCCCTGTTTTGTTTCATTTTATGTTATAAATGATAATATTTGGCATTATATCTTTTGAATACTGTAAGTTCATTTTTATTACTTTTAAGAACACAGGGAGAATTTATAGGTGATAAATAAAAATAAAGAGGAAAAGCACATTTTGGGTGGTGTCACTATGTCATTGAACATTATATAAACACGATATTCTGAAGTAAGTTACTTAAGGTATGGAATTTTCTTAGAGAGAGAAAAAGGCTTAAGCACAAAAAGAAGCTCTTTTCAGGATTCTTCTTCCATATAATAGGACATATTGCCAGGAAATAAAATATTTGCTAATCAGAAAGGTGAGTCAGCTGAGATATTGCAGGAACAATGATCTGTATCAGTTTTTGGCTTATCATAAACATCAACACAATGTTGAGCGAATTCAGATTTTATGTAATTGTGTGTTTCAGATTTGCTCTCATTTGAATCTATTCTTCCTTCTCTGAAACCTGGAACAATAGCTCCTTCCTACCTCACAGCAATAAAGTGAAAGAGACAATGCAATTAGGAAAGGTTCTGTATAACATGGGCCATTTAAAAAATGCCCACAGAAATGTTTAGGATAAGATGAAAAGTTACTGTACTTGGCACTTCATTCCTTTCAAATACTGAAACTCTTAGCATGTGTGTGTGTGTGTGTGTGTGTGCACGTGTGTGTGTGTTTGGACTGAGAAGGTGTGATGGAGGTAAATATGGAGAGTGAAACAGGAGAGGATAAGACCTGGACATGATGAAAGAGTAATGGTAAAACTTCACTGCTTGTTTTATCAAAATATTTTCCTAGTAAAATATGCCCTTTCAAGAAGCATTGACAGATGGAGTAAAGTAAAACAATCCACCATACCTGAGAATCCTGCACAGTGCCAGCTGGACCCGTTTAGAGGCTGGGAAGAAATGTCAGTCATTATTAAGGGAAATCCTCTGAGACCAGGAAGCAGAAGATTGGTTTGCAAATGCCTCCCCTGCAGGGGCTCTGGTAATATACTGCAATCTGAACCTGTGACCATCACTCATTAACTCAGGTGTTAGTGGATCATTCTGTGTAATACAACTGCAACTAATACTGATGATCCACTGATTGTGTTTCATGAACTTACTCAATTCATTTGGAAATACAAGGGGTGGATGTTTGCTTGAGGCATTATATAATACATCTATCCTGAGGATTAATGTGTTAATATTTGTAATGCACACTGAAGATGAAAATTGCTGTATAAATAATAACCATTATCCTGTGATACATACAACAGCAGCTACTTCATTAGGAAAGGAAAAAGAAAAGGACAGCAATACATGACCATGATAAAAAGTCAGATGCAGACTTCCATACCAACCATCCCCTCTACTCTAACATGTACTGAGGTAAAGTAGTTGCCTAAAGTGTGCTGAAATTCTTTAAATCATATCTGAAGAGAAGGAAGACTTCATGGTTTAGCAGAGAACCAGATATCCCATCAGTCCTATGTTTGTAGGGTTGCACATAGTTTACCATTGCAATCTTAGCCTGGCCCCCAGTCGGAAGATTGGCATAGCAAGGCTTTGCCCAGTTATGGCTGCTAGCCAAGTGCTGTGGTGAGTGGGAAAGGCCCTTTCCATGGTCACTGCCTCCCTCAGATCTCTGGCATGACCACTGATACCAGTGTTACAAATGATAAAATTAAACTCAATTTTAAGTGGCAGCTCACTTGTAATTAAGGTACAGATCAAAGTAAAAGCCTAGATGGAAATATGTATCATCCAAAAAGGCATACTGACCTGTCTCTAATTCCATGAGCGAACCTCTAGAAGGCTCACAGAAGCAGCTTTGTGTTTAAAAAGCTTCTTAATGCTAAGTAGTGCTTAAGACCTGAGCCTCAAATCTCAGGGAGGCTCTAGACTGGAATATATTTCTAAAGCAATTGTTCCCAGATTTTTGGATTTCACACAACTTTAGAATGTTAGCATATATTTATCATCTACTACTATAACCACTTCAAATATAACATACATTTAAAAATAGAAGACATAGGAAAGACAAACAGAACAAATGGACTGTCATAGGAAAGGGCACATAGCGAACTTAGAACAATATGTATATATTTTATGTATACTGGGAAAGTTGCTTAACTTGCCAATTCCTTTGGGTTCTCCATCTGTAAGAGGAGACAATACTATTTGTTATGAGGAGTAGAGAAATTAATGTATAAAGTGTTTAGAACAGAACATGGTTCCCTATATCCAAGACATAAGAATTTAATTCTCTCTCTTTGTGTGTGCTTAAGTTCCTTCTTAATTTTTAAAAATTCTTATTACCATAGATTTGTGATAACCTTATCTCAGACCAGCACTGATCCTCAGACTTACATTTAGAAGCACTGGTCTAGAAGCCCCACAGTGGCCTATGACATGATACAAGATAGTTCTACTAGGGAACTAGACTAGTTTATAATAATTAGAATTCCCTAAAGGAGAAGAAAACACTTCATCCTAGTGAGTATTGATTAAGAACAGTTTTCTGTATATAAAAAGTCTCCAGTGTCATATATCATATATTTTATTTATTACTTGGATGAGCATAGAGTTAACAGTAACATTATTATCCCTAACATTAACTGATCCTTCTTCCTTCATCTCTAATGTTGAATCCATTTGCAAATTTTGTCAAATCTAATTCCAAAACATAATTCTAAAACTCCTTCAATTTACACTGATACCACCCTAGGCCAAGTCACCATCATCTCTTAACTGCTGAACTTCCATCCTAACTGGCCTTTCTGCTTCCATTCTTTCTATATCTACAAACCATTCTCCACACAGCACTCAGAGCGATTTTAAACAATAATGTAAACCTTCTACTGGCTTCCTATTGGACTTATAATAACATCCAAAATCTTACCATAGCATAAAATGCCCTGAATGACCTATCTCTTGTCTCTCTCTAACACATCTTGTCCTTCTCTCCCTCACTTTCACAATGTGCTAACCACACTGACCTTCATTATGTCCATTGACTGCCATAATCTTGCTCTTTCCTCAGGGTCTTTACCTTGCTGTTTTTCTGCCTGGGGCACAATTCTCTCAGTCATTCATGTGGCTGCTTCCATCCTCTCATGCAGGTCTTATCACAAATAATGTCTCCTTAAAGATGTTCCCCCTCACTCATTCCTCATTATCCTCACAGCCCTATTTTCATAGCATTTGTCACTCTCTGAGATTATTTCATTTATTCATGTTTATATGTTTATTGTCTCGCACTCACACCTCAGAATGTAAATTTTATGAAGTGTCTTTGTCTGCCTTGTTCAATGGTATATACCTAACATTCTTAGACTTACAATAATGTTTGAAAATGACTAGTCATTCAATCAATGCTTGTTGAAAGCATCAATGAAAGACTCTTCCAGGTATCATGTTAAATACTTTATAAAAAATATTACCTGTGATACATATAATAACTCTATAAAGTGAGTTTATTGTTACCATTTCTTACTGATAAAGAAGCTTAGCTTAGTTAAGCAAACTCTCAAAGGCAATGGAGATAATAAATATCAATGCTGGGACCCAGATGCAGAGTATAATTCATTTTGACTTCAGAGCCCATTCTCTCTTTATTTTCCTGAACAACAAATATCCATGATTTCATTTATTTATTTATTTATTTACAGTAGGTCCTTTTAGATTATCTATTTTAGTTTTATTTTATTTTTTAACATCTTTATTGGAGTATAATTGCTTAAAAATGGTGTGTTAGTTTCTGCTTTATAACAAAGTGAAACAGCTATACACACACATATATCCCCATATTTCCTCCCTCTTGCATCTCCCTCCCACCTTCCCTTTCCCACCCATCTAGGTGGTCACAAAGCACCAAGATGATCTCCATGTGCTATGTGGCTGCTTCCCACTAACTATCTACTTTACATTTGGTAGTATATATAAGTCCATACACTCTCTCACTTCTTCCCAGCTTACCCTTATCCCTCCCTGTGACCTCAAGTCCATTCTCTACATCAGCATTTTTATTCCTGTCATGACCCTAGGTTCTTCAGAACCATATATATTTTTTAGATTCCATATATATATATGTTAGCATATGGTATTCATTTTTCTCTTTCTGACTTACTCCACTCTGTATGACAGTCTCTAGGTCCATCCAACTCACAACAAATAACTCAATTTCGTTTCTTTTTATGTCTGAGTAATATTGCATTGTATATATGTGCCACATCTTCTTTATCCATTCATCTGTTGATGGACACTTAAGTTGCTTCCATGTCCTGACTGAAATAGAGCTGAAATGAACTTTGTAGTACATTACTCTTTTTGAATTATGGTCTGCTCAGGGTATATGCCCAGGAGTGGGATTGCTGGGTTGTATGATAGCTCTATTTTTAGTGACTTAAGGAACCTCCATACTGTTCTCCATAGTGGCTGTATCAATATACATTCCTACCAACAGTACAAGAGGGTTGCCTTTTCTCCAGACCCTCTCCAGCATTTATTGTTTGTATGTTTCGATGATGGCCATTCTGACCAGTGAGAGATGATATCTCATTGCAGTTCTGATTTGCATTTCTCTAATAATTAATGATGCTGAGCATCCGTTCATGTGTTTGTTGGCAATCTATATATCTTCTTTAGAGAAATGTCTATTTAGTTCTTCTGCTCAATTTTGGATTATTTGTTTTTTTGATATTAAGCTGCATGAGCTGCTTGTAAATTTTGATGATAAAACCATTGTCAGTTGCTTCATTTGCAAATATTTTCTCCCATTCTGAGGGTGGTCTTTTCATTTTGTTTATGGTTTCCTTTGCTGTGAGAAAGCTTTTAAGTTTCATTCAGTCCTATTTGTTTATTTTGTTTTTATTTCCATTTCTCTAAGATGTCGGTCGAAAAGGATATTGCTGAGATTTATGTCATAGAGTGTTCTTCCTATGTTTTCCTCTAAGAGTTTTATAGTCTTACATTTAGGTCTTTAATCCATTTGAGTTTATTTTTGAGTATGGTGTTAGGGAGTGTTCTAATTTCAATCTTTTACATGTAGCTGTCCACTTTTCCCAGCACCACTTATTGAAGAGGCTGTCTTTTCTCTACTGCATACTCTTGCCTCCTTTATCAAAAATAAGGTGACCATATATGTGTGGGTTTATCTCTGGGCTTTCTATCCTGTTCCATTGATCTATATTTCTCTTTTTGGGCCCATACCATACTGTCTTAATTACTGTAGCTTTGTAGTATAGTCTGAAGTCCAGGAGCCTAATTCCTCCAGCTCTGGTTTTGTTTCTCAAGATTGCTTTGGCTATTAGGGGTCTTTTTTTTCATACAAATTGTGAAATTTTTTGTTCTAGTTCTGTGAAAAATGCCGTTGGTAGCTTTATAGGGGTTGCATTGAATCTGTAGATTGCCTTGGGTAGTATAGTCATTTTCACAATGTTGATTCTTCCCATCCAAGAACATGGTATATCTCTCCATCTATTTGTATCATCTTTAATTTCTTTCATCAGTGTCTGATAATTTTCTGCATACAGATCTTTTGTCTCCTTAGGTAGATTTATTCCTAGATATTTTATTCTTTTTGTTGCAATGGTAAATGAGATATTTCCTTAATTTCTCTTTCAGATGTTTCATCATTAGTGTATAGGAAAGCAAGAGATTTTTGTGCAATAATTTTTTTCCTGCTACTTTACCAAAATCATTGATTAGCTCTAGTAGCTCTCTGGTAACATCTTTAGAATTTTGTCTGTACAGTGTCATTTCATCTGCAAACAGTGAGAGCTTTACTTCTTTTCTGATTTGGATTCTTTTTATTTCTTTTTCGTCTTTGATTGCAGTGGCTAAAAGTTCCAATACTATGTTGAATAATAATGGTGAGAGTGGGCAACCTTGTCTTGTTCCTGATCTTAGTGGAAATGGTTTCACTTTTTCAACATTGAGAACGATGTTAGCTGTGGCTTTGTCATATATGGCCTTTTTATTATGTTGAGGTAGGTTCCCTCTATGCCTCCTGTCTGGAGGGTTTTTATCATAAATGGGTGTCGAATTTTGTCAAAAGCGTTTTCTGCATCTATTGAAAGGATCACATCCTTTTTTTCTTTCAATTTCTTAATATGGCATATCACATTGATTGATTTGCGTATATTGAAGAATCCTTGCATTCCTGGGATAAATCCCACTTGATTATGGTGTATGATTCTTTTAATGTGCGGTTGGATTCTGTTTGCTAGAAATTTGTTGAGGATTTTTGCATCTATGTTCATTAGTGACATTGGCCTGTAGTTTTCTTTCTTTGTGACATCTTTGTCTGGTTTTGGTATCAGGGTGATTGTGGCCTCATAGAATGAGTTTGGGTGTTTTCCTCCCTCAGCTAATTTTGGAAGAGTTTGAGAAGGATAGGTTTTAAGTCTTCTCTAAATGTTTGATAGAATTCGTCTGTGAATCCATCTGTTCCTGGGCTTTTGTTTGTTGGAAGATTTTTAATTGCAGTCTCAATTTCAGTGCTTGTAATTGGTCTGTTTATATTGTCTATTTCTTCCTGGTTAAGTCTTGGAAGGTTGTGCTTTTCTAAGAATTTGTCCATTTCTTCCAGATAGTCCATTTTATTGGCATATAGTTGCTTGTAGTATTCTCTCATGATCCTTTGTATTTTTGCAGTGTCAGTCGTTACTTCTTTTTCATTTCTAATTCTATTGATTTGACTCTTATCCCTTTTTTCTTGAGGAGTCTGGCTAATGTTTTATCATTTTTGTTTATCTTCTCAAAGAACCATCTTGATCTTTGATATATTTTCCTTCATTTCTTTTTCATTTATTTCTGGTCTGATCTTTATGAATTCTTTCTTTCTGCTAACTTTGGAGATTTTTATTCTTCTTTCTCTAATTGCTTTATGTTTAAGGATAGGTTGTTTATTTAAGATGTTTCTTGTTTCTTGAGGTAGGATTGTGTTGCCAAAAGCTTCCCTCTTAGAACTGCTTTTGCTGCATCCCATAGATTTTGGGTCATCGTGTTTTCATTGTCATTTTTTTCTAAGTATTTTTTGATTTCCTCTTTGATTTCTTCAGTGATCTATTGGTTATTCAGTAGTGTATTGTTTAGCCTCCATGTGTTTCTATTTTTTACAGATAATTTTTTTCCTATAATTCATCTCTAGGGTCATAGCATTTTGGTCAGGAAAGATATGTGATATGATATCAATTTTCTTACATTTACTAAGGCTTGATTTGTGATCAGGATATGATCTATCTTAGAGAATGTTCCATAAGCACTTGAGTAGAAAGTGTATTTTGTTGTTTTGGATGGAATGTCCTATAAATATTAAGTCTGTCTTGTTTAATGTATCATTTAAAGCTTGTGTTTCCTTATTTATTTTCATTTTGGATGATCTCTCCATTCGTGAAATTGGGGTGTTAGTGTTCCCTACTATTATTGTGTAACTGTCAATTTCCCATTTTTTGGCTGTTAGCATTTTCCTTATGTATTGAGATGCTCCTATGTTGGGTTCATAATTATTTAAAATTGTTATGTCTTCTTCTTTGATTGATCCCTTGATCATTATGTAGTGCCCTCTTTGTCTCTTGTAATAGTCTTTATTTTAACGTCTATTTTGTCTGATATGATAATTGCTCCTCCATCTTTGTTTTGATTTCCATTTGCATGGAATATCATTTTACATCCCCTCACTCTCAGTCTGTATGTGTCCCTAGGTCTGAAGTGGGTCTCTTGTGTACAGCATGTATATTCGGGTCTTCTTCTTGTATCCATTCAGCCAGACTACATCTTTTGGTTGGAGCCTTTAATCCATTTACATTTAAGGTAATTATTGGTATATATAAAGTCACATGCACAGGTACAGGTTGTGTGTGAGTTTGGCATAAGGAATGGACATAACTTTTGGGGGGAAATTCAACCCACCACAGGAGGACCCTTTCATATAACCTCTGAAGATAATAGCTAACATTTAGTAAGTACATACTAGGAGCAAGGCATTCTTTAAAACACTTTAAGTGTATCAACTCATTTAATTCTCATGATGATGAGATAAGACAAAAATTGAAGCAGAGAGAGGTATTTTACCTTTCCAGGATCACATAGTAGTAAGTGGTGGAGTTAAGTTTCAAAACCATTCTGGCTCTACAGCTCATGTTCTTAATTGCTCAACTATGCTGCTTCCTAATTATTGTTAATGCTATAATAACAGTAGTAGTAAATGTAACTGTCCTTGTTGAAAGCTATGCACTAGGCATTGAGCTTAGTGCTTTACATGGATTACGTCACCTAAACCTCACAACAACCTTGTAAGGAAATTACATTTCTGAAGCCTAGTTTATAGTCAAGAAAACGAAAACACAGAGGGCTTAAGTATAGTTTCCAACATTATACATATAGGATGTAGTGGATTCATAATTAAGTGACTTGACTCTGGAGTTGATGTGCTTAACAACTCTATGACACTAACTGACTCTAAGATTGAAACTTTCATTTATTCATCACTCATCTCTGTCTTCCATAGTACTTGTGCATATTATCTGCTCAATGAAATTTTGCTGAATTAATGAATTAATTAGATTAATAATTCTATAATAATCACATTTTGTCCAGAGTCTCAGCCTCTTTCACTGTTCTTATTTCTCAGTGTGTCGATCTCTGTCTGACTCTATCTTTTCCTTCATGCCCGTATATCAGTATTGAAAAGTATGCCATTTTTCAAGGACTTCTTTAATGAAGCCAGATGGATCTATGGAATGGAAGTTCTTGAGATATGTCTGCAGGGAGACATGCTCCAAACAAGCATTGTCTCCAAACCAATCCAATTCAAATCATAGGCTTATCAAACAATTTTTGAGAACAAACTGGAAGCCACACCAAATATGCTGAAAATATTCTGCAAGGATAGTCTATATGCCAAGTCAACTGAATGTCAATATCTTTCTTACTATGCTCATATTTCAACTGTCAAGTCAATAATTTTTAAAAATCCTCCACTTAATGCCTAAGGAGGGAATAAAATTAATATGCTCTCCATCAGCCTTGATTTACCTTATCTTTTTGAAACTAATAATCAGTGTAAATATCTAACTTTAAATCAGTGTTTTTAAAAACACTAATAAGAAATTAGAGGTCAAATTAAATTTACAACAGTATCCACAGTCCCAAAGGTAGATTCTGTAAATATCAGCAGGGATATCTGGGATATTACACAACTCCAGGGAGTAGATATTCACATTATATTCTACGTGAATGGCATCCCCTGGAGTTGTAAATTGCACAACCTGCAGGGCAGTATCTGGAGACTCTGGTCAGCAGAACTGATTTAGGATAACAAAGGAGCAATGCAAAAAAAGCAATTGATTACAAACAGTGCTGACCCACACCAGTGATATTTCAAGTTTTAGCAAAGTCAAAGAGACTGCTACACTTGCAGCTTGTTAAACTTGAGTACTAGTCTGATCTGGCTTTGATGAGTTGAGGGAATTCTAGTGAAGGGCAATGCTCAAAAATTGGGAGTTTTATCTGAACCTTTTCTCAACTCTTCAAACCACCAGGTGCTAGATACCTCCTGGGAACTAGCTTTCTTGTGAGATTTTGTTGTAATTTCCATTAAACGTTGTTAAGAAGGGAGAAAAATATATTAAGAGACTAACTGAAGGCACCCCAGTACTTCTAATAACAGCAGGAAACCTGGCCATGCATAAAGACCTAGGAGATCAAAGCCAGCTCTGCAAACAAGGAGGTACCCATGCTGTTCCTGGGCTTTCAGTTCTGGGCACTTCCTGCCTTCCTCTCTCCTGCCATGGGGACAACTGATGTATATTTCACCCAAATCCAGATTTTCTGTTATATTTGACTGTTGCTTGTGCCTGGGAACCCTTTTCTAATTGCTGACTAGCATTTAATAGTTTGTATCTAAAAATAACTTTGGCTTGGTTTTGATTTGAGCATCTGATGTGACATAAATGGTGAAAGTGAGACACAGACTTTGAAAAATGCTACACTTCATTGAATGCCACTGTGTGCCATAGAGAGATTTAAATAACATATTCCATTGTCTCAGTGCTGTGAATCAAACCCAAGGCTGTTTGATACCAGAGCTCCTGCTGTTAACTACTAAACTCCACCACCTTTTTACAAATAGGCTTAAAAAATCCTTAGGCTGCATAACATGCCCTCTTTTACACTGGCCACACCCAAAATATATACCCTGGCTTTCCATCTCTTCCCCATCTCCCTTATTTATTTCTCTTCTGTCATTAAATGAAGAGGACACAGAACTGTGAGAAATAGCTCAGAAGTTTTTCTAGATATACATTCCCATGAAATAACTAAATAGAAAGGAGACACCAGCAGTGTTAAATTGCTTTGAGTCTATCACAATCTTTTGATTAATTCTTACATCCAAAGACCTAATTTCTGTATATATTTCATGGTATGGAAAAACTGAGCGGTTTATTTTCATGACTCCACTATCATCTTTAATCCTCATTGCAAAAGGAAAATTTACAAAACCTTTTGTAATTAAATAAGAGTTAGAGTCATTGTTATTTCCATTTTACAGAAAAGGAAACAGAGATACGGTGAGACAAAATTCCCTCATCCATTTTTGAGAGGAATCATAGCATCAACCAATCAGTTGGTCTGAAAATCTCCTGAATAGATTCTTAAAGATACCACAGATTCTGGCGTCTAACTTTCTTCTAGGATTCTCATAATGTGGGATATGGAAACTACAGCAAACATTGCAGTTGCATCTGATTCTGAATTGCAAATAACATACAGCTGCAGCACCACTAAATCTCAACATCATCAATATTATATAAAATGACATTAAAATATTTGGAATATAGTGAGCTGCTCTGATTCCCTAGGCTTCCAAGGGCTTGGGAGTTGTTTGAAGGAGATTACATGTATTCTAACCTATTTTCACCTGTCCCTGGATGACTCATCTCTGCCCAAATTTCTATGTTTTCCCTGATATAAGCAATGTGATAGAGATCCAGGAGTACTGCGGTTTTGGGATGGACATATATCAGGGTTTGGGAATTCACAATGCACAGCAATATTTTACACATTCCTTGGGTAGATATCATTGAGGACAATAATGATATATACAATTTGATTGATTTATGTCAGCTATGTATCAGTCTTCTCATAATCATATCTATTCCTCATAATAATCCTAAGCAACCTGCCTAAGGAGAAAAAAGATCTGTATGCAGAAAATTATAAGACACTGATGAAACAAATTAAAGATGATACAAATAGATGGAGAGGTATACCATGTTCTTGGATTGGAAGAATCAACATTGTGAAAATGGCTCTACTACCCAAAGCAATCTACAGATTCAATGCAATCCCTATCAAACTACCACTGGCATTTTTCACAGAACTAGAACAAAAACTTTCACAATTTGTATGGAAACACAAAAAACCCCAAATAGCCAAAGCAATCTTGAGAACAAAAAATGGAGCTGGAGGAATCAGGCTCCCTGACTTCAGACTATACTACAAAGCTACAGTAATCAAGACAGTATGGTACTGGCACAAAAACAGAAAGATAGATCAATGGAACAGGATAGAAAGCCCAGAGATAAACCCACGCACATATGGTCACCTTATCTTTGATAAAGGAAGCAGGAAGGTACAGTGGAGAAAGGACAGTCTCTTCAATAAGTGGTGCTGGGAAAGCTGGACAGGTACATGTAAAAGTATGAGATTAGATCACTCTCTAACACCATGCACAAAAATAAGCTCAATATGGATTAAAGACCTAACTGAAAGGCCAGAAACTATCAAACTCTTAGAGGAAAACATAGGCAGAACACTCTATGATATAAATCACAGCAAGATCCTTTTTGACCTACCTCGTAGAGAAATGGAAATAAAAATGAAAGTAAACAAATGGGACCTAATGAAACTTCAAAGCTTTGGCACAGCAAAGCAAACCATAAACAAGACCAAAAGACAACCCTCAGAATGGGAGAAAATATTTGTAAATGAAGCAACTGACAAAGGATTAATCTCCAAAATTTTTAAGCAGCTCATGCAGCTCAATAAAAATAAAACAAGAGACCCAATCCAAAAATGTGCAGAAGACCTAAATAGACATTTCTCCAAAGAAGATATACAGACTGCCAACAAACACATGAAAGAATGCTCAACATCATTAATCATTAGAGAAATGCAAATCAAAACTACAATGAGATATCATCTCACACCAGTCAGAATGGCCATCATCAAAATATCTAGAAACAATAAATGCTGGAGAGGGTGTGGAGAAAAGGGAACACTCTTGCACTGCTGGTGGGAATGTGAATTGGTACAGCCACTATGGAGAACAGTATGGAGGTTCCTTAAAAAACTACAAATAGAACTACCATATGACCCAGCAATCCCACTACTGGGCATATACCCTGAGAAAACCATAATTCAAAAAGAATCATGTACCAAAATGTTCATGCAGTTCTATTTACAATAGCCTGGAGATGGAAACAACCTAAGTCTCCATCATTGGATGAATGGATAAAGAAGATGTGGCACATATATACAATGAAATATTACTCAGCCATAATAAGAAATGAAATTGACCTATTTGTAGTGAGGTGGATAGACCTAGAGTCTGTCATACAGAGTGTAGTAAGTCAGAAAGAGAAAGAGAAATACCGTATTCTAACACACATATATATGGAATTTAAGGGAAAAAATGTCCTGAAGAACCTAGGGGTAAGACAGGAATAAAGATACACAGCTACTAGAGAATGGACTTGAGGATATGGGGAGGGGGAAGGGTAAGCTGTGACAAAGAGAGAGAGGCATGGGCATATATACACTACCAAACTTAAGGTAGATAGCTAGTGGGAAGCAGCTGCATAGCACAGGGAGATCAGGTCGGTGCTTTGTGCCCACCTAGAGGGGTGGGATAGGGAGGGTGGGAGGGAGGGAGACGCAAGACGGAAGAGATATGGGGACATATGTATATGTATAACTGATTCACTTTGTTACAAAGCAGAAACTAACACACCATTTTAAAGCAATTATACTCCAATAAAGATGTAAAAAAAATAATAATAATCTTAGGCAATACTAGCTCCATTTAATGAAGAAAACTGAGTCTCAGGGATCTTTTAGGACTTAGACCTTAAGTTAATATTCCCCTGATGTGGATTCAGGTTGAAATTCCATGACCCCTAATGTCTAAATTAAATTCCACCTACTGCCATTTAAACCTATGGGGTTTTTCCCTGTCTTTGGAGGGAAGAAAAAGCAATGTTGCTGATTCTCAAGCTAACTTTTTTTCTCTTTTAATCCATATTCTTTTTTTCTTAACTTAAAACAGTACTGAGAAAAATGTATAAACTGAACTTTCTTATACCACAGAAATTCCCCAGTGTGGTTTTCTGGGTTAAATTCAATATTGGTGCAAAGGTTCAAGTGAACTGATATTCCAGAAACTTTAAATTGATCTGTTTCCTTCCTCCTATATACTTTTTATTCTCCTCTTTCCCTTAAAGAAGTAATATGAACCACCAGTTTTTTCTCTGTATCTGTGAGTTGACAGAGGGTAGGGGGATGGAGGATGGACAAAATAAGTAAGTCAGGGCATGTAATATATATATAGTACATTACATAATGTCGTCAATAATATTGTAACAACTTGTGTTGTGACAGATAACTGGTCTTATTGTGGTGATCATTTCAAAATGTATAAAAATATCGATTCACTATGTGATATACCTGAAACTAATATAACATTGTATGTTGATTGTAACTCAATTAAAAGCCCCCTCCAATTATTTTTGTTCATGGAGATTTGTTAAATCCATGTATATGGACACTAAATAAAATAAGTAATGTGAAAAGAGAAGACTGATGTAGCATCACAGAAAAATGTAAAAGTCCTCCATTGATTTCTTGTAATGAATTATCAAAAAGGAAAATAGTTTATGGGCATCCTGCTCTCCAATTGTCCACACTAATATCAGATGGAAAATATTTACTCATTAGGAAGGAGTTACCAAAATGTATTCATCTCTTCAGCTGGATAAAATTAAAAATGCAGAAGTTGTTTGGCAACCATTTTATCCCTGCATGCTGCTAGGTTGCCCTACCCCCAAACTTAGCTATTTTGAATATTTCTGTCAGTTTCTTTGATGACAGATCCACCTGGCCCTTCATCACTATTCCTCCCTCCTTTCCCCTCCTCTCTCTTCTCCCCCTTCCTTCTAAGTCTCTCATCCTATCAAACCAATTCAGTCACAAAATCCTTTAATTTAAGTGTGCATTAAAGGCAATGCTGGTGCTTTATGGCATCTAACCTTCAACTGGAATTTTTGCTTAGAATACTATATTGTTAGGCACTGTTGACATTCACCCTTGCTTTGCCCTTAGGACATATGACATACATTCATGAATTTTAAGGAGTGTTCCTTCTCTTGATCCCTCAACCAGGAAAACACCTTGCTATGTGAAGCTGTAACCATTTTTTTGCCTGAAGAATTTATATGGCTGAGGACCCACCGTATCACCTATGAAATATTAACAAGTAGCAATACAATTAGTCTTACAGAAGGAATAAAAGAAGATTAATTCTTATACTGGCAGAAATATTGGAGAAAATCATTTATCTTTTGAGTTAGTTCATTTATTACATTTTTATAATATAATTTTATGAGTGTCTTATCTTTTAATTTTGTAAGTCCTCTATTATATTATCTTCTAAAAATTCCATATATGCTTACACATGGAGGACAGGGTGGTAACTTGGGGATTGTGATTTATGCTCTTTCTTTTGAAGCACAACTGGGCTTTTAAAGAATTTGGTTTCTCCTTTCAACACAATTTTGGCTGCCTATTAGTGCGTATATTGTGCTTCTCCCCAGAGGCATCCCTCCAATAACAGGGAAGGCATTATTAAACAGGCACATGGGAGCAAGATGTGCTCCTCATTTCTTAGAAACACCAGTGGCAAAGATGTGGGAAAGAGGCACATGTGAAAAAAAATGGTGGAAACTTAAGCATTGGTAGCAAGTTGAGGGATATTCCTCTAAACACCCACATCCCTAAAAGAGTGAGGATTGAGCTCCATATACAAGGTCATAACAAAAATTAATGAAATTGTTCCTCAGCTTCTAGTTTGCATTTCTCACAATATCAGAGGTTTCACTTTTTGTTGTTTCTGATAAAGCTGGTCAAGTGCCAAATTTACAAATTTGCTATAATAAAAGGAGAGAGAATCAGAATAGACAGAAGGATATAGGCTGTCTCTTCCTGGCTGACTCCAGAGTCATTTTTTTTCAAATGAAGGCCATGGCTCTAATGTTAAACCACATGGCCCATCATTGAAAACTTTAATAGCTAGGGTACAAGAAGCAGCTGCACCCTTGGTACAATTTTAAACCCATTGATCACCTAGTAACTGCAGAAGGAGAGTATGTCACTTTGTAACATTCTATTGCAGTGGCAGAGGCAGCAGCAGCAGGCTGAGCAGTTTTTTTCCTATGCAATGCCAGACTGGAAATCTTTGCAGCGATGCCGGGGCCTTTCTGTTTATCCAGTGATATTGAATGAAGATAGGACCAGCTCAGAATGGACCCACTGAAAGAGGATAAGAGAGCCATTCTGACTTCGGTCCTCAAGATCTGTTTATTTTAAAAGGAAACATTTATGAATTGTCTAAGCTGTGTGGGACGCAAGTATTTGATCATTGAGACACATGCCATAAAACTGAATGTTGCACAAAGTGGAAGGATTTCAAAAATAAGCCCATTGGCTGCAAAATGTACAAGATTTCATAACTGTACCTGGAACAAAAATCTGTCATCTATCCAAACATTACTTGTTCCTGGGAAGCACTTTTGGACACTTTACAAAAGTAAACAAATTTTCTTATTGTCCACTCTTTTTCTAGTCAGACCTTTGAGATAAAGCCCTATAATTATCTTAATTCTTCAGGTGCTGGGGTAAATACAAACTAAATAAAAGTATAATGAAACTATTAGTTTACTTCCTTATTGCTAGTCATTGTGATAAGAGAATTGTCTATAGTATCTCATTTCAATCTCATAACAATCTTCTAAAGGGAGTCCTATTGCTCAAATATCAGGTCAGCCACAGAAAACCTATTGTGCTAATTTCCTTCAAGATAGTTAAAAGTAAAACTTTTAGGTCTTATCTGCTGTATGAGTAGAGACTACACAGAAAATAGAATGAATGAGAAGACATATATTGACATGTTCAGTTTTAATGTATTTCTAGTACATACTTTCAGCTTTGTACTTACAAACATGCCTCTCAAAGAGGACAAGAACATCTGTAAAATAAAGTGAGAAGGGATGGCCTGAGATGCAGGTACATTTAAACAAATTTATGTGTTAGCTGCAATCTTATTTTTTTGGAAAAAGATCAGTTTCCATTTACAAATACTAGAATATAGAGTGTATACATTGCCAATGTTCTGGAGTTTCTGAATTGTGATAGCCAATCAGTCTTTGCTGAAGAGACAGGGAACAGTATTTCCCCATTTTGTCTCTGCTCAGAAATGCAAAAAGTGTTCATATTCCTAGATTTTCTAAATTTAAAAAGTAGTTTTGTCATATTGCACTTTGCCTTTTTGGCTAGATCTACATTTAGCCTGAGAAGATATATTATATGTGGGGATGTTTATTTTAGGGGGTGGTTCTCAAGGAGGTATAAAGAGCTCATAATATATTTATAAGTCTGCTAAAGGTGGTATACAGGAATGTACACCTTACAAATAATTTACAATATATTTACAGCAAAGAAGTTAAAACACATCAATGGCTCTTGCAAATGCATTTATTGGAATTTTGTATTCATACATTTCATTAAAAATGACTTAATATGTTCAAGTGAACTATTTATAATGAAATGGAAACTCCAGGAATGGCAGTCAGTGTGTAGTAATTGTTGACCTGACAAAGTTATGGTAAACAACTTAAGATCAAACTATTGTGTATGAATCCATACTAATCAAACCACACTTAATAAGCCTTTAAAAAATCTAAAGCCCTTAAAAGGAAAGTAAAATATTATGAGAGGAAGGAAATTTTGTACCACTGATAGAGTGACTTAAATATGAGAGGGCTCACACAATGTTTCTCCTCATTGACTATCAAGGTCATTATGCACTTACTAACACTTCTCCAAACCTGTTTACTCCCCCCTTAGATGTAAAACTACATAAAGACGTACCTAAAAATCTGAGCAGATCTTAGATATTTTCTACAGGACCGTATGATCTATTTTCATCTCTTTTTGCTTTTCCTCAGCAGACAGGCCCAAACCCCAAATTCTGCCTTTGTGTTTGAGAAGCCCTAATTCCCAATACCTTACTGCATCCTTAAAGTGATTTGATCATGGTCACGATGTTTGTATTTTTGTACAGTAAGGATCCAGAGGTGACTATGGCATATAGTTTATCATTTTGGCATATATAAATTCACAAGATCAGTGTACAGCTTCTATATCAGCCTCAAACCTAAGTTTCAAGATGTTTCTCGTGTAGCCCACATTAACCTCTTACCAACTAATGCTTTATCTTTGAGAATTCTTCACTGGTATTTATGAACCTTAAAGATGTTTTCCTATTAAAATTATCCAAGCATATTTTTATTATCTCTCTGTTTTGATTTGAGGACTTCTGAAGGCCAAGCCGAGGTCTCTTACAATTTTTCTAACTATCCTAGCACCCATCACACCACTTCGAGCACAAAGGGTTCTTAATAAAGGTATCTGTTTGACAAACCAGACTTCAAGTTTCATTCTACAACCCTCACAACTTGAGCTGCACACTATTATTCATGATTCTGGAAGAAAACATTTGTATGAAGTGTAGAAAGCAGTGGATCGACCTCATTGATTTAGACACATGCTTATGGATCTGACCTGAAGTTGGTCACTTATTATGAAAGAGGCTGCTGTGTTCTCTCTTTCATGGTAGGAGCAAAGTTAAGATAGAAGAGCTAGCATCAGAGACTATACCAGAAAGTGGGGTGAGGTAAAAAGCAAGGATAATCCAAAACTTGCATAATACTCACTGAGTCCATAGAAAACTTCTTATCTCAGCCCTTTGAAACAAAACAGCAAATGTAAAATTGATTCTTTTCTCAGCTAGGATTGACAAGGGCTTTGAGGTTTTTTGTTTGTTATAACCTACACATTAGAAAAAGAAAGATAAAATGAGGCTTTCCTGTTCATAGTTATCTATTCCTGAATGCAAGGTATACATGCTTCTATTTCCCCTAAGATTCATTTCTCGAAATGGCAAAAGCTCCATGGGCTCTCTGTGATTTGTCAGAACTGTTCCGCCTGGCTCTGATCCTTCCCTTGCAAAGTTGGCTGCCAGCAAGGAGTCTTGTTTTCTGACTCAAAATATTCAGACTAAGGTTGTTGAATAGCAGATCTAGGATGCAGTTGGAAAACCTAAATGAATCTAAACTTTTTCTCCTGAATTAACATATAAACCATATTTATTAGGTTGATTTGTGCAAGTAATGGAGGAAAAAAGAATAAAGAGTACAATTAGTTGATTCAATGTAGGGGGGATTTCAAAGGTTTTGGGTTGATTTGTACCTGGATTCTGGAACTTCCCCAAGTATGCAGATCGCCCCCAATGTTTCAACTACCTCATCCTTTGAAAGATGAGTGAATTCCAACTAGATGCTGGCAGAGCTACAGCTGTTAGAGCATGTCAGCCAACCTAGCAGAGAAGCCAGTGGAGCACAGAACTAGAAATATGCATGCTCTCTTTACTCCAGCCTGACCATCTGTGTATGGACACAGCATCAAAGTTGTGCAGCTGTGCTGATAATGCTCTATGGAAGGAGATCAGTTATCTTCAGATGTAATTCATTTCTCTGCTGTCAATGGCTATAGGACATTGCTGAGACAGAGCGACGGGGTTTGGGGTGGGGCCAGAGAGTAGACAAGAGGTTTCGTGGGTTTTACATGAGTACCATAAACTCGTGATGTCACCAAGATGATTTGAGCTTGGAAGGTACACTCTAAAATCCACCTGCATCGATTCAATTATCAGTTTGCAAGTGGTGAGCAGTAGCACATGTGCTATTGTGAACCCTTTGTGTTTACAATGTGAAGCAGCATTTTTAAATACCATGGAAGTGTTGCAGTCATAACCTGCCTAGTTTTCCAAAAGCAATTTTGTTCAAAGAGACAACATCCACTTTGCTTCAAAAAATTTACAAGAAAGAGAGGCAATCTACATACTCAACTCATATCTATTCTTAATATGCAGAAATACAGCAAGTTTTAAAAATAAAAACAACAACAACAGGCATTTACAAGCCCCTGGCTATAGGCAGACATTTCAGTAAAAGTGGCAACCACTTTGGGGGAGACTGCAAGCAATTTTCCATCCAAGTCTCATGTAGGTTAAACCATTAACAAAGTAACAAATTTAAGCTGGTGATGTACCTTCTAATTTGCAGCAGGAAAATTTTTCATAGAAAAATCCTGTCATCTGTCTTTCAACCTCCGAGGAAAGTTCCATTAGATACAGTTTTGTGTGTTTATTTGATTTTTTTTCCCCTAAACTGTTGAGCAGGAAAATTGAGAACTGCTCCTGGGCTAAGTCAAGATCCAGGATATTCTATTTCAAAAATCAAGGCCATGAGCATGTAGGAGCTCATGACCCTCCTTAGTCCCAAATATTACTCCATTTAAGCTATACATTAAGAAAAAAATGTCAGGGATAACATGTTTTTAAAAATACTTCACACCTTAAAGATAAGAGAATTGATGATAATAGTTATGTAAGGGAAGGAAAATCCTTTAAAATAATACATAAATTACAACTGCCTGCTACAAAACATCTAAGGCGATGTCATTTACTGGTCTATTCCCAGGTCTGTATTTTTGTGCTACATATCTATTTAAACGTAACCCCCATTTGATACATAGCAGGGAAAATGTCTGATGGTATGGTACATTTTCTATAAATCAAGAGGCAGGCTTGGGAAACTTAATCAGACCTCTAGACAGGAAAATTATATGTACTGTAAATACTTACATTTGGCTGTGCTGTAGTTAATGAGTAATATGACTACCACTGCTGTCTGTCCCTTATGCTTCAGCAAAGCAGAACTTATCTTCTTCTTCTCTTTTTGATGCATGTTTCTTTTCACAGTAATATTGCCTGGTATGAAAAATTATATTTGATGATTTCAATCTGTCAAGCCTCCTGAGTCCTGTGCTCAATATATTTTAACTGTTAATTCCTTTCCAATGGAAAAAAAAAAACCTCCTTATTAATTTCTTCCCACATTTGGTGTTTGTCTGATAGTGCTCATTCACAATATATTTTGAAATCTGAAAAGTAGTACAGACAGAAGGTCAAAACAAAAAGAAAAGCACTAAAAACTTTACTATTTAAAAAACTGTGGTAAAAAACACATAGCATGATATCTACTCTTTTAATAATTCTTCAAGTGTGCAGTACAGTATTGTTAACTCTAAGCACAAAGTTTCACAGCAGATCTCTAGAATGTTTTATATCTCTCTTGACTAAAACTCTATACCTATTAAACAGCAACACCCAACTTGCCCTTCTACCTTGCTCTAGGCAGGGACAATACTACTTTCTGTTTCTATGAGTTTGTTACTTTGATACTTTAGATACCTCATATACGTAGAATCGTACAGTATTTGTCTTCCTGTGACTGGCTTATTTCACTAAGCATAACATCCTCAAGCGTCATCCATGTTGTAGAATATGACAAGATTTCCTCCTGTTTTTATGGCTGAATAATAATCCATTGTATGTACTATGTACCACATTTTCTTTATCCATTCATTCATCAATATACATTTAAGTAGTTTCTACTTTCTTGGCTGTTGTGAATAATGCTGCAATGAACATGGGAATTCAAATATCTTTTAATGATCCTGATTTCAATTGTTCTTGGATAGGTAATCAGAAATGAGCTTGATGGATCATATGATAGTTTGATCCTTAATTTCTGAGGACCTTCCATAACGTTTTCCAAAAAGGCTGTAACATTTTACATTCCCACCAATAGTTCATGAGGGTTATAATTTCTCCACATCTTTGCAAATGCCATTTATTTTGCAATTTTATTTCTTTTTTTATAATGGCAATGGCAACAGGTATAAGGTAATACCTCATTGTGGGTTTTATTAGCATTTCCATGATGATTAGTGATGTTGAGCATTTTTTCATATACCTGTTGTTCATTTTTATGTCTTCTTTGGAAAAATATCTATTCAAGTCCTTTGCCCATTTTTTTAAAAAAATTGGGTTATTTGATATTTGCTATTGAGTTGTAGGAGTTTCTCATATATTTTGGATATTAACCCTACATCAGATATGTGGTTTGCACATATTTTCCTTCATTTTGTAGGCTACTTTTTCACTCTGTTAATTGTTTTCTTTGCTGTACAGAAGGTTTTTAGTGGTCCCACTTGTCTATTTTTGCTTTGTTGCTTGTACTTTTGGTATCAAATCTAAGAAATTATTGCTTAGACCAAAGTCCAGGTGTTTTTCTCCTATGTTTCCTTCTAGGACTTTTATAATTCCAGGTCTTACTTTTAAGTCGTTAATCCATTTTGAGTTGATTTTTCTGTATGGCATAAGATATGGGTCTAATTTCATTCTTTTGCATGTGGGAATGCAATTTTCCCAGAACCATTTTCTGAAGAGACTATCCTTTCCACATTGCATACTCTTGGCATCCTTGTCAAAATTATTTGACTGTATATGTGGGATTTATTTCAGTGTTTTCTATTCTGTTTCATTGGTCTATTTGTCTGTCTTTGTGCCACTGCCATACTGTTTTTGTTACTGTAGCTTTGTAATGTTTTGAAATTGGGAAGTGTGATACCTCCAGCTTTGTTATTCTTTTTCAGAATTGTTGAAAAGTCATTTGGGGTTCTTGCTATAGAAATCTTAGAATTGTTTTTCCTATGTCTGTAAAGGAATGCCATTGGGATTTTAATAGGAATTGCATTGAATCTGTAGATTGCTTTTGGTAATTTAGGCATTTTAACAATATTACTTCTTCTGAACCATTAACATGAGAAGTCTTTCTATTTATTTTTTTCTTCTCTAATTTCTTTCAGCAATGTTTTGTAGCTTCCATTGTACAACCCCTTCATCTCCTTAAGTTCATTCCTAAGTATTTTATTCTTTCTGACACTATAATAAGTGGGATTGTTTTCTTAATTTTCTTTTTGGATTGTTTGTTCTTAGTGTATAGAAATAAAACTTATTTTTGTATGTTGATTTTTTATCCTGCAACTTTACTGAATTTGTTTATTATTTCTAAAAAGTTGTATATAGAATCTTTACGGTTTTCTACATATAGAGCATATCATCTATGAACAGAGATTATTTTACTTCTTTCTTTCTGATTTGGATGCATTTTTTCCCTCTTGCCTAACTGCTCTACCTTGGACTTCCAGGAGTATGTTAAACAGAAGGAAGGACCATGTTAAATAGAAAGGATGAGAGTGGGCATCCCTGCCTTGTTTCTGATCTTAGAGGAAAGGTTTTCAGTTTTTTACCATTGAGTATGATGTTACCTATGGGCTTTTTATATATGGTCTTTATTATGTTGAGGTATTTCCCTTCTACTTCTAGTTTGTTTTTATCATGAAGGGGTGTTGAATTTTGCTTTTTCTGAATCTATTGAGATGTTCATGCAATTTTTTTTTGTTGTTGTTCTGTTTATGTAGTGTATCACATTGATTGATTTTGTGTATTGAACCATCCTTGTGTCTCAGGGATAAATCTCACTTACTCATGTTGTATGATCCTTTTAATGTGCTGTTGAATTCAGTTTGTTACCGTTTTGTTGGTGATTTTTGCATATATGCTTATCAGTGATAATGACCTATGGATTTATTTTTTGTAGTGACTTTGCCTGGCTTTGGTACCAGGGTAAGCCTGGCCTCATAAAATGAGTTTGGAAGTGTTCCTTCCTCTTCACATTTTTGGAACAGTTTTAGAAGGATTGACTTTAATTCTTCTTTAAATAGTTTGAAGAATTTATCGATGAATTGGGGACAAGAAGCCATCTGGTCCTGGACTTTTCTTTGTTGGGAGATTTCTTGTTACTGACTCAATATCTTTACTAGCTATAATCTGTTCAGATTTTCTATTTCTTCATGACCCAGGCTTGCTAGGTTATATGTTTCTAGGATTCTATCCATTTCTTCTACTTTATCCAATTTGTTGGCATATAATTTTTCACAGTAGTTTCATAATCCTTTCTATTTCTGTGGCATCAGGTATAGCATCTCCTCTTTCATTTCTGATTTTTGTTATTCGAGTCTTCTCTCTTTATTTCTTGATTAGTCTAAGTAAGCATTGTAGGTTTAGTTTATCTTTTTAAGCAACCAAATCAGTTTTGTCGATTTTTTTCTACTTTTCTGTTCTCCATACTGTTTCTTTTCTAATAATTATTATTTCCTTCCTTCTGCTAACTTTGATCTTAATTCGTGTTCTTCTTTTTCTAATTTCTTGAGGTGTAAAATTAGGTTTTTGAGATCCTTCTTCTTTTTTAATGTTGGTGTTTATCACTGTGAGCTTCCCTCTTAGTACTGTTTTTTGCTGCATTCCATGTTTTGGCATGTGGTGTTTTTATTTTCTTTTGTCTCAAGATAATATCTAATTTCTCTTTGGATTTGTTCTTTAAATTATTGGATGCTCAAGAGTGTGTTGCTTATTTTACACATATTTGTGAATTTTCTAATTTTCTTTCTGGCATCGGTTTCTAGTTTCATTCTACTGTGGTCAGAAAATATATTTGATATGATTTCAATATTCTTAAATTTGTTAAGACTTATTTCATGACCTAAAGTAGTAACTCTCCTGGAGAATATTCCATGTGCACTTGAGAAGAATGTATTCTGCTGCTGTTGTGTGGAATGTTTTGTACATGTCTGTTAAGTTAATTTGCTCTATAGTGTTTTTCAAGTCCTCTGTTTCCTTATTGATCTTCTGTCTAGATGGTCTATCCATTATTAAAAATGGGATTTGAAATCCCCTATTATTATTGTGCTGCTTTCTATTTCTCATTTTAGTTTTATTTTCTTGATTTCCAAATTATTTAAAATATTTTTCTCCATTTTTATTAAGATGTAATTGACATTTAAGTCACTTATACATTACATATAAGTGTAAGATTCAGGTATACAATGTGATGATTTGATATGTGTATGTAATGCAAAATGATTACCACAATTAGCTAGTTAACACATCTGTCATCTCAGATAATTACCATTTATTTGTGGTGAGAACTGTTAACAGTTATGGTGACCAATGAAAGGGACCCAGAGCAGACATCTCTCCTTCACCCAAACTCTATGAGGAACTGGAACCTTCGTACCAGCAGAGGCCTCTTGCTCCTATCTGCCTCCTTGGAGAGTCACGACAAATTTTGGTGAGTGCCTCCTGGTTCTTGGATCTCCTGTAGTGGTTGATGATCCTGAGTTTTATTTGGTGGTGTGTAACAGGTACCTGGCCCCCCAGTTGCAAGATACTGGTGGTGGGTGGTTGAAAGAAACCAGGGAAATACCCACCCAAGTGAAAGATACTGGGAAGGGGGCTGGTTGAAAGATACTAGGGTTTTCTCAGTTGAAAAAGGCTGAATGATCTGGGCTGAGTGGTTAGGTTAGAGGCTGATCTGATGCTTTTCCTCAAATTGGTTGCCTTAATAGAATTTGTCCGGATAAAAGTGAAGATATTACACGACAGCATTTGCTCCAAGGAAAAGGGACAAGCCACCTCCCGGTCAGTTATGGCTTTCTCGGACACCTTAGAAATTTATGTGAGTGGTGGAGGCAGAGTCCTCATACCCCACAGTGGCCCCATAGAGAAACCCATTCATTAATTAAAAGACTTGTTCATCCAGGGATCACACATAAAAATTGGCTATTCAGTGACCCGAGAACTCACATTGGTATTAGACCACCAAAGGGAGAAACCGATCCATGTAAAAGGGCTGAAACAACTCTATGGTGATGCCTAGAGGAGTTAAGCTCACAAGCAGCACACTGGCCCACCACACAATTTCACTAGTAAATTTTACCCCTGACAAATTCAACTTTAAAATGGGGAATAGAGCTTCTCAAACACAGAAATGAGGGGTGTCAGAAAGCCGGCCTCCAACTAACACCCCAACCAGGTTTATGTATGTACAAAACTTATACTTGCAAGTACATATTTAATTGGGAATTAAAGGAAAATTTTGCCCTGAACAATGGCTAAAATGGGCTCTTTTATTGCACATGCAGTTGTTTGAGAAAGCTAGCTCGAAGAAAAAAAAGATCTTTTCAGAATTCTGACCCTGAGGGAACAAGTCCTACTAGGAGAACTTAATTTTCTCTCCCTGTGCATTGAGACCAGGGTTCTCAGGAACACTTATCTAGACCATCTCCAATTCCTGAGATTGAGGGGAAAAAATAGGAAAAGGATCCTTTTAAAATTTAACTTATTCCAACTGTTATTTATAACTAGTGAGTTTTGTATTGTGATACCTGATTCATGACTAAATTTAGAAAATGAAGCTATGAGTTCTCTGGTGGTGTCTGTTTATATGTTTATGTGTGCTTTGTATATGTTTTTACCTTTGGATGGTATTATCAAAGTTAATTCAAGTGAGCTCTACTTAATTGGCTTAAAGCCAAGTAAGCACTTATATAAATTCTCAAAAATACAGAAGGTAATTGGCTAGAATTAATTTTAGTTTCACATGAATTGGGAAATATTCAGTATTAAATTAATATCTGGTATTAAAGTTAGTTTAAGTTTGTTGATCTAACTAATATAGACATTTCTTCAGAGTCACCAACTTAAGTATAATACTTTTATTGCACCTAGTTTAATATAAGTTAAATAAAATCATTTTATATCTGTTGCAAATTTTGCAGCAAGAAAAATAACTTGGTATGATAAATTTTTTGTAAGCAAATAAAATATAAATGAGCGCTTTTGGGTGAACTCTTTAGGAATATCTACTTAAAAATGATCTCTCCAGATATTTGGCAACTTGAAATTTAGAGTTGTGCTAAAGTAAGTGATGGAATTTTATTGAATAGTTAGATCATTCCCAAATAAAGTAAGATACTGAGACATCAATTACTAAACAGAGAAATTAAAGTATTTAATGCTGTTAATGGATATGTTTGGGGCCACCCTGAGATATTCTCTATAAGAAAGCAAATGTTTTAGAAATTATCACTGGTATTTATGTTCACCAATGTACAAAATACTAATTAAAGAAAAGTTCATAATTGCTTACTTCTTTTCATTAGAAATTAAGGTTTTTAAGAGTTGAGGACTCTAATTTAAATATGTAATTAAAGCTAATAGAAATGATAAAAGAAGCATTTCAGTATACCATAGGAAAGTAGGATGTGGTTTTCAGTAAAGAAGGTCTGAAGAATGGAATTGCATTTTTTTTTTTTTTGCGGTACGCGGGCCTCTCACTGTTGTGGCCTCTCCCATTGTGGAGCACAGGCTCTGGATGCGCAGGCTCAGCGGCCATGGCTCACGGGCCTAGCTGCTCCATAGCATGTGGGATCTTCCCGGACAGGGGCACGAACCCGTGTCCCCTGCATCAGCAGGCAAACTCGCAACCACTGCCCCACAAGGGAAGCCCTGGAATTGCATTTTATTAAGCTAAGAGAAAGTAAGTTTGTCTTAGAGCTGGTTGTTTCTGGATGGAAAAATTAAAGTGATGGATACAAAAAGTGATGAAATGTTTGTGGGGCATGGACCCTGAGAAATGAGTTTTGTGCACAGTCAGGATTGACTAAGTTTAGAATAAATTTAATCGAGTAAATGAATTTTAAAATAAGCTTGTGCAAAACTTGAATCTGGCTTTTCTCTCTGTTAAGAGGACAAGTTTTCTTAAAATGTTGAGCTGCCTTTGATAACAGATTTTGAGCTTTTTTTTACCTTTTAAGTGATCGGTTCTGTATTTGCCTTTAAATCTTGTATTGTCACTTTGGGTATGTGAATAACTATTGTTTCACAATGACCTATAATCCTATCGGACCAAGTGTTTTAAACCTTTTTTATTTTCACTTTTCTTTTTTTTTTTTTTTTTTTGCGGTACGCGGGCCTCTCACTGCTGTGGCCTCTCCCACTGTGGACCACAGGCTCCGGACGCACAGGCTCAGCAGCCATGACTCACGGGCCCAGCCGCTCCGCGGCATGCGGGATCTTCCCGGACCAGGGCACTAACCCGTGTCCCCTGCATTGGCAGGCAGACTCTCAACCACTGTACCACCAGGGAAGCCCTAAACCTTTTTAATATTTTTTGGGGAAAACTTTCTAACGCAAATTCTAATGAAGTTCTTTTGACCTCTAGCTAACTTTGGGATGCTTCAAAGGGCCTCTGAAACATGCCAAAGTGAGATATTAAACTAATTACATTCATTTGGTATGTTAAATTACATGGGAAGTATTGTCAAATGAGAAATAAATCTTCTTAGGTTATATTGCATGGCAAATGTTATTAATATAGCTATTCTAGAAATTTTATGGAGTTACAAAAAATCTGATACGTCCTGGTATAATGTTATCAGTCAAAATTCTAATTATTATCTTAAAATGTTATATGTCATAGTAGTAATTTTTTTTTTGTCAGTTGCATTGTAACCTGGTTTTTACAAACATGCCTTAAGTCTATTTGTCATTAATAGACACGGTTTTACTCTGATGCCTTTGCAAAAATGCTACCTCTTCAAGATTTATAGAAAGGACTTTTTGGACAAGTATGGGTTTCTGACCATAATGATGAACTGAGTAAGAAATTAAATAATTCTAATGGGAAACATGATGGCTTCATAAAACTCTTAACAAAAAGGAGTAGTTACATAGGACTGAGTGAACTGGTAAATATGGTAATAATTTTTTATGGTTTCTATATGAAAACTATTGTTTTAAATCTGTGTTTTCCAGATATAAGGAAACCCTTCCCCTCAAACTAATTATGACTTACAGTAAGTTGGCAAATTATACCTTTGTAAGCAGAATTGAACATTTATCTTTTCTGTCTGATCCCTCCAGAGATTGGAAACTCTTAGGTTCCCAACAGCTTTATCAGATAAATTAAGGAGGCCACGTCTTAACAGGTGCAGGAATCTAAAGGTATTTTGGGGACCTTTTACAGGGAGGAATTTACCTGAATCTGTAAGGTGAAATCTGTGACAAGTCCTTGTGTGGCTTTCCTGGCCTTGAGAGACTTTTTTGGGAATTCAGTCTGAGACTCCTTTTGAGGAGTTCCACTACAGCCACTTTGGAGGAACCTATGTGGGCAACTGACCAGATTTGTTTTTTTGTTTTTTTTTTTTTGTTTTTTTTTCTTATTTTTTTAACATGCTTATTGGGGTATAATTGCTTTACAATGGTGTGTTAGTTTCTGCTTTATAACAAAGTGAATCAGTTATACATATACATATGTTCCCATATCTCTTGCCTCTTGCGTCTCGCTCCCTCCCACCCTCCCTATCTTACCCCTCCAGGCAGTCACAAAGCCCTGAGCCAATATCCCTGTGCCATGCAGCTTCCTCCCACTAGCTCTCTACCTTACGTTTGTTAGTGTGTATATCTCCATGACTCTCTCTCGCATTGTCACAACTCACCCTACCCCCTCCCCATATCCTCAAGTCCGTTCTCCAGTAAGTCTGTGCCTTTATTCCACTCTTGCCCCTAGGTTCTTCATGACAATATTTTTTCTTAAATTCCATATATATGTGTTAGCATACGGTATTTGTCTTTTTCTTTCTGACTTACTTCACTCTGTATGACAGACTCTAGGTCTATCTACCTCATTACAAATAACTCAATTTCATTTCTTTTTATGGCTGAGTAATAGTTCATTGTATATATGTGCCACATCTTCTTTATCCATTCATCCGATGATGGACACTTAGGTTGTTTCCGTCTCTGGGCTATTGTAAATAGAGCTGCAATGAACATTTGGGTACATGACTCTTTTTGAGTTTTTGTTTTCTCAGGGTATATGCCCAGTAGTGGGATTGCTGGGTCATATGGTAGTTCTATTTGTAGTTTTTTAAAGAACCTCCATACTGTTCTCCATAGTGGCTGAACCAATTCACATTCCCACCAGCAGTGCAAGAGTGTTCCCTTTTCTCCACACCCTCTCCAGCATTTATTGTTTCTAGATATTTTGTTGATGGCCATTCTGACTGGTGTGAGATGATATCTCATTGTATTTTTGATTTGCAATTCTCTAATGATTAATGATGTTGAGCATTCTTTCATGTGTTTGTTGGCAGTCTGTATATCTTCTTTGGAGAAATGTCTATTTAGGTCTTCTGCACATTTTTGGATTGGGTCTCTTGTTTTATTGTTATTGAGCTGCATGAGCTGCTTGTAAATTTTGGAGATTAATCCTTTGTCAGTTGCTTCATTTGCAAATATTTTCTCCCATTCTGAGGGTTGTCTTTTGGTCTTGTTTATGGTTTCCTTTGCTGTGCCAAAGCTTTGAAGTTTCATTAGGTCCCATTTGTTTATTTTTGTTTCTATTTCCATTACTCTAGGAGGTGAGTCAGAAAGGATCTTGCTGTGCTTTTTGTCATAGAGTGTTCTGCCTATGTTTTCCTCTAAGAGTTTGATAGTTTCTGGCCTTACATTTAGGTCTTTAATCCATTTTGAGCTTATTTTTGTGTATGGTGTTAGGGAGTGATCTAATCTCATACTTTTACATGTATCTGTCCAGTTTTCCCAGCACCACTTATTGAAGAAGCTGTCCTTTCTCCACTGTACATTCCTGCCACCTTTATCAAAGATAAGGTGTCCATATGTGCGTGGGTTTATCTCTGGGCTTTCTATCCTGTTCCATCGATTTATCTTTCTGTTTTTGTGCCAGTACCATACTGTCTTGATTACTGTAGCTCTGTAGTATAGTCTGAAGTCAGGGAGCCTGATTCCTCCAGCTCCTTTTCTCGTTCTCAAGATTGCTTTGGCTATTCGGGGTCTTTTGTGTTTCCATACAAATTGTGAAATTTTTTGTTCTAGTTCTGTGAAAAATGCCAGTGGTAGTTTGACAGGGATTGCATTGAATCTATAGATTGCTTTGGATAGTAGAGTCATTTTCACAATGTTGATTCTTCCAATCAAAGAACATTGTATATCTCTCCATCTATTTGTACCATCTTTATTTTCTTTCATCAGTGTCTTATAATTTTCTGCATACAGGTCTTTTGTCTCCTTAGGTAGGTTTATTCCTAGATATTTTATTCTTTTTCTTGCAATGGTAAATGGGAGTGTTTCCTTGATTTCACTTTCGGATTTTTCATCATTAGTATATAGAAATGCCAGAGATTTCTGTGCATTAATTTTGTATCCTGCTACTTTACCAACTTCATTGATTAGCTCTACTAGTTTTCTGGTAGCATCTTTAGGATTCTTTATGTATAGTATCATGTCATCTGCAAACAGTGACAGCTTTACTTCTTCTTTTCTGATTTGGATTCCTTTTATTTCCTTTTCTTCTCTGATTCCTGTGGCTAAAACTCCCAAAACTATGTTGAATAAGAGTGGTGAGAGTGGGCAACCTTGTCTTGTTCCTGATCTTAGTGGAAATGCTTTCAGTTTTTCATGATTGAGGATGATGTGGGCTTGTAATATATGGTCTTTATTATGTTGAGGAGAGTTCCCTCTATGCCTACTTTCTGCAGGGTTTTTATCATAAATGGATGTTGAATTTTGTCAAAAGCTTTCTCTGCATCTATTGAGATGATCATATGGTTTTTTGTTCCTTTAATTTGTTAATATGGTTTATCACATTGATGGATTTGCATATATTGAAGAATCCTTGCATTCCTGGAATAAACCCCACTTGATCATAGCGTATGATCCTTTTAATGTGCTCTTGGACGCTGTTTGCTAGTATTTTGTTGAGGATTTTTGCATCCATGTTCATCAGTGATATTGGCCTGTAGTTTTCTTTCTTTGTGACATCCTTGTCTGGTTTTGATATCAAGGTGATGGTTGCCTCGTAGAAGAAATTTGGGAGTGTTCCTCCCTCTGCTATATTTTGGAAGAGTTTCAGAAGGATAGGTGTTAGCTCTTCTCTAAACGTTTTATAGAATTCACCTGTGAAGCCATCTGGTCCTCGGCTTTTGTTTGTTGGAAGATTTTTAATCATAATTTCAATTTCAGTGCTTGTGATTGGCCTGTTCATATTTTCTATTACTTCCTGATTCAGTCTTGGTGGGTTGTGCATTTCTATGAATTTGTCCATTTCTTCCAGATTGTCCATTTTATTGGCATAGAGTTGCTTGTAGTAATCTCTCATGAACTTTTTTATTTCTGCAGTGTCAGTTGTTACTTCTCCTTTTTCATTTATAATTCTATTGATTTGAGTCTTCTCCCTTTTTTTCTTGATGAGTCTGGCTAGTGGTTTATCTATTTTGTTTATCTTCTCAAAGAACCAGCTTTTAGTTTTAGTTGATCTTTGCTATTGTTTCCTTCATTTCTTTTTCATTTATTTCTGATCTGATTTTTATGATTTCTTTCCTTCTGCTAGCTTTGGGTTTTTTTTTGTTCTTCTTTCTCTAATTGCTTGAGGTGCAAGGTTAGGTTGTTTATTTGAGATGTTTCCTGCTTCTTAAGGTGGGCTTGTATTGCTATAAACTCCCCCCTTAGAACTGCTTTTGCTGCATCCCGTAGGTTTTGGGTTGTTTTGTCTCCATTGTCATGTGTTTGTAGGGTTTTTTTTAATTTCCACTTTGATTTCTTCAGTGATCACTTCATTATTAAGTAGTGTATTGTTTAGCTTCCATGTGTTTGTATTTTTTACAGATCTTTTCCTATAGATATCTAGTCTCATGGTGTTGTTGTCGGAAAAGATACTTGATACAATTTCAATTTTCTTAAATTTACCAAGGCTTGATTTGTGACCCAGGATATGATTTATCCTGGAGAATGTTC
Organism: Leucopleurus acutus; assembly: GCF_964270905.1. NCBI lineage: Eukaryota > Metazoa > Chordata > Mammalia > Artiodactyla > Delphinidae > Leucopleurus > Leucopleurus acutus. Next base: position 85,754,211 of record NC_139148.1, read on the forward strand.
CATGAGCACTTGAGAAAAATGTGTATTCTGTTGTTTTTGGATGGAGTGTCCTATAAATATCAATTAAGTCCATCTTGTTTAATGTATCATTTAAAGCTTGTGTTTCCTTATTTATTTTCATTTTGGATGATATGTCCATGGGTGAAAGTGGGGTGTTAAAGTCCCCTTCTATGAATGTGTTGCTGTCGATTTCCCCTTTTATGGCTGTTAGTATTTGCCTTATGTATTGAGGTGCTCCTATGTTGGGTGCATAAATATTTACAATTGTTATATCTTCTTCTTGGATTGATCCCTTGATCATTATGTAGTGTCCTTCTTTGTCTCTTCTAATAGTCCTTATTTTAAAGTCATTTTGTCTGATACGAGTATTGCTACTCCAGCTTTCTTTTGGTTTCCATTTGCATGGAATATCTTTGTCCATCCCCTTACTTTCAGTCTGTATGTGTCTCTAGGTCTGAAGTGGGTCTCTTGTAGACAGCATATATAAGGGTCTTGTTTTTGTATCCATTCAGCCAATCTGTGTCTTTTGGTGGGAGCATTTAGTCCATTTACATTTAAGGTAATTATCAGTATGTATGTTCCTATTCCCATTTTCTAAATTGTTTTGGGTTCGTTATTATAGGTCTTTTCCTTCTCTTGTGTTTCTTGCCTAGAGAAGTTCCTTTAGCAGTTGTTGCAAAGCTGGTTTGGTGGTGCTGAACTCTCTCAGCTTTTACTTGTCTGTAAGGGTTTTAATTTCTGCATCAAATCTGAATGAGATCCTTGCTGGGTAGAGTAGTCTTGGTTGCAGGTTTTTCTCCTTCATCACTTTCAGTATGTCCTGCCACTCCCTTCTGGTTTGTCGGGTTTCTGCTGAGAGATCAGCTGTTAACCTTATGGGGATTCCCTTGTGTCAGATTTGTTTTGCAAACAAATTAGTCTTGATTTGGCTGTGTCTGGTGGAGATGAGAGTAATTGCAGAGAGAAAAAGATTATGTTTCAGTGAATAATAAATTACAGTTTTGTTAATGGAGGTGTGTACTAACTAAAACTCACTTCCCAGACAGTTCCTTGCTATTATGTTATAATAATGTAAAGTTTAAATGAAGTATTAAAATGACACTCTAAGTTTGTTTCTGAAGATTATCTCAGTAATCTATCTTTGAATGAAGATCAGATGCCCCACAACCTACAACCAGGGGATTATGCATATTGTAAATTCCATAATTTAAAGGACTATCTCTAACCTAGAGGGAAGGACGCTTGTCAGGTACTCTTACCTAGCTCCTGCACAGTGAAACTGAAGGGAATTGACTCTCGGGTTAATTTCCACTTACAAAGGGCCCTTGCACTGGACTCATCTACAGATAGGACTACTAACCTCAAACTCATCTTAAAATGATGCTCAAACCAAGGAAAAACTACACATATGCCAGGATGAGAAGAAGATGATTTCAAGAGTAGACAACTGGCCCAAGATACTAGACCTGACCTGTATGATCATTTATAGTGTTTTCTTGACTTCTTGGACCTTTGCATATGAATCAAATGTTTTTTCATCATGGGTACAATCCTACGCTAGTTTTAAAAATCAATCCAATTGTTAGATTTGTGGCCAATTACCTGTGTCTAGTCTTCTGGGTTACGTTGGTGGATTTCTTCACTCCAAGTCTTTAATTGGTTGGCCCTTAGGAAATTATTCTAGAAGAAGGAAATTATAGTCCTGTTCAGGCCACTATTGATATTACTAGGTGGGGTCCCCTCACTTGGCCAATTAATACCTGCTCTGACCCTGGCCATAAATATGAATTTACTTTAGGATCACTCAAGCTCAGTCAGAACAATGAGCTAAGTTTCAATCAAAAACAGCAATCTTCCATTTATTAGAAGAGGAAACCTCCCACAATCATGGGATGGATTTATTTGCTTAACACAAGGCTGTGGTCATTTAAGTGCTCTTCTATGTTGGGATCAATTAAATCATACTAAGGATAATCAGCCTAATAGCTTTAGGAAATTTGGCTGGGTGCCTTATGAACAATGCCTACATATTATTACCCTTAGAGATATTGACTGGTATGGAACAAACTGGGTCAGACAACCAGAGATTCAGTGGGCCACACTTAACAGAACTCAGCGGATTGCTGGTACTAATTTATGACCTTGGCTTCTGCGAGGTACCCTAGGATTTCCTTGGACTCAAGGTCTTGTATGTAACAATTTAGAGATGGCCCCAGCCAATTTACCATTGATATGAGCTCGATGGGTCTAGAGATCTGTATTCCGCTAGTATGACCATTTAGCAGATACTTTTGTGCCTTCAATAACGTTGGAGGAAGTAATTGGCCATATCAAGTCTTAACAAAATTCACTCCACAGGCTTTAAATGGTAGTAACCAGGCTATTAGCCTACTGAATTCTGAGGTTTCTATGATAAGAAAAGTGGTGCTACAAAACCTCATGGCCCTTGATATCTTTACAGCAATCTCAGGGAGGCACCTGTGCCACAATTCAAACTGAATGCTGTGTTTTCATACCTGATTAATCCTCTAATATAGCACATTTAATGAACCATATGAAAAATCAGATTTCTGCCTTGAGTGACCCACTCCCTAGTCTTGATGAATGACATTATTTGTATTTTGCCTGTTTTACAAAATTGTTTCTTGCATTAACAAATGTGTGACTGAGGCTCCAACCAAAATATGTAGTTCTATATGAGATCAATGATTGTAATAGTGTAACTCTAGACATGGTACGATGCAACAAGAGGGAATTTTTTCCTGGACCATAACACACTAGTAAGACAGATGGTCCAGAGACTTTTGGCTACTGTTAATAAGGCCTATTCCACTAAAAGCACATTGAGTAGCCTACCAACAAAATCTTCACCAGACCTGGGAATGACCATTCCTAACACCTTAGGATGAAATGGTCATGAAATGCCTCCCAAGCCATGGTCTAATTTATGACCATGAAGGGGCCCTGCCAACTAAAAATTGGCACTTGCCATCTACCTCTACAAGGAGTAAGTCATGAGTCGCTGCAGCCACTGACCTTCAACACCCCATGAAAGGAGTTCAGGGTGGAGATTAGGAATGAGGCATTTTGTGCTCTGGAAAAAAACTGGCAGAACAGGCTTTCAGATAGATATTTTCAAGAGAAGATGTTATGAGCACAATTCTTGCATTTCCTCATATCTCGAAAAGCACTAAAGTTAATCATGGTGAAATCTGCTACTCGTGACTAGCAATAAACTTCATGAGAATGGCAGCAACCTTCTGCAAAAAACTGTGTGCTTGATTGCATGGGCCCCCTCTTCACCAAAATCGCATACATACTGACCTTCCCCCCTACCTCTTCAGAGCAGTTTCTCAGAGCTATCTGAAATGCTGCCTCCCAGGCTATAGTCCTCATTTTGCACCAAATAAAGCTTAACTTGCAACTCTCACATTGTGCATTTTTTTCAGTTAACAGAACACTTAAGATTCACTCTCTTAGCCACTTTCAAGTATATAATACAGTATTGTTAACTGTAGTCACCATGCTGTACTTTAGATTCACAGAATTTAATCCATTTTCTAACTGAAAGTTTTTACCCTTTGACCAACATCTTATTTCCCCCATGCTCCAGCCCTTGGCAACCATCAATCTACCCTTTTTTCTATGAGTTCTTATTTGTGATTTCTATCTGTTAAACTTCTGATTTTGTTCCTGTATTCTTTCCTGATTTTATTGAATTGTTTTTCTGTATTGTAGCTCACTGAGCTTCTTTAAAACAACTATTTTGAATTCTTTATCAGGAAAATCTCAGATCTCCATTTCTTTGGGAACACATACTATAAAATTATTGTGTTCCTTTGGTGGTGTCATGTTACCTTGATTTTTCAATGTTTCTTGTTTTGGCTTCACTTTTTATTTCTTATGCTTGATCAGGTCTGCTGTTGAATATTCTAGTGAATTTTTCAACTCAGTTACTGTTTTTTCTGTTTGGTTATTTTAAAAAAATATTTTCTATCATCTCTTTGAGATATTCCTATGTTGTTCATTCATTGTTTTCTTGAGTTAGTTGAGCATCTTTATGACACTTATTTTGTATTATTTGTCAGGTAATTCATGTACTTCCATTTCTTTAGTGTCAATTTCTGTATATTTATTTTGTTCCTTTGAGATATGTTTCTCTGTTTCTTTGTTTTTCTCATAATTTTTGTTAGGATATGCACATTTGAAAAATTAGCTCCCTCTCCCAGTTTGTACAGACTGGCTGGTATAGGGAAAGGCACTCACCAATCAGCCCAGCTACATTTTCTTGGGGCCTCTGAAAACCTTTTTGGAAGGATGAGACTTCTTTAGGTCTGTACATAAAATTTCTTAATAGAGAGGCTTCCCAATTTCTTTTCCTGGATCTTATAATCTCTGCTCCCTATTTTTCTCTCTATTATCTGCTGATCACTTAGAGCTACCACAGGCCACTCAGCTCACTTACGTTCTCAACAGCCACCAGATTTCTAGAGTATGTTGAGTCCCACCTGCACTCTATTCATTCAGGCAGCTCCCTGAGAATCCAGAATACCGGATGCATTTTTCACTTTTCTCCATCCCCACAAGGGAGAGGCTGTTAAGCTGCATTGGCCTCTGTCTGATGTACTATCTGTCCTCTGGACCAGCAGCAAGCCACTCACACTTTTCCTTGTTCTTAATGGCCTCCAGGCCTCTAAATCTGCTTGCTCCATCAGTATTCTGAATGAGGCAAGACAGAAACCAGTCCTTTGCGTGGCCTTTAAGAATCTGGAATGTTGGATACACTCTCTACTCTTCTGCTTCCTTTCTGCCCACTCTCTCAGGCAGAATTCACTAGTCAGTATATTTTCACCTAGTGCTGAGCTGTGCCAGCTTTGGGGAGGGGCTGATGCAGGTAAAGTGAAATTGATTGACTTACCAGTCTCAATTCAACTGTTCTTGGCTTTGTTCTCACATGGAATACTGCTATTTCTTGAATCTTGAATTCTCATAAGGGCATTTTTGACCATATATTATTTAATCAGTGTATCTGTGGAAAAACAGTATAAGGGATTTCCTATTCTGTCATCTTACTGTGACACTCTAGAACTTTATCATTTTCTTCAGTAGTTTCAGTAACCAATTTAATTTTGTGCAGATGAGTCAATTTTTTTAAAATATCAACCTATATATCCTCTTTTTTAGATATCATCTGCATTTACCCAAAAGTGAACCTGAATGTTCAGCCATTAAACAAATAAGCTAATCCTTTAGATAGCCAAATCGGATAACTGTGAAAACAAAACAAAACACACCAACATATTCAATTAACTTGGAAGTGACTACTTCTATTTTTTTATTTGTATCAAACTAATATATGTACCAAGTTTTGGGAGTCAAATAGTTGGTTCACCATACATCTCAGTTTGCCTGGGGCAATCCTGTTTTATAACCCTTGTCCTAGTCTAATTGTGAAAGTACTTCATTTTATTTTCTGCAATATCTTTTTTGATGATAAATTACATGGTTATATGAGCAATAAGTCTTATAATGAAAAATAAATCTTCTGCCCCACCTCTCCCATTCCTGTTTCTCAATATCTTGAGGCAATGAGTTTCAATGCTGTGAGATGTTTTTGGCATATGCATCCATTTACCAAATAATGTTTACATTGCTGTTAATTGATTTATTAATGTTAAACAGTATATATTAAATTTGTACCACGAACAATGTGCCATTAACTTTCTCATACCACTTCCCTATATCACACACACTTCTTCCCTCATCTTTCTAATGTAGATATATCAAAATTTGGGGCTAAACAATATTCAAAATATTTATGTAATTATAACTATGCAAATACTTTTCACACTGAGACAAGTGATAGCTAATGATTTCATTTCCCTTGTTACACAATATCATATATATATATATATATATATATATCTCCAGTGTTAATAATTACCTTTTTTTAGCTTAGTTTTTTTATTTAAATATTCCCAAAGTTGTAAAAATATTAAAAATAAAATTCTCATATATTACCAAGTTCTATTCTAAGCATTTTACTTGTATTAACTTAGTCCTCAAAATAGCCCTTCAAAGCAAACATACACACACACACACACACACACACACACAAAGTATATAGTAAAATATTATTATGTAGTTTTCATTGTTTTTAACTTTAAAAAAAGCATATAGTATTATTATGTAATCTCTTTAAGCTTGATATTAAACTGGTAATATTTATCCATATTGGTGCATATAGTTCTATTTCTTTCTTTTGAATACTATATAATATTCCATTGTGTGAATAAACCATAATTTATTTACCTATACTCCTGTTGATGAGTATTTGCATTATTTCCAGAGTTTTGAAATTATAAACAATCTTGTGCTGTGAACAATCTTGTACATGTCCTAAACATATGTAAGAGTTTCTTTTAAGTCTACAACAAGGAGTGAAAATTCTAGCTAATATGGCATATGAGTATTCAATTTATAAAATAATATTAAATAATTTTCCAAAGTGACCAGTCCATTTTACAATCTCACCAGCAATTTATGTGGCATACTTGTTGAGCCACATCTTCTGCAACACTGAATACTATATGATTTTCTCTTAATATTTGTAGATTAAATTTTTATGTTTTAAAGATTTTATATAATTTTCTCCTAGTTCTCTAAAGATATAATAGTCCTTTGTGCTTTTGTAATGGGGTGAAATTAATGAATTTTCTGTCTTCTCAAATTTTTCTCTTTTTTGAGTCTTGATCTTTAAAGATGAGACCTTTGTTCAAATATACTATGAACCTTGGATGTCCATTTATAGTTAACGCTGATACACCAAAACCTAATTAAAAGCTCTGTGTGCTTGGGCAGGACTTCTGTATAGGTAGGCCTCACCCTATTTCAACAGTACAAACCTGACCATTTCATCAGAGACCTCTAAATATAAATCTTTCAAAGGTTCAGTTTCTTCAGAGTAGAATCTTTAATTTTCTACTTTTGAAACTGTCATCCTTGCTGTCATATTTTGGGAGGCAAACAGAGACTTGGCATTTCGCTACTCAATATGCTGACTTTCACTGAATTTTATGTTTCAGTATAGCACTACACTCCTCTCTTCTGATCTGGTGTCCCTGATTTCAGAGCCTCTGCGATTCTGTTAATACAAGAGTGAGGAAGGAGGCCTGAAAGTTTAATGGCTCCATAAGTAGATTTTCAAGCTCTCTTCCTGTTTAATCCTCTGTCTCACCCTGGTTTCTGAAGTAACTGATGGCTCCAATTTTTGAGACTTTCTGGAATTCTGTTGCCCAGTTTTTGGGGATCTGGTTAGTATTTCCCTCTGAAAGCCATTAGATTCTAGATTTGCCCTATCTCTTAAGTCATTACCACTCCTGTGTTCCACTTTATAACCTTCTCAAATGTGTAGGCATGTCTTATTTACTACTGTCATCACCTTTCTCATTACTTTTATGATTGTGGATATATCCTCTTAAAATCATACTTTTGCCATTTTAGTGAGGTTTCTAGAGGCAGCAGAAAATTAATACAATATCACATACTTAATCAGAAAATGAAAATCACTTTTTTCTTCAATTTATACTACCTAAGTATAACTTTAGACCCTGGACAATACAGAATCCTCTATATGGTTGCCTTGATCAGCTGCTGACAAGTGTACAACTGCTCAGATTATGAAATGATTGATTTGGTTAATTATAGTGAGTCCAAATAAATGGATCCACCTTCACATTATTTCCTCATTTCAAGATATATCTGTACAATGATACTGTATTGCAGTATGGGTCACATCTATTGTTACTAAAGATATCTAAAACAAGTCTTCCCTACTTGATTCAGCCTTGCTATATAGACATGATTTTAGTTTTAATTTTCAAAACAGATTTGACCAAAATATAAATTCACTCTATGGCTGAATACTAAGCACTTATATACCCCCATCAGATTGTAATATTACCAAATGAAGTACATTGTAATCCCTTCTCAGTAAAATGTAAGAAAAGCAGCACAGGTAATTTTTGAGTTATCCAAATGACTAACAATTACCTTATTGCTCTCCATATTAAAGGAAGAAACCTGATAACAATAAGCATTTTTCAAGCTTCTGTGTCTGGTAAATTATTGTTCAAATCTTCAAGAGAACATTTTAAGTTAAATGAAGAAGTTAACCTTGTCTATTACTGTATTTCTTTAGATTGTGTTTAAGTGGAACTTAGTAAACAATTTTGTTTTCAATTCAATTAATACTTAAATGCAATTTCCATGGCTTTCTAAAGAAAGGGTGAAATTAGGAACTAAAAAACAACCAGTTTCTTTTCTCACCTTGCTATAAGCATAGGAACTTAAGGAAGTTAATTAGCTGAATATTTTTACTTTTCTCAATATCTCTAGTCCCTGCTTCATCATCTATATATAATACATGGAAACATTATCAATAGAAGTGCTCTTTAGTAATGATTTATATACTTTCTGAAATTTGAACAAACAATAATACCATTAAAATAATAAAATAACGAGAATTTTCAATTTTATGAGAACAACTCTAAAATGAAAATTTAATTGTGGTGTTGTGGTGGTTAATTATATGTGTCAACTTGGCTGAGCTACAGTAGCCAGATATTTGGCTAAATATTCTGGGCATTTCTGTGAAGGTGTTTTTTGGATGAGATCAATATTTGATCAAGGATTTTTAGTATAGTAGATTACCCTCCATAATGTGGATGGGCCTCATCTAATCTGTTGAAGATTTTAATAGAACAAATACCTCTCCCAAGCAAGAAGGAATTCTGCCAGCAGACTGTCTTTGGACTCAAACTGTGACTCTTCACTGTGTCTCCAAATGTGTGTGTGTGTGTGTGTGTGTGTGTGTGTGTGTGTATACACATCTTTTTGGTTGTGTTTCTTCAGAGAACCCTGACTAATATCAGTATCTTCTATGGAAAGTTACTTAACCTCTCTGAGCCTCAGTTTACTCTGCTATAAAATGGAGCTAACAACACTTATCTTGCAGGGTAGTTGTGAGAACAAAATGAGATATATGTGGGAATACCTTATTAAATCATAAAGAACTGTTTTTTCTCTTCTTACTCTCTCAGGTTTCCAGGGGATATGTGAGTAGCAGTAAAATATTGCTACTACTAGTTCACACCAGAGTACAGTTCACAAGAACATTATTGAGTAAATGGTTCTTCTAGCATCTCAGTCAGGGACTTTCATCTAGCTATTACCTAAGTACCCTAGGATTCCCTGGACTTCCCTGTTGCACAGCAACAACATCATACCCCAAATTAAGAGGTAAACTTTGGATGCCCATGTGGTCATATCATCTTGCCAGACAAGCCTGACAATAAAAATAAACAAGCAAAAAAGCTACAACAGTGTAGTGTCCAAATTGTGGTATAATTAAGGGGCATAAATCACTAAATTATATGTAAATGATCTGAAAGGCATAGGGTATCCTTGAAAGTTGTTCAGAACTAGGGAAAAATAGATCCAAAACATGTGTATGAAATACTTCTACATCGCTATTCTTCTGTTTTTTTTTTTTTTTGGTGGTACGCGGGCCTCTCACCACTGTGGTCTCTCCCGTTGTGGAGCACAGGCTCCGGACACGCAGGCTCAGCAGCCATGGCTCACGGGCTTAGCCATTCTGCTGCATGTGGAATCTTCCCAGACCAGGGCACGAACCCGTGTCCCCTGCATTGGCAGGCGGACTCTTAACCACTGTGCCACCAGGGAAGCCCCTTCTTTAATTTTGAAATAAATTGTGGTGTATATTGAAAAAAGACTAGTGACTTTGATTCAGAAGACCTTAGGTTGAAATGTCTCTTCATTTACTACCTGTGTGATTTGGGGCAAGAAATTTTATCTCTTGGAACAATAGTTTTCTCAGTTGGATGACTGTGGTGAGCAAAAAATGAGATGAGACTCTCTTCAGCACCTAATAGTACAATGCACATAGTAGGTAATCAGTATATATTTCTTGGCATTACAAAAAAATATAATGAGTTTTTTCTTACAAAACTAATATATTCTCACTTTTATAAATATATAAGGAACATATAGAGATGTGTAAAGAAAATCTTCTCCCTTGCTTCTTGTTTTTGTGATAAGAACGCTTAGCACAAGGCAAATGTTTATCACCTTGATTGTGGTGATGGTATCATGGGTGTATGTCCAAACACATCAAAATATGGGCATTAAATATGTTCAATTTTTGTATATTAAGTATAAATAAAGCTGAAAAACAAAATAAAATATTCTAATTCCACCCTTTCTCAGATAAGCCATGTTAATATTTCCTCAGCATTTCTCCTCTGTTCTCATCCAAATATGCACAAATGTGAATTGTAATGGTTCAAATTTTGTTTTGACAAAAATGCAATTATATTATCTGCATTATTTTCTTTAACCATATGACATTATTTTTTCTTTGTAAATACATGTAGAAATCACCTTTCTTTTCAATAATTGAATCATATAGATGAACTATATTATATCCAGCCATACAATCTGTATTTCTTCATGACTGCTATATTGCCCTTAAACCCAGCTGTGGGCCCTGTGCTTTGGAGGGCCTCACTCTAGCACTCATTCAGTTGCTCCACTGCCACAGAGTGAAGAGCCTATGGGGCCAGGGAAGGTTCTCTACAACCTCTTATTAGATGATACTTTGTTATTTAGGATCCCAAAATTCTCTTCCCAACTGCCCTGACTCTTCTTCCAGTCCTGCCCAAACTTCTATCTTAGATCTGTTCTCCCATTGTATGCACCACTATGTGAAAGGGTATTCAAGGAGCAACTGCTTACAGAGATTGTGAACGCACTGTACGTGAGGGCTTGGGAATTCCTAAACATGAACACAAGGTTTCTTTTGAGTGGGACAAAACTATGTATGATAAGGAAAGGGTGGTGGGCCAGAGGTCAGATCTCTGAACAATAGCTCTTCTTACACTACTATGTTCTGGTGCAGAATTCTGAGGAGTTCAAAAATTTTAAATTCATACCTGGACTTCCAGGTCATTTGAAAGTATACTTTTCAAAGAAAATGAATAAAACATTTTATTTAACATTTTATTAGTCATTTAAATATTGAGACATGTGGTTTGTGGGCAGCCATTTTGTATTCTTGTATGGAGCCCCAGAAATATTAGTAGCATGCTTACATAATTAAGATACAGACTTGTATTGTACACATAATATTACCAGATTTTGCACTGTTCAAGGGGCAGAAATATATCTTGTACAACTCTGTATTTGTTATAGAGACTAGCATAAAATCTTGCATATAGCAGATACTTAATAAATGTTTGCTGAATAAATTAGTGAATGTATAATATTTCCTAGTACCTATTATATTGGTTTGAACTCTATAGACATTCAATATATATTGTCAAGTTGGCAAATGAGTCTATGCTTTTCTATTGCATGATTTTTTTTCTTTTGCTTAAGTATGAATACGATAAGCAAAAACATACATTCCAGTATCTCCTTTGGAAGTATCAAGAAAACCAATTTTTTTTAAGAAAACCGATTTTTAATGATGGACATACATTACCTTCTTAGAATTCACTTAAATTTATATTTAATTTTAAATGTTAGATCAATCTTTCTCATGAAGAACTTAAACTTTGGCCATACAGCATAACTGAGGTTATGTTTTCCAACTTGACTAAGAGAGCAATAAATCAAAGTATCTTCACAGACATAGAGTGAGCTCCCACTCTGTTGAATCAACATGCCATTTCCAGCTTGTAATTTCACTAAAAATAAATAGCATATTATAAGTTTGACAGTTACAATCATGAAAAAAAAAGAAAAAAAATCCACAATGTCCATCCTAGGCTATTTTGCATAACCTGAATGATTGGCAATGGAATAAAGAAAGCTCAACAAATAAGTTAAGATATGCTTGGATCTTTATTTAGGTTAAGGATAGACTAAAGCAAAAATAAATAAATAAAAGTATTTTATTTTTAAATAGATGATTGTAATTTCTATAAATAATGAGAACACTGACCCTAGTAATGGAAAAGGATATACAACAATATATTTCAAAACTACCTTTAATTGGCACCTGTGAGGATATGTCATTACTTTTTTAGTCCACCTGTTCTAATAAAGTTGAACTCACTTGGACAATGAATGGATAAGTGAGTATTCAAAAAGGAAAATAAGAAGTTTTCATCAACTCATACAAATAAAGCAAACCCAGTTACAAGAACATTTGCTATCACATGAAGAAAAAAAGCTCTGGGTAATTTCTATCATCTCTTGCTCTTCACCACCTCTGTCTATGAAGCCTGTTCACCTCTCATTGTGTTTCCTTTCCTCTCAATTTGCTTTCCTATAGAAGAGATAAACTACTCTGTAAAATCTAAGATGTGTCTATTGCTACTATTGTAGGAGTAGGAAAGTAAATAGGACCCCACTATGTATATTCAAGGACTGTGCTACATCTCACAGCCCTTTAACTATGTCAAGAATTTCAAGAATAATCCTATTTATTTCTTTACTTCCTTTCATTCCTAACTCACTGTATTCATTGTCATTAAACAAAATATTCCATATGGAAATTCCAATGCCCAGATGAATCAGATATTGTAATTATCTGACAAGGATTTTTAAGCAGCTATCACAAAAATGCTTCAATAATCAATTAAAAACTCTTGAAAAAGTGAAAAAATTAAATCTCAGAATGAAAATAAAAGTTATTATAAAAGAACCAAAAGGAAATTTTAGAACTGAAAATACAATAATCAAAAATTTTAAATAACCCTCAAAAATTGGTCTCAATAATTGAGTGGAGATGCCATAAGATAGAAACAGTGAACTAAATACAGATCAATTGAATTCACCCAATCTGAACAATAGAGAGAAAGTAGACTGAAAACAAAAAAACAATAAACAGAGTCTTAAGGTTCTGTGGGTCAATGACAAAAAGTTAACAATATCATTCGAGTCCCTAAAGGAGAAAAGATATAAACCATGTCTGAAAAAAATATTTGAAGAAACAACATCAGAAAAGATACTAAATTTGGCAAAAGATAGAAAACTACAAATTCAAGAAGCTGAGTGAACCCCAAAAGGATAAATTCAAAGAACTCCATGCAAACACACATCATATATGAACGTTTGAAGACTAAAGACAAATAAAAAACCTTAAACATAACCAGAGAGAAATAACATATTACTTAAAGGAAATACTAATTTAAATGGCAGTGGATTTTCATTGGAAACAATGGAGGACAGAAAGAGGTGGGGCACTCTTTTTCAGGCACAGGAGGAAAAGAACTATCAACCATGAATTCTATATCCAGTAAAAATATCGTTAAGGAAAGAAGGACTTGAAATAAAGTCATTCTCAGTGAAGGAAAACTAAGAATTGATTGGCAGCAAACCTATCTTTAAAAATGGCTAAATGAAATGATCTAAACAGAAAGGGCCTGGTAACAGTAGATGGCCTGGAACTATAGGAGAGAAAAAAGAAATTTGATTGGGTGAAAGTAGGGGTAAATGTAGTAAACTATTTTTCTCATGATATTCTTGAATCATATTTAATAACTGAAATGCAACAGAAATTATAACATCATCTGATATGGTGCTCAGCATAAATTTGGAGAAAATATTTAAGATAAATTAATTTAAAAGTTTGGGAGTGTCAAAGTACATTAACAGAAATAATGTTTCCATATTTCACTCAGAGTAATAAAATGTCAATATTGGTAGATTGTGATGAGTTATATGAGTATATTGTAATAACTAGAGGAACAATTTGGAAAACCACGTAAAACAATGTACTTTAAAAACGCTATAAATAAATCAACTGGAATCTTCAAAAATGTTCATATAACTCACAGGAAACCAAGAAAAGAAAACTCCAGGTAAAAGAAATAAGTAAAATAAAAATCAAGCAATAAACTGATAGCCTTGAGCCCTAATATATCAATAACTACATTGCATCTAATTGATTTAAAAGTACCAGCTAAAAGACAGAAATTAGTAGAGTGGATAATTCAAAAAAAAGCAAAACATAATCTTTTACATGAAAGTCACTTCATGTACAAAAACATAAATAATTTTAAAGTAAAAAGATTAAAAATAAATACCATGATACAAATATTAAATTTAAAAAGTATAGAGTAGGGGCTTCCCTGGTGGCACAGTGGTTGAGAGTCCGCCTGCTGATGCAGGGGACACGGATTCGTGCCCCGGTCCAGGAGGATCCCACATGCCATGGAGTGGCTGGGCCTGTGAGCCATGGCTGCTGGGCCTGCGTGTCCAGAGCCTGTGCTCCGCAACGGGAGAGGCCACAACAGTGAGAGGCCCGTGTACCGCAAAAAAAAAAGAGTATATTAATATCAGATAAAGTAGATATTAGAGCAAAGAGAATTATTACTGACAAAGAGGAACATTACATAATGACAAAAGCTCATGAAAACATAACATAGCATAATTGTGTACCCACCAAACAAGAATACATTAAACAAAATACATGAAGCAAAGCCTGATAGAGCTGAAATGAGAAAAAGACAAATTTGGAACTGTACCTGGGGACAACCCACTCACAGCAAGTGATAGAACAACAAACAAAAAATAGAGTAGAAGTAATGGAACAACAAAATTAACGAAATCTATGTGATATATATATATATAAAACACTACACCCAACAACAGGAGAATGCACAATTTTTTCAATTGCCCACAAAACATTCATGAAGACGCTCCATAACATAAACCATAGAAAGGAAACCCAGCAAATTGAAAATAATTGAAAGCATGCAGTGTGTTCTGTGGCCAGAGTGCAATTGCATTAGAACAATGACAAGAACATCTACAAATATTTGGAAATTAAAAACACACTTCTAATTAATCTATTAGTAAAAGAGGAAGTTTCAATGAAATAAAAATAATACATAGAACTGAATAATAATGAAAACTCAACATACCAATATATGTGGGATGTTTCTAAAGCAGTTCTGACAAGGAAATTTATACCACTAAATGCTTACATTATAAAATAGGAAATGTTTCCAATAAATAGTCTAAGACTCTACATCAACAAACAGGAAAAAGGATAGCAAAATAAATCCAAAGCAAGCAAAGGAAGGAAATTATGAAGATAACATAAATTAAAAAAAATAAAAACAGAAAAATAATAGAAAAAGATCAAGGAAACAAATAACTGGTTCTTAAAAAAAATAAGTAAATAAATTTGATGAGCCTCTAGCAAGATTGATAAAAACATAAAAAGAAAGGACACTAATTACCAATATCAAGAATGAAACACAGGATATCATTAAGGATCCTGAAGCCACTAAACAAATAATGAAGTACTAATATGAAAAACTTTATACTCATAAATTCAACAACTTAAATAAATGAACCAGTTGCATGAAAACCACAAAGTGCCAAACCTCAAGCTAATCTGAATAATCCTATAACTATTATATAAATTGAATTCATAATTATAAAGCTTCCTCTAAAATAAATCCCTGGGCACAGATAGTTTCACTGGTGAATTCTGCAAAGATTTAGAAAAAACTTAACTCCGATTTTACACTATCTATTCCAGAAAATAAAAGAGGCAGAAATACTTCCTAATTCATTTTATGAGGTCATTATTCCATGGCTATCAAAACCGGACAGACAGTATTGAAAAAGGAAATCTGTAGAGCAATATCCCTCAACAAAGTATTACTACATTTAATTTGCCAATGTACAAAAAGAAACATACAGAATTATACATCATGACAAAGTGAGATTATTGCAGGTATGAAAGTCTGGTTCAACATTCAAAACTCAATTAATACTCCATATCAAGAGTTTAAAAAAGAGAAAACATATGCTTTTATGAATTGACACAGATAATTCACCAAAAAGGAAATACAGCTGGTAAATTAGAAGTTTACACAGATAATTCACCAAAAAAGAAAGCCCAATATGCACTTATGATAAAATCTTTCTGCAAACTATGAATAAGTTGGAGCTTCCTTAATTTGGTAAAGATTATCTACAAAAAATTTCAAAAGCCCAAAACCCAACCAATCAACCAAACAAAAAAACAAAACAAAAATATCCCTACAGTTAACACAATTAGTAGTGAAAGACAGGATGTTTTTCCCTAAGATGTGGAACAAAGCAAGGACATCCTCTGTTACCACAGATATTCAATATAGTACTGAAAGTCTAGCCATAGCAATATGCCATGAAAAAGAAATAATAAGCATATAGGTTGGAAAAGAAGAAATAGAACTGTCTTATTTGAAGGTGACATGATGTTTACATCAAAAAACCAAGGAATGCACCTAAACCTACTAGAATTAATAAGTGATTCCAGCAGGGTTGTAGGATACAAGATCAACATACACATACAAAAAATAGTAATTTATAATTTTATATATCAATTAAATAGTGGAAACCAAAATCAAACCTTGCAATACTATTTGCAATTACCACAAAGATAAATGAAATTGTTAAGTGTAAAATTAACAAACCATGTACAGGATCTGTATGCTGAAAATTATAAAATGCTGATGAAAGAATTTTAAAAAGATTAAATAAATGGAGAGACATAGCATATTTGCATGTTGGATGACTCACCATAATAAAGATGGCAATTGTTTAATTTGATCTATACATTTAATGCAATTCTATCAAAATCATAGCAAAGTGGGGTTTTTTTGGTAGATAGAACAAGCTTATTTGCAATTCATATAAAAAGCACACAATATAGAATTGGTATATACAGATAATAAAATGGGAGGAATCCATCTACCTGATATTAGGGCCTACTATATAGCTACTGAAATCAAGACAGTGTTGTTATTTGCATAAGGATAGACACATAGATAAAAGGAACAGAATAGAGAACCTAGAAATTGACCCACATAAATATGCTCAATGGACTTTTGACAAAGCTGTAAAAGCAATTCAATGGAGAAAATATAGCCTTTTCAACAAATAGTCCTAGAGCAATTGGAAGTCCACAGACAGAAAAAAAAGTTAACTTAAATCTCCTACGTAATACAAAAATTACTCAAATAAGTAACAGATATTAATGCAAAATATAAAACTATAAAACATTTAGAAACAAAACATTGGAAATAATCTTTGAATCTAGGGTTGGGGAAAGAAGTCTTAGACATGACACCAAAAGCATAATCCTTAGAAGGAATTGACATATTGGATATCATCAAAATTAACAACTTTTGATCTGTAAAACACCTGTGAAGAGGCTGAAAATACAAGCTACAGACTGGGAGAAAATATGTGCATACCATATATCTGACCAAGGACTACTATCTATAATATATAAAGAACTCTCAAAACTCAACAGTAAAAAAAAAGTCCAATTAGAAAATAAACAAAAATCATAAACAGATATTTCACCAAAGTGGATATACAGATGGTGAATGAGCACATGAAAAGATGCTGAACATTATTACCTGTATAGTTAAGATTTTCCAGAGAAAAAGAACCAATATGGTGTGGACAAGTATAAAGAGAGATTTATTTTAAGGAATTGGCTTATGCAATTTTGGAGACTGGCATGTCTAAAACTGGGAGAGTGAGCCAGCAGGCTGAAGACCTAGGAAAAAGCCAATATTTCAGTTCAAGTTTGAAATACATCTGATGGCAGAATTCCTTTCTGCTGGGGAACGGTCCGTCTTTGTTCTATTAAGGTCTTAAACTGATTAGATAACTTCTATCCATATTATGAAGGGAAATCTACTTTACTCAAAGTTCACTGATTTAAATGTTGATTTCACCTCTCCCCTCCCCAAAAAAAACCCTTACAAAGACAACCAGAATTATATTTGAACAAATATCTGGTTATGTTGGCCAAGTTGACACAGAATTAACTATCATATTACTCATTAGGGAAATGAAAATTAATACAACAATATAATATCAATACATGCCTATCAGAATGGGTAAAATAAAAAATAATGGAAACACCGAATGCGGGCCAGGATGCAGAGAAACTGGAACACTCATACATTGCTGATGGGAAAGTAAAATGGTATAACCACTCTAGAATACAGTTCAGCATTTTCTTATAATACTAAACATGCAATTACCATACTACCCAAAAATTACACTCTTGTACATTTATTCCAGATAAATAAAACCTTTGTTCACACAAAAATCTGTACACAAATGTTACAACAGCTTTATCCATAATAAGAAAAAAAAAACTGGAGACAATCCAGATGTTTTGACAAGTGAACGGTTAAACAAATATGGTATGTACATATCATGGAATACTATTCAGCGGTAACAAGTAATGAGCTATTGATATAGGCAACAACTTGGATGAATATCCAAGGATTATTCTGAATGAAAAAAGAGTCCAATTCAACAAGATTATTATACACCATAAGATTCCATTTGTATAATATTTTTGAAAAGACAATGTTTTAGAAATGGTGAAGAGATTAGTGGTTTCTAGGGATTAGGGAAGAAGGCATAGAGGTGCAGGAAAGAGATTCATGTGATTATAAAAAGGCAACACGAAGGATCTTTGTGGTTAATTAACTCTCCTGGAACTTGACTCTGGTGCAATTACACTTCTTTACACATGTTATACAACTAAGTTGCACTAAACATTTAACCCCCTCCACAAACACGTACACTGAGTACAAGTAAAAGTGGGGAAATCTACATAAGACTGGTGGATTGTATCAATGTCAGTATGCTGGTCATGCCATTATACTATAATTGTGTAAAGTGTTACCATTGGTTGAAACTACTTAAAAGGCACACAGGATCTCTCTGTATTATTTCTTACAACATGAGAATCAACAATAATCGCAAAATAAAAAGTTTACTTTAAAAATTTACAAGAATATTTTCAGATAATCAAAGGCTTAGAAAAGCACTATAAATTTGTGTATTGCATGGTATGTGAATTATATTTCAAAAAAGCTGTTAAAAAAGGTACAATTATATGAAAAAATACTGCAAGGCTTATTACTACTGTCCATATAAATTAAAAAGAAGATTTAAATAAAGGGGAAATCATGGTAGTAAGCAATGAAATCTACTAAACATACAATTGTGTATTGAACCATATTAAGCATTGCAACAAAACAAAGAAAATGCCAAAAAAATTTCTTGGTTGAAATATTTTAAAAATATAAATAATAATTTAATAATCATTATATTGCTCAAATTTCTAAATTATACTAACAAAAAAAGAATTTTTAGAGAACAAGTAAAATGATTGTATGCAAATATCCTCAATTTTCATATCGACACATTAAACAGCCTTTAATTCTAAATAATTAGATAATTAGGAAATACATGTTCATATTTCAAAAAAGAATGTATACTGCCAGATCACAAATGAGATATTTAACAAACAATGAAGAAACCCCACAGTTAATATATAAAAAAAATAGAAAACAAAGAAAGTCTCAGGGAAAGATAAAGTCAAAATGTATAAAACAAGATCATAAAAGTAAAGCTCTAAAATAGAAATTGTAAAAAAAAATGTACATGGGTTGAGCTGGTCCATTCAAAGACTGAACTTAAAATTTAATAAAACAAATTCAAATTATGGATCTTTCTAAGATATTCAATTACAAAAATATGCCTTAGAAAACAAAGATTCAAAGAATGGTCCATGCTGTATCAGGAAAAAGGAAAAATAATTCACAGGTTATAATGCTTTTTAAACATAATAGAATTTAAGGCAAAATACAATCAACAGGGGAATGTTCATAATGAATGAGTGATAGCCTTAGGCAAAACAAACAAGCACAAAACTGAAAAAAAATTTCCAATAAATTACAAACAGTAGAAAATTGTAAAGAACACATGATCTGACCTAATTTAAGAAAACTAGAAATTAGCATCAAATATGAGTCAAATAATTGATCATTTTCCCAAATAGCTTGAGTCATGTACTTATGAGTGTGTGTATGCAAAAAAATTAAGATGGATAAGCTCTAAGCTGTTACTATAGTATATATACAAGGGTGGTCTTATATAGGGTTTTAGTTTTCTACTTCACAAATCTAAAATGTATGAATTTTAATACCAGCTTGTATTAATTTTATTTTCTATTAATTTCTGATTTATTCCTCCTATATTTTAAATTTTCTAGCCTCTTGAGTTATAGGTGTAGTTCATTTTCTCAAAATGTGTGATATTTTAAACATTTTAATTAGTTTTTCATGACAGGGGTAACACACATTTTTACTTGTCAAAAAATTCAGAGATGTATAAAAGATGTAATAATCTGCTCCTATTCCATCATTATAAAAGCAATGTGGTCCTACCCTTCTGAGACATTTAGTAGCTATTGTCTACTAAATTTTTATATATGTCTATATTTATAGATATATATGATTCTTAAAAATAAAATAGGATCATACACATTATAAACATAGTTCTACACCTAAGTTTTCTCACTCAATATACAATAGACATGTTTCCATGTCAACACATATTACCCTGGTTAATTTAACACTGACAGACTTTATAATGTCGTGATCTATCACAACATTCTCAGTGACTTCTTTACTGAGGCACACTCAGGTTAATTTCAAGTTTTTCTAGTACAATAAATATAACTGAACATACACCCATAGTACTGGTACTTTTATTTCTGTAATAAAATATATTAGATTTCAATAGCTGCATAACATATTTATCACAAGCTTGGCAGGTTAAAACAAGGCCCATTTATTAGTTCACAGCATTGTAGGTAATAAGTCCAGCATGTTGTTGCTTGGTTGTCTGCACAAGATATTTCAAAACTGAAATCAATGTGTTGCTGGCTGTGTTCTTGTCTGGAGGCTTGACTATGGCACACATCCATTTCCAAGCTCATTTATGTTGTTGGGATAATCCAGTTTCTTGAGGTGGTAGGACTTAGATTCCTATTTTCTTGCTGAAGCAGGGGGTCTCTCTCGTCTCCTAAAGGCCATTCATATCACTTACCACATGGCTCCCATCATCCTCAATGTCAGAATATTGATTCCTTTTCATGCTTTGAATCACTGACTCCCTGTGTTTCTGACCCATATTTAAATAGCCCATCCAGAATATTTCTTTCTTAAAAGAATTTATTGGAGTGTAGTTGCTTTACAATGTTGTGTTAGTGTCTACTGTACAGCAGAGTGAAACAGCTATACGTATATATCTATCCCTCTTTTTCGGATTTCCTTCCTATTTAGGTCACCACAGAGCATTGAGTAGAGTTCCCTGTGCTGCAGTTATCTATTTTATACATAGTATCAATAATGTTTATATGTCAGTCCCAATCTCCCAATTCATCCCACCCTCCCTTTGCCCTTAGGTATCCATACATTTGCTCTCTACATCTGCGTCTCTATTTCTGCTTTGTAAATATGATCGTCTATACCAATTTTTCAGATTCAACATAAATGCATAAATATACAATATTTGTTTTTCTCTTTCTGACTTACTTCGTTCTGCATGACACTCTCTAGGTCCATCCACGTCTCTACAAATGACTCAATTTAGTTCTCTTTTATGGTTAATATTCCGTGGTACCTATGTACCACATCTTCTTTATTCATTCCTCTGTTGATGGACATTTAGGTTGCTTCCATATCCTGGCTATTGTAAAAAATGCTGCAGTGAACATTGGGGTGCATGTATCTTTTCGAATTATGGTTTTCTTTGGGTATATGCCCAGTAGTGGGATTGCTGGGTCACATGGTAGTTCTATTTTTAGTTTTTTAAGGAACCTCCATACTGTTCTCCATAGTGCCTTGTATCAATTTACATTCCCACCATTTGATTTACTCAAAATCAGCTCAACAGTAAATTTAATCACATCTGGACTCTTGTTATGAATTATTTTTTATTGGAGTATAGTTGATTTACAATGTTGTGTTAGTTTCTGCTGTACAGCAAAGCAATTCAGTTATACATATACATATATCCACTCTTTTTTAGATTATTTTCTCATATAGGTCATTACAGATTATTGAGTAGAATACATCTGGACTCTTTTGCCACACATGGAACATAATCACAGGAGTGAAGTCTCATCATATCCACAGGTTCTATAATCAACAGAAAGAGATTATACAAGGTGAAAGTCATTGATAGTCATCTTAGAATTTATCTACTACATGAATATTCTCCAAAGTGTAATTGCTTGGTCTGTTTTGGACATTTATTATTTGAACATTATTTTTACTATTTTTCTCATTTTATCAGAATCAGAGTACATTGCAGGGAGGTGGGACATGGTTTTATTTCCTAAATTTTGTGTTTTTTGTTGGATGGTAATTTATACCAGGTAATTTTCACCAAATGATACCTACATTTCTACTACAAATATTCAAGGAATATCAAAGACTAAGGTATCCGAATATATTTATATCTCAGCTGCACTACTTACCAGCTTTGTGATCATAGAAATTTTAACTTCATTAACAAAATAGAGATAAATCATTAAAATGTTATTTAGAAGATCAAATGAGATGTTGGCTTAAAGAGCTTAAAAGAGTTCCTGGTGTTTAGTAACTGTTCAACAAATGTTATTACCTTCTTTCTCTCATTGCCCTTGTACACTCAAGGGATGGACATGTACTTAAGTTCAGCAAATAGGATACACTCTTGTGGGACCATAAATCCTTAACAACTGATATTCTTCTCAGCAGGTGGTGCCCTGATCTGTCACTGCATAGGTTATGTTGAGATTCTTGCTTACAAGTAAGGTAGGAACTATCTTGGTTCCTATTTTCAAATCTAATTCACAAGCCTTCCTATATATCTGTGCATTCCCAATACCTTTCCAATAAATTACCCTCTCGTTTAGTTTGGTTTGTAAATTTAGTATGACTTGCAATGCTCTTTTTGTGTATTTTAAATTAAAAAAATATTGTCAGATTATTTAACAAAACAATTGTAGCAATTCAAAAATAATACTAATGATGTATGAAACTTTTTCCAATACTTATTAACACTAGATATTATAGCTTTAAAAATTTTTAACCATCTGAATGATGAAAATAATATCCAATATTTTAAACTTAATATTTCTCCAAAAGCCAGAGTCATGGAGAATTTTTCATATGGATTATTTACATTTCCTCCTCTTCTTCTGATTTTTCTATTGGCTACATTGTCTTTTTCTAATCATCTGCATTTTTTAAGGATATCAACACTGTTTCAGTCATATGTATTGCAATATTTTTCTTCAAATATTTAAAACCCATGATGTGATTTTCACCACTTTTAGTGGTGCCACATTTGACATCGTTTTTCATTAAAACAATGCTTATTATAAAAAATTCAAGCAATACCATATAATTCAACAGATATTATAAACAAATAAATATAGATCCTATCATCAGAAACAGTTAATGTGTGGTGAACATTATTCAGTATACCTCTTTACACAAATCAGAATGAAATAAAGATAGATAGATGTACAGAGTTTGATATGAATGAGCTCCTACCATATATGATGTTTTGAAACAAAAATATTAAGTTAAATTCATTTGATCAAAAATAGAAATAATCAATACATAAAATGGAAAGAATTGTTGAATTTAACTTTCTTCAGTGCAGAAATTATTAATCATTAAAATATGAGTATAAGGAAATCATTAAGATAGAGAAATAATGTTAAAGTATATATTTCAATTTTACCAATGGATTTACTTTCTAATATGAAGGATAAAGTAATTAGCATGCTTCACATTTATTCCCACATGTCTTTCCTATATCTTTATTTTTTGTTGTTATATTAGCTATACATTGTGAGAATTTATGAAGTATACTTTCTATTCCATAACCATCATTCTCCTGGTAGGTAATAGGTACCATGTTAAGAAATGAGAAAACACAGTGTAAGATGTGATTTTTCCCCAAATTAATATATAATTCAAATAAAATTTCAGTCAAAATGTTAATGAGATTGATTTTTAGATCTCAACAAACTCCAAAATTATTTTAAAGAATAATAATGAAAAAAGTAAGGTGTGTTTATCCACTAGATGTCAAGATATGCTAATTAAAGACTGTATGATATCAAAATATCAATTAAACACAGTAGAGAGCTCAAACAGGATTTGTTTGACAATTGATATAAACATCAGTGGGGACTGAAAACATTGGAAAAGAAGGGGATGTTCTATAAATGAGACAGGGGAAATTGACTTTCCATATGGAAAAAATAGAAAATGAGGGCATCCCTCACACGATACAAGAGACAATGAATCAGAGCCATAAATCAAAGACTTAATTTTTTTTGGAAGAAGTGGGGTTAAAAGTACTAGAAAAATTATAGTAGAGCACGTTTATAATTTTATAATATTTTATAATTCATGTACTATAAAATTTACCCTCTGAAAATGTACAATTTAGTGATTTTTAGTATATTCACAGTTTCACAACCATCCTTACTAATTACACAATATTTTAATCATTCCAAAAGGAAAACCCATATTCCTTAGCACTTACTCCCCATTCCATCCTCTCTGCCCTTCCAGGCAACCACTAATTTACTTTTTTTCTCGATAGATGAACCAATATTGGAAATTTCACATGAATTGAATCATTCATATGCAGCCTTTTTTGTCTGGCTTCTTTCAGTTTGCATAATGTTTTCAAGGTTCTTTCAATTTATAGCATGTATCAGTACTTCATTTTTTATGGCTGAATAATATTTTATTGTATGGATATACTACATTTTGTTTATCTGTTCATCAATTGATAGCTATTTGGGCTTGTTCCACTTTCTGGCTATTATGATTAATGCTGCTATGAATATTTTTGTACAAATGTTAGTATGAATATATATTTTCAGTTCTCTTGGATATACAACTAACAGTGGAATTTTTTGGGGTTTTTTACATATCTGTTTTTATTTGAGGAGTTGCCAGATATTTTTCCAATGTGACTGAAACAGTTCATATTCCCACTAGCAATGTGTGAGAGTTTCTGTCACTCTGCATCCTCGCCAGCATTTGGTGTTTTCAGTGATCCAGATTTTGGCCATTCTAATACATGTGTATTAGTATCTCATTGTTCTTTTAATTACCATTTCCCTGATGATGTATTATGCAGAGCATCTTTTCATATGCATATTTGCCATCTGTATACCTTCTTTGGTGAGGTATCTGTTAAGGTTTTTGGCCCACATTTTAATAGGATTGTTTGTTTTCTTATTGTTGAATTTTAAGAGTTCTTTGTATATTTGAATAATGATCTTTTACTAGATGTGTCTTTTGCAAATAGTTTACCCCTTTGTGTGGCTTGTCTTCTTATTCTCTTGACACTGTCTTTCACAGAGAAGAAATTTTTAATTGTAATGAAGTCCAGCTTATCAAGTATTTCCTTCATAGATTGTGCATTTAAGGTTGTACCTAAAAAGGCATAACCACACCCAAGATCATCTTGGTTTTCTCTTATGTTATCTTCTAGGAGTTTTTATAGTCTTACATTTTACATTTAAATCTTGATCCATTTTGAGTTAATTTTTGTGAAGTTTGAAAAGTCTGTGTCTAGATTCACTTTTTTGCATGTGGATGTCCAATTGTTCCAGCACTGTTTTTTGAAAAGATTATCTTTGTTCCATTTTATCTAATTTCTTCTTTGTCAAAGATTTGTTGATGATATTTATGGGAGTATATTTCTGAGTGCTGTATTCTGTTTCATTGATCTATTTTTCTATTTTGGTATGGTATTGGAATAAAAACAGACACGTTGATTAATGGAACAGAATAGAGTTTTTGATTTTAAACAATAGATTAAAAGCTCTGAGTAGTTTAAGCAGAAAAAAATCAGTCAAAAATTATCATATTGGCTCACAGAATCAATGCCTGGAATATTAAGGATCAGAACACAGACAGAAACAAAGGGAATATCCCCACAGCCAGAACCTCATCACAGATACAGTCTTCATAGGTCACTGCTAATGGAAAAAAAATACTTGCTGCCCTCACTTCTAATATCACTACCAAGGAATACCTTCATACTCTCTAATTCAATGTCGCATTTGTGAAAAGTTGTGAGAATATCCAGCTGACTGGCCTAAATAAAGTCCTTATGTCTTAGCTGTCACAGAACTGGAAAGGGGGACATATGCTACAACCCCCCACTGTGAGATCCTGTAGTAGAAGGCAGATCCTGCTTTTGACTTATCTTGCTTTCCTCCAAATTTGAAGTGAGTTTAGATACTAAAAATAGAGAAAAGGACAAATATCTACTGCATGGGTATTCATGAAAATTGATATTAAAAACTAATTAGATATTATCGGCCATATTAGCAAAAATAAAAAGTCTGTTAAGATGAAGTATTGCTTGTAATATAGGAAAAGAAGGACTCTCATACACATTCTAGTGGGAGTGCAAATTTATGCAATCATTTTGGATCATGATTTGGCATTATCAAATGAAGTTGAAACTAAGCATATCCTACAAACCAGATAGTCTGCTTATAGGTATGTATCTTAGATAAACTCTTGTATCTTTGTACCAGGATACTTGTAGAAGGACACACATTGTACAACTTGGAGAATAGATAAATAAAGGTTTATTTTATTAGTAAATTACCTGACACACTTAGAATGAAAGAACTTGATCTTAATGTATCAATAAGAATAGTAATCAAAATGTAATTATGAGTGAAAAGCAAGTTGCAATATTTTATGTAGACTGTGATAACGTTTGTAAAGTTAAAAGAAATATACAAAGCCACATTGGACACATACATCAAATAAGAGCAAAAATACAATTGGTAGGGTGTGATGGTTAATTTCTTATATCATCTTGACAGGGCCATGGGGTACCCACATATCTGTTCAAATATTTTTCTGAGTATTTCTGTCAGGGTGTTTTCGATGAGGGTGTTTTCTACCAACTTAACGTTTAAATTGGTAGACTGAGTAAAGCAGATTACCATCCTTGATGTAGATTGGACTCATCCATTCAGTTGAAGGACTAGAACAAAAAGGCTGACCCTTTTTCTGTCTGATGGACATTGACTTTTTTCCTGCCTTCAGCCTCAACTTAAAACACTGGATCTCCCTGGATCTTCAGCCTGCTGGCCTTCTTCTGGAACTAAACCATCAGCTCTTCTGGGTCTCCAGCTTGCCTACTCACCCTGCAGATCTTGGGACTTGCCCTCATCCAAAACTACATAAGCCAATTCCTTCAAATAATCATCCAACCAATCTCTCTATATAGAGATAGCAAGTTAGAGATAGAAATAGAGATAGAGATATCTTATTGGTTCTGTTTCTCTGGAGAACCCTGACTAACACTGTAGGATATTTGCTACATTCATGAGAGAAGATGATTCCAGGAAGGAAGGAAGGAGTATAAGATTGGTGAGGAAGAAAAGGAAAACTCCAATTTTACCTATGTGATCTTTGCTTTTAAATAAAAAAAAAGTGGAACAAAATGACTAAACGTTAACATTTTTAATAATGAAGGAATTTGTTATATTTTTCTCTGTATTTTAAAATTTTCCTTTAAAAAGTTTCTCTACATAGTACTTTCGGTAATATTCAGTTATAAACATTCCATCATTTCCACTGGAATTTTTTCTTTAAACTGTGATTTATTATCAATGCATTTAGTAATTTTAAAAAATCTTTAAAAGTTATTTTCTCATTTATTTACATCATGGTCAGAGACTGTGGTGTTCATGTTACCTATTATTTGAATTCTGTTAAGGACTTTGTGACCTGGTATCCAGTCAAATTTGTAAATCTTCCTTGTATAACTGAAGATAGTTTATGTTCTCTACTTTTGATAAAGTTTATTATTATTGTTGTTCTAATGGTCTATATATTTACCAATATTTTGTCTGTGTGATTCAATAGCTTCTAATGAAAATATTATGAAATCAACTACTATTTTTTTATGATTTTGGTGTTAGGGCATCCATGGATCCAAAATCATTCTTCTTGCTCTGCCAAAGCTAAGATGTTTCCCATATGCATGGTTCACGAAATATCACCATTTTGAACATATTCCAAGTAATAGAATAAAAGAAAGGAGAAAGAAGGGGTGTGTTTTGTAACTTTAAGTATATATCTCAGAAATTTCACACATCATCTCTCATTATTTGTCCTTAGCCCAAACTTGGTCACGTGGCCACCCATGGATATAAGGGAGATTGAGATCTGCAGTTTTTATTCTTGGAAGTCATGTGCAGAGATCAATTTGGTGATAGTAACTCTAAGGGAGATGGTGATCTATGATTCAGGAAGAAGTAGGAACCTCTATCAGTCCTGTCAGGAGAATGGATGAGTGGCATCTTTTTCCTTCATCTCTTCTGAAATGGATGAATGGTATCTTTTTCCTTCTTCTCAAGGTTGACATTTCAGGAAAAGACAAATAAGAGGAGATTTGTTATTATGGAGCTGAGATAAGCCATGATATGCTATCTGCAAGCTGGAGAACCAGGAAAGCCAGTGGTATAACTCAGTCTGAGCCCAAAGGCCTGAGAACTAAGAAGCTGCCCAAGAACCAGGAGCTCCAATGTCCAAGGGTAGAAGATGGACATCCCAGCTCAAGAAGAGAGAGAATTTGCACTTCCTCCACCTTTGTGTTGTCTTCTGGACCTCAACAGATTGGATAGTGCTTGCCTATACTGGTAAAGGTGGATATTCTTTATTCACTACTAATTCAAATACTAACCTCTTCTAGAAACACCCTCACAGACACACCCAGAAATAATGTTTTACCAGCTATCTAGGCCTCCCTTAGCCCAGTCAAGTTGATACATAAAATTAATCATCATAACACTTAGTTGTTCTATTATAGTTTTCTCTTATAAATTCTTCCCTTATCAATTTAAATTGCATTAAGTGGCATTATTAAGCATGCAAGAACTGCATATTATATTCTGTGGTTATTAAGAGTTTTGAAAGAAAAGGAGTTAGGATGGCTTAGTTGCCTAGCCTGTAGTTCTCCAATTTAGCATGTGTGTGTGTGTGTGTGTGTGTGTGTGTGTGTGTGCATGTGTGTGTGTGTGATTTGTGTGTATGTGTGGGGAGAGAGAGAGAGAGAGAGAGAGAGAGAGACAGTTCATAAGCACCAGTAAACACAGTAAGCAGCTTGAATGGCATTCCCTAAGTTTTAGAAAGATAATCCATTTTCTTTTCCTGGGTTTTGGAATAGCTATTAGATTCCTTTTCTAACACCCAAAATAGGGTATTTGAGAGAAAATTTGTTTGATTGGAATATAACGGGCAAAGATGGTACCACCTACCTAAATTTTATTTGTTCCTGGTTGATAGTTTGTGTGTTACCAAATACTACCAGGAAAATAATTGTTTCTTCTTGTACAAAAATGTATAGAGGGAGATTGTTTTAGTGACTAAATAATTGCAGTGAACCACCTACCTTGTTAGAGTAAAGCAGGGCCTGTGGCAGTAAACATGACTAATATAATTACTTAGGTACCTGTGTACTCACTGACTCCCTCACCTTATATGCATAAAGAGACTGGCACTATTTCTGTTTTTTGAAGCTTCTCACTGTCAGGAATAAAATGGTCTGTCTTGTGAGAGTCAATGAAACTGGTCCTAGGGTTATCATCAATGCAATGGCAGCTCTGTATCACACCAAGAGCTAGGAACAAATGTGTAAGGCAGGGTCCAATGTTGCTTACTTTGGTCAGGACTGAATTTTTTTCTGAGTTATCATTTATGAGTTCAAATAACTAAATGGATTGTGGTGGCATTAGATCTGAACATGTACTAAATGATATTCAGGTGGCTAGCTGTTTACCACCAGTGGGATTCCTTTTTCTCTGATGCACATTGTTATCCATTTTGGAACACTACAAGATCCACTCACTCTTTTAGTAGTCTTTTACCACTATTGCTTCATTCTACATTGACATTTTGAGTAAAACCAATATTAATAAGGACTTAATGAGTTAGTGCCTGCATTTAATTCAATTTTGTCCTATGATCTATGTTATGAGAAAAAATCAAATCACAATAAAATAAGTCAATATGGGGATTTCATAAGTTTTGCTTGTTTCTTGTATAGCCCTCTTGTCCTAGACAGATCCAATTCGAGTTTCTGTACTTTTTGTATCTGAAAAGGAAAATCCTATGAGCAGACTACATAATTGTCTACCTAATACAACCTACTACCAGTCATTTCACCATTACATTTTATCCCTTTAGCCCTTCTCTGTCATGAATTGCCTCTAAAAAACACAAATAAAACTGAAAGGAGATATGCTTTAAACTGGTTATTTTCTAACATCCTAGTAACTAAGTATCAACTGAGTTGACATCCAGGTGACAACTGAAGCCAGCTAGGAGATAGGCAACTGGGTAGGGAGGAGAGTATGCCAAGAAGGAGGAGTAGATGCTGTTGGGGGTCATAGGTGTAGGAAAATAACCACGGAAAAATTGACTTCCTTCACAATTTTGTTGACAGTCAGGTCCTGTTTATATTAGCAAGGGTTAGTGTTAACAAGGATGAGCCTAAGGCAACAGAACAACCCCAAAGTCACAAGAGACAGTATAATTCAAAATGAAGCTAAACTAATATTGCCACTGTGTTGGGGGATGGGTATAATCTCTAAGGTATTTTCTCTTCTCTTCCATCTCTATTTCATGCATCAAATAAGTTTTCAAATATTAGTTGCTTGATATTCTTATACAGAAGATACTTTAAAAGACCTTCAAAAAGCATACCCAATAAGCATTTTTATGTTCACTTTGAAACTCCAAAATAAATGGGTCCTAGGGAAAAAAATTATATAATACAAAGAAATTACCTATCACCCTACAGTTTAGAACATTTTCTCTATCCATTTTTTTTATGTGAGAAAGAACAAATATGTCACTATCCCCCACTTTTCAGATGATAATACTGAGCACATAATTGTTTTTTTCTTTTTGGCCACACCATGTGGCATGTGAGATCTTAGTTCCCCAACCAGGGATTGAACCCATGCCCCCTGCACCCTGCAGTGGAAGCATGCAGTCTT
Source organism: Leucopleurus acutus (assembly GCF_964270905.1). Classification (NCBI taxonomy): domain Eukaryota; kingdom Metazoa; phylum Chordata; class Mammalia; order Artiodactyla; family Delphinidae; genus Leucopleurus; species Leucopleurus acutus. Next base: position 85,785,178 of record NC_139148.1, read on the forward strand.
AACCATTGGACCACCAGGGAATTCCTAAAGTTTTAAAAATTTGTTCAAGTTCACTCAGCTGATAAGCAATGGAACCAGAGCTCAAACTCCAAATCTGACTCTAAACTCATACTCTTTCACCATACTTTGATTTTTCTGTTAGTGGTAAGAGTTGATATGAAGAAGAAACTTTAATTTTTGACTAATATCAGCTTTACTGGCTTGGATTAGAGAAATATGCAGTTATCAGAGTGAAAGGATCACTATGAAACCTGCTTTGGGGCCTTCATTAGCTCACTTGAACATGTTCTGTTTTGAAAAAACAGGTGGGAGCTAAACAATGATCTCTTTTTTTCTTTTTTTTTTTTTTGCAGTATGCGGGCCTCTCACTGTTGTGGCCTCTCCTGTTGCAGAGCACAGGCTCCGGACATGCAGGCTCAGTGGCCATGGCTCACGGGCCTAGCCACTCTGCAGCATGTGGGATCTTCCCAGACCAGGGCACGAACCCGTTTCCCCTGCACTGGCAGGCAGACTCTCAACCACTGCGCCACCAGGGAAGCCCTAAACAATGATCTTTGAGACTAAAGACCGAGTGGGGAGTATTGTCAGAAAACTGCATTCGCATTAATTAGTGCCTTATCTTTAACCTTATCACAAAGGCTAAGTTTAACTAGGTCCCTGCCCTTGATTTCCATTGTCATCTTGTGAAAACATGGCCTGTTCTATGAGAAATCAACCCTCTTAAATGTACACTTAATTATGAAAGTCAAGCACACCTCATTTACTGACAGCTACTGATGTTTAATGAAGTCAGGTGATTGTAGTTCAAATAAACAAATAATTACGGTTGACAGCAAAAGTGTAAACAAGGTCCTAATTAAATTAATGAATATGCTAAATGTTGTGGTTGTCCCCTAGGACAAAACAACCTGTATTTAGTTATCAGGATTCCCACACAAAGGGAAAAAAATGAATGTTCATGGTAAAAAAAGTCAAAGTCCATAGGCTGGTGAGCAGGTAAAAGAGTAAGAATAAATGGAATTTTGCCAGTTTGTAGACTCTTTCTACATGTAGAGAGATGATTATATTCTCTTTTAACCTTTCATTTCAACTCTTCAAAACAGTGAGAGTGGAAGGCATCCTTGCAAGCTCACAGTACACTTGAGAATTTGGTGTTGGGAACAGAGGTTATTATACCTATTTTCATATTCTAGTAAAACTACTGAGTTTTAAAGAAAACAAAAGTTTTCTGGGCATATAGATAAAAAAGGACATGCGGGGCTTCCCTGGTGGTGCAGTGGTTGAGAGTCTGCCTGCTGATGCAGGGGACACAGGTTCATGTCCTGGTCCGGGAGTATCCCACATGCCGCAGAGCGGCTGGGCCCGTGAGCCTTGGCCACTGAGCCTGCACGTCCAGAGCCTGTGCTCCACAACGGGAAAGGCCACAGAAGTGAGAGGCCCATGTACCACAAAAAAAAAAAAGGACATGCAATTTATAACAGTAGGAAAATTAGATTACCATCAGATTTTTTTTGCAATGCTTTAAACCACAAGTAAATGGGATGACATAAGTAAGGTACTCAAGAAAAGAAAATGCAAGCCAAGATTCTGCATGTAGAAGAGCTGATTTTAGAGTTATGCATTCACAAACATAGAAAAAGCAATCCAAATATTCATATGGAACTACAAGACACCCCAAATAGCCAAAGCAATCTTAAGAAAGAACAAAGCTGGAAGTATCACACTTCCTGTTTTCAAAGTATTACAAATTAAAAGATTTTTTGTTCTAGCTCTGTGAAAAATGCCATTGGTAATTTGATAAGGATTGCACTGAATCTGTAGATTGCTTTGGGAAGTATTGTCATTTTAACAATATTGAATCTTCAAATCCAAGAACACAGTATATCTTTCCATCTGTTTGTGTTGTCTTCAGTTTCTTTCATCAGTGTCTTATAGTTTCAGAATACAGATCTTTTTCTTCCTTAGGTAGGTTTATTCCTAAGTATTTTATTATTTTTCATGAGATGGAAATGGAATTGTATCCTTAATTTCTCTTTCTGAAATTTTGTTGTTAGTGTATAGAAATGCAACAGATTTCTGTATATTAATTTTGTACCCAGCAACTTTACTGAATTCATTGATGAGCTCTAGTAGTTTTCTGGTAGTATCTTTAGTATCTTCTATGTATAGGATTTTCATGTCATCTGTAAACAGTTATACTCTTACTTCTTTTTTTACAAGTTGTGTTCTTTTTTTTCTTTTTCTTGTATGATTGTTATGGCTAGTATTTCCAAAACTATGTTGAATAAAAACGGTGAGAGTGGGCATTCCTGTCTTGTTGCTCGTCTTAGAGGATTTGTCTCCAGCTTTTCACTGTTGAGTGTGATGTTACCTGTGAGTTTGTCATTCATAGTCTTTATTATGTAGAGGTATGTTCCCTCTATGCCCATTTTCTGAAGAATTTTTATTATAAATAGATGTTGAATTTTATCAAAAGCTTTTTCTGCATCTATTGAGATGATCATATGGTTTACATTTGTATGGAAACACAAAAGATCCTGAATAGCCAAAACAATCTTGAGAAAGAAGAATGGAGCCAGAGGAATCATGCTTTTTGACTTCAGTCTATACTACAAAGCTACAGTAATCAAAACAGTATGGTACTGGCACAAAAACAGAATTATAGGTCAATAGAACAGGATAGAAAGCCCAGAAATAAAGCCATCCACTTACAATCAATTAATCTACAACAAAGGAGGCAAGAATATACAATGGAAAAAAGATAGTCTCTTCAAAAAGTGGTGCTGGGAAAACTGGACAGCTACATGTAAAATAATGAAATTAGAACATTTTCTAACACCATATACAAAAATAAACTCAAAATGGATTAAAGGCCTAGATGTAAGACTGGATACTATAAAACTCCTAGAGGAAAACCTAGGCAGAACAATCTTTGACAAAAATCACAGCAATATTTTATTTGATCTGTCTCGTAGAGTAATGGAAATAAAAACAAAAGAAACAAGTGAAACCTAATTAAACTTAAAAGTATTTTTTCACAGAAAATGAAACCATAAAGAAAATGAAAGACAACCTATGGACTGGGAGAAAATATTTGCAAATTAAGCTACCAACAAGGGATTAATTTCCAAAATATATGAACAGCTCATACAGCTTAGTATTACAAAAAACAAACAACCCAATCCAAAAATGGGCAGATGACCTAAACAGATATTTCTCCAAAGAAGACATGCAGAGGGTCAAGAGGTACATGAAAAGATGCTCAATACCACTGATTATTAGAGAAATGCAAATCAAAACTACAATGAGGTATCACCTCACATCACTCAGAATGGCCATTAAAATGTCTACAAGTTATAAATGCTGCAGAGGGTGTGGAGAAAAAGGACTCTTTGTACAGTGTTGGTGGAAATGTGAATTAGTGCAGCCACAATGGAGAACAGTATGGAGGTTCCTGAAAAATCTAACAATAGAGTTACCATATGATCCAGCAATCCCATTCCTGGGCATATACCTGGAAAAGATAAAAACTCTAATTCAAAAAGACACATGCATCACAATGTTCATGGCAGCACTATTTGCAATAGCCAAGACATGGAAGCAACCTAAATGTCCATCAACAGAGGAATAGATAAAGAAGATGTGGTATATATCTATATCTATATCTATATAGATATATAGATAGTGGGATATTATTCAGCCATAAAAAGAATAATTAATGCCATTTGAAGTAACATGGATGGACCTAGAAATTATCATATTAAGTGAAGCAAGTCAGACAAAGACAAACATCATATGATATCACTTATATGTGGAATGTAAAAAATGATATAAATGAACTAATTTACAAAACAGAAATAAGTTCACAGACATAGAAAACAAACTTATGGTTACTGAAAGGGATAGTGGGGATGGTGAAGAGAGATAAACTAGGAGTTTGGGATTAACATATACACTCTACTATATATAAAATAGATAAGCAACAAGGAATACTGTATAACACAGGCAACTATGTTCAATATCTTATAATAACCTATAATGGAAAAAAATCTGAAAAAATATATATACATAGAAAACCGAATCACTTTTCTGTACACCTGAAATTAAGACAATGTTATAAAGTAGCTATACTTCATTTAAAAATGGTTATAATTTTAAAAAGCTATATTACAAAGCTATAGTAATTAAAAGAGTATGCTACTCACATAAGAACAGACACATAGACCAATGGAACAAATTCAAGAGGCCAGCAATAAACATATGTATATAGGGTCAACTAATATTTGAAGGAGGAGCCAAGAATACTCAAAGTGGAGAGAATAGACTCTTCAATAAATGGTGTGGGGAAAACTGGATAAGCACATGCAAAGTAATGAAGTTGGACTCCTATCTTATACTCACAAAAAATAACTCAAATGGATTAAAGACCTAAATGTAATAATTGAAACCATAATACTCATAGAAGAAACATGGGGCGAAAGTTCCATGATATTCATCTTGGCAATGACTTTTTCAGATATGACATCAAAAGCACAAGCAACAAAAGCACAAATCAACAAATTATTTATTTATTTTTATTTATTTATTTACTTTTTGTGGTACGCAGGCCTCTCACTGTTGTGGCCTTTCCCATTGCGGAGCACAGGCTCCAGACGCACAGGCTCAGTGGCCATGGCTTACAGTCCTAGCCACTCCACAGCATGTGGGATCTTCCTGGACTGGGGCACGAACCCGTGTCCACTGCATCGGCAGGCAGACTCTCAACCACTGTGCCACAAGGGAAGCCCAGCAAATTATTTTTGATGAAACTAAGCTACATCAAAATAAAATCTAATGCACAGCAAAGGAAATAAGTAACAAAATGAGAAGGCAACATACAGAATGAGAGAACATACTTGCCAATCATATATCTGATAAAGTGCTAATATCCAAAATGTAAGGAATTCATATAATGCAATAATAAATCAGATTTTTAAAAAAGGAAGGGGAATTTAAAAAACTTTTTTCCAAAGTGGACATTCAAATGCCCAACAGGTACATGAAAATTTACTTAATATCACTAATCATCAGGGAAATGCAAACCAAAACCACAATGAAATACCACTTCATACCTGCTAGAATGACTATTAACAAAAAGACAAAAGATAACAAATTCTGGTGAGGATATGGGGAAAAGGGAACTGTGGTGCACTGGTGTTGGGAATATAAATTGGTATAACCACTATAGAAAACAGTATAGAAGTTCCTCAAAATATTAAAAATAGAGCTACTATATGATCCAGCAATCCCACATCTGGGTATATATTCAAAGGAGATGAAATCACTATCTCAGTAGGATATCTGCATTCCATATTCACTGCAGCATTATTCACAATAGTGAAGACATGGAAACAACCTAAGTGTCCATTGTATGGATGAATGGATAAAGAAAATCTGGCACATATACACAATGGAATATTATTCACCCATGAAAAGAAGGAAAGCCTGCCATTTGCAACAATATGGATGAATCTTGAAGGCATTATGCTAATTGAAAAAAGTCAAAAAGAGAAAGACAAAACCATATGATCTTGCTCACATGTTGAATCTAAAAAGTCTGAGTTTTACTTCTTCATTTCCAACTTAGATTCCTTTATTTCTTTCTCTTCTCTGATTGCTGTGGCTAGAGCTTCCAAAACTATGCTGAATGATAGTGGCGAGAGTCGGCACACATGTCTTGTTCCTGACCTTAGAGGAAATGCTTTCAGTTTTTCACCATTAAGAATAATGTTTGCTGTGGGTTTGTCATATATGGCTTTATTATGTTGAGGTAGGTTTCCTCTATGCCCACTTTCTGGAGAGATTTTATCATAAAAGGGTGTTGAATTTTGTCAAAAGCACTGTTTGCAGATGACATGATACTATACATATAAAATCCTAAAGATGCCACCAGAAAACTACAAGAGCTCATCAATGAATTTAGTAAAGTTGCAGGATACAAAATTAATACACAGAAATCTCTTGCATTCCCATACAACACAAATGAAATATCAGGAATAAAAATTAAGGAAACAATCCCATTTACCATTACAACAAAAGTAATAAAATACCTTGTAATAAATCTACCTAAGGAGGCAAAAGACCTGTATGCAGAAAACTATAAGACACTGATTAAAGAAAGCAAAGATGACACAAACAGATGGAGAGATATATCATGTTCTTGGATTGGAAGAATCAACATTGTGAAAATGACTATACTACCCAAAACAATCTACAGATTCAATGCAATCCCTATAAAATTACCAACGGCATTTTTCACAGAACTAGAACAAAAAAAATTATAATTTGTATGGAAACACAAAAGACCCAGAACAGTGAAAACAATCTTGAGGAAGAAAAACAGAGCTGGAGGAATCAGGTTCCCTGACTTCAGACTATACTACAAAGTTACAGTAATCAAGACAATATGGTACTGGCACAAAAACAGAAATATAGATCAATGGAACAGTATAGAAAGCCCAGAGATAAACTTACGCACCTACGGTCAACTTATATTCAACAAAGGAGGCAAGAATATACAATGGAGGAAAGACAGCCTCTTCAATAAGTGGTGCTGAGAAAACTGGACAGCTACATGTAAAAGAATGAAATTAGAGCACTCCCTAACACAATACACAAAAATAAACTCAAAACAGATTAAAGACCAAAACGTTAAGGCCAGACACTATAAATCTCTTAGAAGAAAACATAGGCAGAACACTCTGATATAATTCACAGCAAGATCCTTTCTGACTCACGTCCTAGAGTAATGAAAATAAAAACAAAAATAAACAAATGGGACCTAATGAAACTTCAAAGCTTTTGCACAGCAAAGGAAACCATAAACGAGATGAAAAGACAACCCACAGAATGGGAGAAAATATTTGCAAATGAACTAACTGACAAAGGATTAATCTCCAAAATATACAAGCAGCTCATACAGCTCAATATCAGAAAAACAAACAACCCAATCCCAAAATGGACAGAAGACCTAAATAGACATTTCTCCAAGAAGACATACAAATAGCCAACAAACACATGAAAAGATGCTCAACATCACTAATTATTAGAGAAATGCAAATCAAAGCCACAATGAGGTATCACCTCACACAGGTCAGAATGTCCATCATCAAAAAATCTACAAACAATAAATGCTGGAGAGGGTGTGGAGAAAAGGGAACCCTCTTGCCCTGTTGGTGGGAATGTGAATTGGTACAGCCACTATGGAGAACAGTATGGACATTCCTTAAAAAACTAAAAATAGAACTACCATATGACCCAGCAATCCCACTACTGGGCATATACACTGAGAAAACCATAATTTGAAAAGGGTCATGTACTACAATTTTCATTGCAGCACTATTTACAATAGCCAGGACATGGAAGCAACCTACATGTCCATCGCCAGGTGAATGGATAGGGAAGATGTGGTACTTATATACAATGGAATATTACTCAGCTATAAAAAGGAATGAAATTGGATCATTTGTAGTGATGTGTATGAACCTAGAGTCTGTCATACACAGTGAAGTAAGTCAGAAAGAGAAAAGCAAATACAGTATATTAATGTATATATATGGAATCCAGAAAAATGATATTGATGAACCTATTTGCAGGGCCAGAAAAGAGACACAGACATAGAGAACAGACTTGTGGACACAGAGGGGTAAGGGGAAAGAGGGACGAATTGAGAGAGTAGCATTGACATATATACACTACCATGTATAGAATAGATAGCTAGTGGGAAGATGCTGTATAGCACAGGGAGCTCAGTTTGGTGCTCTGTGATTACCTAGAGAGGTGGGTTAGGTGGGGGGAATGGAAGTGAGGCTCAAGATGGAGGAGATATGTGGATATATGTATACATATAGCTGATTCATTTTGTTCTACAGTAGAGATTAACACAACATTGTAAAGCAATTATACTCCAATAAAAAAAATAAATTAAAAGGCCAAGTAATAGAAGTAGAGAGTAGAATGGTTGTAGCCAGGACTGACGGTTGGGGGACATGTGGAGATGTTGGTCACAGAATACAAATTTTCAGTTATAAGATGAATAATTTATTGGATGTAAGCATTGGGACTATAGTTAACAATACTGTACTGTACACTTGAAAGTTGCTATGAGGGTAGTGCTTTAATGTTCTCACCATAACAACAAAAAAAGGTAATTATGTGAGGTGAAGGATGTGGTTGCTAACCTTATGTGGTAAACATTTTGTAACATACATGTATATCAAATCATCACATTGTACACCTTAAATTTACACAGTTATATATAAATTATATCTCAATAAAGCTTGAAAAAAAGTGTAAAGGGCAAAAAAATGCTGTTAACCTGCAAGAACTCAATGAATATCTTTCCTCAGACCATTCCTGGGATATCTAAAGAATAAGACTTACCCAACTAAAATGATTAAAGGGACAGCAACATGAGGACTGGTGGTGAGTTATAAATATATACTAATAATCTATGGAACTGAGAGTAAATGAAATTATAACAGAAAAACTATGTATCAAAATGGCTATATGCTATATCATAATAGAGATAGCACAATTTTTTTAAAAATGAATGAGTCATAGGAAGAAAGCATATATAAATTTTTTTTTCACTAACAATCTTGGGGTGATAGTTTTAGTATTGCTATTCTGAGACTTTTATATGTTACTGGATCAAGCAAATGAGCATTTATGTGATAAATGATTTCTATCATTCTCTGTATTTGAGAAACAATGTTCTTCCTATAGCAAGGAGATACAGCTGTAGTATAGTAAAAGATAAGTAAAAACCCCATACTCCTGCATTTGAATTGCAAGTATTGATATAAACTCATGAATAATTATATTTATTGATAGGAAATTATATATATACATATATGATATTTAAGTTATATGTAAAATTATAATTATATGATATGTATGAGTTTAATGTACTCATACTCATATAATTTTGTTACATTTTATATATTATAAATATATAATTTATATATAATGTACATACTCTCTATATAAACATATATAATATGCATGATTATAATTTTACATGTAATTTATATACTTTGTATATATAATTTTCTATTTCTGTCTATTGAAATGACTAGAAACAATAGCTAACTCTTTAGCACTGGTACTGAAATATCATTCTCCACTAAAATAAAACAACCTGTTTTCTAGAAATGGCTGATTCCATTTCCCCACAGAGAAAAGGTCTGGGGTTGAAGAGACACATGATAAGCTTATAATGTATGATTATAACAGATAGCAAGGAATCAATTAAAAGAAACTACTTGGTCTTGTCAAATTGGACTCAGGAGCAAATTTAAGGGCTCTCACTGGACAGATACGGGACAAGTTGAGCTTCGGTAGGAATAATAATTAAAATGATATAAAACCCATCAAATATATTTAAATTCTTGATTTCATAATGATATTAATACAAAATAAACAGTAACCTAAATAAAATAATAGTTAAACAATTCATTTTCTGGTAAATAAAGGAAAAGACTCAAGGATTTATCCTGCCCTTCTTATATAAATTTTACCACTGAGTAACTAATTGGTGAATGTGGAGAGGTGTCTCTTTATTTAAGTAATCCAACTAATAATTAAAACAGAAATGATACAATTAGAATATCATCATATTCCAAATGCAATAAATTAATAAATGTAGGTATCGAGTATTAAGAGCTCCTAATGTCAAAAGACAGATAGCCAGACCTTATGTCTCTCCTGAGGAAAGAATATAACACCACCATATTTTGCCAGAAGAATCAAACTTGTGTTTATCAAACTTTGGATCTAGTTGCCACCTTCAGGAAATAACAAGGAGAGAGGACTCTATTAAATAGTACCATGAAAGTGCCTTCAGCAAAATCCAGACTATGGGAAACTATAGGTCAAATGGCCTAAGTTTGTGATAGATAAATTGTAAGAGAAAATTTTTAAAAATGAAGGAGGAATTTTAGATTAAAAGAGACCTAGGGGACATACACATTTTAAAAAAAGGAATAAAGTATGACATATAGGTATGCACATTTGTGTGATAAAAATACAAAGAAGTGTGAGGAATTGTTTTACTTTTGTAGTTAGTTGGGGTGGAGGAAGATTGTGATTAGGATGAGACACACGAAGGGGATTCTGACTGATAAAATTTTATTTCTTGACCTAGATTGTGGTTACAAAGATGTTTGCCTCCTAATATTTCACTGAGCTACATTTGTGTGTATATGTGTCTGTGTGTTTTGTATCTCTGTTTTATTTTAAAGTGAAAAAGTTACTTCAAAAATTATTGTATTCTATGTGAATACAAGCTAAAAATATGATCAAATTGAGATATTTGGAAATAAATTTGATGTAGCAATCAATCTCAAACCAAAAGTGAAGTGGCAAACTCTAGGGCCAAAGGAGGAGTTTTTGATGGGTCAGAGCACATGACTGAGTTCCCAGGAAGAAGAATCTGAGACAGAGATTAGAATGTAGGAGAGTGCTCTTGGTATCTCCACATGAGAAAAATGGAAGAAAGTAAAATTGGGAAGGAGAAGCTGGGCTGTGATGTAATCTCAGGGAAGTCCTCAGCTGATCCACAGTTATTTTAAAATTAGAGATAACTCTTCAAAATTGTGTCACATTGGACAAAAGGGCCAGACTTTTATTTTCCTCCCCATTCTGGGCAGTGGCGGGGGTAGAGATTGGCCACCTCCAAGGCAATTCGGAGGAGAGCTGAAAGCTGAGAAATATCTGCTGTCAGCACTCTCAGAAGCTAGAGGAATAGGTTCTTCAATTACAAAAGAGATCTGGGTGGTACAGCACTGTATCCTCTACAGTGATTACTTCCTGCCTCTATATGTTTCCTTTTCTGTTTCCTTCTATATGTACCTATTTCTAAACTGTTCTCTTCATATTACAAACACAGGGTTATAAATCTCAGTATCCTTGTGATCTGGGGAAATCTTTCTCCCATTTTACAGATAGGAGAAAAAAAAATCAGGAAGGTTAACATTTATAGTAACACTGCACTGTAGGCTAACTTTGGACCAAGTATGTTACCTATATTATTTCATTTGATTATCTCAATAGCCTTATGAATTAAGCACAGTTGGTTTTCTCATTTTACACATAAGGAAGATGAAGATCATAGAAGTTAAATGATTTGCCCAGCTAGTCAGTGGTTGAGCCAGGATTATAATCAAATATGTATGAATCCAGCTCCCTACTCTCAATCAATATACTATACACTTCTGCAGAAGTTGTGTAGATTCACAGAGTAAGTATAGGGATGATCCAGGAATTTAATTCTGATTTCCCATCTCCAGGTGTTCAATTCCTTTTCCATAATTTCTCCAGTGCCCTGTTCCCTCAGAAAGGGCTTTTTCTAAGAGTTAATGGTTACCCTTCTTAGCTAGCAAATAAGGGTCTTCAATCATTTAATCCAAAGAAGTCACAAAGACAAACATTTTATTGAAAACTTTTGGGCTAATGGGCAAAAGCGTTTTAAGGGCATTGAGTCCTTTTGAACTCCTCACATACCACCAAGCACACTATACCAATTCCTACGTTGAGGTCACCCTACTGGCCATAGAATAATTAAAGGGATAGAGGGAATAATCAGTAAGAACAAACTAAAAAAGAGAAAAACTCTTCAGTATGGATGCAATGAAAATTAAAGATGAATTTTTCTAAGGTAAGTAAAAGTTTAGATTGTGTAGGAAAAAACGAGAACAGACATCTCATGTCTTAGAGCATTAGAAATTTTTAAAAAGTGACTTTTTGAAGATTTACAGAGGTCAATTTAGGGCAAATATAAAGGAAACATTATTTGAAACTGCAGGTAGCTAACCATCAAATTTCATTACACCTTAAAAAGTAATATAAGCTGCCATAAATTAGTTCAAGATGTTTCCAGTCAAATTATGGATGATAAATTCAAAATAAGAGGAGTGAGAGATGGCCCTGTCTGAGCATGAACTTGTGGAGGAAAATTCTACCCTTCCAATGTTGTCCTTTGATACAACTGTCTGAAATGCAGTTCTGTGCTATGGGGACTGTAGCACTGATTCATGCTACATGTTGGCTTCCTTTATTGTCCCTGAAAATACAAACTCCTTGTGCTTCAGGGCAGTTACATGTGATTGGAATGCTCCTCCCTTCATTTTTTGTGAAGCTGGCTCCTTTTCATTCTTCACATCGCAGTTTACAAGTTACCTACTGCTCCTTCTCAAAGTCCTGCTATTCTTTAGCTTATTATGCTCTTTTGTTTCCTTCAGAGCACTTATCACAATCTGTTATCATCTTGTGTATTTATCTGTTTACTTGTTTATTATGTTTCCTCAACTAGAAATTACGCCTTATGAGGACAGGGCACTTAGAAGTTTTGTTCACAACGATAGGTCCTGCATCTCACCCAGTGCCTGTCATAACATATATATTTATGGACTGAACGAATGAGTCAATAAATGATTCAAGACTCTCATTTTAGGTAAAGCAAAAATTCTCCTTAAAGTGTCATCACTTGTGATTTTGTTCTTATTTTTATTTTTTTATCTGTTAACTTTCTAAGAAATCATTTCATGGACTAACACACATATACACACACACAGACAAAGAAACAAATCTTGCCTCTTCTATTCCTTATGGAGAACCTTGATGGGAGTGGGCAAATATGCATTCATTAAGTTTGCATATCTGGCCTTGAGTGCTTTGTTCATAAGTTTTCCTGGAACATTTATTCAAATCAGCTTGACATTATCAACATCCATAGCCCATCTGGATGCCTAAAGACCTAGTACCCAGTGTGCTGCTGAAGAACAGGCTGTACTTCATGGCAGCCTCTTTAAAGTGCAATACCTGGAATGCCTAGGAAATCTGCTTCCCCTGAACAATCCTCCCTGAATTTGAGTAGACATCCCATTACTGTGGTTGCCAGAAAGCATGCATGATCTGGTGGCAGAGAGAACTTCATAAAGAAATAGTCCCTTCAGTTTACAGCAAATAACTAACTAAGAAACTAAATAAATAAGTAAACTAGATAGATAAAGTAAAATAAAAATGATTTTAGTACTTTGGAATCAAGTCCAGAAATCTAAATATATGTGACTTATGGAATCTGGAGATTTAAATTGTTCAAAGTGAATTCCAACCTGCTGTTTTACTTAGGATGGAACAGCTCTGATTATTTATAAAGAGCAACATTGCACTTCCTCCTGGATACTGCTTACTATAGACAACTCACAGAGATTTTTAACTCACCAGCAGTGTCATCTCGGGGCTAGTATTGATTTAGACATGAATATTGAGGAAGAAATAAGCCTCAAAGGGATCACCTTGTATAATTTCTTCAGTAACAAGAGGCTAGACATGCTCCTGTGGGTTCCTTTGTTCTGTAGACTCTGCAGTCCCACGATGCATTTGGAGGTATCTCAGTTCCTTAATGAACTGCAGCCAGTGTGTCGCACTGAGCACAGGGCCAGTCAGGATATTTTAGGCTCTGCTGCTGGCATGTTAGCAACTGATTATATGAAAATGGATCATTGAGAATCAGCTGGAAAAAATGCAACTCATTAGCAATCTCCTTTGGTAAAGAAATGATAGCACCAATCTGCTGAAGTCCAACCACTTCAGAAAAGACATTAGAAAATGTCTGATGATAAGAATGGAATACAGGAGATTAGGATACAGAAAAGGGAGGAATCGGATATAGAAAATGGAATTGATTTCTATATGACTTTTTTTAATTATTTCCTTTTTTTCCACTTTGCATCACTAAGGGGCTATGAATTTTTCATTTCAAATACTTTAGTCACTGAACCCAAATTCTTAAGTATATTAAAAACTAGGATAACACTTTTCTTAAATTCAAGAGTCAGTTCATTGTTAATCGGTCATCTTTTAGAGAAAGTGATAGAAAATGTAGGCAACTATCTTCTAAAGATGAGAATTACAGGGACACCGTCCAGTACTGGACCAAATAGGTGAGGATGAGTGAAAAATGTCTGCCATTGCTTTTCTTTTGTTGATACTCAGCTCTGCTGCCCCTTTCAGAGAATCACTTGAAGCTTTCACAGAAAAGTAGGAGGCAAGCAAGACCTGGGAGAGTGATGAAATAAATCCAGTAAGCATCAGGGTATCAAGAGTCCACTGTTAAAAATAACTTTTTTATTAAACCCCAGTTTATTCATCTTTCAATTGAAATTTAAGGGTGGAAAAATATTTCACTTTTTCCCTCAAATAAATCGTATACTATAGAGCATGAAGGAAAAAGTAATCAAGATGTCATGTAGTAAATACGTGTGTAATTGATAAGACTGTTGAGAAGGTTTTGTTCTCTCTGGTAAGAATTGTAGGTATAAAGACTTTGCTCCTGTGTGGTGCAGTGCTTGAATGTGGGCCTATTCCAGAATGTTACTAAGATGTCAAATGCCACTAGAGGCAACACTCTGGCACTGGAGACATAACTTTTCTAAATCACTCTCAAATGATTCCTTGGTGAATGTAAACCAAACAACACAACAGTCCCCTATGAGCATCAACCTCCATCCTTCTAAAAAGTTTCACACATCAAATATAAAACTAAATTTAGGAATTTGGTGAAACTGTTGTATATTTATCCCAGTGCCAGATAAAGCCCTGGGCCCAGAGAAAGGTTTTACGTCTAGATATTCATATACTTCGCACCCTATGAAGAGTCAATGTTGGTGTGAGGATAGAGAGCTCATACATGTGAAATGAAATAAATCAGGGTAACAAACATGATAGACATTCTTGTGCCCCCTATGAGATGATATCTTCAGGGGCTATTTCTGTACTTCCACCTCTGGCATATTAATGATGAGCTTAATTCTCTCTCTGTTCTCTCTCTTTCACCCTACAAACACACACATACACACATACATACACACACAAACACACACACAAGGGAGTATGTTTTTGCTAAAGATGAAGGCAGCTTCACCATTCTTTTTTTTTTTTTTGGTTCCAGTAGGATAATTTTCTCTCCAAAGAACCTATCCACAACCATAAGTTTAGACCTTATATCTCTGCTGTTCAGAACATAAACTTGAAAAGAGAGAGAGTTGATGCTAAGGGAATGTTGCTGCACTTTCCAGAGAATTGGAATGCCTACTAAGTGATCAGTAGGAGGCAGTACTCTTCTTGTTCTATTACCATAAAGAGGGAGCTGAATTTTCTCACTTTGGTGCACAGTTGAATAGCCTATTATCTAGACCATGGGGAATAGAATCATAAAGATTCTCTCTTCTCTAATGTTGAGGAACATAATGATGGTGGTGATGATGATGATGATGATGATGATGACAATGAAGCCATCAGAGACCAAAAGTGTTCAAACCAATACATACGCAGTATTATTATTTAAACCATGCAGATGGTAGGGCAGGAGGACATATAACCTAATTGTGACCTAATCTCTTCTTCTGTCTCTTTTTAAGATCTGCTTCCATTGGTTCTTAAACACCTAGTCTTGGGATTTAAGATAATGGTTCTTACTTTTCTGAATCTTTTCTAAATCTTTGTTACCTGTTTCAAATGTTGCCTCTGGGCTTGTGTCCTAATTCACACCCATGCCATGACCTGTCATGCTCTTAGCCTCTTCCTCTGCCCATTTGTGCTCATCAGATGGATGACGCTAGATATACTTTCTTGCATTGATGCCAGACTCTGCCTGAAAAACTGTGTTCAATATGCAATAATGTCAACCTTATGCATGTGGTCAAAGGTTTCACTTGTATAATATTGATACAGAACAGTGTTTTTTCTCCCCACTGTAGTTGCATGAATGCCATTTCAGTGGCACTTCAGGTTCACAGGACACCTCCTTGGGAATTGTTATGTCTACATCCTTAGAGCCCAGAGCTCTACAATCGCCACTGTGAAAAAAGATATATTGTAACATTCTGAGCAAGTCAGTTAACTGTGTTCTTACTTTTCTGTTACCCCATCTATAAACCATGGGGTTTATACATGTCACCTCAGGAAGGTATTATGAGAGTTAATGAACCAGAGGTGGTAAGGGGGATTTAGGCTGTCGGATGAAAGGTGCTGCTTAAGTAAAGAGCATTTCAGTTTTATGTGGCCTGATTCTTCAGGGCCAAAGCAACATATCAGAAAGTCACAGTACTGCTATTAAAGGGCAGAGGGCACCATCAGTACATTCTCAATGTAAGGTGAAAACACTGTCTCCAAAAGGAGTGGTTTGGGGTTTTATAACTAACTGTTCAGTGGTGGCTCCTTTCTTTGCTGCAGCTGCCACATCCCCTGCATGATGAAATTAGTCTCATTTTGCCCAGTTTGTCCTTGGTTCCCTTGACACAACATGCATTCCCTCAAAATCCCTTCTGGATGAAATGAGCTATGGTACAGAAATATAAGGTGTACAAATACATCAGCTAAAATGGATGATAAGAGAACAAACCTGCAGGGGAAGCAGTGTCTCTGGCAGGCTTTTAGCTGTTCCTTTTGAGATACAAAAGCAAGAGGATATCTGCAGCTAAGACGCATTAAAGAGTTTTTGTTATCACAACAGTGAGAGGAGGTACAGCAAGCCAAATGGGGCAAACATAATATGCCACCTCCAAGTAGCATTTATGATATGTATCGCACGGAAGAGAAAAACACTCAGATTATGAGACCTTTCTAAAGGCCTCTCATTCTGCTTACATTACTTAACATTGTGACAATTATGCAGGGCCCATTCTATTTGATTTGGGGTTCACTTTTTGCTGAGCTGATTCCCCTCCTGAACACATTAACTCTCACCTGCTCTGACTTAAACCTCTTCTATCTCACACTGGCTGCTACCAATAATCCTCCCCTAAAGGCTCCTGCTGAAGCACTTAGAGTTCACTATTTTGGGAGATCTTTCTTTATTAACATTTAAAATTAGTATGTTTTTGTTTTTGTTTTTGCAGTACGCAGGCCTCTCACTGTTGTGGCCTCTCCCGTTGCGGGGCACAGGCTCTGGACGCACAGGCTCAGCGGCCATGGCTCACGGGCCCATTTGCTCTGCGGTATGTGGGATCTTCCCAGACCGGGGCACGAAACTGTCCTCTGCATTGGCAGGCGGACTCTCAACCACTGCGCCACCAGGGAAGCCCTAAAATTAGTATGTTTTAAATATATTTTTGCCTGCCATCATTGAAGAAAAATTCACATTTATAATGAGATTAGCTGTAAGGGATTTAGAATGCACCGCATTTTGTTTGTAATTTCTGTAGACACTTCTCACATTCCATAATAAAGCTGGTTTTCCTAACCAGGGGAAAATACCATAAATATTCACAAGTTTGGAGAAAAATACATACTTTTTCTGAATAATGAAAGAAAAACCAGCAGTCTGAAAACGGAAATCGGGGAATTGTGTTTCATACTTTTTTTCCCTCCTCTGGGCATGCTCCTTGCATTCTTTCCTTTACTTAGTCCTACCCTCCTTGTAAGAATAAGTAAAGCAGAAATAAGACTCCCTTTTGGTTTTCCCCCACTCAGAGATACCCTAAGATTACAAGATACTTTCTCCCTTATAGCCAGTTGCTGTAATTAGCCAGCTGTGTGAATAAGAACACCTGAATCCTTCTAGACCTGCATGTTTACTAAGTTTTACAAGCTGAAAAGCATGGACTCTTGGGGTATTAAGGGCTGTTTTAACATTAAAACACTTCTGCCTGATGCTGTGAATACAACTACAAAAGCACAAAAATCAGTTATTTTTCTTTCCTTTTCCATGGAGCTGCAATTTTTCCCAGAAGCCTTTGACACTCTCTAGTTTATGCCCCACTTCCTCCAATAGTGTATAGTCTCTTTCATATTCTTTTTTTTTGAAATACTTTAATGCTCAGGATTCATTCACATTTTAATGAGAGGACAACACAGTTTTGCATGTTTTTGAAGATTAACAGTTTTTACTCCCTCCCAATGATACATCGTTAAACAACTTTGGTTACTGCTTACATTTGGTCTCTGCTGCAGAGGCCGGGGGATATCCACAGTTACGTCTCAGCTCTTCAGGTGCCTGTTCTGCTTTGAGGAATGATTTCTGGCCACTGTGATGTATATGGAATGGCAGAGGGAAACCTGTCTCTTTCATAGGGCTTGAGACTTAGGGAACCTGAAAAATAGCTGAATTTTCAAAGAGTCAAATATCAGGAAAAAAGATATTTCTTTCATTTTGCTTTGCACTAGTTAATTTGCAGAGGTGCCGAGTTTCCTCTCCAGATTTATAAAGCTGAGAGACACATTTCTGAAAATGGCACAAAAGAATCAGAAAGGAGAAAACTGTCTAACTAAAAAGGAAGAGATGCATATAGATCTTAATTGGTAAATTCTAGAGGGTGTTTTTGTTTTGTTTTGTTTTGCTTCTTCCGTGGATATTAAAGTTTGGGTCTATAAAAGTACCCTGTGCTTTTAAAGTGCAGATCAAAGGCTTGACGGAGTTGCATTTTTGCTGCTTGTTGCCATACATGAAACATCAGCAAAGCACTGTTGCTTTGCGGGTGTGAGTTATTTGCTGCGTTTAACTCCAATTTGAGCATTGTGCCATTGGCTTGTATAATTTTTCTTTAAAAGTGAAACTGAAAGAAGTTATCTTTCTGGCAAATAACATATATGAAGTAAATGAGAGGTTTCATAGCATGCATCTAAATAGTACCCAAGTATACACTATAGTTCATGCAATGAAATCAGGGACTGATTTCCACTGGGGATTCTTATCACTGAACAAAGAGAGTGAAAAGTTCCGGGGTGTTTTAAATTTCCGAATTTAAGCTCTACAAGGATCTTAGACAGAGCTATAGAATATCCTTTCTGATCTGGAAGTAAGCATCTGATGAAAAAATGCAGTGATTGTAACATGCAGGAAGGTTTGCTTTTAAAGTTTGAAGGCATAGGCAGAACAATGAATTAGCTTTCAAATGAACCTGTTTCTGTGACACTACCATGAGTTCAAGGACATGTTCTAGTGTCCACTGACTGTGTCCAAGAAAGAGGGTATAAAAGCAAGCACTTAACTCCATAATGATAGTGGTCAAATTTGAAATCTGCAGAAGACATTTCTTATTCAGTTCAAACTCAGTTTTTCTTTCTCCCCTCTCCCCTGCTTCCCTTCACGCACTAGCTCTCATTTCCTTCATTCTTTCCCCTTCTTATTGTTATATGCACATATTTAAGATCACTCACTAGCTTCTCAACTCTATTCAGAGTGTTTTATTAGTCTGAGTTAGCAGATATAGGTGAGCAAAAGCTATTAAGTGGATAGATGGATATATAGGATGGATTGATCATTCTCACCCTTCTAATAAAACTCTCACATTTTTCTATTTTCTCTTTGTATCACAAAGGCTCTGTTAACTACAACCCCTGAGGTACACCAGCTTTATGCCTATCTATGAGGGTGATGATGAGAACAAATTGAGGGAACCAACATATTTTAGCTCTCAGTTTGCAGTTGAATGCTACCAGTAAGATCAGTCATGGAAATCTCTTAGCACAGTGCCTGGCACATGACAAGCATGCAATAAAAGTTAGTAGCTGTTTCTGTCATTGCTGTTGATTTTATGGGCATTATTTTTATTCACATTCACAAAACACTTTTTATTTTTAGAGGCTCTTAGAGAAAGAAAAAAATACTCAAAAATTTTTCTATTGAAGTATAGTTGATTTACAATGTTGTGTCAATTTCTGGTGTATAGCAAATTGATTCAGTTATATATATATATGTATACATATTCTTTTTCATATTCTCTTCCATTATAGGTTATTACAAGATATTGAGTATAGTTCCCTGTGCTATACAGTAGGTCTTTGTTGTTTATCTACTTTATATATAGTAGTTTGTATCTGCTAATCCCAAACTCCTTATTTATCTCTTCCCCTATTCTCGTTTGGTAAACGTAAGTTTGTTTCCTATGTCTGTGAGTCTGTTTCTGTTTTGTAGATAAGTTTATTTGTATCATTTTTTTAGATTCCAAATACAAGTGATATCATATGGTATTTGTCAAAAAACATACTTTTTATAGATATATCAGTATGCTACATAAAGTTACTCTCTCTTCTCACCCATTTGACATGCTCTCTTACAGTTCTTCATAAGTGTAATTCCTGAAAATCTCTGTGTGCAGCATGTTTTATCCTTCCCCATCCTACATTTGCTCTCTTGTCATCCTATTTTTTCACCACTGGCCTCATAATGTCAGAGGTGAGATGACAAGTCCAGATGATAAACAAATAAAGTATCTTAAGTCTTTACACTTAAAGCATGTGTTCTATTTCTTATCAAAATCTCATTGAGATGAGTGGAAACATGGCCAAATTCTTTGATGTATACCATATTTAAATTGAATATTAAATTTAACAATTAGTCTTTCTGATGGTAAAATACTATTCTTTTGATTTTCTATGAAATAACTTCTTAATAGTTAGAATATCTTGACAAATATCATTCAGTGGAGCCAGAAAGTTAGGGTCCCGACCAAAAAATAAAACCACTCTGATGTTCACATTAATTCATATTAATAAATGCATTTATTATTTCATGCTGCTCTGTTTCCAACCACTGTTGTAAATGTGATAAGAAATCCATAATGGCTTCTACAGAATTATATCATCTACATATGAATCCAACAATTTTATTTTAGCTAAAACATCACCCTGTATTTAGCCCAGGTATTTCTGAAATAGAGGGAATGTATCATGATTACAGTAATTCTGGACCTGTGCTAAGTAATCAGAGGGGATGTTATGGGAGACACTTCCATTGCTGTCTAACTATGAACATTGGTATCCTTTCCCTGAGTACTCCTCACAGAAAACAATTTTTTTCCAAGATTGATATTTTGGGCATGTTTTATACATCATGAAAAGTAAAGCATTAGGTCAACTACAGAAAATGGTCAATGGATTTGATTAGACTTAAAGTAGGAGGGCATCTGTCATGTACTCACTAGGCTTCACAGTAGTTATGGCTACTCAACAAATCTACTTATTAAATGTGGTCTGAGTTATACTAGGTGGCTATACACTCTAACCTTTAGAAAACCCAAGGCCTTCCACTTTTCCATAGGGCCTTTAGCCCTCCAAGAACAAAATTAAGCAACAACCAGGAGGTGTGACTTTCAGTGGATGGAATAAAGGATTCTAAATAGAACTTAGAACCAATCTCTTGGCTGTTGCTATTAAATTTCTTTGAATTGCGCTCTTTCTTCTCTCTCATGAGAAGCTGATATAATAAGATGAGCCCATAAGAAAAGATGCTCTCCTTACTTCTTGCTGCTGACCTTAGAGCAAACCAAGGATGGGCCAAGAAAAAAGTAGAACAGGGGGCTAACTGGATTTACTTTTACACTGACTTCTACCAATGTTTATTATCTGCGAACTCTGTGCTAACAACTCTAGGCTCTGGAAGACAGCAGTAAACAAGAACAGTGTCCCTGCCTTTCTGAAGTTAAAAGTATACTTAGGGGGATAGACAAGTCAATAGTTTCTAATCTAGTCTAGAAATTATAAGAGAAAAAAAAAGAGTTCCAACGCTCACATTTAGTCTTAAATTAGAGTTTGAAACCACATTTTCAGATAGTAATAAGTATTTATTTTCCTATATTTTTCCCCTAGTACTACATTGTTGTAAAGTGCAAGCTGGATATCTCCAGTAACCCTAGGCCAGTGGGAAGAAATTTGGAGATTTTGGATCTTGGCCTTTTTTTTTTTTTCCTGAGTATTATGACTATCAGTGTGGCTTCTGCACCTGCTGAGACTGGAAAGAAAAAATAGGCAACTCTCTTTCTTTTAATGAGGATGTATAGAAGATCAGTGATTGAACAGGAACACCTGATTTTTTATTGTACAAGGGGCTTCTCCTTGCCCAGCCTATGGCCTATATTATTCTCCCAAACAGGGTAATATAGAGAACAAATGTTTCAATATTTTGTAACCCTTTGAGACAACTTATTTTTATACAAGAAAAATAGGATTTTGTAGATGAGTTTTGTTGAGTTTTATTCTTTCTCTTCCATTTTCTTTTTCTTTTTTTGTTTGTTTACGTTTTTTCCTGAAAAGTATATTTTGGGAGCTAAAAAAAGATCAAACACACACTTCATTTTCTTAGAGCATCAATGTAATGTTCTATTGCCCTAATTCTCACTCTTTCTTTCTCTCTCTGGCTTTCTTTTTTTTTGTTGTTGTTGGTAGAGTTCTGTATTTTACTTTCTAATATTTATAAAGTTTGTGTTTTGTTATTCTTTTTTTGTTAATTTTTATTAGAGTATAGTTGCTTTGCAATGTTGTGTTAGTGTCTACTGTACAGCAAAGTGAATCAGCTATATGTATACATATATCCCTCCTTTCTTCTTTCTTTCTTTCTTTTTCTTTCTTTCTTTCTTTCTTCTTTCTTTCTTTCTTTCTTTCTTTCTTTCTTTCTTAATTTCTTGCTTTCTTGCTTTCTTTTCTTTCTTTCTTCCTTTTCCCCTGCCTTCTTGCTTGTATTATTTAGTTTTATAATATTCCTGTGCATTTAGATATCAGAAGCACCCAGCTAAACATTCTCTTTTCTAGTGCATTCTCATAAACTTATTCATATACAATAGTTGTAACATTAGTACAGGCCCTTGACTCTTTGTAGTTGCGAATATGACGACTTAGGCAGTGTTCCCTTTACTCCCATGTCTACTATTTTTTATATTTTAAACAACTTTTTACTCCTTTAATTTTCCTAATATTATTCAGATCAGTTTTCTCATCAGACTAATAATATGACACTGTTTTCTGGGGAATTTTAGCATTAAAATTTCCATAAAAAGATCATCATTTTCTTCAGCTCAATCATTAGATAATGTACTGCATGACTTAATTTGGCTTTGTTCCTATTTAGCATGGTTTAACAACAGTGAGAACACGGTCCTCTTTCAGTTGGTAATATAAAGAGTAGAATTTTAATTTAGGTTTTAATAGATCCCCTTGTGTGTTCACTAATAGTTGTAACAAACAAATTAAATAAACAGCCAGGAAGGTGAAATAGTATTCTACATATTATAGTTTGAGAGATATTATTAGGTACCCTTATCTCCCCAGGTGCCTGAAGTTTCCAATGACCTCTTATTGACTTATGAGCCTACTCTGTGCCTGTACTAAACATTGGAGACAATTAAAAAAAAAACTCACAGTCTACTGAATCAGAGAGAGAGAGAGAGAGAGGTTAACATGTAATAATGATTCAACAGTATAAATACCATGGTCTAGAAGTAAGGAAGGTTTTTTCAGATAATAGGTGGATGGTAGAGAAGAGGAAGTTGGGGGGATTTTCATATGAAAATATTTGGGTAACTTGATCAATATATTTAGCTGATTTAACTGATATGTATGGAGTTCCTCATTCAACTCCACCCTGATACACTCTAACCTTTATTTAATTAGTGCTAAATATATTTAAAACTATTAAGTAAATATTTTCCATATTAAAAGTCCTAATTTACTCTGTATCTACAGACACCTACAGTGTCATGACTATTCCAAGAGATTGGAATCAATAATCTTATATTAAATGAAGTCTTTAGAATTAAAAGGTATCATTGGAGTCCAGAGCTAGTAAAGACTCCAGTTCTATGGCTTCCTCAACTCATAACCCTATTTATGCTCTACTCTTATTTATGGGGAAATTTCCCTTAGGATCTAGCAGGGTTCCATCATGGGGGTTGGGGGGAATGTGAGATGATTATTTGCTGCTAAAACCAAATAGCCTTCCTCATTTAAAGGATGCATTTAGCATTTAATATCAGTAAAATATATTCTCTGCTAAATTTGAGCTCTATAAACCCAGATACCATGCATTATACTTCTTTTAACTCATCACTGATTTAGTCACAGTCTCTTATATATAGTAGACTTGTAAAAAATGCCTGTTTTTTAATAGCCTGAAAAAAGATAGCAACCCAGGAAGTATGGTATAAGAGTGAATTAACTAAAAGATGTGCTCTAAGAGCACAAAGACAAAAGTAGATGCCAAGTTTGCCCTTTGAAAATATGAAGGAAACATTTTGACTATTCCAAGATTAGTGTTTAGGTTCATCATATTACGAAAAATATTATTTACACTCCATCCACTAGAGGGCAATCAATTCATTAGACACGGACACTTCCCCCCACCTTGACTGGGAACCTAGTAACTTTAAGGGTATCAGGTAGACATAAAGAGAAGACAGATATGTATGGAATTCATCTCAACAAAAATAGCACTGTAGACTCTTTTGAACTCCCTTTATGGATAGTGGACCTGGAAGAGCCAACTAAAAGCGAGCTAGACCTCTCTCTTTGGCGTTAAAGCTATGTCTCTTCCAGAGGCTGAAAATAGCTCACAAGTATATAAGCATTTCCTTGTGAGTAAAGAAGCATTTACCTGAGGTAAATGAGATTTCACTCTAAATGAAGCAGCATTTGAGTTTGTCGCAGAGTTCACTATATTCACTGCCTCTACCAGGATACAGTGGTAATACATATGCAGATACAAGCATTGTATATAATGCTTGTCAAGCCATCTTGGTGATTAGACTATTTCTTTTCTGATGACACTTTCTACTAGAAAATTCCTCTAGCTTTTGCTAACTCTGACATCATAAATACAAAAATAGTTTAAGAAAAATAATTTTAACACTTTATGATTAATAAAATACTGAAAGGACCTGGAATCAGAAAACACACACATACACACACACATGCACACACACATGACCTGCTCTTATTACAGGGAGCACTCATATCAAGCATGGACACATCCTGGAGACTTCAGTATTTGGGAGAATCTTTTATTGATTCATTGTAGAGGTGAGCTCCCAAATTAGTTGTGGGTCATTCATTCATCTTCTGTGAATGGGTACAATAATATCTTCCCATCTCACACATTGGGCTTCAGGAAGTTCCCACAAATCAAAAATTATTTTGTGATTCTTAGGAATACCAAGGAGATATATTCCTTCAAAGTTGGGTATGAAACCACATGTGCACAAGGGATTTTTTTTTTTTACTCATTAGTATATAATAAAATTGTAGATGTGTTCCTCCACAAACAAAGGGCACCCTTAAATAGTATAATCTTTCTTAGGAATTTAGCAAAACTTTTAAATGTATACATTCAAAATATGTTAGATTTAGTTAAAAATGAAAATTAATCTTAATTCTCAAATTACTTGGCAAAATAAAGATACTAGAATCCAGGGCAATTGCTTTGTGGGACTGGTTCCTAATGTTTTCTTCATTAAATGATAGTGTTCATTAAGCCTGATCTTGTTCACACTTCCTTAAGGACCTTAGGACTCCTTTCCTGGGGAATGGATGCTGAAATTAATGCAGTGACTTTATTTCCAAGTTTCCATTGATATAATACGAATGTCTAAACTTTAGCTTTCCTCTAGACTTATCTAATGTCTAGAAGTACAGGCACATGCTAATGCATCTAATTTGCACCCATTCCTACTTTCCTCAGTGCTTCTAATTTCAAATCTAAGGTAATGTTTCTAATTTTATTTCTAAAGTAAATGTATATATTTTTGGCACTTTCACTATCACTTGTAAATAGTGACCTCTTTCTAGATAGTTTTAGGCTCTCAGCTTAACATAAAGGTTACAAAAAGGGAGAAATATATATTTGTGTTTTACTGAAATAAACAGTGATCTTGAAATCAGACACATGGGTTTGGTACTTGGCACCGCAGTTTACTAATTGAGTGACCTTGGGTAAGTGTCTAATCTTTCTGTTGCTCTTGCTCCTCATTTAAAAATGAGGATAATAGCACCTACCTCTTTGGGATACTGTGGAGATTAAAAACATACAATATACAATTAACGGTGGATTCTTCCTCTTTGTTAAACCCACATGTACAAGTATCTCAACAAAGATTTTGTTTGCCTCTCAGTTCTTTCCTACCTCCACCTTCACTGTCGCATAAAACCTTAGGCAAAATTTTAAATTGCCTTATATATTTTCTCTTCTTTGAGACTAGAAAACAGATACTATTGGCTGTCAAAGAAAAATAAATAAATTAGTACAACACGGAAAATCCATCTTTTAAAACTTTTTCTCACGGTAATTTGGTTACAAGCTCTATTAAGTGTCTATGGTATACAAAAACACTGTGCTGGGCTCAGGGAAAAAAAGAAGTTATTTCCCTGTTCCTGCAGGAGCTCGTGATATAGCGAGGGAGATTGGCATCCACTTCATGACTCTGGGATCAGAGTAGACTGAAGGAAGCATTATCACGTGGGTCCAAATAAAGTGTTTATAAGAGTATGTGTCTTCATCCATTTGAATTTTTAATGGTAGAAGTCTGAGGAGAGTCAGAAGCCAGGCTTTCTTCTGAATCATAGACACAGAAGTTACCTAATGGAAGTTAGACAGAGATAAGATTGCATCAGCCTCTTTCTCTAATCACTGAGTTATAGTTTAGTAAAACTGTCTATAAAGCAGAACGTTTTTAGTGTCATGCACAGTTCCATCAACTTTAGTACAATGTTGTTTTCCTACTATATTCCCCTCAGTGTTTAAAGTCATATGGCTTCTTTCTCAGTAGACCTCTCTGCTGATGTCTGCTCTTGGAGCTATAGAACACTCTTTCAGTGAATGGGTACTATAGTGCATTCCTACTTGTCCTCATAGTCCCTGCTACCTGAAAGGGACAATCTCTAATGCAGAAAGCTAATGATAACCTTGGACACCTGGGAGAGACACTCATCAATTCTGAACAGTAATCCAGAGAGCAGAAGTAGGTGGCATTGAGGCTGTTAATGCTGTCAGCTACTTATGCTACATTGGCAGCCTCCAGAATTGGCTTGGACTCGAAGGGTTTCAGAGAGTAGAGATTCTTTTTTGCATTCACAACTCTTTCCATGCTACACTAGAAACTAGTGTATACTATACTCTATGTATTGCACAGTAAATGTAGTGTATATTACAGTTAAGAAAATAGTTAAATTCAGGTGGTACTTTGTTTATTTCCCCACTAACTTCATGTATTGCTGATCCACTGCTTTGAGTTTTTTTCAGAAGGGTTCTTAGAAATTTTGTTCTACTTTGGTTTGAACTTCCCCCCAGGAATTTACTTTGATAATAAAAAATATTTTATGTATAATACTTCACATTTAAAGTTGTTGGACCACTATACAAGGAACATAAATTGTGCTTTTCTTAACTTAAGAACTTTTTGAGGAAAACATGTATCTAAATAATATACATTGATGTTCTGTGTAAGTATATATGTACTGGAAAAAAAGTTTGTTTTTTTCAGATCGGAGATATTTTTCTTTCAAAACCTGATACTGTGCACCAGTTTCCTTGGAGGAGGTGACCTAGATTATGGCCAGAGATCTCATGACTGGCTATGTGAGCTTTAGTTTCCTAGTCTGTCAATAATAATTTTTGGCCTAACTACCTCATCAGGGTGTCATGAAGATCAAACAAGTTAATGTTTGTAAACAATTTTGGAAAATATAAAGCTCTGCAAAAAATATCAAACAGAAAAGGAACATCTACTTTGTGCAAGGAAATTATATTTTCACTGCACAACAACCCTGTAAAGTAAGTATTAGTATCTTCATTTACAGTGAGGAACTGAGGGGTTTACTTATACAAGTTCATACAGCTAGTAAGTGAAAGAACTGGGCTTCGATCCCAGGTAGAGCTGATTACAAAGATAGCTAATACTCCCTCCCAGCAACCAAAAAACTTAACTGTTTGTGAAGAGCAATAAAAAAGCTATTTTCTCACTGACCGTTACTAAACTCTGATCTCTCTGGTTTTTGGTGGCCTGTGACAGGGGGCAAGGGGTGGTTGGTTATTCAATCATCTGAATGAGAATTTAGCTTTAGAGAGTACTGTGGTTATGAAATGTCTACAAAATTAAGATTAAAATGTGCAGATTAAAATATGACAGAGCTGTGGCAATGACACAGTGCTCAGCATGCCTTCTTTTTCAGAAGGATGGTAAAATATAACTTTTCAGTATATCAATATATCTACCACAAAAGCCTTTTCTTCCCTTTTAAAAAAGTGTTTACACACACACAAACACACAGATATTAAATTTGTGGATATGGCTGCCCTGCAAAAATGATCTGTGTGATACAGAATAAAATCAGGCTTTTCCTATATATCTCTTCTTTCTTGATATTAATTTAAGTGCACTAATTATGAGTGGTTTTTATGAACAGTGTGTCACATCTACAGTATCTTAGCAATACTAAAACACAGAGGCTGTGTGTTCTCAACATTAGCAAGCTACATTCAGAAAGACATTCTAAGTATATGCATGTTGCCAATGAGTAGGATAGCAGGAAAGTAAGAGATGAAGGATTTAAAAAGCAAACAGCAAAATATGCTTATTATCCTGAGCTCCAAACACAAGTAGAAATCTGAAATTACTATTTCGCGCATAGTGACTCAGTATATGGGGATAAGAATATTAATTCACAGAGATTTCCAGATTCTTTCTGGAGATTTTGCCTCTTTGGGCTGATTTTTTTATTTTCTTAAGTGAGGAATAAACACGTACAAGGAACATCACTCTTAAGCATTTCACTTCATCAGAATTTATTAGAGGAGATCTGAAGGTTTCATTATTCTTTAAGAGTACATTAATAAAACCATCACACACTTATTTTTAATACTATGTATATGAATTATTCTGACAGTCAGTTGCAAAGCCAACATATCAATCCTGAAATTAAAAATTTAGTAGGACAAATTAGTGTGTTCCAGCAACCACAGGCCAAGTTGAACAATATACTCTCTGCTTGAAACCCAGGACAGAGCTATCCTACATGTGAAAAATGATAGGGACCACTAAAGTGGCAATCAGCTGGGGCCTAATTGACATTTGAATAAACAGAATGTTTCTACATATCAAATGTTTCTCTCCAGCCCTTTGGTTTCTTGCTCCCTTCATCCTCCCCAAAAGCAAACTTTCAGCCATGCCACTTGTGAATAGAATATCCATTTTTGAAAGTCCTGACACAGTGCTTACAGCTCAGACAAAACAGAACTGAAAATGGCAATCTTTTTATCTTTAGTGTCCCTCTCTCTGTGTGCATAACAAACCATATTAAAACATATTTGGAATCAACGTGTGTTGTTAACTTATTGCTCTATGAAGTAACATACCACACTAGGTTGCATCACTTCTCTAGGCCTAATCTAGCTTTCCCCAGTGGCTCTGGTGCCTGGGGAAGAGATACTGTATCTGTTCCATTTATGAGTAGAAAGATAAATGGCTTTGCCCTTAATAAATGTAGAGGACTAGATGAAGAGCTCAGAACAACCTGCTTTTTTACTCCCTTAAGCAGCAAGACCTTTTTAACGCTCCTCATTCCCTCCTCCACTAATTTTGCATGAACTATGCTGTTAGCCACATAAGATGATGAATGTTTGAAATAGTCCAGTAAGGCTGAGCTAATGAGAGTGTTGTCATTAAAACTGTGCACTATAGCTGAGAGGCAGGACACAAACTTCTGAGGACACTTAGGTTTTATACTTCTTTCCCCACTGCTGCTGATGTAGCATTACATATTTAGTCCTTTTCAGCATTGAAGCTTAGTTAGTGGAGAGAATTTCTGATGCAATATTGATGATATTTTTGACTGCCCTTAGCTAGGGTTTTAGCTGTGTCCTCTGTGCTACAAGGCCCTGAGTGTTCCCCATGCAGTGGCTTTGTGCCAAGCCTGTCCATTCCTACAGTGTCACACTATGAACTCTGACTGCTTATAAACTATTTGCTGTGTGTCCTTTTACAAGTTGTTACACTCTTTCAGGTAGAGAAGAATACATGAAAATTCAAAAAAAAAGAAAAAAAATACATGGAGGGGTCAAGTATGAAGTTAAAATGCTTTATATCTTGGTAGGGAAAATCATGTGACTTCCACAGAGCCAGATTCTAACCCTCTGCTTTAATCAGCTAAGACAGATAAAAACATAATAGGCTAAAATTAGTTGATCAGCTGTAATTATATTCATCAATTATATTGTTTTATATATTTCTTTTTTTTTAATTTATAAAAGGTACCCATCATTGCACACCCTTTAAAACAATTAAAGAAGTTAATTAAAAGTTTGGTGTAGTAGAAGAGTTGGCTTTATCTACTTTGATAAATCCTTTCTGTTTCAAATCATACTAGTGACATAGTTCAATATTAAATTTAATATATACTATATGGTTTCTCTCTTCTCTTTAAAATTGTCTAGTGAGAAGGTAAATTCACTTCTCAATACCTGGTTACCCACTTTTTTTCTTTGACCTGAATTCCTCCCCCAAACAAAACCATTAGAGTCTCACAGAAATAAATAATTGGAAGCCAGTATTTAAAATTAATTTGATTTTACACATCATAATATATCAACATTAAGATAGTTATAGGCATATGTATATAGGAATATAATTGGAGAAAAATTGAGAGGGATCTTAAATAGTACAACAAATCAGATTGCTTATTCTATGATCTGAATTGGTAGGAAGGAAGGGAGGGAGGAAGGGAGGGAAGAAGGGAGGAAAATGAACAAAATGATAAGAAAAAGAAAAGCCAAATGCTCTTTTTCATTCTACAGAATTAATTTCAGAAGACCTGCAGATTATCATGTCAAAGTTAATCAGTGGACTTCAGTTAATGATACTAAGATCATTGTATAACAGCTTTGGTGCTGTAAACCCAAGAATTCCCAGCTCTATCTCTGTCTCTGTATATATGGTTTCTCTCAATTAAACACAGGAAAGTCTTGTTGTTCTTGGATATTTTCAGGAGGTGCATGGGGTGATGGAGGAATAGGCAAAATATGCAGCAATCTAAATCACTCATGTGGTGAGCTAAGGCAGCTGATAAGACAGCAGAAGTAGCTATACCAACTATGTACAATTATATTTAACTATGGATTGTTGATATTTAGGCTACAATTATGTGGCCTGAGTCTTCATATTTTTCATGAAAATATGAAATGAAATGGACAGTTGAATATCAACAACTGAATAAAAGCAGGTGAGATAACTTGGAATAAAGACCAATGAACTTCACTATCCACCTTAGATGTACACATTGTTCAAATTAACAAGATCTAAAAAACAAAATTAAATTTTCCCTATAGTCACAGCCTCAGTAAACATACAATTTACTTTTCAGTCCAACTCTATGATTGTCTTTTCAAATTGCCAATTCATTTCAATGATAAAATTAACCAAATCCATTAAAAATATTTTAAAAATTATATTTTGCCCTAATAGCCATAGTCTCAGTGAAGATCCAGTTTTCTTATTCCAGCTCTCTGATTGACTTTTCATCTTGCTAATTTCTTTCAAGTCTTGAGAAGCTGGACATGTGGTAATTTGTGTGCTGTGAGTATCTAACACAATGTGGATATGTGGATGTCTTTGATAATAGTCCATCAAGCCATCAGGAGGATCAAAGGGGGAAATGCTTCAGCTTTATATGGGACACCAGATGCCATAAGTTTAGATATTTAAGATTTTGTAAATTAGAACTTGCACAAGTATTTCAATCTCAGTATTCCTATAAAGAACTCTTTAAAATTTTTCATCTATTCAATTTCTGAAAAGGACTATGGGTAACTCAATTCAGTAACATCTTTATTGTCTTCATGATAGAGAATAATCATAAACAAAACAAAAGTAACCACAACCACCACCACAACAAAAAGCAATCAAATAGCAATCTGTATCTTTGATTTTAAAATTGCCACAACAAAAAGCAATCAAATAGCACAACAAAAACCAATCAAATAGCAATCTGTATCTTTGATTTTAAAATTGCATAGCCATTCCATGATCTGTTTATGTCACCTGTTTTGGCTGATGCCAATCTTACATCAAATTACTGACTGATTCATCAATTCTATCAAGTAATCATTCATCTCAGTGGAATAATTTGTTGTAATATTTGATTTACTGAAATGAGCATTAAATTCCAGTCAATATTTAATCACTTCAGTAACACCATTTATATACATATACAAATATATTCTAAGTGTTATTCTTAAAAGTTGAGAATACTGTACTCATAAGGCAAAAAAAAAAAAAAAGAAATTAGTCATCCTAGTATTTTTAACCACATTAAGTACTAACTGAGATCACATTCAGGGTCATCAATGTGACTGAATTTTGGTTTAAACAGAAACTGGTCCCATGGTCAAACATGAGGCTCAGTAATGTGCCAGTGCCAGAAAAGAACAAAGAAACAGAGGATAAAACTTATATACAAGAAGATAATGACCAGTTTTCTTAATTTTACATACATAACATACACAACTTATATATATGATTTTCATTGTGTTCAATTTAGTTCTTCTTATAAAATCCCACAAATAATCTAATATTCAAAATGTAAAGGATTTTTAGCTCATCTAAAGTATACTACTATGTGTGACTTCAAGGCTTTGCATCTCATTAAAATGAAAAAAGCTTCTAACACTTATAGATTCTTATCATCTTCTTGGAGAGAAATAAAACAACCACATAACCTTAGAACACAGGCTTATTGAATAATGCATAATAAGGTCAGGCCAAAATGGAGTTCACAGCTTATGAAGTTAGCCATCGCATATAGATCACAGTAGCAGTGACTCAAGCTGAGTTGTATATTTCCCAAACAGCCCGATTCCATATGTTCTCTATGCGGGCCTCCCACTGTTGTGGCCTCTCCTGTTGCGGAGCACAGGCTCCAGACGCGCAGGCTCAGTGGCCATGGCTCACGGGCCCAGCTGCTCCGCGGCATGTGGGATCCTCCCGGACCGGGGCACGAACCCGCGTCCCCTGCATTGGCAGGCGGACTCTCAACCACTGCGCCACCAGGGAAGCCCCTGCAAAGTTAAATGAACATAAATGGTGTTTTTAAGTCAACTTCCCTGAATTTGTTAGGATATATACCAGCAGCTAATGCATTTGGAGTGAGGTAAAAATAGATCCTAGACAGCAGCATAGATTGATTTTCTTTATGCAGTTAAACAGAAACTGTCACCAACAAACACATTGATAACTATGCCTACACCCAAAGAGCTGAACCAAGTTTTTTCCACTGTACCTTCTCTCTTATTCTCAGAAATGTTGCATTTTACCTAAAAAATGACACAGCTAATAAAATAAAGAAAGCTTATTCTAGAGCCAAGCATTTTTTGAAAGATAGCCCCACTCCTTGGTCTGTAAGTCTAACTTTTCATTGATGACCAGTATAAAAACCAAGGGCCTCAGTATTTAACCCTATTAGTGCTTACTTAGGAGCTCAAATACATAGAATTTCCAATAGCAAAATTTTTAAGCCTGAGCTACTGTTTCATATATATATTTTTTACAGAGAAATTCTCCCTCTTTTCCTGCCACCAACATCTGCAGTGTGTGCAAGTAAAGGTAAAAATTCAGGGAAACTGCAAGTGTACTAACAAAGAATTCTTCTTAATTCTTAACAACTGATGAATTTCCAAGTGGATTTGATGTTACCTTTTGCTTAGTCTTAATGGTTAAAAATTCTTCAGGCACTTGTAAAGATGCTCAACATGGCTAATCATCAGAGAAATGCAAATCAAAACCACAACGAGATATCACCTCACACCTATCAGAATGGTATCATTATAAAGGCCATAAACAGCAAATGTTGATGAGAATGTGGAGAAAAGTGAATCTTTGTACACTACTGGTAGGTATGTACATTGGTGCAGTCAGTATGGAAAATAGTATGGATGTTCCTCAAAAAACTTAAAATAAACTACCATATGATTCAGCAATTCCACTCCTGGGTATATATCTGAAGAAAATGAAAACACTAAAAATATGCATGTGCCCCAACGTTCACAGCAGCATTATTTACAATAGCCAAGACATGGACGCAGTCTAAGTGTCCACCAACACTGGACAGTTAGGAACATGGAAGCAATCTAAGTGTCCACTAACACTGGATATTTAGGATAAAGAATATGTGATATATATATGTATATATATATATATGTATATATATATGATGGAATATTAGCCATGAAGAAAATGAAATTCTGCCATTTGCAGCAATATGGATGGACCTAGAGAATATTATGCTTGGTGAAGTAACTCAGACAGAGAAAGGCAAATACTGTATATCACTTATATGTGGAATCTAAAAATAATAATACAAATGAATG
Source organism: Leucopleurus acutus (assembly GCF_964270905.1). Lineage (NCBI taxonomy): Eukaryota > Metazoa > Chordata > Mammalia > Artiodactyla > Delphinidae > Leucopleurus > Leucopleurus acutus. Next base: position 85,819,340 of record NC_139148.1, read on the forward strand.
AATATAACAAAACAGAAACAGACTCAGATATAGAGAAAAAACTAGTGGTTACCAGTGGTGAAAGGGAGACAGGGAGGGGCAAGATAAGGGCATGGGATTAAGAAATAAAAAGACCTATGCATAAAATAAATAAGCAACAAGGATATATTGTACAGCACAGGAAATATAGGTGTATTTATAAATATACCTATAACCTAATAACTCTATATAGAGTATAATCTATAAAAAATATTGAGTCATTATGTTGTACATCCCAAACTAATATAATACTGTAAATCAACTATACTTCTAAAAAAGCAAAAATTCTTTCATTTTAAACAATAACTTAAAGAGGATTGCTTGTAAAGTCTTGGCTTTATATAATGATGCTAATTTTAGCTTTAATCCCATTCTTAGTCAAATTAAAACTCTTATATGTGACGTTATTATAAAGACAATCTTAACATTTTTCCAATTGCTAATTCATTAAGACAAAATCCAAATAGAAAAATGGTCTAATGTCCTAGTGAGCCTGATTTTTCCTAGATATCCCTAGGATGAAATAAGGGAACGAGAGAGAATCATGAATGTAAATCCAGCCAAAGGGGAAAGTTTGAGAGAGGGCATAAACTGGAGGATGCTTACATCTTTTATGCCTTTATGAAAATACAAATATAATATTTCTTTGTGCCTGGTCAAGAAAACCAAACTTCCAGTTTGGACTTCAGGCTTCCTTCTGCAGAGTCAGGAATCAAGTCATTACATATCTACTGTGATATCCATGTTTTTCTCTACTCTCAAGATGGTAAGAACCTTCCCCCAAAGAAACATTTCATTGTTTACCAGAAGTTTTTGGCTACTAAAGCGACCATGTGACCTCCAATTCTAGCCACTTTGTAATAACAGGGGCCAGATTTACCTTTCCACATAAAACAACCAGAAAAAAATGGACAAAATAATAATAATGATTTTTCAAGGCACTGCATATCAGGCAACAAAGGACAATGTTTCCTAAGGGACAAGAAAGGAGATTAGCCCTGTGATTCCTGCACTGACTACCTTGATGAGTTCCAGGCTGCAGAGCAGGGAAGGGGAATACAGGTGAAGCCCTGTGGATCAACTATTGAGGAGACAGAGCTAAGAGTCCAGAGAGATCAAGGTGGTTAGAGTTCCCAGGACAGTACAGGAGAGGAGAGAGCCACACAAAGCGAGAACTTCTGACACCTGTGGAGGGTTCTCAGCAAGTATTCAGCAGTGTACTTATCAGTAAATGCAAGTGAGGAAACTACCTGATCCCTCCCAAAAGGATTAAAGATAAAGGTGCCCACCACTCATGCAAGGCTGGGAACAGTAACTGTTCCACCAACCAGACTGGAAAATCTCATGATTCACAAGATGTTGAGGAAAGTACACAGTAGCGTCTTATTTCAATAGTGGAGAATCGTTAGCTCTAGACTGAACATTGCTCTAGTCCTTATCTAACAAATCTTAAAAGCAAGAACTGAAAGGATCAAATTGCTTGCAAGGAATTTAACTACATCCCAAAATGAAGCTTAAGAATATCTTTGGGATACAAAAATATCCAAGGCCAAGCTCTGTAATTTGCAGAGTCCAGGGAAGAATGAAATATGGAGCCTCTTGTTAAAAAGGCAGAAAAAACTGTCATTAAGGGGGCTAAAGTATGAAGCTTGTTTTTCCCTTTTACCCATCTCTCTCTCATCATGTTTTTTATTTGCTGTTTAATTTTGTCCAAGTAAAGAAAAAGTAAAATTTAAATTATTAGCTGGAATCTTTATATGGTGCAATTGCAGTTTTAAATGCAAATGTAAGAATTCATGTGTAAATTAAAAAATTCTTCCTCAAGCCAACCAGAGCAGAAAAATATAAGTCAAATCAGGAAGTCAAAAAAGAGAGGATCATTCCAAGCATGGAATCAGCCAAAGGGAGCTCTTCCTTGGACATAATGCACCCTTAGGCACAGGGATCTTCTTTCAGTCACAGGGAGATTCATGGAATGAATGAAGAATCTAACAGGAACTTTGTGACCCAACTCCATGGCTTGGGGTGTGTACATTTGCTTATGCCTGATGACCATTGGGTTTCCCCTCCCACCAGCTTCCAGGCATATGTGCTGCATTCTAACCAGCAGTAGGCTTTGGAAGAGGCCAGCCAGGCATCTCCTCTTCCCACAGATTACCACCTCAACTCATAGTGGATGAGCAATTTCTAAGGGTCTTTAAGCATGCTGTGCAGGAATGTGCTAGATACTTGAATTGGGGGTGGGAGAGAGGTTCACCCTCACCTTTATATGGCTTCCTGAAGACAACCCACCATAAATGAGGTGACACTGCCAGCTCAGGGCAGAAATGGCTGCCTTGCTGATAAACCCTGGATAGATATTGCTGACATTTCCCTGAGCCCATATCTAGAGCCCCATGTTATGGGACCATTTTTTCAAATGAAAATTTTCAAAGAAATCAAATATCTAAAATTGATCCCTGTGAATCTGATTTTGTTGAAGTGGGAGATGGATGTCCTATATCTGAAAATTTATCTGTAGAAACCCCAGAGATTCTTAGAACACAATCTGCCTCATTTTCACAAATGAGAATTGGGAATTAAGGAAGAAAGCAGGCATAAGCTCACAGTGAAAGCATATATAGAGAGGACATGAGGATCATGACGAGTCATTAGCAAAGAAAAAATATGAAATAGAAACTACAAGCAACAGCTATGATTTAGAGAAAAAGATGTAGAGAGGTAAGAATCCATTTGGTCAGAAGAAAAGTAAGAAGATCTATGTTTCTCACAACCAGAAGAGTCAGACAAATCAGACATCCTTCAGAATAATCAGTAACTACTTCTAGCCATGTGGTAGTGGTAGATTTCTACCCAAGGAAGATTCATGCTTGAAATAGCAATGGTTCGTGGATTATTGACTCCACATCGTTAAACGATCTCCCTTGGTTTCAAAAATAATCCTGGCTCTGAGAAAATTTGAGGGTAAGGGTGGCAACATTAATAAGACTGTCTCATTTCTGTGCTTGGGGAAGATATACACTCTGGCTAACAATGAAGAGCTAGGCTCCTTAAATTCCTTTACAGGGGCCATTCATATTCTCTATCAAGCTAGTTTACTTGGAGGTTTATGATTGAATTTATGCTGTCTCTCATTTTGGGCATCAGGTTGTCCAACTCTAAGCAGTATCTTTTCACACTTTGAATCTGATTGCCTGGCTCGCAGGATCAGACATGGTACTTGTGCAAACCTTTATAAAGAAGTCCTCAGGGCTTCCCTGGTGGCGCAGTGGTTGAGAGTCCGCCTGCCGATGCAGGGGACAAAGGTCTGGAGCCTGTGTTCTGGAGCCTGTGCTCTGCAATGGGAGAGGCCACAACAGTGAGAGGCCCGCGTACCGAAAAAAAAACAAAGTCCTCAAATGATGTACAGAGTGACCACATACATGAAGAGGAATTAGTGATTAGTTTTAGGCATGTAAGGAGTAGAATGGAAGATAGGAAGGAGAAAGAATTACTGATATATCAAATTGATACTGCCAAGTTTCTTCTTGTTTCCAGGTTAATCTCAGACCACTTTTCCCTTTCTTTCTATGTTCCAGCCAAACTGGCATTTTTCCATTTTATGGAATATACCTTGCCCTTTCCTTCCATAAGGACCTGGAGCAATCTTTATCCTTGCCCTGCAATATGATTCACCCCTCTTTCACTCAGCTATGGCCTATTCATTCTTCAAATCATATAAAAATTTACTTCCTCAGGTGAAACCTTCCCTGACAGCACCTACAACCCTTTCCTAGAGCAGAAACCTTGTTCCATTCCTCCAGAAAATTTATCTTAATTTGTAATTATACATTCAGTAGTGTGATTTTAAAAATTAAATGTAAGTATTTCTATTAGAGTCTAAGCTAAATGAGAGGAGAGATGTCCTCTATGGTTTGCTCATCATTTTTTCCCAGCATTTGAAAACTATTTGTTGAACAAAGGTAAGAAAGGAAGGAGGAAAGAAGAAAAGGAAGGAAGGGAGGGAGCTGGCGGAGGAACAGAAAGCTTCAAATGAGATACATCATAAATTGCAGCAGCTATAACAGTGTCATTCTTAAGAAAGGGCTGGGAAGCAATCAGAAGAAAGTGTGTTCTTCCTCATTTACTTGGGTTTTGGAAGCATACTCTGTGGTATCAGAAGGCAATAATTAAGGAGATTCTTGCTTCTGCCCTGACACCTCCAGAAAATGAAAATTCTCATTTACACAAACTTTCCCTTTATTGGTTAATTTACTATACTTGATATTGTTTTTCTAGAAATCACCATTTGATAGCTGTTATATTATGTTTAGGTGCATTGATAGCAATACGTTTTGTCATAAAAACCGAGCCACTAATATGTGCAGCTTTTACATTTCAATTGCATTCTTCCTAAAACAGTATTATTTACTCTTATTTCAATACTAGTATTGGCTATCAGGTATATGTACACAATATTTGGTGAAACACTAGTTCTGGAAAAACATGATATGTTTCTTTTAGAGTCACCTTTTTTCTCTTAATATGAACCTTTTTAGGGACATTTTGTAAAATAATATTTTTCATGAAAGAGGCTCTCGTGGCTTGTTTAGTCTCATCATGGGCCATAGTGTCTCAATGTTTCCTACATAATAAAGCCACTCTTTTCTCAATTGCCTGATCTCTTACAGTTCCATGCTATGGAGGATGGCTGCAAAACAATGAAGATGATTTTTTTTGTAGTATTGAACCAACACGTATTACACAGTGATATTTGGAGTATAACAAGGCTAACAACACTACTACTTATATCTATCTAGAGTGACAATTTTGTGGCTGAATGGATGTTCTAGAGTTCAAAGTACTTAAGCCCAAATCTCAGCACTATCATTATTAGTTTGGTAACCTTAGTGAAGTTGCTTAACTTCTCTGTACCTTAATTTGCTCATCTATAATATAATTATAGTAATAGTGTTAATCTACCATGTTGATTTATTGAATATCCAATAAGTTAATTAATTTGAAAAGCGTAGGACAGTGAAATGCATAAAGCAAGGGACTCGGTAAATATTAGCTATGACCGTCATTATTAATTGCACATAAGATGGTGACTAGACTTAAGAGAAAATTGCTTAAAGTGAACTAAAATTATGCTGATTGGGTAAAACATGAAATTTGATAATATATTTGATGAGCTTCTTTACTATCTGGTTCAAGATGTGAGAGTGTTAAGCTCAGGAGAGCACACAGTTTGAGTGATAATTAATTTGGCACAATTCACATACCCTCTCTGAATTTCATTTCCTCTTCTCTCAAATGAAAAAACGTAATTTGTCCTATCTTCCTTCAAGACTTATTGGGAGAGCCAAATGAATAGTCTTTGAAAAGACTCTGTGTACTGTAAAGCTCTGTACAAACTTGAGGTTATCAAAATGACCTTAAGCACAATTGCTCAAAGAAATATTAAGCCATACCATGAATTACAATATTTGGATGCTTGTAATTGCATCTCCAGTTTGGAGTGTCTTCATTACCCAGAAAAGAGTAGAAAAATCACTGAACTGGCAGCTGATGAAGATTCTCTTTCTTGGACTGCTACCAGTTAGCTGTGTGACTTGGAAAAAGTCAATCCCCATTTCTGTGCCTCAGTTTCCTTATGTAAAATTAATATCTGGAGTTAGTTGATTTCTAAGTTGCCTTTCAGTTCTGACATCCAGGAACATTAATTAATCCCTGGAACTAACTCTGATAGGTTTCTAAAGAGGAAGGGTCCCTACCACCTAGGGTGCTTTTAAAGCCACTGGTGAAAGTATATTTTTACTTGAGTTCTTAAATTTCATCAATATCGATAGCCACAAATGTACACACAGAATCAATTAAGGCAATGTTTTTTGACAGCTGTTTCAGGTTCTGATTATAGTCCAAGACTTGACCAGTGCCTAGGTAACGGCTGGTCTAATAAGTCTCCAGTAAGTTTTACATATTGGAAAGAGACTCATAAAGCCATTCTTAGACTTTATTCATGGATTGCTAAAGATGTGTGATCCCATTGGTGCTTCCCTCAGGGAATTAAAACCAGATCTTATTTAGAACTACTCAAGCTATATTCATGGGAGCTTTTTATGTGCTGTTCCCCCCAGAGCAGTATTTCTGTCTGAGCCTTCAGGTGGTAGGCAAATTGAATGAGGAAGTTAAATATCACTGGCTACCCTGCTGAAGCTTTGCTGAACCTCCCACGGTGTATGGGATAAGTCATTTGGGAACTTTAGGCTCTCAGTCATCCTCTTAGAATAGTTGGAAGAATTACTTTAGAGACAAACATGGAATAATCACTTTGAAATTTCAGTTTAGGTCCAGAGTCTTTTTGAGTCACACAAGCACTAAAGTGACCACAAGAGATTCATGTCTCAGGGCCGGGTGACAGCCCACAGCCTAGTACTTCTGGAAAATCTTCCAGCACCACAGATGTGTAAAAGTGCTTTCCTTTACTTCCCCAGTCTAAAAACACATTGCCAGAGATCCAAGTAGCTCCTATAATGTAGATTATACTATCTCTGAGACTAAAGAGTGACTCCAAAATTGAAGAGATTATACCCATCCCTGAATAGTTATTAATAGCAAAGGAACAGCCAGACATATTATTTAGCTCTGATAAGGCTCATCACTCATGACTCTGAACTTACATGAGATGTATCATTTGATTCATGAACTTATAAGTGAGTCCTACAGCTAGAAGAGTAACGTCAGTACTCACTGTTACAGTACTCAATATTGAACAGTTGATGTTAAGGTTAATTACAAGAAATTGAATAATGGACTCCCCTTCTCACTTAGAAAATGTCATGGTAGGTGCCATTCACATGACAGATGCATGCAGGAATAAACATCCTGGTAGATTAAGTGTGCATTTTCATTTGTTCTCTGGAAGAGAATCATTCCTGTCTTAGACACTGGAATAGGAACTGGGGAGTAATCTTAAAATGATCCCAGTCCTTAAAATGGGTATCTCAAAGCTACTCTAGACAAGTGAAAAGCATTGTGGGGCCTCCAGATGAAGGCTGCTACAAATTCATTTTCAGTCTTTATAATGTTTTGTTAGTTAAACACAAATAGAGTGAAACCCCACAGAACCTTGCTTCATAAGGGGATCTCTCCTGACTTTTTCACAAAGCCTCTTTTGACAATTCAGGTACACAAGAAAATATGATTTCTCTGACTCTGATTGAAAATCTCATCTCTATTAACCAAGAGTTATTTAACTACATTGTATTTTGTTATTTATTTCATGAACTACTTTTCTTTTTCTCATTAGAGCCTAAGTACCTTTTGAGTAGAAGACATACCACATTTTCCTTGCAACTTTGCCCCAGTGGTGCCAAGCACATTCTTTGGCACTTTGTAGGTGCTTAATAAACCTCTTCTGGGTGACTGCTTTTCTTCATACATATAACCTAGAAGCTATATCTAAGTGGATAACCCAGGGAGTTTATCTAATTTTGAAATGCTAATTTCTAGCTAATTCTTATTCAGATTTGGCTTTTATGATAGTGTCTACTTAGAAGAGAAAAGAGAAACTGCTCCTTACTGGAGTCATTTGATTTCACAATCTGCTTCTTCTTGAAACAATGAAGTTGAAGGGTTTTTTTTCTTTAATCTGCCAGGGTTTCTAAATGCTAAAAACTTGCAAAAAAATGTGTTTAATATGAAGCACTCACTCTTCTGGAGAAGAGGTTGTCATTCTAACTCTGTGCTAAGAGGTGCAAGATCAAGTTACCAGTTCAGTTAGTGCACTGTAAGGCATTCTCTTACTGGCTGGATCTCTGTGCCTGAGAGTTAATGGCAAACTGAATGTCATCCAGTTCACAAGCTTCTAATCATGACCGGCTGGTGTTTATAGGTCTTATGCCAATAAAGGCATCCGAAAATGACAAATGTAACTGGATCAGAGAGCATTTGGCTCCAATTCACTGTCAATTAGAAATAAAATGATAGATTCCAGATCTTTTTTTCTGAATTGGTGTGTGTATCAAATTTCTACCCCCCAAACAATTTCTGCAATGCAGCAGAAAGGAGTTGCATTTGAAAAACTCATTCAAAACGAGGAGAGGCAACTTTATTTTCTCACTGCTTGCATCTCTAAGAGGTTCCAGTTTTAGTCTTCCTTTCCAAACCTTGATATTGCCCTCCTAATGGAAACAGACTTGAGGAGAGAAGAAGAAATGTTCCATTTTAACTTGACTTTTAAAGACACAAAAATAACATGAAGAAAAATGAATGAAGGAGATAAGCTCTACGAACAATTTTGCCAAAGCTAAATCTTATGATATCTCTCAAGTCCTTCCATTTATGTCACTGACTGGTTAAAATATAGTGTTATTTTTAAACTGGGTACTCATTGGTAAACAGTCCCAGGTGCTGTCAAGAGTCACCAAAGAAATAAAAGATGTGGTCTTTATCCTGGCAGAACAAATGATGAGATTTGAGAGAGCCAAGGGAGACATTTAAGGACTACTTAATCAATAAGTGCATATTCACATTTGGCACTGGGAAATGGGTGCAAATGGAGTTCTTAGTGAACAGAAGGGGGGTCAATCACAGAAGGCTTCAGTTGAATTCAGTAACTTCCATCCAAACCTATCACCAGGACCCTAATCCAGTTGGTCATTGTCTCTCATGTGGACTATGAAAGAGATTCCTAACTAGTTTCAATTCCTCCTGTCTTGTATTCATACTATCAATATTACACATGGTAGTCAAACTGGCTTTTCTAAAATGCAAAGTTTAGAAATTTGTCATTTCCTTCCCAAAACACTTACATAGCTTCTCATGTTTCCCAGGGTAAACTTCAAGTTCCTTATAATTTGCCAAATAAAGTCCCTCACACAGAAAAAAAGCCTTTTTATGATCTGATCATAAAAAGCTGACTTCTTCCTCATTTCTTATTACCACCATTCCTATAGTCTATGAGTAATTCACTCATTAATTCATTTTTTTCAACAAATATTTACTGAGCACCTACTGTGTGTCAGGCACTGTTCTAGGTGCTGAAGATACAACAGAAAGAAGAACAGATGTTAAAAATTCTCCATCTTCATTGTCATTACATTCAAGTGAGCAAAGAAAGGAAAAAAGAGTAAATACAACTTTTAAGTTGCCAGATAGTGATAAATTCTGTGCAGAAAAAGCATAGGAAGCATCAACAAAGACGGGTTACAATTAAAAAGAAAGCATCACTGAAGAGGTAACATTTTAGGAAACACTTAAAAGAGGTAATGGAAAGAGACTTGCAGTTATCTAGGCAAAGTATGTTCCAGGCACAGGGAACCACAAGTGAAAATCTCTGAGGCAGAAGCTTTTTTGATGTGTTGAAGAAAAAGCAAGGGGCCAGTGTGGTTGGAGGTGTGTGAGTGAAGGGGAAAGTAGTAGGTGACACATTCAGAGAAGGGGAAGTATGTGTAAAGCCCTGTGGACCATTATAAAGACTCAGCATTTATTCCTAGTGTACTGGGGAGCCACTGAACGTTTTGAGCAGAGGAATGATGTGGTCTGAGTTGCTTTTCAAAATATGCAAATTCCTTCTCCTGTTGTTTTCCTTTTTAAAATTGAGATGTGATCTATATTCATTAAAATTCACACTTTTTAATGCACAGCCCTGAGTTTGACAAATGCATACAGTCATATAACTACCATGACCATCAAGATGTGGAAGAATTTTATCACTTCCCAAAATTCTCTGGAGCCCCTTTGTAGTCAACACCTACTCCTATGCATAGCAACTGGTAATCACTGATCAGTTTTCTACCTTATAATTTTGCCTTTTCCATGTGTTGTGTAAGTGGAATTATAGCATATAGACCTTTTGTGTATATATTCTTTTACTTAGCAAATGCATTTGATATTCATTCATGTCATTGCATGTGTATCAGTAATGCATTCCTGTTTATTGATGAGTAGAATTCCATTGTAGATATGCACCAGTTTGTTTATCAATTCATGTTTTGAAAGACTTTTGTGTTGTGTCCAATTTTTGGCTATTGTGAACAATGAATAATGCTATGAACATTCACATAAAAGTCTTTCTGTGGATATATGTTTCCATTCTCTTTGATAAATACCAAGAAGTGGGATTATTGGGTCTTATGATAAGTGTTTTCCAAAGTGGCAAATTGTTTTCCTAAGTGGCTATTGCATTTTACATTACCACCAGCAATGTTTTACAGTTGTTTATCATCCTTGACAAAATTTGTCAGCTTCTTTTTCCACTTTAATATGCACATAGTGTTATCTCTGTGGATTTATTTTGCTTTTCTCTAATGAATAATGATATTGAGTACCTTTCCATGTGTTTATTTGCCACATATATCCTTTTTTTTGGTGAAGGTTCTATTCAGATCTTCAGCCTAATTTGTTTTATTGGGTTGTTTGCTTTACAGTATTGAGTTTTGAGAGTCCTTTATATATTCTAGATACAAGTCCTTCACCAGATATGAATTTTGAAACTGCTTTCTCCCACTCTGTAGTTTACCCTTTTATTTCTTAACAGTATCTTTCCATTTTGCAGTTACTGACATATAATTTTCATCCGATAAACTGCACCTATTTGAAGCAAACAACTTGGTAAGTTTTGATATATACATACATGCATAAAATTATTACCACATTTAAGACGATGAATATATCCATTACCCCAAATTTTTCTTCATGCCCCTTTTTAATTCATCCCATCATCTCTACTTGCTCCTCATTCCCAGGCAACCACTGAGCCACTTTCTGTCATTCTTCATTAGTGTGTGAGTTGTAGAATGTTATAAAATGAAATCATACAATATTTACTTTTTAAATTTTGTGTCCACTTTGACTCAGATAATTATTTTGACCTTCATCCCTTTTATTCTGTGTATCAGTATTTCACTGCTTTTTATTAGTTTTATTTTATTATATGTATATACAGTAATTTAGCTAGTCATCTATTGATAAACATTTAGATTCTTAACAGTATCTTTTGAAGAGCAAACTTTCAAATTTTGAAGAAGTTCAACTTACTTTTAGTGTATTTTAGGGATTTTATATTTTGTTTTTTATCTAAGTAATTGTTGACTGCTACAAGGTTATAAATACATTCTCTCACATTTTGTTTTATAAGTTTAATAGTTTTTGATTTTATATTTAATAACTATAAGTCATGCTTGTATATGAAGCAAGATATGGATTCAGGTTATTATATTTTGCATGTGAATTTCCCATTATGTCACCTCCATTTGTTGAATAATATGTTTTCCTCACTTAAATTTCTTTGCATCTTTGTTGAAACTCAAATGACCAATACAAAACTGCATTGAGTAGTGTGAGTCTTCCGATTTTGTTTTTCTTCTCCAAAATTGTTTTGAATATTTTAGATACTTTGTTTTTCTATATGAATTTTATAACCAGTGTAGTTATTTCTAGAAATTGTGTTAAATCTATAGATCGATTTGGGGAAAATTGACATATTAAAAATATTGAGTTTTCCAAACCATGAACACAGTATATAGTATATCTCTCCATATATTTAGGTCTTCATTGATTTTCTCCTCAGTGGTTTGTGTTATTCAACATATAGATATTACAAACATTTAAAAAATTTTACACCAAAATAACTCACGTTTTTTTCGTGCTATCATAAATGGCACTATATTTTAAATTTTAATTTCCAATTGTTTATTGCTAGTATTTAGAAATACAATTGATTTTTAAATATTGGCCTTTTATCCTGTAACTTTGTTAAACTAATTTATTAGTTCTTGCCTTTTCAATAGACTCTTAAGATTTTCTACTTAAATTATCATGTTACATGAGAATAAAGACAGTCTTATTTCTTCCTTTCTAATTTGAATGTCTTTTATTTCTTTTCATTTGTTTATTACATTAGTCAGGACTTCCACTACAATGTTGAATAGAGGTCATGAGAGTGGGCATCCCTGTTTTGTTTGTGATCCTAGCTCCAGAGAAACATTCAATCTTTCACTATTAAGTATGTTAGATGTAAGATTTTCATAGATGCCCATTATGTTGAAGTTCCCTTCTATTCTTTGTTTAATGAGAATTTTTGTGATGACTGAATATTGAAATTTGGAAAAAGTTTCTTCTCTATCTACTGAGATTATCATATAGATTTTCTTCTTTAGTCTTTTAATATGGTGAATCACTTTGAATTTTGAAATTTTGAATTTATTTCAGAGATAAACCTTCCTTGTTCAGGAGATATTATCTCACTTATATATTTCTGGATTTATTTATTTATTTATTGGCTGCACTGCATGGCTTGCGGAGTCTTAGTTCCCTGACCAGAAATCGAGTCTGGTCAGGGAACTAACCACTGGACCGAATCCTAACCACTGGACCACCAGATAATTCCCTATTTCTGGATTTAATGTGCTAATATTATTTTGATATTTTTAAGTCTGTGTTCATGAGACACATTATTCTCTGTTTTTCTGTTTTGTAATGCCTTTCTCTCATTTTGGTTTCAGAGTAAGACTGGATTGAAAAAAGAAGTGTTACAAAGTGTTTAATTTCCTGGAGATTTGTCCAAGTTGTTGAATCTGTTAATAGTAAATTTCTTTTTATTGCTAAGTAGTATTCCATGGTATGTATATGAAACAGTTTGTTTGACCATTCATCCACTGAGTGGCATCTAGGTTGTGTCCAGTTTTTAGCTATTATAAATAAAGTCACTATAAATGAATAAACAAAAAAGTGTTTACTCATACTCTAATTTCTTGAAAATTTTGTCTAAATTTGGTATTATTTTTTTCTGAAATGGTTAGTAGATTTTGCCCTTGAAGAAATACATCATACTTAATGATGAGAAACTCAAAGCTCTTCCACTAGGATCTTCCACAAAGATTTCCCTTCCCCCACTCCTTTTCAACATCATACTAGAAGTTCTACCTAATGCAATAAAACAAGAAAAGGAACAAAAAGGTGTACATATAAGGAAGGAAGACATAAAACTGTATCTTTTCAAAGACAATATGATCATCTATGTAGAAAATTAGCAAGAATAGACCAAATAACTACTTAAACCAATGAGTGATTATAGCAAGGTTGCAGGATACAAAGTTAATATACAAAAGTAAATTTCTTCCTGTATACCAGAAATGAACAAGTAAAATTTGAAATAAAATTTCATTACCATTTATATTAGCCCTCAAAAAGAATGAAATACTTAGATGTAGATCTAACAAAATATGTACAAGATCTATATGAGGAAAATTATAAAACTCTGATGAATGATACAAAAAAACTAAATAAATGGATAAATATTCCATGATCATAGATAGGAAGACTCAATACTGTCAAAATGTCAGTTCTTCCCAATTTAATCTATAGATAATGCAATTCCAATTAAGATTTCAACAGGTTGTTTTGTGGATATCAAAAGATTCTAAAGTTTATAGTAAGAGGTAATATACCCATAGTAATCAACACAATATTGAAGGAGAAGAACAAACTTGGAGGACTTCAAGATTTATTATAAAGCTATATTAATCAAGAGAGTTTGGTATTGACAAAATAATAAAATATCAATAGATCAATGGAACAGAATAGAAAGCCCCAGAGTAAACTCACATAAATATAGTCAATTGATCTTTGACAAAGGAGAGAAGGCAATATGATAAAGCAAAGATAATCTTTTCAACAAATGGTGCCGGAACCACTGGACATGAAAAAAATAGAATCTAGACATAGACCTTACACCCTTCACAAAAATGAATTCAAAATGGATCACAGACATAAATGCAAAACACAAAACAATAAGACTCCTACAAGATAACAGGAGAAAACCTAAATGCTCTTGGGTGTGGTGATGTCATTTTATATACAACACCAAAGATAGAATCCATCAAAGAGATTATTGACAAGCTTGACTTCATTACAATTAAAAACCTCTCTGTGAAAGACAGTGTCAAGAGAATGAGAAGACATGGCACACAAAGAGGGGAATTATTTCCAAAAGACACATCTGGTAAAGGACTGTTATTCAAATATACAAAGAACTCTTAAAATTTAACAATAAGAAAATGAACAACCTTAATTTAAAAATGATCCAAAGCTTTTAACATACACTTAATCAAAGAAGATACAAAGATGACAAATAAGCATATGAAAAGATGGTCAACATCATATGTCATCAGAGAAATGTTCATTGAAAAACTGAGTCACCACAACACACATAATAGAATGGCCAAAATCCAGAACAATATAACACTAACTGCTGTTGAGAATGTGTAGCAAAAAGCTCTCAAGCATTGTTGGTAGTAATTCAAAATGATACAGCCATTTTGGAAGACAGTTTGGTGGTTTCTTATAAGACTAAACATACTCTTACAATACAATTTGGCAATCATGCTCCTTGCTACTTACCCAAAGGAACTGAAAACTTATGTCCTCCAAAATATAACAGAGGGAAGAACACTCCCAAACTCATTCAATGAGGCAACCATCACCCTGATCCCAAACCAGAAAAAGATGCCATAAAAAAGAAAACTACAGATCAATATCACTGATGAACATAGATGCAAAAATCCTCAACAAAATTCTAGCAAACAGAATGCAACAACACGTTAAAAGGATCATACATCATGATGAAGTGAGGTTTATCCCAGGAATGCAAGGATTCTTCAATATACGCATTTCAATCAATGTGATAAACCATGTTAACAAATTGAAGGATAAAAACCATAGGATCATCTTGTTAGATGCAGAAAAAGCTTTTGACAAAAGTCAACACCCATTTATGATAAAAACCCTCCAGAAAGTAAACATAGAGGGAACTTACCTCAACATCATAAAGGCCATATATGACAAAACCCACAGCCAATATCGTTCTCAATGGTGAAAAACTGAAACAATTTCCACTAAGTTCAGGAACAAGACAAGGTCGCCCACTCTCACCACTCTTATTCAACATAGTTTTGGAAGTTTTAGCCACAGAAATCAGAGAAGAAAAAGAAATAAAGGAATCTAAATCGGAAAAGAAGAAGTAAAACTGTCACTGTTTGCAGAGAACACGATACTATACATAGAGAAACTTAAAGATGCTAGCAGAAAACTGCTAGAGCTATTCAATGATTTTGGTAAAGTAAGAGGACACAAAATTAATACACAGAAATATCTTGCATTCCTATACACTAATGATGAAACACCTGAAAGAGAAATTAAGGAAACACTCCCATTTACCACTGCAACAAAAAGAACATAATACCTAGGAATAAACCTACCTAAGGAGACAAAAGACCTGTATATAGAAAACTATTAGACACTGATAAAATAAATTAAAAAATGATACAAACAGATGGAGAGGTATGCTATGTCCTTGGACTGGAAGAATCAACATTGTGAAAATGACTATACTACCCAAATCAATCTGTAGATACAATAAAATCCCTATCAAACTACCAATGGCATTTTTCACAGAACTAGAACAAAAGAAATCACAATTTATATGGAACCACAGAAGATGCTGAATAGCCAAAGCAATCTTGAGAAAGCAAAATGGAGGAGGAGGAATCAGACTCCCTGACTTCAGACTAGACTACAAAACTACAGCAAACAACACAGTATGGTACTGGCACAAAAACAGAAATATAGATCAATGAAACAGGATAGAAAGCCCAGAGATAAACCCACGCACATATGGTCACCTTATCTTTGATAAAGGAGGCAAGAATATACAGTGGAGTAAAGACAGCCTCTTCAGTAAGTGGTGCTGGGAAAACTGGACAGCTACATGTAAAAGAATGAAATTAGAACACTCCGTGACACAATAAACAAAAATAAACTCAAAATGAATTAAAGATTGAAATATAAAGCCAGACACTATCAAACTCTTAGAGGAAAACATAAGCAGAACTCTATGATATAAACCACAGCAAGATCCTTTTTGACCCACATCCTAGAGAAATGGAAATAAAAATGGAAATAAACAAAAGGGACCTAACGAAGCTTCAAACCTTTTGTACTGCAAAGGAAACCATAAACAAGATGAAAAGACAACCCTCAGAATGGGAGAAAATATTTGCAAATGAAGCAACTGACAAAGCATTAATCTCCAAAATATACAAGTACCTCATGCAGCTCAATATCAAACAAACAACCCAATCCAAAAATGGGCACAAGAGCTAACTAGACATTTCTCCAAGGAAGTTATACACATTGCCAACAAACACATGAAAGGTTGCTCAACATCACTAATCATTAGAGAAATGCAAATCAAAACTACAATGAGGTATCATCTCACACTTGTCAGAATGGCCATCCTCAAAACATCTACAAACAATAAATACTGGAGAGGGTGTGGAGAAAAGGGAACCCTCTTGCACTGTTGGTGTGAATGTAAATTGATACAGCAACTATGAGTAACAGCATGGAGTTTCCTCAAAGAACAAAATTAGAAGTACCATATGACCCAGCAATCCCACTACTGGGCATATACCCTGAGAAAACCATAATTCAAAAGGAGTCATGTACCACAATGTTCATTGCAGCATTATTTACAATATCCAGGACATGGAAGCAACCTAAGTTTCCATTGACAGATGAATGGATAAAGAAGAAGTGACACATATATACAATGGAACATTACTCAGCCATAAAAAGAAATGAAATTGAGTTATTTGTAGTGAGGTGTCATACTGAGTAAAGTAAGTCATAAAGAGAAAAACAAATACTGTATGCCAACACATATATATGGAATCTAAAAAAAAAAATAGTTGATTCTGAAGAACGTAGAGCCTGGACAGGAATAAAGATGAAGACATAGAGAATGGACTTGAGGACATGGGGAGGGGGAAGGATAAGTTGGGATGAAGTGAGAGAGTGGCATGAACATATATACACTACCAAATGTAGAATAGATAGCTAGTGGGAAGCAGCCGCAATACACAGGGAGATCGGCTTTGTGCTTTTTGCCCACCTAGATGGGTGGGATAGGGAGGATGGGAGGGAGATGCAAGAGGGAGGATATATGGCAATATATATATAGGTATAGCTGATTCACTTTGTTATACAGCAGAAACTAACACGTCATTGTAAAGCAATTATACTCCAATAAGGATGTTAAAAAAAAAAAGAAAACTTATGTCCATCAAAAATCCTGAACAATGATGCTTAGAGTAGCTTTATTCATAATTTCCAAAACTCAAAGAAACCAAGATGTTCTTCAGTAAGTGAATGGATAAATGAACGTGGTATATCTAATTATACCAATGGAATATTATTCAGCACTATAAAAAAATGAGCTGTGAAGCCATGAAAAGACATGGAGAAACCTTAAATAGTATTAGTAAGTGTAATGAGCCAATCTGAAAAGAATACATACTGTATGATTCCAACTGTATGACACCTGGAAGAGGCAAAACTATGGAGACAGTAAAAGTATCAGTGGTTTCCTGGAGTGAGGAATGTGGAGAGAGAATAATAGGCAGAGCACAGAGGATATTTAGGAAAGCAAAAATACTCTGTATGATAACATATTGATAAGTTCATGTCTTTATACTGTTGTCTGAACCCATAGAATGTACAACACCAAAGGTAAACCATAGTGTAAACCATGGATTTCGGGTGATTATGATGTGTCATTGTAGATTCATCAATTTTAATAAATGAACCACTCTGGTGGTGTTCACTGATAATCGACAAGGTTATGCATGTGTGGGGACAGGATATATGACAATTTTCTCAATTTTCTTGTGAATCTAAAACTGCTCAAAAATAAAATTTAGTGATAAAAAATTTGACTTTTTTGTTGAAAATTTTGTATGTACAATTTCTTTAACTGATAAAAAATATTCAGGTTATTTTTTCTGGAGTCAGTATTGATAGTTTGTTTCTTTCAAGGAACTGGTCTGTTTGTTTTAAGTTGTGGAATTAATTCACACACATTTGTTAATATTACACTTGTATTTATTATATGCCAGAATGGTCTATAGTAATTTTCCCTCTTCTATTTATGATTTTGGAAATTTGTATCCTTTGCCTTTTTTTCTTTGTTAGCATAGTTAAGTTTATGAATTGTATTAATCTTTCAAAGAGTCATTTGAGTTATTGTTTTTCTGTTCTTGATTTTATTGATTTCTGTTATTATCTTTATTTCCTTCTTTCTGCTTGCTTTGAGTTTATTTTGCACTTCCTTTTCTAGTTTCTTAAAGTGGAATCTGTATCATTGACTTTAGACCTTTCTCCTTTTCTAATATCAGCATTTAATATTATAAATTGCTCTCTAAGCAATTATTTAGCTTGTATCCCAGAGATTTAAATTTATTGTGTTTAAGGGCTTCCCTGGTGGTGCAGTGGTTGAGAGTCCACCTGCTGATGCAGGGGACATGGGTTCATGACCTGTTCCGGGGGGATCCCACATGCTGCAGAACGGCTGGGCTCGTGAGCCTTTGCTGTTGAGCCTGCGTGTCCGGAGCCTGTGCTCCACAACAGGAGAGGCCACAGCAGGGAGAGGCCCGCATACCAAAAAAAAAAAAATTATTGTGTTTACATTTACATTGAATTAAAAATATTTTCTAATTTCCATTGTGACTCCCTCTTTTACCATTGAGTTATTTAGAAGTTTTTTTTCTTAACTTCTAAATTCTTGGGTTATTTCCAGAAATTTACTGTGATTTATGTCTATTTTAATGTCCTTATGGTTAGAGAACATACTATCAATGCTTTCACTTCATTTTTTAAGTTTATTTTTATTGAGGTATAACTGACATATAACATTGTGTCAGTTAAAGATGTACAATGTATTGATTTCATAAACTTATATATTGGAATATATATCATCATAGTATTAATTAATTCACTATTATGTCACATAAATATCATTTTTATTGTTTTTATTGTTTTATTTCCTATTTTATTATTTTTAACATCTTTATTGGAGTATAATTACTTTACATTGGTGTGTTAGTTTCTGCTTTATAACAAAGTGAATCTGTTATACATATACTTATGTTCCCATATCTCTTTCCTCTTGCATCTCACTCCTGCACACACTCCTTATCCCACCCCTCTAGGTGGTCACAAAACACCAAGCTGATCTCCCTGTGCTATGCGGCTGCTTCCCACTAGCTATCTATTTTACATTTGGTAGTGTATATATGTCCATGCCACTCTCGCTTTGTCACACCTTACCCAACCCCTTCCCCATATCCTCAAGTCCATTCTCTAGTAGCTCTGGGCCTTTATTCCTGTATTAACCCTAGGTTCTTCATGACTTTTATTTTTCTTATATTCCATATATATGTGTTACCGTACGGTATTTGATTTTCTTTTTCTGACTTACTTGACTCTGTATGACAGACTCTAGGTCCATCCACTTCATTACAAATATCTCAATTTCATTTCTTTTTATGGTTGAGTAATATTCCATTGTATTTATGTGCCACATCTTCTTTATCCATTCATCTGTTGATGAACTCTTAGGTTGCTTCCATGTCCTGGCTACTGTAAATAGAGCTGCAATGAACATTTTGGTACATGACTCTTTCTGAATTATGGATTTCTCAGGGTATATGCCCAGTAGAGGGATTGATGGGTCACACAGTAGTTCTATTTTTAGTTTTTTGAGGAACCTCCATACTGTTATCCATAGTGGCTGTATCAATTTACATTCTCACCAACAGTGCAAGAGGGTTCCCTTTTCTCCACACCCTCTCCAGCATTTATTGTTTCTAGATTTTTTGATTATGGCCATTGTGACCAGTGTGAGATTATATCTCATTGTAGTTTTGATCTGCATTTCTCTAATGATTAATGATGTTGAGCATTCTTTCATGTGTTTGTTGGCAATCTGTATATCTTCTTTGGAGAAATGTCTATTTAGGTCTTCTGCCCATTTTTGGATTGGGTCGTTTGTTTTTTTGTTATTGAGCTGCATGAGCTGCTTGTAAATTTTGGAGATTAATCCTTTTTCAGTTGCTTGATTGGCAAATATTTTCTCCCAGTCTGAGGATTGTCTTTTGGTCATGTTTATGGTTTCCTTTGCTGTGCAAAAGCTTTGAAGTTTCATTAGGTTCTATTTGTTTATTTTTGTTTTTATTTCCATTTCTATAGGAGGTTTGTCACAAAGGATCTTGCTGTGATTATTGTCATAGAGTGTTCTGCCTAAGTTTTCTTCTAAGAGTTTGATAGTGCCTGGCCTCACATTTAGTTTTTTAATCCATTTTGATTTTATTTTTGTGTATGGTGTTAGAGAGTGTTCTAATTTCATATTTTTACATGTAGCTGTCCAGTTTTCCCAGATCCACTTATTGAAAAAGCTGTCTTTACTCCACAGTATAATCTTGCCTCTTTTATCAAAGATAAGGTGACCATATGTGCGTGGGTTTATCTCTGGCATTTCTATCTTTTTCCATTGATCTATATTTCTGTTTTTGTGCCAGTACTATACTGTCTTGTTTAGAGTAGCTTTGTAGTATAGTCTGAAGTCAGGGAGACTGATTCCTCCAGCTGAATTTTTCATTCTCAAGATTTTTTTGGCTATTCGGGGTCTTTTGTGTTTCCATAGAAATTGTGAATTTTTTTGTTCTAGTTCTGTGAAATATGCCAGTGATAGTTTGATAGTGATTGCATTGCAGTGAATCTGTAGATTGCTTTGGGTAGTATAGTCATTTTCAGAATGTTGATTCTTTCAATCCAAGAACATGGTATATCTCTCCACCTATTTTTATCATCTTTAATTTCTTTCATCAGTGTCTTATAATTTTCTGCATACAGGTTTTTGTCTCCTTAGGTAGGTTTATTCCTAGATATTTTATTCTTTTTGTTTCAGTGATAAATGGGAGTGTTTTCTTAATTTCACTTTCAGATTTTTCATCATTAGCGTATAGGAATGCCAGAGACTTCTGTGCATTAATTTTGTATCCTGCTACTTTACCAAATTCATTGATTAGCTCTAGTAGTTTTCTGGTAGCATCTTTAGGATTCTCTCTGTATTGTATCATGTCATTTGCACACAGTGACTGCTGTACTTCTTCTTTTCTGATTTGGATTCCTTTTGTTTATTTTTGTTCTCTGATTGCTGTGGCTAAAACTTCCAAAACTATGTTGAATAAGAGTGTTGAGAGTGGGCAACCTTGTCTTGTTCCTGATCTTAGTGGAAATGGTTTCAATTTTTCACCATTGAGGACGATGTTGGCTGTGGGTTTGTCATACATGGTCTTTATTATGTGGAGGAAAGTTCCCTCTATATTTACTTTCTGGAGGGTTTTTATGATTAATGGGTGTTGAATTTTGTTGAAAGCTTTCTCTGCAACTATTGAGAGGATCATATGTTTTTCCTCCTTCAATATGTTAATATGGTGTATCATGTTGATTGATTTGCATATATTAAAGAATCCTTGCATTCCTGGAATAACCCCCACTTGATCATGCTGTATGATCCTTTTAATGTGCTGTTGGATTCTGTTTGTTAGTATTTTGTTGAGGATTTGTGCATCTATGTTCATCAGTGATATTGGCTTGTAGTTTTCTTTCTTTGTGACATCTTTCTCTGTTTTGGGTATCAGGGTGATGGTGGCCTCGTAGAATGTGTTTGGGAGTGTTCCTCCAGCTACTATATTTTGGAAGAGTTTGAGAAGGATAGTTGTTAGCTCTTCTCTATATATTTGGTAGAATTCGCCTGTGAAGCTATCTGGTACTGGGCTTTTGTTTGTTGGAAGATTTTTAATCACAGTTTCAATTTCAGACCTTGTAATTTGTCTGTTCATATTTTTTTTATTTCTTCCTGGTTCAGTCTCTGCAGGTTATGCATTTCTAAGAACTTGTCCATTTCTTCCAGGTTGTCCATTTTATTGGCATAGAGTTGCTTGTAGTAATCTCTCATGATCCTTTGTATTTCTGCAGTGTCAGTTGTTACTTCTCCTTTTTGATTTCTAATTCGGTTGATTTCAGTCTTCTCCCTTTTTTTCTTGATGAGTCTAGCTAATGGTTTATCAATTTTCTTTATCTTCTCAAAGAATCAGGTTTTCATTTTATTGATCTTTGCTCTTGTTTCCGTCATTTCTTTTTCATTTATTTCTGATCTGATCTTTATGGTTTCTTTCCTTCTGCTAACTTTGGGGATTTTTTCATCTTCTTTCTCTAATTGCTTTAGGTGAAAATTTAGGATGTTTAATTGAGATGTTTCCTGTTTCTTATGGTAGGATTGTATTGCTATAAACTTCACTCTTAGAACTGCTTTTGCTTCATCCCATAGGTTTTTGGTTGTTCTGTCTCCATTGTCATTTGTTTCTAGGTATTTTTTGATTTCCTCTTTGATTTCCTCAGTGATCACTTGGTTGTTAAGTAGCGTATTGTTTAGACTCCATGTGTTTGTATTTTTTACAGATCTTTTCCTGTAATTGATATCTAGTCTCATAGCGTTGTGGTCAGAAAAGATACGTGATACAATTTCAATTTTCTTAAATTTACCAAGGCTTGATTTGTGACCCGAGGTATGATCTATCCTGGAGAATGTTCCATGAGCCCTTGAGAAAAATGTGTAGTTTGTTGTTTCTTGATGGAATGTCCTATAAATATCAATTAAGTCCATCTTGATTAATGTATCATATAAAGCTTGTGTTTCCTTCTTTATTTTCGTTTTGGATGATCTGTGCATTGGTGAAAATTGGGTCTTAAAGTCCCCTACTCTGATTCTGTTACTGTCAATTTCCCCTCATATGGCTGTTAGTATTTGCCTTCTGTATTGAGGTGCTCCTATGTTGGGTGCATAAATATTTACAATTGTTATATCTTCTTCTTTGATCAATCCCTTGATCATTATGTAGTCTCCTTCTTTGTCTCTTGTAATAATCTTTATTTTAAAGTCTATTTTGTCTGATATGAGAATTGCTACACTAGCTTTCTTTTGATTTCCATTTGCATGGAATATCGTTTTCCATGCCCTCATTTTCTGTCTGTATGTGTACCTAGGTCTGAAGTGGGTGTCTTGTAGACAGCATATATATGGGTCTTGTTTTTGTATCCATTCAGCTAATCTGTGTCTTTTGGTGGGAGCATTTAATCCATTTACTTTTAAGGTAAATATCAACATGTATGTTCCTATTCCCATTTTCATAATTGTTTTGGGTTTGTTATGGTAAGTCTTTTACTTCTCTTGTGTTTCTTGCCTAGAGAAGTTCCTTTAGCATTTGTTGTAAAGTTGGTGCTGACATCTATCAGCTTTTCCTTGTCTGTAAATGTTTTAATTTCTCCATCATATCTGAATGACATCCTTGCTGGGTAGACTAATCTTGGTTGTAGCTTTTTCTCCTTCATCATTTTAAATATGTCTGCCACTCCCTTCTGCCTTGCATAGTTTCTGCTGAAAGATCAGCTGTTAACCTTATGGGGATTCCCTTGTGTGTTATTTGTTGCTTTTCCCTTGCTGCTTTTAATATGTTTCCTTAGTATTTAAGTTTTGATAATTTGATTAATATAGTCTTGGTGTGTTTCTCCTTGGATTTAACCTGTATGGGACTCTCTGTGCTTCCTGGACTTGATTAACTATTTCCTTTCCCATATTAGGGAAGTTTTCAACTATAATCTCTTCAAATATTTTCTCAGTCCTTTCTTTTTCTCTTCTTCTTCTGGGAACCCTATAATTCGAATGTTGGTGTGTTTAATATTGCCCCAGAGGTGTCTGAGACTGTTCTCAATTCTGTTCATTCTTTTTTCTTTATTCTGCTCTGTGGTAGTTATTTCCGTTCAGGTCACTTATCCATTCTTCTGGCTCAGTTATTCTTCTATTGATCCCTTCTAGAGTATTTTTAATTTCATTTATTGTGTTGTTCATCATTGCTTGTTTCCTCTTTAGTTCTTATAGGTCCTTGTTAAATGTTTCTTGCATTTTCTCTATTCTATTTCTAAGATTTTGGATCATCTTTACTATCATTATTCTGAATTCTTTTTCAGGTAGACTGCCTATTTCCTCCTCATTTGTTAGGTCTGGCAGTTTTTTATCTTGCTCCTTCATCTGCTGTGTGTTTTTATGTCTTCTCATTTTGCTTATCTTACTGTGTTTGGGGTCTTCTTTTTGCAGGCTGCCGTTTCATAGTTCTTGTTGTTTTTGGTGTCTGTCCCCAGTGGCTAAATTTGGTTCTGTGGGTTGTGTAGACTTCCTGGTGGAGGGGACTGATGCCTGTGTTCTGGTGGATGAGGCTGGGTCTTGTCTTTCTGGTGGGCAGGTCCACGTCTGGTGGTATGTTTTGTGGTGTCTGTGGACTTATTATGATTTTAGGCAGCCTCTCTGCTAATGGGTGAGTTTGTGTTCCTGTTTTGCTAGTTGTTTGGCATAGGGATTCCAGCACTGTAGTTTGCTCATCGTTGAGCGAAGCTGGGTCTTTGTGTTGAGATGCAGATTTCTGGGAGATTTCTGCCGTTTGATATTACATGGAGCTGGGAGGTCTCTTGTGGACCAGTGTCCTAATGGTGGCTCTCCCACCTCAGTGGCACAGCCCTGACACCTTTCTGGAGCACCAAAATCCTTTGCTCCACACAGCTTAGAATAAAAGGGAGAAAAAGTAGGAAGAAAGAAATAGGATTAAATAAAATAAAGCAAGATAAAATAAAATAATTAAAATACAAAATAATTATTAAGAAAAAAATTTTTAATGTAAAAAACAAAACAATATAAAAATGGACGGACAGAACCCTAAGATAAATGGTGGAAGCAAAGCTATACAGACAAAATCTCACACAGAAGCATACATATACACACTCACAAAAAGAGGAAAAGGGGAAAAACTAATATATCTTGCTCCCAAAGTCTACCTCCTCAATTTGGGATGATTCGTTGTCTATTCAAGTATTCCACCGATGCAGGGTACATCAAGTTGATTGTGGAGATTTAATCCACTGCTCCTGAGGCTGGTGGGATGGATTTCCCTTTCTCTTGTTTGTTCGCACAGCTCCCAGTGTTCAGCTTTGGATTTCGCCCCACCTCTGCGTGTAGGTCGCCTG
Source organism: Leucopleurus acutus (assembly GCF_964270905.1). Taxonomy (NCBI): domain Eukaryota; kingdom Metazoa; phylum Chordata; class Mammalia; order Artiodactyla; family Delphinidae; genus Leucopleurus; species Leucopleurus acutus. Next base: position 85,844,315 of record NC_139148.1, read on the forward strand.
CCAGCCTCTGTTCTTCGCTCAGACAGGACAGGGTTAAAGGATTGGCTGTTTCGGCAGCTCTGGCTCACTCAGGCCGGGGGTGGGGATTGTTACGGATACCGGGCCAGCGTGCAGCAGCAGAGGCTGGTGTCACATATCAGCAGCCTGTGGCCCACTGTGCGTTCTCCCGGGGAACTTTTTCCTGGATCTCGGGACCCTGGCAGTGACGGGCTGCACAGGCTCCAGGGAAGGGTGGTGTGGATAGTGACCTGTGTTTGCACACAGGCTTCTTGGTGGCAGCAGCAGCAGCCTTTGTATCTCATGCCCGTCTCTGGGGTCTGCACTGATAGCTGTGGCTTGTGTATATAACTATTAACATTTAATATATATGTGGGTATGGTTGGGTTAAAATATATCATTTGCCAGTCATTTTCTATTTGTTTCATTTTTTACTCTTCCTTCTTTAATCTTTAGATTAATAAATTATTATATATTTCTACTTATCTCCACTTTTGCTTTATTATTTTAATATTGATTAAATTGAAATTTTTAATTATTGTTTATATATAAAAAATTTATAACATAAATCTTTATTTAATTGCAGTCTACCTGCAAATAATATTATACCTGTTCATTTATAGTGTCTGAGGTTTGTAATAATATATTCCCAATTCCACCTTCCCATCTTTTGTGATATTTTTCTCTTATGTTTTTTTACATATACTATAAATGTACATTACATTATCTTTTTTTGCTTTAAGTAATCAATTATTTTTATTGTGATTATAAATAACTAAATTAATTTTTTGTTTATTCCTATTTTTACCATTTCTAGCACTCTTGATTTCTTTGGGGAGATCTAAGTTTCTTTCTCGTGTCATACACCTTTTGTCTTAAGCTAAATTTTTAACAGTCCAGGTCTGTTTACTATGAATGGTTTTGACTTTAGATTGCTTGAAAAAGTCCTTATATATTTTTCAAATATATTTTTACAGAATACAGAATTATTGGTTGATAGTTATTATTCTTTTTCCTTTAATACTCTAATGATTCTAGTTCATTGACTTTTGTGTAGTTAGTGACAGTATGTCTGCTATTATTCTTGTCTTTGTTCCTCTGTATGTGATGTGATCTCTCTCACTCTCTTAACCTACAATACCTTCAAGATTTTTCTTTTTATTTTCATTTTTAGCATCTTAAATATGATATATGTGTGTATGTATGTGTATAACTATGTGAGTGTTTGTGTGTATATGTTTGAGAAAGAAAAGGAGTGAGGGAGAGAAAAAAGAGAGAAATAATTATTTATTATGCTTGGTGTTCTCTGACATTCTTGGATTTTTCATTTAATGTCTTTATTTGCCTTAGAAAGTGCCTAGCTCTTACCTTTTCAAATGTTTGTTCTGTCAAATTCTCTCTCTCTTCTTTTTCTTGGAATTCAACTACGCACAGGTTAAACTGTTTGATGTTGTTCTGTTGTTTAAAATCTTGGATAACCTTTTTTGTGTGTTGCAGTTTGGATGATTTCTATTTACCTATCTTAAAGTTCAGTGTTCTTTCTGCTTTCTGAAACCCAGTGATGAGCCCATCAAAAGTACTCTTTATCTTTGTTACTGTGTTTTTCCTCAGTATTTCCATTGATTCTTTCCTATTTTTTCCATCTTTGTGCTGAAATTTCGCATCTGTTCATTCATGTATAGCTTTTAACATTAATTATAGTTATCTTAAAATTCCTCTCTGTTAGTACCAACTTCTGAGTCATACCCATCTCGTTTTATTGATTGTTTATTTCTCAAGCATTTTTTTTTCTTTTGTTGACTAATTTTTTGTTAAAGCTAGACATTATGTGTAGAACAGTAGAGACTGAGGTAAATAGTATTTATGCCTGGGTACACTTCTGTTAAGTCTTTACTGTGATTGATTGAACCAATCTAGTCAGGAGTTGAGCTGGGTTTTTCTTTTGTTATTTATTTACAGTGTATCACAATCTTTAAATTCCTCTAGTTTTACTTTGTGCTTAGTATGTGAATTGGGATGCTGGAAGTTTGTTTGTTTGTTTCCTTTACTCTTCCATTTCCACCATAAGATTTTAAGTTTTACCTGTGAGCCACAGCCTTAGAGAGGACCTCTCTCCTTCTCTTCCCCCATCATTCAATTTCTCTCAACTCTCCCTCATCCTCCAGAAGTCTGTTATCACTTGTTACTCAGTGCCTGTTGGCCTATTTGGAAGATGCTGTTTGGGGCATTCTCTGTTGTTCTGGTTCCGTAACAGTCTTAGGTGGCTCCTCCTACCTGTGACAGCCAAACTCTGCCTTGTATCTTGTATTTTTAATAGAACTTGTACAAGAGATAGTTTCTGGCTTCCTCCTCAGCAGATGTGGATTTCTAATGGTCTGAGCCCAGGATGATTTCCTGCACCTTTTTGCAGTGTAGAGGATTATTTTTTTCCTTTCATCTAGGAATGGAACTTCAAGTGTGCCCTGGGGCATTTTTCTGCCCTTCCCCTCAGTGACTTAAGGTTTATATTCTGTAGAAACAGAGGAATAGGATCTAGTCAAAGCTTTTTGCCTTTCCTGCAGCTGACACTGATCTTTTCACCCAGGCTTGTACCGATCAGGTGAGTTCTCTCTAATATCTCACCCTGGCTTTCATGTTTATCCTTAGGACTCATTACGGTCCATCGAGACAGCAGTTGGGTGCAAACTCCCTTGTATCTCCAGCTCTCAGAGTATGTATTCTGTCACATTAACCAAAACTAAGCCTTTAGTGATTAATTTAAGATTTAATTTTTAAATCTTCTTCCCTGTTTTTGTGGTGGTCCCCATCTTCCTCCCATGTGTTGCTCCCAGGACACAAATGCATGAATCCCATATTTCCTTGGAGACACCTTTATTTCCTTAGGTTACTTCAGTTCTCTGAGGAACTCAAGAAATTTATGATTTTTCGGTCTTCCATTTTATTTTGTGGTTGTTAATTTGGGAATGATTCTGTTTCCAGATTTCAATAAACATCCAAAACCAGAAGTCCTGACTTCCATTTTTAAAGGATCGTTGTGGTCACTGTGTTAAGACTAAACTATAGGGCAGCGAAGTGGAAGCAGGGAGTGTAGTTAGAAATTTATTGCAGAAATATAGACAAGAAAGTATGCTGATATGGACAAAAATTGTTGTGATAGAGGTGATAAAATTGGACAGATTCTGTATATATATTGAAGGTAGAGTCAATAGGATTTTCTCATTTATTGGATAAGGGATGAGAGAGAAAGGGAGTAGTAAAGGATGTTTTTTTTAAGATTTGATTTTGAGCAAGTAAAATAATAAAATTGGCATTTCTTGAAATAGGTAAACCTATGAAAAGAGTTGGTTTTGGGGGAAATCTAGGAGAGTTTTTTTGAGCAGGCATCTTATGCTTAATGTGTCTATTAGATATTCAACTAAAATATATGAGTCTAAGGATATTAGAAACTTATGTTTGAAGACATCTGGACTAGATGTATAAATCTGATCGTTATGATATCTTCAAGAGAGTATGTGGGCATCAAGAAGATAAGAGGTTCAAGGACTGATGCCAAGATATTTCAGCATGAAGTGGTTGAGGAGATGAGAAATTAGTAAAGGAGACAGAACAGCACAGGCCTAAAATGTAGAAAGAAAACCATAAGAGTGAAAAGTTCTGGATTTTCAAAAAGTGTTTCAAGGAAAAGAATGTATTAGTTATACCAAATCCTGCTTACATATTGAGTAAGATGAGGACTGAGGATTGATCAATGCCCTTGATTAGTCAAGAGGGAGTGGAATATTATTCATAAGTGGAGTATTTTACTTTTGATAAGAATAGAGACATGTCATACATTGTGAAAGGAGGTAAAACAGCAAATATATAGTATAGTTGTTGGTAGTAGATGGTGGTGGTAGAACCTATGTGGTGTTTATACATGTATGTGTGTGTGTGTGTGTGTGTGTGTGTGTGTGTGTGTGTGTGTATGAATTATAAAACACAATCATTAGCTGGGAGTAAAAATGGGACATAGGGATTTGAAGGTTTCAGGTGAAAAGAAAGTGTGAAAACAGACATCTAGATGAGTGAATAGATTAGGAAACTGTGGTCACAGATTTACAAGTATATGAGACTTTTATGTGTGTTTTGAGTTAGTTAAATGTCCTTAGGGAAAACTTTGACAAATGCAAACATGAGTTTATGGATAAATTAAATTTCCTTTCCTACATGAAGTGGCTTACAGATAGCCAATATTTCAGCTCTTTCCATAAATAACAGTCTATTTTCTATCCCTTGAATCTGTTCTGGCCTTATGACTTGCCTTCACCAACTGAATGCCACAGATTTGAGCTTGTGTAAGTTCTCAAGAAGCTTGTAGCCTTCACTCTTACTCTCTTGGAATACTGTTGCCATGTGAAAATCATCATAAGCCTCTTTGAGGATGGGAGACCATGTGCTGACAGAGGAACAGTCGCCCAATAATGTCAGCTGTACCAGGCCTTCTAACCATCCCATATGAAGAGTCTGTCTATTCTAAGTGTAAAACCAGTGGAGCCCACATGGAGCAGTGATAAGCTGACTTGGTTCAGTACAGCTCAAATTGTCAACCTATAGAATCATGAGGAAATAAATTCTTATTGTTTTAAGTCACAGATGCAGCAGAAGTAAAAAGGCATACCCCCACTCAGACAAAATGTCCTTAGATATTGCAGTTCAAGTGACTCCATCCAAGACAGTCTTGCAGGATTGAGCAATTTGTTGTACTTGACACTAAGTGATGACTAGTTCCTCAGTAGGTTTGCAGTGACCTCCCCAGTCTGATTTAGGTACCTGTGATATATACTCTTATAACAATCTCTACTCTCACTTTCACATCACTTAATTATAGTGTTTACATATTTCTATCCCAAAAGAGTGGAAACACAGTGAGGGAAAAGCAATAGTCTATCTTGTTCATTGTTATGTCTGTCACATGAATAGTGCCTGGTGCATATCATATGTTTAGTATTTGGTGAAACAAATTTTATCTCTTTATCTTTTTATTCTATTTTTCAGAGGGATTATTTCAAAGAAAGAGTTTAGAATTTAGAAGTTTGTGAACAACTTATCCTTGTTTTCCTGAGATTTTCTCAGTTTTATGACTGAAAGTCCCATATTTCCAGAATCCATTCAGTCCTGGGCAAACCTAGACAGTTGGTCACCCTATTAGTAATTGACATTACAAATATAAGACTACTTAAAACAAGAATAACTTAAAATATCAATGGTCTGTCTTGTGAGAGGAGTTCTATATCACTAGAAGAGTATGAATGGATACTGGTGACTATAATTCAGTCCAATGATTACAGAAAGTATGATTAAACATTTGGATATCTTATGAAAATGCCAATTTTCAAAGTGTGATTTGTGGTCTTGGGTACTTATCTACAATGCTTAGGTCTAGGCCTACCCCAAATCTGCTCAATCAATGCCTTTAGAGATAGAACCTGAACTTCTACTTTTTCATAAGTTGTATAGGTTAGTCTGATGTATACCAAAGTTTGAAAATCAGAGTTCAACACTGGAATTATGATGATAGAAAACAACACAATTATAACAAGGTAATCATATCATTACTGAATATGGAGTGATTTTCTGAGGGAATAAGGAAGAAATAAATTGTATTTTGGCCCATTGATAATAGTAAATAACTTCTTGAGTAATTATGAGTACAATGTCCTGAGAAAAGTGCTACATTTATAGCCTCATTGAGAATCTGAGATTTTATGTCATTAAATAAATGTGTTCCCAGGTACTCACCATCTAACTATATTTCCCTCTATCTATTGTTTAAGTCCACATTCTCAAGGTTTTCAGGATATCTTTACACTCATAAAATTATTGAGGAACTCAAAGAGCTTTCTGTTTACTTTAGTTATATCTTTTGATATTTAGTATACTAGAACTTAAACCTGAGAAATTTAAAAAATATTTATTAATTTTAATTTAGATATGATAATAAACCCATTATGTATTGAGTTAAATAACATTTTATAACTATATTATACAAAACAAAAATATAGTAAACAACATAACATCTTTATTCATTTTTGCAAATCTCTTTAATACCTGGCTTACTGAAGATAGCTGGATAGACAGTAAGATCTACTTTTATGTTGAATCCACTACATTGTGTTCTGGTGGTTGGAGACTATGAATAAAATATGCTTACACAGATATGTAGCTGGGAAAGGCAATATTAATAGACATTTCAGAATGTTGTTATTCTTCTAGAAAGTTTCCAAAAGGTTAATCACAATGTGGAATCAGAAGCCACATCAATGAAATTCTCATACTCTGTTTTATTAAAACTTATTAATCAGTGTTGTAGTTTAGTGGCTTATCCATGCATGTATTTGCAATATAATGGATTTTTCTTGTGTTTAGTGACTTTTAATATTAAGTTCATGTTCCTTACATCTTTATCTGTGCTAAATAATTAAAGCCTTTATTTAAGGCAACTTCCTTCAAAGAAGGTTAGCATTTGTGTTACCACTTGAAAACTAAAATGTCAGTGTATATATTTTTATGGGAAAGGGGTATGTTGGTTTGAGAAGTTCAGCCCCCAATCAGCCTGCCTAGAGAAGATTGGTTTCCTAGGACTGTCGTAATATATTGCCACACACTACATAGCTTAAAACTAGAGAAATTTATTGTCTCATAGTTCTAGAGGCTAGAAGTCTGAAATAAAGGTGTCACCAGGGCTATTCTCCTTATGAAGGCTCTAGGGGAAGATGCTTCCTTGGCTCTTCTTAGCTTTCAGTGGTTGGCAGTAATACTTGGTGTTCCTTGATTTGTGGACACATCACTCAAACCTCTGTTTCCATTGCTGCATGGGGTTCTCCCTCTGTATATCTTGCCTTCTTTTATAAGGACACTAGTCATATTGGATTTAGGGTCCACCCTATTCTAGTATGACCATATCTTAACTAATTGCATCTGCAACAATGCTCTATTACTAAATAAGTTCACGTTCTTATATTTTGGAAAGGAAATTAATTTTTTTTGGGGGGTGTGGGTAGTAGGACACTCCAATATAGTAATTTGATTAGGAATTGTCAAAAAATACTTTTCTTTTTCTTAATTATTCATTAATTTATTTCTGTCTTTACCTTGAGCTAAGGCAGAGATGGGCATACGTTCCCACCATATGCTTGGATAGATTGTTTCTAGTTCATTCACTGATGGTATAACTCACTGTGGGTACTCCACATACCTTCCAAATGCTGAAGTGCCTCAAGATTCTGTCTTAAGCTCTCTTCTTTTTGGGTCTGCATTCCTATTCATAGTAGTCTTATATACTCTTATGGTTTCAAAAAGCACTTATATACTGGTACCTCCCAAATCATATCTCCAACCTAAATCCACTTTCTGAGCTATGAATTAATATAGCTAACTAGTTGACTTTTACATGTGGATATCTGATGGGTAACTCAATATTTTATTTCAGTCAATTCCCTCAATCACCTCTTGGCCCCTCACAACAACTGTATACTTTCTATCTCTATCATGTTACCTTTTCTAGAACTGCATATAAATGAAATTGTATAGTATGTAGTATTTTGTGCCTGGCTTCTTTCAGTTAGCTTAACACTTGTGAGATTCATCCACATTAATTGCATGTGTCAGTAGTTTGTCCCACTTAATTGCTGAGTAGCATTCCATTGTACACATTTACAATACTTTGTTTATCCACTCACCAGTTGATAACCATTTTGGTTTCCATTTTTTGGTTTTTATGAGTAAAACCAATAAATTTGCTAAGAATATTTGTACACAGCTCTTTATGTTATGTTCTCAATGTTCTTGGCTAAACACCTAGTATTAGAATTGCTATGCTATATGATAAGTGTATGGTTAACTTTTTAAAAACTGCCAAACTGTTTTCAAAAGTAACTCGAAAGTTTTGCCTTCCTTCCAGAAATGTGTTAGACTTCCTGTTGATCCAAATACTTGACATTCTTAGTATTTTTAGCTTTAGGTATTCTAGTGAAAATGCACTGTACCATGTTATGGATTTAATTTAACTTCACTAATGAACAGTAATATTGATCATCTTTTATCATGCTTACCTGTTATCGATGTATTTTTCATAAAACGTCTATTCACATATTATACCAATTATTCTAAAATTGGATTGTCTTCTTATTATTGAGTTTTAAGTATATCTATCTATCTATCTACCTCTATATTCCAAGTACAAATCTTATGTCTGATATATTTTTTCAGAATCATTTTCACAGTCTGTGGCTTGCCTTGGCACTTTCTTAGCAATCTCTTTTATAAAGCAATTTTGATGAAGTCTAATTCATATATATTTTCATTATTTGTAAATTTTGTGTCTAACTTCAAATCTTTTTTCTTAAAGAAACCAAGATGGCAGAGGAGTAGGAGGATGTGGAGTTCACCTCTATCCACAAATGCATCAAGGATACATCTACAGATGGAACAATTCTCACAGAACACCCACTAAACATTAGCAGAAGAACTTGGACACCAGAAAGGACAAGAAAGATACCTGCATAACTGGGTAGGATGAAAGAAAAAAGGGAAAAAGAAGAGGAGAGGAAGTGGGACAGGATCTGCACACCTGAGGGGGAGTTGAAGCAGAGGAGAGGTTCCTCCATCCAGGGAAGCACCTTCACTGATGGGGAAATCAGTCTGGACAGAAGTGGAGCATCTGAGGCTGTCAGAGGAGGGTGAAAAGGCCGGTCTGTGGCAGACAGGATAGAGTGAGACTTACACAGACAGTCTGTGCCACAGCCCTGTACACCCCAGACTGGGACATGTGTCCACGGGGGCTGAGAGCTGGAATGTGGGGATTGATAGGCAAACCCGGAGTGAGGACTGCTGTTGGCTGTGAGGAGACAGCCTGAGGGGACGGGAGGGAGGAAATCCCCAATCGGGAATGCTTGTGGAGGAAATCCAGACAGCCATAGAAGCAAGGCGCCACTGTTGAGTGACACACATGGGGTAGAGCCAACATTGAAGACTCTCTCTCCTCACATGCTGCCCCCCTTCCCTGCCGGGTGCTAGGAATAGCCCCAACCAGGGCTGGCCTTTTTGCACCTGCTGCCAGGCAATAGGAAAAGATCCAACTAAGGATGACTTTCTTGTGCCTGCTACCAGGTGCTAGGAAGAGCCCTCACCAGGGAAGGCCTCCTTGCACCTGCAGCCAGTAACTAAGAAAAGTCCCCACCAAAGCTAACTTTCTCACGTCTGCCACCAGGCATTATGAAAAGCCCCCACTGGGGCTGACCTTCTCGTGACAGCTGCCAGGCACTAGGAAAGGCTGCCACTAAGGCCGGATCTCTTGTGCCCATGGCCTCTGGCTTTCCTGCAGACCTATCGCTGCCTGTGACCTCACAACCCAGGCAGTCATGTCACATCTGCTCCCTGTCCTCACTGGGGCAGACCCAAGTGCCCCAGGGAAGCCTCAGGAGCAGACTCCTGTGGGTGGCCCACATGCAGAGGTGAGGATAAAACCACAGCTGAGTCTCAGGGGCAGGAGAACTAAGAACAGGAACAAAAATCTTTTATGCAGCTGCACAAAGGGCAAAAATCCCCGCGATGGTGATTAAATCCCGCATCTATGGAATATCTGAATGGAAAATGAGTGTTCCCAAAACAGAAACTGGTCAACCTCTAGTGGCTTTGGACTTTGGGGACTAGTACACACTGGATTTTGGACAGGTCAGAGTCTGAGCTGCCCTCACATTGCCCACAGAGGAATCAGAAACCTACCTAGAGCTTTTGGAGGGACTCCTGAGGAGGAGGAAGTTGGCTGTGACTCACAGCAGGGGCAAGGACACTGACAGCTGAGACTCCAGGAAAATAAAATTATTACTATTTTTTTAATGTTTTCTTTTATTCTATTCCTGTTTTTTAGTATTATTTGTTTGTATTATTTTTATTTGGTTTTGTTAAATTTTTAATATTTTTTATGTTTCTATTTTTACATTACTTTTGTGTTCTGTGTTTTTACCTTGTCGTTTTTCCTTTGTTATATTTTGTTTATATATATTTTTTGACTGTTCTATTTGACCTTATCCTTTTTTATCTCTTTCTAATCATTTTTGTGTGTTTGTTTTCTCTTCTTTTTTCCTTAAGTTTTCAGTCTGCTTTTGTCTTTTTTTTAACGTTTTTATTGCAGTATAATTGCTTTACAATGGTGTGTTAGTTTCTGCTTTATAACAAAGTGAATCAGTTAAACATATACATATATCCCCATATATCTTCCCTCTTCTGTCTCCCTCCCTCCCAGACACCCTTCTAGCTGGTCACAAAGCACCAAGCTGATCTCCCTGTGTTATGCGACTGCTTCCCACTAGCTACCAATTTTACATTTGGTAGTGTATATATGTCCATATATACACTACCACTCTTTCACTTTGTCCCAGCTTACCCTTCCTCCTCCCCATGTCCTCAAGGTCATTCTCTAGTAGATCTGCATCATTATTCCCGTCTAGCCACTATGTTCTTCATGACTGTTTTCTTTTTTTTTAGCATAAGGTATTCATTTTTCTCTTTCTGACTTACTTCACTCTGTATGACAGACTCTAGGACCATCCACCTAACTACAACTAACTCAGTTTTCTTCATTTGTATGGCTGAGTAATATTCCCTTGTATACATGTGCCACATCTTCTTTATCCATTCATCTGTTGATGTACAGTTACGTTGCTTCCATGTCCTGGCTAATGTAAATAGAGCTGCAATGAATATTCTGGTACATGACTCTTCTTGAATTATGGCTTTCTCAGGATATATGTCAAGTAGTGAGATTGCTGGGTCATATGGTGGTTCCATTTTTAGTCTTTTAAGGAGCCTCCATACTGTTCTCCATAGTGGCTGTGTCAATTTACATTCTCACCAACAGTGTATGAGGGTTCCCTTTTCTCCACACCCTCTCCAGCATTTATTGTTTGTAGATTTTTGGATAATGGCCATTCTGACAGGTGTGAGGTGATATCGCATTGTAGTTTTGATTTGCATTTTTCTACTGATTAATGATGTTGAGCATTCTTTCATGTGTTTTTTGGCAATCTATATATCTTCTATGAAGAAATATCTATTTAGGGCTTCTGCCCATTTTTGGATTGTTTTTTTTTTTTTTTGATATTGAGCTGCATGACCTGCTTGTAAATTTTGGAGATTAGTCCTTTGTCAGGTGCTTCATTTGCAAATATTTTCTCCCATTCTGAGGGTTGTGTTTTCATCTTGTTTATGGTTTCCTTTGCTGTGCAAAAGTGTTTACATTCCATTAGGTACCATTTGTTTATTTTTTATTTTATTTCCATTTCTATAGGAGGTGGGTCAAAAAGAATCTTGCTGTGATTTATGTCATAGAGTGTTCTGCTTATGTTTTCTTCTAAGAGTTTGATAGTGTCTGGCCTTACATTTAGGTCTTTAATCCATTTTCAGTTTATTTTTGTGTATGGTGTTAGAGAGTGTTCTAATTTCATTCTTTTACATGTAGCTGTCCAGTTTTCCCAGCACCACTTATTGAAGAGGCTGTCTTTTCTACATTGTATATTCTTGCCTCCTTTATCAAAGATAAGGTGACGATATGTGCATGGGTTTATCTCTGGGCATTCTATCCTGTTCCATTGATCTATATTTTTGGGTTTGTGCCAGTACCATAATGTTTTTATTACAGAAGGTTTGTAGTATAATCTCACCTCAGGGAGCCTGCTTCCTCCAGCTCCATTTTTCTTTCTCAAGACTGCTTTGGTTATACAGGGTCTTTTGTGTTTCCATACATTTTGTGAAATTTATTGTTCTAGTTCTGTGACAAAAGCCAGTGTAGTCTAATAGGGATTGCATTGAATCTGTAGATTGCTTTGGATAGCAGAGACATTTTCACAATGTTGATTCTTCCAATCCAAGAACATGGTATATCTCTCCATCTATTTGTATCATCTTTAATTTCTTTCATCATTGTCTTATAATTTTCTGCATAGAGGTCTTTTGTTTCCTTAGGTAGGTTTATTCCTAGGTATTTTATTCTTTTCATTGCACTGGTAAATGGGAGTGTTTTCTTAATTTCACTTTCAGATTTTTCATAATTAGTGTATCAGAATGTAAGAGCTTTCTGTTCATTAATAATTGTATCCTGCTACTTTGCCAAATTCACTGATTAGCTCTATTAGTTTTTTGGTAGCATCTTTAGGATTCTCTGTGTATAGTATCATGTCATCTGCACACAGTGACAGATTTACTTCTTCTTTTCTGATTTGGATTCCTTTTATTTCTTTTTCTTATCTGATTGCTGTGGCTAAAACTTCCATAACTATGTTGAATAATAGTGGTGAGAGTGGGCAACCTTGTCTTGCTCCTCATCTTAGCAGAAAAGTTTTCAGTTATTCACCATTGAGGACGATATTGTCTGTAGGTTTGTAACATATCGCCTTTATTATGTTGAGGTCATTTCATTCTATGCCTACTTTCTGGAGGGTTCTTATCATGATGGGTATTGAATTTTGTCAAAAGATTTTTCTGCATCTATTGAGATAATCATATGTTTTTTTCTCCTTCAGTTTGTTAATATGATGTATCACACTGATTGATTTGGGTATATGGAAGAATCCTTGCATTCCTGGGATAAACCCCACTTGACCATGGTGTTTGGTTGTGCTGAATTTTCTTTTGCTTTTGCTTTTCTGTAAAGGTTTTAATTTCTCCATCAAATTTGAAAGACATCCTTGCTGGATAGAGTAATCTTTTTTGTAGGTTTTTCCCTTTCATCACTTTAAATATGTCCTGCCACTCCCTTCTGGCTTGCAGATTTTCTGGTGAAAGATCAGCTGTTAACCTTATGGGGATTCCCTTGTATGTTATTTGTTATTTTTCCCTTGCTGCTTTTAATATTTTTTCTTTGTATTTAATTTTTGATAGTTTGATTAATACATGTCTTGGCGTGTTTCTCCTTGAATTTATCCTGTATGGGACTCTCTGTGCTTCTTGGACTTGATTAACTGTTTCCTTACCCATATTAGGGGAGTTTTCAACTATAATCTCTTCAAATATTTTCTCAGTCCCTTTGTTTTTCTCTTCTTCTTCTGGGACCCCTATAATTTGAATGTTGGTGTGTTTAATATTGTTCCAGAAGTGCCTGAAACTGTGCTCAATTCTTTTCATTCTTTATTCTTCACTGCAGTAGTTATTTCTACTATTTTATCTTCCAGGTCATTTATCCGTCCTTCTGCCTTAGTTACTCTGCTATTGATCCCTTCTAGAGAATTTTTAATTTTATTTATTGTGGTGTTCATGGTTGTTTTTTTGCTCTTTAGCTTTTCTAGGTCCTTGTTAAACATTTCTTGCTTTTTCTCCATTTTATTTCCAAGATTTTGGATCATCTTTAGTATCATTATTCTGAATTATTTTTCAGGTAGGCTGCTTAATTCCCCTTCATTTGTTAGGTCTGGTTTGTTTTTACCTTTCTGCTTCTTCTGCTGTGTGTTTCTCTGTCTTCTCATTTTACTTAACTTACTGGGCTTGGCATCTCCTTTTCTCAGGCTCAGGTTCATAGTTCCCGTTTTTTATGGTGTCAGCTCCCAGTGGCTAATGTTGGTTCAGTGGGTTGTGTATGCTTCCTGGTGGAGGGGACTAGTGCCTGTGTACTGGTGGATGAGGCTATATCTTGTCTTTCTGGTGGGCATTTCCACGTCTGGTCGTGTGTTTTGGTGTCTCTGTGACCCTATTATGATTTTAGGCAACCTCTTTGCTAATGGCTGGAGATGTGTTCGTGTATTGCTAGTTTTTTTGGCATAGGGTGGCCAGAACTGTAACTTGCTGGTCGTTCAGTGGAGCTGGGTCTTGTCATTGAGATAGAGATCTCTGGGAGATTTTCACAATTTGATTTTACATGGAGCTGGGAGGTCTCTGGTGGACCAATGTCCTGAACTTGGCTCTCCCACCTCAGAGCCACAGCCCTGACGCCTGGCTGGAGCACCAGGAACCTGTCATCCATGCAGCTCAGAATAAAAGGAGTAAAAATGAGGAAAGAAAGAAAAAGATAAAATAAAATATGATAAAATAAAAAAGTTATTAAAACAAAAAATAATTATTAAAAAAAATTTAAAGTAATTAAAAAGAAAGAAGAGAACAACCCAAAAAACAAATCCACCAATGATAACAAGCACTGAAAACTATATTAATAAAAAGAACAACAAGAAAAAAACATGGAGAGACAGAACCCTAGGACAAATGGTAAAAGCAAAGCTATACAGACAAAATCACACACAGAACTATGCACATACACACTCACAAGAAGAGAAAAAGGGAAAAAAATATATCATTGCTCCCAAAGTCCACCTCCTCAATTTGGGATGATTCATTGTCTAATCTTGTATCTCACAGATGCAGGGTACATCAAGTTGACTGTGGTGATTTAATCCGCTGCACCTGAGGCTGCTGGGAGAGATTTCCCTTTCTCTTCTTTCTTTGCACAGCTCCTGGAATTCAGCTTTGGATTTGACCCTGCCTCTGCATGTAGGTCTCCTGAGGGCATATGTTCTTTGCTTAGACAAGGGGGTTAAAAAAGCAGCTGTTTCAGGGGCTCTGGCTCACACATGCTGGAGGGACAGAGGGGTACAGAGTGTGGGGTGAGCCTTCAGCAGTGGCAGAGGCCAGCGTGATGTTTGAACTGCCTGAGGCATGCCATGTGTTCTCCTGTGGAAGTTGTCCCTGGATCATGGGACCCTGGCAATGGTGGGCTGCACAGGCTCCTGGGAGGGGAGGTGTGGATAATGACCTGTGCTTGCACACAGGCTTCTTGTTGGTTGTATCAGCAGCCTTAGCATCTGATGCCCATCTCTGGGGACCATGCTGATAGCCGTGGCTCACTCCCATCTCTGGAGTTCCTTTAAGCCATGCTCTTAATCCCCTCTCCTCGAGCACCAGGAAACAATGAGGCAAGAAAAATCTCTTGCCTCTTCAGCAGTTCTAGACATTTTCCCAGCTAGCCATGGTGCACTAGCCCTCTTCAGGCTGTGTTCATGCAGCCAACCCCAGTCCTCTCCCTGGGATCCAACAGAAGCTGAAACCTCAGCTCTCAGCCCCCACCCATCCCTGTGGGTGAGCAGACAAGTCTTTCGGGCTGGTGAGTGCTGGTCAGCACTGATCCTCTGTGTGGTAATCTCTCCATTTTGCCATCTGAACCCCTGTTGCTGTGCTCTCCTCCATGGCTCCGAATCTTCCTCCCTCCATCACCCACAGTCTTCTTCTGCCTGCAAAGGGTCTTCCTAGTGTGTGGAAACCTTTCCTCCTTCACAGCTCCCTCACACTGGTGCAGGTCCCATCCCTATTCTTTTGTCTCTATTTTTGCTTTTCTCTTTTTCCCTACCCAGGTATGTGGGGAGTTTCTTGCCTTTTGGGAGGCATGAGGTCTTCTGCCAGTGTTCAGTAGGTGTTATGTAGGCATTGTTCTACATGTAGATGTATTTCTGATGTATTTGTGAGGAGGAAGGTGGTCTCCATGTCCTACTCTTCCATCATTTTGAAGCTCCTACTGTTTTTTTTTATTTCTATTACTTTTGTGTTTAATTGTTTTATTTTATTTTTGGTTGTTTTTTAGGCTGGTTATTTTCTTGTTTTTTGTTTTCTATTTTTATTTTTCTTTCTTATTTTATATGCCTGTTTCCTTGGGGTATTTTATTTTATTTTATTTTTTTTGCTGTTGCCATTTGGCTGGGGTTTTGTTTTTCTGTTCATTTGTTTGTTTGTTTGTTTTTAATTGTTGCTGCTGCAGTTTGCTCATCTTTCTGCTTGTCTTGAGTTTTGTATAACTGTATGTTTTCATTTGTTTTTTTTCCACCCATCATTTTCTTTTATCTTTCCCTTTTTTTCCCATTTTTTGGCCGAGCTGTGTGGCTTGCAGGGTCTTGGTTCCCAGGCCGGGGGTCAGACTGAGCCTTTGGTTTGGGAGTAATGAGCCCAGGACACTGGAACACCAGCGAATTCCTGGCCCCAGAGACTATTAATGGTCAAGAGCTCTCCTGGAGGTCTCCATTTTAACTCCAAGACCCGGCTCTACACAACTGCCTGTAGGCTCCAGTGTTGAAAGCCCAATGCCAAACAACAAGCAAAACAGGAACACAAACCCACCCATCAGCAGGCAGGCTGCCTAAAGTCATACTAAGCCCACAGATTCCCCAAAACACACCACCTGACACAGCCCTGCCCATCAGAGGGAAAATATCCAGCACCATCCACCAGAATGCAGGCACCAGTCCCTCTCACCAGGAATCCTACACAAGCCACGGGACCAACCTCACCCACTGGGAGCAGACACAAGAAGCAAGAGGAGCTATGACACTGCAGACTGTGGAAAGGAGACCTCAAACCTAGTAAGCTAGATAGAAAGAGAAGACAGAGAAATACGTTGCAGATGAAGGAGCAAGGTAAAACTCATAAGACCAAATAAATAAAGATAAAATAGACAATGTACCTGAAAAAGAATTCAGAGTAATGGTAGTAAGGATGATCCAAAATCCCAGAAATAGAATGGAGAAAATAAAAGAAACGTGTAACAAGGATGTAGAAGAACTATAGAAAAAACAGTAATAAAAAACACAATAGCTGTATGAAAAATACACTAGAAGCAATTAATAGCAGAATAACTGAGACAGAAGAACGGGTAAGTGAGCTGGAAAGTAGAAAGGTAGAAATAACTCTCACAGAGAAGAATAAATAAAAAAGAATGAAAAGAATTGAGGACAGTCTCAGAGAGCCCTGGAACAACGTTAAACACATGGACATTCAAATTATAGGGGTCTCAGAAGGAGAAGAGAAAAAGAAAGGTGCTGAGAAAAGATTTAAAGAGATTATAGTGGAAAATTACCTAACATGGGTAAAGAAATTGTCAGTCAAGTCCAGGAAGCACAGAGTCCCATATAGAATAAACCTAAGGAAAAACATGCAGAGACATATATTAATCAAACTATCAAAAATTAACTACAAATAAAAAATATTAAAACAGCAAGGGAAAAGCAACAAATAACATACAATGCAATCCCATTAAGGTTATCAGCTTATCTTTCAACAGAAACTCTACAGGCAAGAAGGGAGTGGCAGGATAAATGTAAAGTGATGAAAGTAAAAAAACTACAACCAAGGTTACTCTACCCCGCAAGGCTCTCATTCAGATTTCACGGAGAAGTAAAACCCTTTACAGACAACCAAAGCTAAGAGAATTCAACACCACCAAACCAGCTTTGCAACAAATGCTAAAAGAACCTCTGTAGGCAGGAAACACAAGGGAAGAGACTTAGAAACACAAACCAAAACAATTAAGAAAATGGTAATAGGAACCTACATATTGATAATTACCTTGAATGTAACTGGATAAATGTTCCAACTAAAAGATAGAGAATAGTTGAATGGATAAAAAACAAGACCCATATACATGTTGTCTACAAGAGACCCGCTTCAGACCTAGGGACACATAGAGATTGAAAGTGAGAGGATAGAATAAGATATTCCATGCAAATGGAAATCAAAAGAGAACTGGAGTAGCAATACTCATATCAGACAAAGTAGGCTTTAAAATAAAGTCTGTCACAAGAGACAAAGAGGGACACTCCATAATGATCAAGAGATCAATCCAAGAAGAAGATATAACAATTAAAAATACTTATGTACCCAACATAGGAGCACCTCAATACATAAGGCAAATGCTAAGAACCATAAAAGGGGAAATCAACAATAATGGAATAATAGTGGGGGAATTTAGCACTCCACTTACACCAATGGATAGATCATCCAGAACAAAAATTATTAAGGAAACACAAGCCTTAAAAGACACATTAGACCAGAAAGACTTAATTCATATTTATAGGACATTCCATCTGTAGGCAGCAGAATACACTTTCTTCTCAAATGCACATGGAATATTCTCCAGGTTAGATCACACCTTGGGTCACAAATCAAGCCTCAGTAAATTTAAGAAAATTGAAATCATATCATGCATCTTTTCTGACCACAATGTTATGAGACTAGATATCAATTATGGGGAAAAAAACTCTAAAAAATACAAAGAAATGGAGGCTAAACAATATGCTACTAAATAATCAAGAGATCACTGAAGAGATCAAAAATGAAATTTAAAAATACCTAGAAAAAATGACAATGAAAACCCAATGACCACAAAACGAGGGGTTACAGCAAAAGCAGTTCTAAAAGGGAAGTTTATAGCAATAAAACCCTACCTCAAGAAACAAGAAAAATGTCAAATAAACAACCTAACCTTACACCTAAAGCAACTAGAGAAAGAAGAACAAACAAAACCAACAGTTACTAGAAAAAAAGTAATCATAAAATTCAGAGCAGAAATAAATGAAATAGAAATGAAAAAAAGAAAAGAAAATATCAGTGAAACTAAAATCTTGTTATTTCAGAAGATAAACAAAATTTATAAACCTTTAGCCAGACACATCCGAAAAAAATAGGAAGAGGACTCAAATCAATAAAATTAGTAATGAAAAGAGAGAAGTTACAACTGACACAGCAGAAATACAAAGGACCATAAGAGATTACTACAAGCAACTATATTCCAATAAAACGGACAACCTGAAAGAAATTGAAAAATTCTTAGAAAAGTACAAGCTTCCAACATTGAACTAGGAAGAAGTAGAAAATATGAACAGAACAATCACAAGTAATGAAATTGAAACTGTGATTAAAAATCTTCCAACAAACAAAAGTCCAGGATCATATGGATTCACATGTGAATTCTATCAAACATTCAGAGAAGAGCTAACACCTATACTTCTCAAGTTCTTCCAAAAATTGCAGAGGGAGGAACACCCCCAACCTCATTCTATGAGGCCACTATCACCCTGATACCAAAACCAGACAAAGATATCTCAAAAAAGAAATTCACAGGCCAATATCTCGGATGAACATAGATGCAAAAATCCTCAACAAAATACTAGCAAACTGAATCCAACAACACATTGAAAGGATCATACACCATGATCAAGTGGGATTTATACCAGGGATGCAAGGATCATTCAATATATACAAATCCATCAATATGATACACCATATTAACAAATTAAAGAATAAAATACATATGATCATCTCCATAGATACAGAAAAAGCTTTCAATAAATTTCCACAAGGATTTATGATAAAAACTCTCCAGAAAGTGGGCATAGAGGGAACCTACCTCAACATAATAAAGGCCATGTCTGAAAAACCCACAGCAAACATCATTATCAATGCAAAAAACTAAAAGCATTTCTTTTAAGATCAGGGACAAGACAAGGGTGGCCACTCTCACCATTATTATTCAACATAATTTTGGAAGTCCTAGCCATGGCAATCAGATAAGAAAAATAAATAAAAGGAATCCAAATTGGTAAAGAAGTATTAAAACTGTAACTGTTAGAATATCACATGATACTATACATAGAAAATCCTAATGATGCCACCAGAAAACTACAAGAGCTAAACAAAGATTATAGTAAATTGCAGGTTACAAAATTAATACACAGAAATCTCTTGCATTCCTATACACTAACAACAAATGTTCAGAAAGAAAAATTCAGGAATCAATGTCATTAACCATTGCAACAAAAAGAATAAAATACCTAGGAAAAATCCTATATAATGAGGTAAAAGGCCTGTATGAAAAAACTATAAGATACTGATAAAAGAAATCAAAGACAACACAAACAGATGCAGAGATATAACATGTTCTTGAATTGGAAGAATCAATATTGTGAAAATGACCATACTACCCAAAGCAATCTACAGACTCAATGCAATCCCTATCAAATTATCAATGATTTTTTTCACAGAACTAGAACAAAATATTTTACAATCAGTATGGAAGAACAGAAGACCTAGAATCGCAAAAGCAACCTTGAGAAAAATAAACCAGAAGAGCTGGAGGAATCAGGCTCCCTGACTTCAGACTATAATACAAAGCTGCAGTAATCAAGACAGTATGGTACTGGCACAAAAACAGAAATATAGATCAATGGAACAGGATAGAAAGCCCAGACATAAACCTACACACCTATGGTCACCTAATCTATAACCAAGGAAGCCAGAATTTACAATTGAGCAGAGACAGCCTCTTCAATAAGTGGTGCTGGGAAAACTGGACAGCTACATGTAAAAGGATGAAATTAGAATGCTCCCTAAAACAATACACAAAAATAAACTCAAAATGGATTAAAGACCTAAATGTAAGGCCAGACACTATAAAACTCTTAGAGGCAGAACACTCTTTGACATAATTCTCAGCAAGATCTTTTTTGACCCACCTCCTAGAGTAATGAGAATAAAAACAAAAATTAAAAATGGGACCTAATCGAACGTAAACGCTTTTGCACAGCAAAGGAAACCATAAACAAGATGAAAACACAATCCTCAGAATGGGAGAAAATATCTGCAAATGAAGCAACTGACAAAGGATTAATCTCCAAAATATAGAAACAGCCCATGCTGCTCAATTTCAAAAAAACAAACAACCCAATCAAAAAATGGATGGAAGACCTAGACATTTCTCCAAAGAAGACATACAGATGGTCAACAAATTCATAAAAAGATGCTCAATGTCACTAATTAGTAGAGAAATGCAAGTCAAAACTGCAATGAGGTGTCACCTCACTCTGGTCAGAATGGCCATCATCACAAAATCTACAAACAATAAATGCTGAAGAGGGTGTAGAGAAAAGGGAACCCTCTTGAACTGTTGGTGGAAATGTAAATTGATAGAGCCACTGTGGAGAACAATATGGAGGTTCCTTAAAAAAACTAAAAATAGAACTACTATGTGACCCAGCAATCCCACTACTGGGCATATACCCATAGAAAACCATAATTCAAAAATACACATGCATCCCAATGTTCATTGCAGCACTATTTACAATAGCCAGGACATGGAATCAACCTAAGTACCCATCAACAGAGGAATGGATAAAGAAGATGTTGTCCATATATACAAAGGAATATTCCTCAACCATAAAAGGGAAGAAAATTGGGTCATTTGTAGAGATGTGGATGGGCCTAGAGACTGTCATATAGAGTGAAGTAAGTCAGAAAGAGAGAAACAAATATTGTATATTAATGCATATGTGTGGAATTTGAAAAAAATTTGGTATAGACCATCTTATTTACAAAGCATAAATAGAGACACAAATATAGAGAACAAATGTATGGATACCAAGGGGGAAAGGGGGTGTGGGATAAATGGAGAGATTGGGATTGACATATAAACACTATTGATACTATGTATAGAATAGATAGCTAGTGAGACCCTACTGTTTAGCACAGGGAACTCTAGTCATTGCTCTGTGTTGACCCAAATGGGAAGGAAATCCAAGAAAAGGGGATAGATGTATACATATACCTGTTTCACTTTGCTGTACAGTAGAAACTAACACAACATTGTAAGGCAAATATATATACTCCAATAAAATTTTTATAAATAAATAAAACCTTTTTTCTTGACCCAAAGTTATTAGGAATTTATCCATGTTTCCCTCTAGGAGTCTTATAGTTTTAGCTTTTATGTTTATGTCTATGATACATTTTGAGTTACTTTTTGTATGTGTTGTAAAGGTCAAATTCATTTCTAGTATGTGGACATATAAATTCTGCTATTAATTATTGAAAATATATTTTTTTCATATTGGTTTTCCTTGAAGCCTTTGTCAACATCAATGGGCTCATCAATATGTGAGCTATTCATAGATTCTCTATTCTGTTATCTTTATTATATGTCCATCACAGGGCCGATTTTCAAGTCTTCTGTGTAGCTGGGCTAGTGGGGATGAACATAGAGCAAGTTAAAATGCCACATATCTCACTGTTCTTATCAGGATTAAGCCAGTTTTCTTGAGTAAATATTTCATGGATTGTTAAGTCTTTGGTTAGTATCCAGAATTCTAAAAATGTTGACTCATACATTTTGCCAGTGTTATTTTTTTTTTATGGAGAGGGTTTTCAGAGGTCCTTAATTTGCTGTTCCCTGTGCTGTCCACTGGAGCCTTTTTTTTAAATGCCCCCACCCCGCATTCTTATCTCCACTTACCTAATCTATCACCAAATCCTGATGACTATTTGTTCATAGTATTTCTTGTATTACTTTAATTTTCTCTACATCTTCTATCAAAACTCTAATTCAAGTAATCAGAATCTCTGGCCTGGAAGACAGCAGTGTACTCTTATTGCTTGCCCCCACAATCCTTCTGTGTGCCCTCCCCAGTCCATCCTACCACTGTGGCCAGAAAAAGTATTTTAATGCCAAGTCCCTGTTTAATACCTGTTCATTGTTTCCCATTACATCTAGGAATACAATATAAAATCCTTAATATGACCTACACAAGGTGCTTAAGGATCTGGCTGTAACCTACTTCTCTGACCTTATCTAAAACTACTGTTCATCTTCATGCTCTGCCCTTCAGTCATATTAATAATCTTTCAATTTCCAGAATATGCCAGATGCTTTTCCACCTTTGTACCTTTATTTATGCCAAATGTCTACAGCATACTTTCTCTCACTGTTTGGCTGGATAAATCTTACTTATTTTTACTAGTTTCAGTTTACATATCACATCTTCATAAGAGACCTCATACGAGCTTTCAAACAAAATCAGGCGTCCACTATTATTCTTTCTCTTTCCCATAATAACCTTCAGGGATATTTTTTGAGTTTATAATAGCTCAGAACATAATATTAATGTTAAAGAATTAACTCAATATCTCCTCTAGAAATTCATCCAAACTGGCCACAAAGAATGCAATTTGCACACACCTATATCCAGGGTAAGGTACTGTAGCACACCTATATAGGTTGCACTTTAATAATAATACAGAACAAGTTTTGAGAATTTTAGAAATCATGTAACATAATGTACTGTTACTTCCAATAGTTTCTGGTATTTTAATTGTTTTTTATTCCTGGGCTTTTATTTGAGTCCAATACATAAAGCGTAGGGATGGAAAGGAAGAGATTGGATAGGCTGGATAGTATTCTTAAGTGTTTATGTTTTTATGTGTTTTTTTATAAGGAATCTGAACTTGAAAAGTCATGACAATCTGCATGGATATTACTCCAGCAACCCACCATTCAAATTAGTTGACTTTGGTACGTTTTAGTATTAGTCAATCCAGCATGATTTTACTATTAATAGCAACATTCCATAAATTCTTGATTAAATTTCAGAGAGAAAAATGTTAGTCACTTAGGATTATTTTGTGTTCTTTGATTCAGATAACAGTTACTTTTTACTAGACGTTTCATATCAAATTACTGGATATTAACCTCTAAGACACGAAAAACAGCAGGAAATTAAAATGTTGAATAAAGAAACACTTTTTCATGCATTGAGGTTTACTGAAAGCTGTGTTACAAGTAGTGGTTTGTGGTTATGGCATTCTTTAAAGCACCCATATTTAAACTTCCCTTGATCAGAAATGTGAGAAGTCTTTATATTTGAGTGGCATCAATGGATAATGTTAAATATATTTATCTTTTTCTTCCTTTCTTTCTATCTATCTATCTATCTATCATCTGTCTATTTATATAGATTGAAAGGTCTATAATATTTGTATAATTCTGCCAAGAACTAAAAATGAAGTAATTCATCTGAGTCCTAATCTGCCAGAATGTGAGTCTTCAGAGAAAAAGGAACTCCACAAACATTGAGGATAAGCTAGTCTTAAAAGGCAGAATCTCAAGAGATATCAGGATATAAAAGTGTAGTCCCTTTAATTGATTTGTAAGTTAACAGAAGCCCAACACTAAATGGTATGAAAGGTCAAAGAGAGATATATACTTCTTTGTGTTTAACACTTAATTTTCAGATGACAACTAAATATATACATCATTGTACCTAATTAAATTAAAAGTAATATAGAATGCTTTATAGGGCCAAATTCTTCCCCCAAGTACCACTTGTGATTACTGAAGAATGAATTTTGGCTCATTGTTTTCAAATGGCAATATTTAAATCAATTTTTGTACCATAGGTGAAATCTTAAACAATTTTAAAAAATTATAAAAATTTTATTAATCTCATTTATTTTAGATTTGCAAAATAGAATGATACATTCCAAGGGGCATGGAAGAAAGAATTCACACTCTTACAAACACACCCTAGCTCTTCCAGCCTGAACTTTACATGTAAAACAGGAACACAAATAGAGATATATTGCCATTCAACCGACACTTATTTTCAGTGCCAATCTGAATATTTCTCATATAAGTGGTTTGGAGGACTGTCATATCACCACCGAAAAATATTCAGAAAATGTGTATGGCTTTCAAAAGCCCTGTGATCAGTGAAATTTAAGTCGGGTTCTTCTTTCGTTACCAGCTTCCTTTCATTTCATATATTGCTGCATAAACCCAAGAAAAACTTCCCTCAGGTTTGTACTGGTCCAAGAATGACAATTATTAATGCTGAATGCAAATCATTCACTAATTATATACCACAAAAATTGAGCAAGAATCTGCTAGATGAGGAAGCTACTCCAAGGATACTCAGGGGGCACATTGGGCTACTAGGGAAGTATTTAGAACAATGTAGAATCAAGCTAATAAAAAGGTGATGTGTGAAAAGATATTTCAATGGCTAGCATCTGGCTTCCAAATGTGTTAATCCTCCTTACATATTTATGAAAGAAATGAGTAGAAAGCAGTGCTTCCCTACTTTGTGAGCTGAAAAGCAGATGCACAGAGACAATAGAAGATTGTCTCCCCATGACTTAGTGACAAATGCAGGGGTAGAATTCATGCCATTTATTTCTCAATCTGAACCTCTGTGGCTAGGCTGAGTAACTTGGGAATAATGAAGGAATCTGAGAGCACCTGATTTACTCTAGTGACAATATTCACATTAAAACATTTTGGATGCAATTTATAGCCTCTGACTGGGCTATGAAATGAAAAGGAACAAGAGTTGAAAAGGATCATAACCTGAATCCTGCTGATCATGATGACATTGGTTTATATTATTTATTTTTCTTTCTCCCTGGTGTGCATACTTGGGTGAACCCTGGAAGAGCTCCAGCTAATGTACAATAGAGCAGTTGCGGTACACGGGCCTCTCACTACTGTGGCCTCTTCCGTTGCAGAGCACAGGCTCCGGACGCACAGGCTCAGCGGCCATGGCCCATGGGCCCATCTGCTCCGCGGCATGTGGGATCCTCCCAGGCCGGGGCACGAACCCGTGTCCTCTGCATCGGCAGGCAGACTCTCAACCACTGCGCCACCAGGGAAGCCCCGAACAGTCTATTTGAAGAGCAATATGAGCCATAGGGATAAGAGCACTGTACTGTATTTACTCCATTAAATTTAACACAACTCACAGACTGTTATGGAGGAATTCCTGTGTTCACAGCACAGTACTAGATATTGAGGTAGGTACGATGATCAGTGAAAAATGGCCCTTGATCCTACAGGAATACTGACTTCTGTGTAAGTTAAAGATTTGGGATCATCTTAGAATAATGCTTTTCTGATATTTATCTCACTCTGGCTCTTGTCTTCAAGCAGAAATATTCAGTGAATGATTTCAGTCATCTATCCATATATTCATTCACTCTAAATCATTTCTGTAGCACCCATCGTGTTCCAGGGTCTCAGTGATGTGCTGGGAATGAGAAGCACAGGCACTGTTCTAAAGATACTCAGTATTTAATACAATGTATTAAACTTCAGAACACATTATATACATAAACATTTGCATGTATATTTGATCAGAGAATATGCTATCCATTATATATTGACTTCTTCATAAATAAATTAACTAGATCATTCAATATGTGTGTTATTTTCTTCTTATCAGATTGAATTCTGAAGGAAAAAAATGACAGTTTAAAAATAGATACATTCTGATATTTTATTTGGAGTAAGTCCAGATAAAATCCTCATGATTGGCTTCACATGGACCACATCTAATTTTGCTCCCAAATAGCCTTATCTTTAACAATCTTTTTTATTTATTCTGACTTAGACTATAAAGGGGATAATTATTTCTCCAAAAATATAGTTAGTACACATTTGGCATAATGATATCATATTAATTCAGTAAAATCTACTTCTAAGTGTTTATAATAACCCACAGAAGAGCTTTTCTATATATATGCCACTTTGCCATATTCGAAAAGAAACAAATAATAGTTGAATAGATGTAGTGCCTTATAGTTTTCTTTAAAAACAATTTTTTACAATTTTGAAATATTTAAAAAACATAACAGTAGAATAATTAATTGAATAAGGTCCATTCAAGAAGATCATCCTCCTTGAACAATTTCTTCAGATGATCTCCTAGCTTACATGGTAAATTTCATGTATATTAAGTCGGGCTTAATCTGAATAAAAAGCTTAAATCTCAAAATAATTTCATACTGTATTCCTACAGTGAGAGATATTGCCCCGAATCAGGTTCAACAACTTAAAGTAAAAAGAGAGAATGGCCTGTATCTAATCATCCTGCTATACCCCTTCTACAACTTGATCTGCTATTTCTGTTTCCTCCAGGTTCAGGGTGGAGAGGAAAAGGAAGTGGAAAAATTGAAAAAGTATTATCTGACTAACTGTAATCTATATTTGTGATTACAGGCATACCTCATTTTATATTGAACTTCACTTTATTGTGCTTCACATAGACTTTTCTTTTTACAAACTGAAGGTTTGTGGCAACACTGTATTGGGCAAATCTATGGAACCATTTTTCCAACATCATTTGCTCACTTTGTGTCTCTGTGTCACTCACATTTTGATAATTCTTACAATATTCTAATGTGATTCATTATTATTACATTTGTTATGGTGATCTGTGGTCATTGATCTTTGGTATTACTATTGTAATTGTTTTGGGGCACAACAAAGCGTGCCCATATAAGACAGCTAACTTAACTGATAAATGTTTGTGTTCTGACTGCTCCACCAACTGGCTGTTCCACATCTCTCTCCCTACTCTCAGGCCTCCCTATTCCCTGAGACAAAAAAAAAAAATTGAAATTAGGCCATTTAATAACCCTACCATGGCCTCTAATTGTTCAAGCAAAAGGAATAATCACACATCTCTCACTTTAAATTAAAAGCTAGATATAATTAAGCTTAGTGAAGAAGGCAGGTGGAAAGCTGAGATAGACCCAAAGCCAGGCTTCCTGTGCTAAACATTTACCCAAGTTATGAAACTAAAGGAAAAATTATTGAAGAAAAGTAAAAGTGTTATTCTATGAACTCACAAATGTTAAGAAAGCAAAAAAGCCTTATTGCTGTTATAGAGAAAGTTTTCGTAGTCTGGATATAAGATCAAGCTAGCCACAGCATTCCCGTAAGCCAATTCAGAGCAAGGCCCTACCTCTCTTCAATTCTGTAAAGGTTGAGAGAAGTGAGGGAACTGAAGAAGAAAAGTTTGAAATTAGCAGAGCTTGGTGCATAAATTTGAAGGACAGAAGCCATCTCCATAGCATAAATGTGCAAGAGGAAGCAACAAGTGCTAATGTAGAAGCTTCAGCAAGTTATCTAGAAGATCTAGCTAGAACAATTAAGGAAGGTGGTTAAACTAAACAACAAATTTTCAAGGTAGTTTAAACAGCCTTATATTGAAAGAAGATGCTATCTAGGACTTCACAGACAGAGAGAAGTCAATGCCTGGCTTCAAAACTTCAAAGAACAGGATAACTGTCTTGTTAGGGGCTGATGCACCTGGTGACTAAGTTGAAGACAATGCTTATTCTGAAAACCCTAGGGCCCTTAATAATTATGCTAAATCTACTCTGCCTATGCTCTATAAATTGAACAACAAAGCCTGGACAACAGCACATCTGTTTACAACATGGTTTATTTTAAGCCCACTGTTGAAACCTACTGCTCAGAAAAAAAAAATTTCTTTCAAAATATTACTGCTCATTGACAATCCCAACTAGTCACTTAAGAGCTCTGGTGAAGATGTACAATGAGGTTAATTTTGTTTTCATGCCTGTTAACACATCCATTTGGCAGCCCATGGATCAAGGAGTAATTTCAACTTTCGAGTCTTATTACTTAAGAAATACATTTTGTAAGGCTACAACTGCCATAGATAGTGATTCCTCAATGGATCTGGGTGAAGTAAATTGAAAACCTTCTCTGGATACAATTCACCATCCTAGATGCTATTAAGAACATTCGTGATTCAAGGGAAGAAGTCAAAATATCAATATCCACATGAGTTTGGAGGAAGTTGATTCTAACTCTCATGGATAATGTTGAGGGGTTTAAGACTTCAGTGGAGGAAGTAATTGCAGATGTGGTAAAAATAGCAAGAGAACTAGAATCAGAAGTGGAACCTGAAGAAGGGACTGAATTTCTGCAATCTCATGATAAAACTTGAATGGATGTGGAGTTGCTTCTTACGGATGAGCAAAGAAAGTGTTTTCTTGAGATGGAAGCTACTCCAGAGGAAAATGCTGTGAAGACTGTTGAGTTGACAGCAAAGACTTAGAATTTTACATAAACTCGGTTGATAAAGTTGATAAAGGTGTGAGAGGACTGACTCCAACTTTGAAAGAAGTTCTATTGTGGGTTAAATGCTATCAAACAGCATTGCATTCTACAGAGAAGTCTTTTGTGAAAGGAAGAGTCAACCAATGTGGAAAACTTCATCATTGTCTTATTTTAAGAAATTGCCACAGCCACCCCAACATTCAGCAACTACAGCCCTGATCAGTCAGTAGTCACCAATATTGAGGTAAAACCCTCCACCAGCAAAAAGATTATGTCTCACTAAAGGCTCAGTTGATGGTTAGTGTATTTTTAGCAAAGTATTTTTAATTAAGTATTTTTAG
The DNA here is from genome assembly GCF_964270905.1 of Leucopleurus acutus. NCBI lineage: Eukaryota > Metazoa > Chordata > Mammalia > Artiodactyla > Delphinidae > Leucopleurus > Leucopleurus acutus. The sequence goes on from NC_139148.1 coordinate 85,873,130, forward strand.
ATACAATGCTATTTCACACCTAATATGTTACAGTATAGTGTAAACATAACTTTTATATGCACAGTGAAATCAAAACACTTGCATGTGACTTGCTTTATTGCAATACTTGCTGTATTGTAGTAGTCTGGAACCAGACCTGCAATATCTTCAAGGTATGCTTGTATTATGTTGTGATCTGGAATTGATGCTCTCTGCAGGACAGATGCCTGGACTCTGGCCTTTTGTTTATGTAGTGATTTCATTAGCGAAAACCTGTGGGAGCGTCTCATATTATTTGAAAAGGCAATTTGCTCTTTGTTTACTGCTCCTAACCCCCCTTAGATCCTGGTTCTGGCAGTAAATTCAGATCAGATCTGTCTGTTGGGTTCATTACACTGTGGCAGATAATTTTCTTGGGGTGAGATGCTGGTTAAGATAGTGTATGCCCAGCTACATTCATTAATGCACAGTCTGGCCCATGAGAGGCATGGACCACTCCTTATTCACGCCTTAACCCAGGCCCTGGCAACCAATAATTTACTTTCTGTCTCTGAATTGGCTTATTCTGGACATTTCATATAAATGGAATTGTACAATATGTGCCTTTTTGTTTCTGACTTCTTTCACTGAGCATACTGTTTACAGGGGTTATTCATATTGCAACATGTTTCAGAGCTTCATGTTTTAAATTGCTAAATAGTATTCCATTGTATTGATTCACCACATTTTGTGTACCCAGTCATCAGTTGATATTTAGCTTGCTTCTGCCTTTCGGATATTATGAAAAATGCTGCTACAGATATCAGTGTACATGTTTTTGTGTGGACCCGTGGTTTATATACATAGGAGCAGAATTGTTGGGTTGTTTAGTTAATCAGTTAAACTATTTGAGTAACCATCAATCTGTTTTCCACCATTTTGCATTCCCGTCAGCAATGTATGAGGGTTCCAATTCTACAATTTTGCCAATACTTCTTATTGTCTGTCTTTTTTATTTTAGCCATCCTAGTGGATGTGAAGTGGTATTTCATCATGTTTTAACCTGTTTCCCATTGACTAATGATACTGAACATCTTTTCATGTGCTGTTTGGCCACTTGTATATCTTCTTTAGAGAAATGCCTCCTCAAATGATTTGCCTATTATTTAAACTTGTTATATTTTTATTGTTGAGTTGTAAGTGTTCTTTATATATTCTGAATATAAATCCCTTAGACATAAAATTTGCAACTATTTTCTCTCATTCTGTGGGTTTTCTTTTCACTTTCTTGATGAGGTATTTTAAAACACAAAAGTTTTAAATTTTGATGAAGTCTAATTTATGTTTTTTCCTTTTTCATTTGTGCTTATTGTATTATATCTAAGAAACTGTTGCTTAATCTTAGGTCATGAAGATTTACTTCTGTGTTTTCTTATAAAAGTTTTAGTTTTAGTTCTTACATTTAGATGTATAATCCATCTTGAGTTCATTTTTGTATAGGATGTGAGGCATGGATCCAAGTCTGTTCTTGGTTATTCTGGATCCAATGAATTTCCAAATGTGTTTCAGAATCAGCTGGCCAATTCCTGCATAAAAGGCAGCTGAGATTTTCATGTGATTATGTTGAATCTCTACATCAATCGAGAGTATTGCCGTTCTAACAATTTGTGTTTCTGTGCATGAACACGGCGAGTTCTTAGATTTAGTTAGATTCTTAAAAGTTAGTTCAAAGATGCTTTGTAGTTTTAAGGGTACAGCACTTATACTTCTTTTATTAAATGTATTCCTAATTTTATGTTACTGTAACTTAGATTATCATAATTTCATTTTTATATTGTTCATCACTAGTGTAAAGAAAAACAATTGTTTTATATACATTAATCTTTATATATTATATATTTATACATTATGTTATAATACGTATAATATCTCTATCTCTATATCTGTATCTATCTATCTATACACACACACACACACACACACACACACACACATACACACACACAGAGGGAGGGAGGGAGAGGAAGAGAGAGAGAGAGAGATGAATGTGATTTCTTTTTCTTGCTTGCCTAATTGTTCTGGATAGGTCTGCTAGTACAGTTGGCTCTCCATATCGGTGGGTTTCGCATCCATGGATATTGAGGACTGAATGTAAGGGACTTGAGCATCTGTGGAATTTGGTATCCAGAGGGTATCCTGGAACCAATACCCTGTAGGTACTCAGGGAGGAGTGTACAATGCTGAAAAAAAGTGGCAAAAATGAATATCCTTTTTTTTGAACTAATGAAGAAAGCATTGTCATTCATCATTAACTATGATGTTAGCTGTGGGTTTTTTGTAGATGCCTTTCATAAAATTGCAGAAGTTGTCTTCTATTCCTAGTTTGTAGAATGCATTTTAATCAGGAAAATTTGTTGTATATGGTCAAATGTTTTTTCTGCTCCTATTGATATGACAAAGGGGGTTTGCCATTCATTCTATTAAATACTGTATTACATTGATTGATTTTCAAATGTGATAGCAACCTTGCATTCCTAGGGTAAATCTTACTTGGTTCCAGTGTGTAATCCTTTTTATATGTTTCTAGATATTATTTACTCATATTTTGTTGAAGATTTTTGATCTATATAAGGGATATTGATCTATAGTTTTCTTGTGATAGCTGTCAGATACTGATATCAGTAATACTGTCATCAAAGAATGAGCTGAGAGATGTTCCTCTTCTTCAGTTTTGGAAGAGTTTGTGAAAGATTTTTGTTAGTGTTTCCTTAAACATTTGATAGAACTCAGTAGTAAAATCATCTGGTCCTTCACTTTTCTTTGTGGGAGATTTTTTATTGCTAATTTAATATTTCTGTACTTATAGATCTACTCAGATTTTCTTTTTCTTCTTGAGCTAGTTTTGTTATTTTGTACGTTTCAAGGATTCTTCATATCATCTATGTTATCTAATATATTGAAATGCATTTTTTCATAGTATTTAGTTAGCATTTTGTTAATTTTTTGAAATAATCAACTTTTGTTTTATAGGTTTTCTTATTTTTTTCCTATTCTGTCCATATTTTATTTCTTCCAAATCTTTATCACTTTGCTTCACCTGCTTGATTTGTGTTTAGCTTGCTCTTTCTTCTCTAGTATTATGTTAGAAGATTAAGTTATTAATTTCAGATATTTGTTCTTTTAAAATATATTTATTTAAGCTACAAATTTTCCTTTGAGCACAGCCTCTGCTGCATCCCATACATTTTGTATATGATGTTTCTATTTCATATCTCTGAAAATGATCTCTTATTTATTTTGTGATTTCTTCTTTAAACCACTAGTTATTAAACAATGTGTTCCTAAATTTCCACAAATTTGTGAATTTCCAAAAATTCTTTGTTATTAATTTCTAGGTTGATTCCAATGTGGTTAGAGCTCATACTTTGCATTATTTCAATTCTTATAAATGTATTTAGATTTGTTTTCTGGAATAACATATAGTTAATTTTGGAGAATGTTATATGTGCATTTGACAATAACCTGTGTGTGCTTTCTGCTATTGTTGGATGGAGTGTATATAGGGGTCTGTTAGGTCTAGTTGGTTATAGGATTGTTCAAGTATTTTATTACTTTGTTGATTTTCTGCCTAGTTGTTCTAATTATTATTGAAAATGGGGTATTAAAATGTCCAAACATTCTTCATGAATGTTCTACTTGCACCTTCAATGTTGTAAGTTTGGGTTATTTTTTAAAAAATGTTTATTGGAGTACAGTTGCTTTACTATATTGTGTTAGTTTCTGCTGTACAGGAAAGTGAATCATATATATATATATATATATATATATATATATATATATATATATATATCTCCACTCTTTTTTAGATTTCCTTCCCATATAGGTCACCACAGATCATTGAGTAGGGTTCCCTGTGCTAAACAGTAGGTTTTTATTAGTTATCTATTTTATACATAGTAATGTATATATGTCAGTCTGAATCTCCCAATTCATCCCACACCTCTCTTCCCCCCTTGGTAACCATAAGTTTGTTCACTACATCTGTGACTCTATTTCTGCTTTGCAAATAAGTTCATCTGTATCATTTTTCTAGATTCCACATATATGCATTAATATGTGATATTTGTTTTTCTCTTTCTGGCTTCACTCTCTATGACAGTCTCTAGGTCCATCCACATCTCTGCAAATGACACTGGTTCTTTTTTGTCTGGTACAAAGATGTTTATAATTGTTAGGTCTTCAAGATTGATTGATTCTTTTCTGGAGGGTGTTAAATTATTCTGATGTCTGATCTACACATTCATTTATTTATTTATTCATTCTTTTTTAATTGAGATATACTTGATATATAACATTGTGTAACTTTAACATGTACAACATGTTGATTTGACAAATTTATATATTGCAGTATGACTTTGACTATAGTGTTAGCTAACACATCTAGCACATGTTCATGGTGGGAACATTTAAGATTTAGTCTCTTAGCAATTTTAAAGTATATGATACCATTTTTTGACTATAATTATTATGCTGTGCATTAGATTTCCAGAACTTATTCATCTTCTCATTGCAACTGTGTATTCTCTGACATAATTTTCTCTCTGTTGTTCAGATTGTGTAATTTCTATTGTTCTATCTTTAAGTTTACTCTTTCCTGTGTCTTCTCTAGTCTGTTGTTGAGTTGTTTTAGTTTGGTTAAAGTATTTTTCAGTTTTTTCAATATACATTTGGTTTTTCTTTATATCTCCTTTTTCTTTGCTGAGATGTGTTTCATTGTTGAGATTTACTTTGTCACTTAATTTCAGTCTTGCTCAAATACATATTGAAGCATTTTTATAACTGTTTTAAATTTGTCAGATAATTTCAATATTTGTATTATCTTTATAGTTCAAAGCATCTTTTTAATTGCTTTTCTCATTCAAGTTGTGACTGATTCTTTGTATGACAATTGAGTTTGATTGTATCCTGGATATTTTGGATATTATACCATGAAACACTTAATATAAATCCTCTGTGTTAGCAGGCATCTTCTAAAATAACACTGGCTAAGAAAGGAAAGAAGGAATGTTGTCTCTTTACTTTCAAGTGGGAGTGAAAAGTCCGGATTCCTCGTTCAGCCTTCATTGATACTTCAGGGTGGGAGGAGCACCGCATTACTCCTGGGTGGGGTTGAAGGTTCAGGCACTGTATTAGGCCTCTGATGACACTACCCTGTCTTGTTGAGGGAGAGATACTTCTTTACTGCTCTCCACATGGCCTCCATTGTCATTGCAAAGAGGTGAATCTCATTACTGCTTAACAGTGGTACATGTTATAGCTCTTCATTATGCCCCTTCTGACAACACAGTGGTGTAGAGTGGTGCCTCATTACTGCCAATCATGGTGTGGAAATCCAGGTTCTCCACATCTTCTCCACTGATGTCATGGTCCAGGTGGCGGAGGTGCCCCATTACCATCTGGCAGAGATGAAAGTTCCAGTTTACCACTAGTTCTTCTCTGACACAACCCTGGTGGATTGTATGGTGAGGGAGAGGTTTGCCTCCTTGTAGCAGGGCAAAGGTGTAATTCTAGTCCCCTTCTTTGTTTTTTCTGATTAAGTAGGGGTAACACTACTGTTTTTTGTTTGTTTGTTTTGTTTTTTCTATATTGTTTGGCTACAGTAGGATGAATGTGGTCTCAAAGTTTTCTTATTAAATTCTCCACCATGGTACTTTAGCTATTGAGAATAGACTTTTGTTGGGACTATTTTTGTCACATATATTGGTGTTCCTGGGCTGCTGCAATCTCTAGCATACAGTCTGGGTTATATGAGGTGAAAAAGAAAACCCAAGGGTATAACAATAGTCTTATCCTTTGTATTCATAGTTCCCTAGCTACTTTAACTGTTTCTCTTATCTTTTAAGAGTCTCCTCATATCTCTTTTATATATAATATCCAGGGTTTTTTATAACTGTACTTGAAGAGAGAAATAAGAAGTATGTATACTCCATCTTGTCTATAACCTGTTGGCTCAAAATATCTAATTATTTATTAAATACAAGACTAAACTCAGTCACAAGGATACAATTTTTATATAACCCATTTTTCCTTTGCTTTCCAAATATATGCACTGAAAAGTGTTGTGTGTCTGAATAGACAGATTATTTCTGGAAGAAAATCATTTTTACTATAGTATCACTTAGAAAATTGCTTGCCTGTTGCACCAAATTATTGTTAGAAAAAAATTAATGTTCCTTTAAGCATCTTAATTTACTCTTTAGAATTACGTGAGGCTGTAAGATGTTCTCATTGAATAAAAATGAAAGAAAGGTGACTAAAGGTAAATTATAAGTTCACTTGCAGGCTAACTGTTCCGTGAAACATACATTTTCTTACTGCAGGGTAATTAGGAAATGGGAAAAAAGCATGAGAAACAGTACTAGAATAAAAGTATGTGCATCCTGGAATATTTACAAAAAATCATATAATCATTCTGCTTATCATTGATGTAATTAACTCCAACATGTTTTCTCTCTCTCTCTCTCTCTCTGTCTCTCTCTCTCTCTATATATATATGTATATATATATACATATACAATATATATATGAATAATAAAAATTGTTCTATAACTGTAACTATCTAAAAAATAAAATTAATAATTTTCCAATCATAAATAATAATAGATATTTACTATAAAACATTATAATACATGGACGGGCAAACAGAAGAAAGTATTAACTCACTGCAATCCCATTTTTTTTGTGTCCATCAGACCCTTTCACATGTATACTGCACAAGGAAACTGAAATCATACTATGCATGCTATTCTTTTACTTTTGTGTGTGTGTGTGTGGTACGCGGACCTCTCACTGTTGTGGCCTCTCCCGTTGCAGAGCACAGGCTCTGGAAGCGCAGGCTCATCGGCCATGGCTCACAGGCCCAGATGCTCGGCATGGGGGATCTTCCCGGACCGGGACATGAACCTGTGTCCCCTGAATCAGCAGGTGGACTCTCAACCACTGTGCCACCAGGGAAGCCCCTTTACCTATTTTTTAACTTAACTATGAGACCAATTTTCAATAGCTATAACCATATTTACATATGTATTCCCGACAGATTGTGGATATTTTATTACTATTAATATTATTATTGAATAAATACTATGTTGTTAGGCTTTAAGGTTGTTTCTAGGTTTTCACTACCATATACTACTATACAATATTATTGAAACCATACCAAACACTCTGAACCTGATAGCTGTTGCACTAAATACTATTTGATATTTAATTAGCTTAAGCTTATTAACAAAAGTTTCCAAAACTTTCTTCATGGTTTCCTTATTTACCAGAAATTTTTATTTGTAGGATATTATCCTTTTCTTTTTCTCAATTGTCTTGAACAACGTCTATTTCATAAAGACTCTTGGATAACATTATTTCCTCTTCTAATCCTCCTGTGTTCTTTCCTTCTACCTCATGTTTATAGGTAAACCTAAATTGACTTACTCCCTAGTGGATTCATGCTAATTACTAATGAAATCCCCTCTGTATGTGTTTTACATGCATTAGTTGTTGACCAAATGTTCATTGAATAGAAATCAATCAGTCACTATTTAAGTACCAACACTATTCAAGTTGGAACAGTGAATGAAGAGGTTTACAATTTATACCCTTTCACTTTCATAGAGCTAACAGATTAATTGAAGTAGTAGTTAATAGCTAACATTGAAAAACCATTATGTTTCTAGTGTATTCGTAAGGGTTTTATATGCATTAACTATTTTAATAATCAAAACAATCTCATAAGGTAGAATCTATTATTTTCTTTGATGGATGAAGACATCAAAGCACAGAGAAAGTAATTAATATGTCTGAGATCACACATCTGGTAAGTATCACAGCTGGCATTTAAACCCATAAAAATCTAAGTTTAGAACCCATACTTCTCTCTTTATTGTATTTTAACATGATGTAAGATATGCCTACATAGAATAGTCATGCACTGTCTTGTTTTTGCTTTAAGCATATTCAGAAAGACATTTAACAAGTTTTAATATAAGATGCTGATCAAGATGGAGAAATACACTCTGGATGACAGTTCAATTATGAAGGTTTTTTTTGTTTGTTTTTAATAGTCTTTCTATCAGACTTACATAATATTCATAAATGGATTCCTATCACCAAGGAATTAGGTTTCTCAAGGTATCTTTTGGTCTCAATATTTTTTATCAGTCACAAAAAGAAGATGTAACAAGCATAGTTTTTCAATCTGTTGAAGGCACAAATCTGGAAGAAAAAATAAATATACCAGAAATCAGAAATAGCATTGCAAAGTGATTGTAAATGTTTATAATCTAAAATATATTTTATTTGGTTTTGGATTTTACTATTCAACTTGAAATGTCTAACAGATAGTTACACATTCAGATTACATCATTTGGCAGGTGTTCACTGTATGGATACACAAGAAAAATAAGGAGACGTGACATCATTGGTTATTCATTTCTTCAACAGCAACAAAATTCTCAGCAGTCACACAGGCAGGCTTCGTAAAGATGGGAATGCTATTCAAGCTACAACAGTAGTCTCCTTGTCTGAAAACAGGTCTTTGAGCCAGCAATAACCAATAAAGTCATTCTTTTAGAAATGATCCACTTAAAAATTAGAAATGAGAATCCATTGCTTTCTATATTAGAAAATGACCATACTTAATGATTCAGCTTATGCCTGTCTCTGATTTTACTTCATCTTCCACTACAGGCTAACTTCTATCTTACACTTACAATTTCTGTTTTATCCATAGTACCTGTGATCTCGTGGACTCTTTTAATGGTTGATAACATAAGATAGAACAAGGATCATGGGTAAGTAAGATCATCAGAGATGCTTACTGTAACTTAATATGGGAAATAACTCTGTTGTGCTACACAAAGATGAAATTGACTGCCTCACAAAGTAGTGAGTTCCCTATTACTGATGGTGTCAAATAATAGTTGGATGACTGACCAAATTTAAGCATGCTATAGAATTTCATGATCATCAAATAGATTGTTAGACTAGATGACTTTTAAATTCCAACCTAACCACGTGATTCTGTGACTGATTAAAAAGTCAGTAAAACATTGTATATGTTCAAAATAGGATTTGAAAACTGTGGTATTCGGTTGGTCATGGAACAGGTAGAATTTAAAACTGTCCTTGAGAGGGATAAAATTTTAGAGAAGTGGATAGTATTGTAGAAATTCATTTTATTAGAGTGCAATAATTTGACCAAAGGGAGTTCATCAGTTTACGCCAGAGTTTTGTTGATGCAAAGATACACTTTGAGAGTTGAGAATTCTTTAACTGAAATTTTAGAATTTTTACCTTTAGTACAGTAAGTGTAATTCTGCACAGAAAGATTTTTATCTTGGAAAATGGCATTCATAAGGAGTATTTAGGAATGGTCATTTATGGAGTTTAGATAAGATGGGATGGGAAGAAGGAAAGATATGGACTATACTATACATAGGAAAACCTATTAAGGAATATTAGAAGGTCCCATCTTATAAAGGACCCAAATCAGTGCTGTGACAGTAGGAATGTAATGTAAAGAATAGGTATGTGAGGAAAAATTAAGCATCATTATTTGGAAACTGATTGGTTGTGAAGGTGGACCAGGATAATACATTTTAAATCCAGGTTTATCATTGGTTTCTGGGTAATAAGAGAGGAAATAGGTCTTTGGAAAGAAACCAGCTCTGTGTTAGATGTTAGTACAAGGAGAGAGGGAAGATAAAACACAAGAGATGAGATAATTCCATCCTCCATTGACAACCAAAAATTCATTGATCATGAGATTTCTCACAAATAAATCAAAACAAGCCACAAAAGTAATTCTGAGGGAGCCAAAGACTGCCCCCATGACTTTCAGTTCCATTAAAGCAAGAAACAGGATCTATTATTATTTTTTTTATTTTTTGGCTGTGCTGAACAGCTTGCAGGATCTTAGTTCCCTGACCAGGGATTGAACCTGGACCCCTGGCAGTGAGAGCTAGGAGTCCTAACCACTGGACTGCTGGGGAATTTCAGGGTCTATTCTCTACTCAATCTCTCATAGTAATATCTGCTTGTTCTACATTATATTCCACTTGATTATATTCTGCTGGGTGGGTCTCTAGTCCCATATTTTTGACTAGTTGCTTTTAGGATTGAAGGTACAAGAATATAGTAGATCATAACTCAAACTTTAAAGTCAGACTAACTGAGTTTGAATCCAGGCTCTGCTACTTACTAGCTGTATGAGCTTGAAAAAGGTACTTTTTTATGCCTTAAATTGTTCATCTTTAAAATCAATATAATATTTGGTTCTACTTCATAGAGTTGCTTGAAAATAAAAGGATATAATTCATGTAATAAGCTTAACACAGGGCCCGGCACACAATTAGTGTTAATATTTTCATATTTCTTTTGGTTTCCCATGATACTTACCATAGTATTAAATGTATACTAGAGGATTTATAAAACCCTTTCTAATTGAATTATTATTTGAACTGAGTTATTAACAAAATTTAATTGCTTTAGACCTAATTTTTATTAATTTTTAAAGGAAGATATACCTCTTTTTCTCAAGTTTAGTATCTATTGTTACACTGATGCTTCATCTGCCCAGCAGCCAACATGTAAATATTGCAATATAGCCAGACAACTGATGAAATTGTTTCATTTTATCCAGATGCTTAGCATGATGTGAGCACATTCATAGTCTGTTGGGACAAAAGTCATGTTTTATTTCCACTGTAAAATCATATAACACAGAAGAATACATATTCAAACAAACCTTGACTATAAACTGGAATTGCATGTGTGTTCAGTTCAGTTCAGATGCAGCAAAGATAACAAGAAAAATAACTATCTTGGAGATTACACATTTTCCTTATTTAAAAAGTGCATCTATATAACAACATTTTTCTTGAAGTCTTGATAAAAAAGTAAATAATAAATGCTGTGCTGTAATAATCTCCATATATGTATGTGAATTAGTAAGAAAAGCAATATGGAAAATAATCTCATCAATAAAAATAACAAAACTGACTGAGATGGTCACATTACTATTTAGAAAACTAATGCCATTATTGTAAATCATTGCACATGCAATACTGCTACAAAAATGGCAAATAGTTGCCTCAGATTTGCACTCTCAGTGGTACTGTTTTATCGTCATCCTATCTCAATGCAATATCATATTATAATTTTAGGAATGGATAGAGTAGAAAGAATTTGAAATGACTTTAAAGGCATTTAACTTGAAAGACTCTAAAGTTTTCAATTTTAGAATCCTTCTGAAAGTCTGCTACAAACATATCCAGCAGCCTTTAATAAAAACTTTGCGATTCAAATATGCTCTACCCCAGCCACAGAAAAACAAACAAACAAACTTCTTTTGTTTCTTTAGTCTAAGTTTCCCAAAAACATTTGAAAATTCTGTTGACCCTACCGGGGAACATGGCTTTGCAAAGAATTTCTAAGCCCCAAATTTTACCTAGAACAGACTTTCAGTTCAGAGCACATTCTTCTTGATGGTCATGCACTGATTTAGACTTATAAGAAATCAGTTACAGAATCAAGGAAATGTTCTTCCATGTGCTTATAAAAAGTTGACTAATGAGTAACCCTGTTATTAAGCAGTAATCTTGGTAGTTTACTTCATACTTGAAGCATCTTCCAATATTCCTGATCTAGAAAAATGCTTTCTTTAATCCTCGCTTAGCTTCTTCTATTGTTGTTTATTCCATTTCTCTACTTTTCAAATTTCTTGTTGTTATGGTTCCTTTTCTAATTTTTTCTCTTTATGCATTAAATTTTTGGCCAAATTTCCACCCACTACTGTAGGGAAATCATTCCATGGAATCTTATCAGTTATGTTTATACAATTAAAGTAGAGTTCACATTCTATTTTAAAATGAAAACATAAGTTACGTGTATAATATACAATGGTTAAATATAACTAATATATGACAGTTATATATATATGATAGAGGGAGGACCTTAGATGGCAGAAGAGTAAGACGTGGAGATCACCTTCCTCCCCAAAACTACATCAAAAATACATCTACATGTGGAACAAATCATACAGAACACCTACTGAATGTTGGCAGAAGACCTCAGACTTCCCAAAAGTCAAGAAACACCCCACACAACTGGGTAGGGCAAAAGAAAGAAGAAAAAACAGACACAAAAGAATAGGGATGGGACCAACACCTCTGGGAGGGAGCTGTGAAGGAGGAAAGGTTTCCACACACTAGGAAGCCCTTTCACTGGTGGAAACGGGGGATGAGGGGGGAAGCTTCAGAGCCACAGAGGAGAGGACAACAGCAGGGGTGCAGAGGGAAAAGCAGAGAGATTCCCACACAGAGGATTGGTATCAACCAGCACTCACCAGCCTGAGAGGCTTGTCAGCTCACCTGCCAGGTCGGGTGGGGGCTTGGAGCTGAGGCTTGGGTTTCGGAGTTCAGATCCCAGAGAGAGGACTGGAGTTGGCTGAGTGAACACAGCCTGAAGGAGGCTAGTGCGTCAAAGCTAGCCATCAGGGAGTCTGAGAAAATGTCTGGACCTGCCTAAGAGTAAAGAGACCATTGTTTCGAGGTGCACAAAGAGAGGAGATTCAGAACAATGCCTAAACAAGCTTCAGAGAGAGGCGATAGCTGCAGCTATAAACGTAGACACCAGAGACAGGCATGAAATGCTAAGGCTGCTTCTGCAACCACCAAGAATCCTGTGTGCAAGCACAGGTCACTATCCACACATCCCCTCCCGGGAGCCTGTGCAGCCTGCCACTGCCAAGGTCCTGTGATCAAGTGACAACAACCTTGGGAGAACACACGGCATGCCTCAGGCTGTTGCAATATCAAAAAGGCCTCTGCCCCTCCAAGCTCGCCCCTCTAAGCTCACCCTGCATTCCGTACCCCTCACTCCCCCTGGCCTGAGTGAGCCAGAACCCCCTAATCAGCTGCTCCTTTAACCCCCTCCTCTCTGGGCAAAGAATAGATGCCAGAGGGGGACATGCATGCAGAAGCAGGGTTAAAACCAAAGCTGAAACCCAGGAGCTATGCAACCAAAGAAGAGAAAGGGAAATCTTTCCATGCAGCCTCAAGAGCAGTGGATTAAATCTCCACAATCAACTTGATGTACCCTGCATCTGAGGAATACCTGAATAGACAATGAATCATCCCAAAATTGAAGCTGTGGATTTTGGGAGCATATGTAGACTTGGGGTTTACTGCATGCGACTGACTAGTTTCGGACTTTTATGTTTATCTTAGTATAGTTTTTAGTGCTTGTAATCATTGGTGGATTTGTTTACTGGTTTGGTTGCTCTCTGTCTTTTTAAATTACTTTTTTATTCCAAAAATATGTATATTTTTATTTTAATAACTTTATTTTAGTTTATTTTAAAATTTCATTTCCTTTCTACTTTTTCTTCCTTTTCTTCTGAGCCGTGTGGATGAAAGGCTCTTGGTGCAGCAGCCAGGAGTCAGTGCTGTGCCTCTGAGGTGGGAGAGCCAACTTCAGGACACTAGTCCACAAGAGACCTCCCAGCTCCACATAATATCAAATGGCAAAAATCTCCCAGAGATCTCCATCTCAACACTAAGACTCAGGTCCACTCAACAACCAGAAAGCTCCAGTGCTGGACACCCAATGCCAAACAACTAGTAAGACAGGGACACAACACCACCCATTAACAGAGAGGCTGCCTAAAATAGTAATAATGTCACAGACACTCCAAAACACACCACTGGACACAGTCCTGCCCATCAGAAATAAACAAGATCCAGGCTTATCCACAAGGACACAGACACCACTCACCTCCACCAGGAAGGCTACACAACCCACTGAACTATTTATCTACTGGGGGCAGACACCAAAAACAACAGGAACTATGAACCTGTATCCTGTGAAAAAGAGACCCCAAACACAGTAAGTTAAGCAAAATGAGAAGACAGAGAAATACACAACAGATGAAGAAGCAAAGAAAAACCCCACCAGGCCAAAAAAATGAAGTGGAAATAGGCAGTGTACCTGAAAAATAATTCAGAATAATGATAGTAAAGATGATCCAAAATCTTGGAAATAGAATCGAGAAAATACAAGAAACATTTAACAAGGAACTAGAAGAATGAAAGAGCAAACTAACAACGATGAAAAACACAAAAAATGAAATTAAAAATTCTCTAGAAGGAATCTATAGCAGAATAACTGAGGCAGTAGGAGGGATAAGTGACCCAGAATATAAAATAAGGGGAAAAACTACAGCAGAGCAGGATGAGCAGAATAAAGAAAAAAGAATGAAAAGAATTGAGGACAATCTCAGAGACCTCTTGGAAAACACTAAATGCACCAGCATTTGAATTATAGGGTTCCGAGAAGAAGAAGAGAAAAAGGAAGGGACTGAGAAAATATTTGAAGAGATTATAGTTGAAAACTTGCCTAATATGGGAAAGGAAATAGTCAATCAAGTCCAGGGACCACAGAGAGTCCCATACAGGATAAATCCAAGGAGAAACAGGGAAAGACACATATTAATCAAACTATCAAAAATTGAATACAAAGAAAAAAATCTTAAAAACAGCAATGGAAAATCAACAAATAACATAAAAGAGACTCTCCATAAGGTTAATGGCAAATCTTTCAGCATTAACTCTGCAAGCCCCAAGAGAGTGACAGGACATATTTAAAGGGACAAAAGGGCAAAACCTACAACCAAGATTACTCTACCTAGCATCCTACCCAATCTGAGGGATCTCATTCAGATTCAATGGAGAAATTAAAACCTTAAGAGAAAAGCAAGAGCTAAGAGAATCCAGCACCACCAAACCAGCTTTACAACAAATGGTAAACAAACTACTGTAGGCAGGAAAAACAAGAGAATGAAAACAGCTACAAAAACAAAACAATTAAGAAATTGTTAATAGTAACATACATATCAATTCTTACCTGATATGTAAATGAACTAAATGCTCCATCCAAAAGACATACACTGGCGGAATGGATACAAAAACAAGACCCGTACATATGCTGTCCACAAGAGACCCACCTCAGACCTAGGGACAAAACATACTTCTGAAAGTGAGGGGATAGAAAAAGATATTCCATGCAAATGGAAATCAAAAGAAAGCTGGAAATTGAGCTATTTGTAATGAGGTGGATAGAACTAGAGTCTGTCATAAAGAGTGAAGTAAGTCAGAAAGAAAAAGACAAATACCGTATGCTAACACATATATATGGAATTTAAGAAGAAAAAAAATGTCATGAAGAACCCAGGGGTAAGACAGGAATAAAGACACAGACCTACTGGAGAACGGACTTGAGGATATGGGGAGGGGGAAGGGTGAGCTGTGACAGGGCGAAAGAGAGTCATGGACATATACACACTAACAAACTTAAGGTAGATAGCTAGTGGGAAGCAGCCGCATGGCACAGGGATATCGGCTCGGTGCTTTGTGACCGCCTGGAGGGGTGGGATAGGGAGGGTGGGAGGGAGGGAGACGCAAGAGGGAAGACATATGGGAACATAAGTATATGAATAACTGATTCAGTTTGTTATAAAGCAGAAACTAACACACCATTGTAAAGCAATTATGCCCCAATAAAGATGTTAAAAAAAAAAAAAAAGAAAGCTGAAGAGCTTCCCTGGAGGCGCAGTGGTTGAGAGTCCACCTGCCGATGCAGGGGACATAGGTTTGTGCCCCAGTCCGGGAAGATCCCACATGCCATGGAGCAGCTAGGCCCTTGAGCCATGGCTGCTGAGCCTGCACGTCTGGAGCCTGTGCTCCGACAGAAGAGTCCACAACAATGAGAGGCCCTCATACCACAAAAAAAAAAAAAAAAAACAAAGCTGGAGTAGCAATTCTCATATGAGACAAAATATACTGTAAACTAAAGACTATTATAAGAGACAAAAAATGATACTGCATAATGAGCAAAGGATCAATCCAAGAATAAATAACAATTGTGAATATTTAAGCACCCTACATAGGAGCACCACAATACATAAGAAAAAGGCTAATAGCCATAAAAGGGAAAATCAACAGAAACATTATAATAATAGGGGACTTTAACATCCCACTTTCACCAATGGACAGATCATCCGAAATGAAAATAAATAAGGAAACACAAGCTTTAAATGACACATTAAACAAGATGGACTTAATTGATATTTATAGGACACTCCATCCAAAAACAACAAAATACACTTTCTTCTCAAGTGCTTATGGAACATTCTACAGTATACATCATATCATGGGTCACAAGTCAAGCCTTGGTAAATTTAAGAAAATTGAAATCATTTCAAGTATCCTTTCTGACCACAACGCTATGAGACTAGGTATCAATTACAGGGAAAAAAGAACTGTAAAAACTACAAAAACATGGAAGCTAAACAATACACTACTAAATAAGCAAGAGATCACTGATGAAATCAAAGAGGAAATCAAAAATACTTAGAAACAAAAGAGAATGAAAACACGATGACCCAAAACCTATAGGATGCAGCAAAAGCAGTTCTAAGAGGGAAAATTATCACAATAAAATCCTACCTCAGGAAACGAGACAAATCTCAAATAAACAATCTAACATTACACCTAAAGCAATTGGAGAAAGAAGAACAAAAAAACCCAGAAGTTAGCAGAAGGAAAGAAATCATAAAGTTCAGATAAGAAATAAATGAAAAAAATGAAGGAAACAATAGCAAAGATGAATAAAACTAAAAGCAGGCTCTTTGAGAAGATTAACAAAATTGATAAACCATTAGCCAGACTCATCAAGAAAAAAAGGGAGAAGACTCAAATCAACAGAATGAGAAATGAAAAAGGAGAAGTAACAAATGACACTGCAGAAATACAAAGTATCATGAGAGATTACTACAAAGAACTATAAGCCAATAAATTGGACAACCTAGAAGAAATGGACAAATTCTTAGAAAAGCACAACGTTCTGAAACTGAACCTTCAAGAAATAGAAAATATGAACAGACCAATCACAAGCACTGAAATTGAAATTTAAATTCTTCCAACAAACAAAAGCCCAGGACCAGACGGATTCAGAGGTGAATTCTATCAAACGTTTAGAGAAGAACTAACACCTGTCCTTTTCAAACTCTTCTAAAATATAGCAGAGAGAGGAACACTCCTAAACTCATTATACGAGGCCACCAGCACCCTGATACCAAAACTAGACAAACATGTCACAAAGAAAGAAAACTACAAGCCAATATCACTGATGAACATAGATGCAAAAATCCTCAAAAAAATACTAGCAAACAAAAACCAACAGCACATTAAAAGGATCACAGAGCATGATCAAATGGGGCTTATCCCAGTAATGCAAGGATTCTTCAATATATTCAACTCAATCAATGCTATATAGCATTTTAAAAATTTGAAGGACAAAACCATATGATAATCTCAATGTATGTAGAAAAAGCTTGCAACAAAATTCAGCACCAATTTATGATAAAAACCCTCCAGAAAGTAGGCATAGAGAGAACCTACCTCAACATAATATAGATAAGCCCACAGCCAACATGATTCTCAATGGTGAAAAACTGAAACCATTTCCACTAAGAAAGGAAAAAGACAAGGTTGCCCACTTTCCCCACTATTGTTCAACATAGCTTTGGAAGTTTTAGCCACAGCAATCAGAGAGGAAAAGGAAATAAAAGGAATCCAAATCGGAAAAGAAGAAGTAAAGCTGTCACTGTTTGCAGATGACATGATCCTATACATAGAGAACCCTAAAGATGCTACCAGAAAACTACTAGAGCTAATCAATGAACTTGGTAAAGTGGCAGGATACAAAATTAATGCACAGAAATCTCTGGCATTCCTATATACTAATGATGAAAAATCTGAAAGTGAAATCAAGAAAACACTCCCATTTACCATTGCAACAAAAAGAATAAAATATCTAGGAATAAACCTACCTAAGGAGACAAAAGATCTGTATGCAGAAAATTATAAGACACTGATGAAAGAAATTAAAGATGATACAAATAGATGGAGAGATATACCATGTTCTTGGATTGGAAGAATCAACATTGTGAAAATGACTCTACTACCCAAAGCAATCTATAGATTCAATGCAATCCCTATCAAACTACCACTGGCATTTTTCACAGAACTAGAACAAAAAACTTCACAATTTGTATGGAAACACAAAAGACCCCGAATAGCCAAAGCAATCTTGAGAACGAAAGAAGGAACTGGAGGAATCAGGCTCCCTGACTTCAGACTATACTACAAAGCTACAGTTATCAAGACGGTATGGTACTGGCACAAAAACAGAAAGATAGATCAATGGAACAGGATAGAAAGCCCAGAGATAAACCCATGCACATATGGACACCTTATCTTTGATAAAGGTGGCAGTAATGTACAATGGAGAAAGGACAGCCTCTTCAATAAGTGGTGCTGTGAAAACTGGACAGGTACATGTAAAAGTATGAGATTAGATCACTCCCTAACACCATACACAAAAATAAGCTCAAAATGGATTAAAGACCTAAATGTAAGGCCAGAAACTATCAAACTCTTAGAGGAAAACATAGGCAGGACACTCTATGACATAAATCACAGCAAGATCCTTTCTGACCCACCTCCTAGAGTAATGGAAATAAAAACAAAAATAAACAAATGGGACCTAATGAAACTTCAAAGCTTTTGCACAGCAAAGGAAACCATAAACAGGACCAAAAGACAACCCTCAGAATGGGAGAAAATATTTGCAAATGAAGCAACCGACAAAGGATTAATCTCCAAAATTTACAAGCAGCTCATGCAGCTCAATAACAAGAAAACAAACAACCCAATCCAAAAATGGGCAGAAGACCTAAATAGACATTTCTCCAAAGAAGATATACAGACTGCCAACAAACACATGAAAGAATGCTCAACATCATTAATCATTAGAGAAATGCAAATCAAAACTACAATGAGATATCATCTCACACCAGTCAGAATGGCCATCATCAAAAAATCTAGAAACAATAAATGCTGGAGAGGGTGTGGAGAAAAGGGAACACTCTTGCACTGCTGGTGGGAATGTGAATTGGTTCAGCCACTATGGAGAACAGTATGGAGGTTCCTTAAAAAACTACAAATAGAACTACCGTATGACCCAGCAATCCCACTACTGGGCATATACCCTGAGAAAACCAAAATTCAAAAAGAGTCATGTACCAAAATGTTCATTGCAGCTCTATTTACAATAGCCCGGAGATGGAAACAACCTAAGTGCCCGTCATCGGATGAATGGAAAAAGAAGATGTGGCACATATATACAATGGAATATTACTCAGCCATAAAAAGAAACGAAATTGAGCTATTTGTAATGAGGTGGATAGACCTAGAGTCTGTCATACAGAGTGAAGTAAGTCAGAAAGAAAAAGACAAATACCGTATGCTAACACATATATATGGAATTTAAGAAAAAAAATGTCATGAAGAACCTAGGGGTAAAGCAGGAATAAAGATGCCGACCTCCTAGAGAACGGACTTGAGGTTATGGGGAGGGGGAAGGGTGAGCCGTGACAGGGCGAGAGAGAGTCATGGGCATATACACACTAACAAACGTAGTTAGGTAGATAGCTAGTGGGAAGCAGCCGCATGGCACAGGGATATTGGCTTGGTGCTTTGTGACAGCCTGGAGGGGTGGGATAGGGAGGGTGGGAGGGAGGGAGACGCAAGAGGGAAGACATATGGGAACATATGTTTATGTATGACTGATTCACTTTGTTATAAAGCAGAAACTAACACACCATTGTAAAGCAATTATACCCCAATAAAGATGTTAAAAAAAAAAAAGAAAGAAACTTTAAATCAGGAAAAGCAAAAAAAAAAAAAGTCCCTGAATAGCCAAAACAATCTTGAGAAAGAAAAATGGAGCTGGAGGAATCAGGTTCTTTGTCTTCAGACTATACTATACTACAAAGCTACAGTAATCAAAACAGTATACTGCTGACACACAAAAAAAGAAATATTGATCAATGGAACAGGATAGAAAGCCCAGACATAAACCCACACCTTATATGGTTACCTTATATTTGATAAAGGTAGCAAGAATATACAATATAGAAAAGACAGCCTCTTCAAAAAGTGGTGCTGAGAAAACTGGACAGCTACATTGAAAAGAATGAAATTAGAACACTCTCTAACACCATACATAAAAATAAACTCAAAATAGATTAAAGACTTAAATGTAAGGCCAGACACATTAAAACTCTTAGAGGAAAACATAGGCAGAACACTCTATGATGTAAATCATAGCAAGATCCTTTTTGATCCACCTCCTAGAGAAATGGAAATAAAAACCAAAATAAATAAATGAAACCTAATGAAACTTCAATTCTTTTGCCCAGCAAAAGAATCCATAATCAAGATGAAAAGACAACCCTCAGAATGGGAGAAAATATTTGTAAATGAAGCAACTGACAAAGGATTAATCTCCAAAATGTACAAGCAGCTCATTCAGCTCAATATCAAAAAAAAAAAAAAAAAAAACCCATTCCAATAATGGGCAGAAGACCTAAATAGACATTTCTCCACAGAAGATATACAGATTGACAACAAACACACAAAAGTATGCTCAACATTGCTAATTGCTAGAGAAATGCAAATCAAGACTAAAACGAAGTATCACCTCTCACTGGTCAGAATGGCCATCATCAAAATATCTACAAACAATAAATGCTGGAGAGGGTGTGGAGAAAAGGGAACCTTCTTGCACAATTTACAGGAATGTAAATTGATACAGCCACTATGGAGAACAGTATGGTGGTTCCTTAAAATCCTAAAAATAGAACTATCATATGAGCCAGCAATGCCACTAATGGTCATATAGCCTGAGAAAACCATATTTCAAAAAATCATGTACCACAGTGTTCATTGCAGCTCTATTTACAATAGCTAGGACATGGAAGCAACCTATGTGTCCATAGACAGATGAATGGATAAAGAAGGTGTGTCACTTATATACAATGGAATATTACTCAGCCATAAAATGAAAAGGTACTGAGTTATTTTTAGTGAGGTGGATGGAACTAGAATCTGTCATACAGAGTGAATTAAGTTAGAAAGAGAAAAACAAATACTGTATTTTAACACATATATATGGATTGTAAAAAAGAAAAAAAATGTTTCTGAAGAACCTAGGGGAAGGACAGGAATAAAGATGCAGCCATAAGGACTGGACTTGATGACACAGGGAGGGTGAAGTGTAAGCTGGGACGAAGTGAGAGAGTGGCATTAACATATATACACTACCAAATGTAAAATATGTAGTGGGAAGCAGCCACATAGCACAGGGAGATCAGCTCAGTGCTTTGTGACCACCTAGAGGGGTGGGATAGTGAGGGTGGGAGGGAGATGCAATAGGGAGGGTATATGTGGATATATGTATATGTATAGCTGATTCACTTTGTTATACAGCATAAACAAACACAAGATTTAATGCAATTATACTCCAGGAAATATGTTTAATATATATAAAGATTATATATATATATATATGTACAACATGGTTATATATGAGTTATATGTTAATGATCACATATCATTTAGAGTTTTAATATCATTATTCCATATCAATATGTAGGTTAATGTATTTTTTAAATTGAACTATAGTTGATTTA
Source organism: Leucopleurus acutus (assembly GCF_964270905.1). NCBI lineage: Eukaryota > Metazoa > Chordata > Mammalia > Artiodactyla > Delphinidae > Leucopleurus > Leucopleurus acutus. The sequence goes on from NC_139148.1 coordinate 85,894,734, forward strand.
CAATATTGTGTTTGTTTCAGTGGTATAACAAAGTGATTCAGTTATACTCGTATATATATATATATATATATATAAAATACTCTTTTAATCATTAATAAATCTGAAGTTGAAGAACACCAAGTAACATTTAAATCCTATATGACTATTGCAGGCAAGATGTTCACAAGCAGGGAAACAAAACCAGGTAAGTTGCCACCATCATAGAATGTTGCTTTAGCAAGATTTATTTCTGTACAAGTAAACTATGCATGCCACTGTCACCTATATGATTAAGTTTAGAAGAAATAAATTTATCAGAAGATATCTAATAAAAATAGAGTCTGTTGTTGAATACAGTCTGAACAACTAATCTTTGGGTTTTCCTTAAGCTTTGTCATTCATTTTGTACCTTCAAAAATATCTATCCTCTAATATACAGTTGCCTTCTTCGTGTTTCCATTTGAAAGTTTCAAGGCATTCTCAAACTTAAAATATCTGAAGGAGTGGAGTAGGCCAAGATGACTGAGTAAGGAGTAGGAAGACCTTGAGCTCACTCTCTCCCATGGGCACACTAAACTTACAACTATTTACAGAGAAACTATTGATAAGAAATGCAAGAATTTTAATTGAAAATATCTTCTACAACTAAAGGTATAAAGATTAAACCACAATGACACAAGTAGGAGGGGCATAGATAAGACCCATAAACCCTGGTGTGTGATTCAAAAACAGGAGAATAATTACAATTGCAGAGGTTCTCCCCAAGGATTGAGGAGTCTGAGCCTCACATCAGACTCCGCAGCCTGGGGGTTCTGCACCAGGAAGACAAGACCTTGGAACATTTGGCTTTAAGTGTCAGTGGGGCTTATTTTCAGGAGAAACAGAAAGCTGTAGGAAATAGAGACTCCACACTTAAAGACCACACACAAAATCTCACATGCTCTGTGACACAGGGCAAAAGCAGTTATTTAAAAGAAGCTTTGGTCAGATCCACCTGCTGATCTTGGAGTGCCTTCCCAGAGGCAGGAGGAAAGGAGCTCACATAGATACCGGTGGCAGCCATTTTTGGAGCTCATTGTACCACAAAGCACAGGTACTGGCAAGTGCCACTTTGGAATCCTCCCTGTAGCTTATTAGCACCGACAACCAGCCCCACACTGTTACTGGGATGCCTCAAGCCAAGCGAGTAGCCTGGGAATGAAACAGCCCCATCCAACAGCAGGACAGCTGCCTTGAGATCTCCTGTCCCACCAGCCACCCCATGATACAACCCTGTCCACTAGAGCGCCCAGGACACAGACCTGCACACCAATGTACAGGCACTAGCCCTGGGACTATCTGGGTCCCACAGCCAGGCTTGGAGATCTTTCCCCATCTATAAAATGTCCAATACCAACTCTAGGACCCCGAGGGCCCTGCAGCCAGGGACCCTAGGATCCAGCTCTGTCGACCGATGAGCCAGTGCCAGTACCTCTGCAACAACTAGCCAGATAACTCAGTACATGGCTCCACCAATGAGTGGCCAGCTCTCTCCCCACATGACCTCACCCGCCAGTGGATGTGCACCAGCCCCAGGATCCCCTGGACACCTCCTCCACCCAATGGTGGTAGGCTAACAGCACCAGAAACAATGCAGTCCCACAGCCTGCTATACTCTATCTTACTCATCAGCAGGCCAGCACCAACATGAGGACCCCCTGAGCCCCTGAACCACCCATCAGTGGGCCAACACCAACACTGGGACACATTGGGCCATTCAGCCAGCTGACCTTGGATCTGGGCCTGGCCACTAGCAAGCTGACACAAGCTTTTGGACAACATGGACTTTGTAGCCAGTGATGTCAGGTACCAGTCCTGCACACCAGCATGTCAACTCCAGCACTGGGATCCCCAGAGGCCTGCAGCCAGAGACCTTGGGACCAGGTTCAAACCACCAGTGAACTGGCACTAGCCATGGGACACCCTGGGGCTCCACAGCCAGCTGCCTTGTGACCTGGTTCCACTTACCAGTGGCTAGCAGGCCCCACAAGGCAGAGTCTAGCAATCAACTGGACCAGGGATCAGCAACTCCTACCAGATTGCTCACAGTAGTCAGCCCACCATATCAGAAAGACACATGCAGCCCATATAAGGGGTACCCCTAGAGCATATACCTCTGGTTATCAGAGAGGGGTATGCGGCTAGGACCCACAGGAATCTCCTACAAAATGTCACTTCTCCAAGGTTGGGAAATGTAACTGAATATATAAAAATAAAAACAAAAAAATAGGCAAAATGAGGAAACAGAGGAATACATTCCAAATGAAGTAAGAAGATAAAACTCCAGTGGAAGAACTAAGTGAAGTGAAGGTAAGAAATCTACCAGATAAAGATTTCAAGGTACTTATCTAAAAATACTCAAAGAACTTGGGAAAAAATATATTAACAGAGTGAGAAGAAAGAAGTTTATTAGAGTTAGAAAATATGAAGAACAAAACAGAGATGAAGAATACAGTAGCTGAAATGAAAAATACACTAGAAGGGAACAACTGTAGACTATGTAATAAAGAGGAATAAAACAGTGAACTAAAGACAGAGTACTGGAAACCATCGAAGTTGAAGAGAAAAAAGAAAAAGAGAATTTTTAAAATGAGGACAGTTCAAGAGACCTCTGGGACAACATCAAGCACACTAACCTTCTCATTATGGAGTCCCAGAAGGAGAAGAGAGTGAGAAAGGGGCAAAATACATATTTGAAGACATAAAAGCTGAAAAGTTCCCTAACGTGGGAAATGAAAAAGACATCCAAGTCCAGAGAGTGTCAAATAGGATCAACCCAAAAAGGACCACACCAAGACATACTGTATGTAAAAAAATGGCAAAACTGAAAGATAAAGAAAGAAGGGTGAGCTTCAAGATGGTGGAAGAGTAAGATGTGGAGATCACCTTCCTCCCACAAATACATCAGAAATACATCTACATGTGGAACAACGCCTACAGAACACTTACTGAATGCTGGCAGAAGACCTCAGACCTCCCAAAAGGCAAGAAACTCCCCCACGTACATGGATAGGGGAAAAGGAAAAAGAAAAACAACAGAGACAAAAGAATAGGGATGGGACCTGCACTAGTGGGAGGGAGCTATGAAGGAGGAAAGGTTTCCACACACTAGGAAGACCCTTCTCGGGAGAAGACTGGGGGTGGGTGGGAGGGAGCTTCAGAGCCACGGAGGAAAGTGCAGCAACAGGGGTGCGGGGAGCAAAACGGAGAGATTCCTACACAGAGGATCTGTGCCGACCAGCACTCCGAAGGCCGAGAGGCTTGTCTGCTCACACGCCAGGATGGGTGGGGGCTGGGAGCTGAGGCTCGGGCTTTGGAGGTCAGACCCAAGGGAGAGGACTGGGGTCGGCTGCGTGAACACAGCCCGAAGGGGGCTAGTGCACCACGGCTACTCCAGGAAAAACTCTGGAGCTGCTGAAGAGGCAAGAGACAACGGTTTTGGGATGCACGAGGAGAGGGGATTCAGAGCTCCACCTAAAGGAGCTCCAGAGACAGGCGAGAGCCACGGCTATCAGCAGGGAACCTACTTCAACATAATAAAGGCCATATAGGACAACCTCACAGCAAACAACATTCTCAATGTTGAAAAACTGAAAGCATTTTGCCTAAGATGAGGAACAAGACAAGGATGTCCTATCTCACCACTACTCTTCTACATAACTTTGGAAGTCCTAGCCATGGCAATCAGAGAAGAAAAAGGAATAAAAGGAATACAATTTGGAAAAGAAGAAGTAAAACTGTCACTGTTTGCAGATGACATGATACTATACATAGAGAATCCTAAAGACTCTACCAGAAAACTACTAGAGCTAATCAATGAATTTGGTAAAGTAGCAGGATACAAAATTAATGCACAGAAATCTCTGGCATTCCTATATACTAATGATGAAAAATCTGAAAGTGAAATTAAGAAAACACTCCCATGTACCATGGCAACAAAAAGAATAAAATATCTAGGAATAAACCTACCTAAGGAGAAAAAAGACCTGTATGCAGAAAATTATAAGACACTGATGAAACAAATTAAAGATGAGACAAATAGATCGAGAGATATACCATATTCTTGGATTGGAAGAATCAACATTGTGAAACTGACTCTACTACCCAAAGCAATCTACAGATTCAGTGCAATCCCTTTCAAACTACCACTGGCATTTTTCACAGAACTAGAACAAAAACTTTCACAATTAGTATGGAAACACAAAAGACCCCAAATAGCCAAAGCAATATTGAGAAAGAATGGAGCTGGAGGAATCAGGCTCCCTGACTTCAGACTATACTACAAAGCTACATTAATC